>NC_138162.1:34260484-34902970 GCF_964165515.1 Mesoplodon bidens
TGTTAGGTACCTCAGCCAGGAACGGCTTTCTGGCAGAGGAGACCCGAGAGTTTAGAAGGACAGGAGGGCTAAAGGAAGGGGAGGTAGAGGGCTGGCAGAGGCAGCTGACGCTAAAGAAGCAGGCAGGGGCCAGATCACAGAAAGACGTGTGCAATTTGTGGACAAACTGAAAATGGTGGTGGTGATGGCACGGGCTCCATATCCCAGGTCGACCACCTCACGTCCCAGGTCCTGAGGCAAGGTGGTTCCTCATTTGAAAATTGTGCACTACACCTACCAGGTTGTTGTAAGAATTATAATACATGTAGCTGATAAGCAAAGTATCTGCGTATGAGAAAAGCTAAACATTTCAAACAAACGAACCAAACTTTATGCAGAAATATATGGGCACCACCGGTCCCTCCCATCAGGAAACTTGCATAAGCCTCTTAGATAGCCTCATCCACCAGAGGACAGAAAGCAGAAGCAAGAAGAACTACAATCCTGCAGCCTGTGGAAGGAAAACCACATTCACAGAAAGATAGACAAATGAAAAGGCAGAGGGCTATCTACCAGATGAAGGAACAAGATAAAACCCCAGAAAAACAACTAAATGAAGTAGAGATTTGCAACATTCCAGAAAAAGAATTCAGAATAATGATAGTGAAGATGATCCAGGACCTCGGACAAAGAATGGAGGCAAAGATCGAGAAGATGCAAGAAATGTTTAACAAAGAGAAGAAATAAAAAACAAACAGATGAACAATACAATAACTGAAATGAAAAGTACACTAGAAGGAATCAATAGCAGAATAACGGAGGCAGAAGAACGGATAAGTGACCTGGAAGACACAATGGTGGAATTCACTGCTGCGGAACAGAATAAAGAAAAAAGAACAAAAAGAAATGAAGACAGCCTAAGAGACCTCTGGGACAACATTAAATGCAACAACATTTGCATTATAGGGGTGCCAGAAGGAGAAGAGAGAGAGAAAGGACCAGAGAAAATATTTGAAGAGATTATAGTTGAAAACTTCCCTAACATGGGAAAGGGAATAGCCACCCAAGTCCAGGAAGCACAGAGAGTCCCATACAGGATAAACCGAAGGAGAAACACGCCGAGACACACAGTAATCAAATTGGCAAAAATTAAAGAAAAATTATTGAAAGCAGCAGGGAAAAATGACAAATAACATACAAGGGAACTCCCATAAGGTTAACAGCTGATTTCTCAGCAGAAGCCAGAAGGGAGTGGCATGATATACTTAAAGTGATGAAAAGGAAGAACCTACAACCAAGATTACTCTACCCGGCAAGGATCTCATTCAGATTCGATGGAGAAATCAAAAGCTTAAAAGACAAGCAAAAGCTAAGAGAATGCAGCACCACCAAACCAGCTCTACAACAAATGCTAAAGGAACTTCTCTAAGTGAGAAACACAAGAGAAGGAAAGGACCTACAAAAAAAAAACCCAAAACAGTTAAGAAAATGGTCATAGGAACATACATAACAATAATTACCTTAAACGTGAATGGATTAAATGCTCCAACCAAAAGACACAGCCTTGCTGAATGGATACAAAAACAAGACCCATATATATATGCTGTCTACAAAAGACCCACTTCAGACCTAGGGACACATTCAGACTGAGAGTGAGGGGATGGAAAAATATATTCCATGCCAATGGAAATCAAAAGAAAGGTGGAGTAGCAATACTCATATCAGATAAAATAGGCTTTAAAATAATGAATGTTACAGAGACAAGGAAGGACACTACATAATGATCAAGGGATCAATCCAAGAAGAAGATATAACAATTATATATGCACCCAACATAGAAGCACCTCAATACATAAGGCAACTGCTAACAGCTATAAAAGAGGAAATCGACAGTAACACAATAATAGTGGGGGACTTTAACACCTCACTTACACCAATGGACAGATCATCCAAAATGAAAATAAATAAGGAAACAGAAGCTTTAAGTGACACAATAGACCAGATAGGTTTAATTGATATTTATAGGACATTCCATCCAAAAACAGCAGATTACACCTTATTCTCAAGTGTGCACGGAACATTCTCCAGGATAAATCACATCTTGGGTCACAAATCAAGCCTCAGTAAATTTAAGAAAATTGAATTCATATCAAGCATCTTTTCTGACCACAACGCCGCTATGAGATTAGAAATGAATTACAGGGAAAAAAACGTAAAAAACACAAACACATGGAGGTTAAACAATATGTTACTAAATAACCAAGAGATCACTGAAGAAATCAAAGAGGAAATCAAAAAATACCTGGAGACAAATTACAACAAAAACACGACGACCCAAAACCTATGGGATGCAGCAAAAGTGGTTCTAAGAGGAAAGTTTATAGCAATACAAGTCTACCTCAAGAAACAAGAAAAATCTCAAATGAACAATCTAACCTTACACCTAAGGGAACTAGAGAAAGAAGAACAAATGAAACCCAAAGTTAGCAGAAGGAAAGAAATCATAAAGATCAGAGCAGAAATAAATAGAAACAAAGAAAACAATAGCAAAGATCAATAAAACTAAAAGCTGGTTCTTTGAGAAGATAAACAAAATTGATAAACCATTAGCCAGACTCATCAAGAAAAAGAAGAAGACTCAAATCAATAGAATTAGAAATGAAGAAGGAGAGGTTACAACAGACACCGCAGAAATACAAAGCATCCTAAGAGACTACTACAAGCAACTCTATGCCAATAAAATGAACAACCTGGAAGAAATGGACAAATTCTTAGAAAGGGGTCCCCACGGTGAGCTACAGCCCCCCCCCCGCCTCTGCAGGAGACCCTCCAACACTAGCAGGTAGTCCTTTAAGATCAAACACATCCTAAAAGATCTACATTGTTGCTAGTTTCCAATTCCGCAGGCTCGGCCGGCTGGGGCTGGGTGCCAGCGGCGGGTAGTGGCAGGTGCCCACTGAGCAACTGGAGCCCAGAGAAAGAGGGAGCGGCAGCAGCAGTGGAGAGGATGCCACGGGAGAGAGGTCGGGAGCTAGGAAGTGTCCCTGAAGCCTGCCCCCTACCCGCTGCCAGACTCTGCGGGCACACTGGGTGAGCATGGTCAGCAGGCAAGGTTGCAACTGTGTGGATGAAAGGCTCTTGGTGCTGCAGCCAGGAGTCAGTTCTGTGCCTCTGAGGTGGGAGAGCCAACTTCAGGACACTGGTCCACAAGAGACCTCCCAGCTCCACGTAATATCAAATGGCGAAAATCTCCCAGAGATCTCCATCTCAACACCAAGACCCAGCTTCACTCAATGACCAGCAAGCTACAGTGCTGGACACCCTATGCCAAACAACTAGCAAGACAGGAACACAACCCCACCCATTAGCAGAGAGGCTGCCTAAAATCATAATAAGGCCACAGACACCCCAAAACACACCACCAGATGTGGACCTGCCCACCAGAAAGACAAGATCCAGCCTCATCCACCAGAACACAGGCACTAGTCCCCTCCATCAGGAAGCCTACACAACCCACTGAACCAAACAGCCACTGGGGACAGACACCAAAAACAATGGGAACTACAAACCTGCAGCCTGCAAAAAAGGAGACCCCAAACACAGTAAGATAAGCAAAATGAGAAGACAGAAAAACACACAGCAGATGAAGGAGCAAGATAAAAACCCACCAGAGCTAACAAATGAAGAGGAAATATGCAGTCTACCTGGAAAAGAATTCAGAATAATGATAGTAAAGATGATGCAAAATCTTGGAACTAGAATAGAGAAAATGCAAGAAACATTTAACAAGGACCTAGAAGGACTAAAGAGGAAATAAGCAACGATGAACAACACAATAAATTAAACTAAAACTATTCTAGAAGGGATCAACAGCAGAATAACTGAGGCAGCAGAATGGATAAGTGACCTGGATGATAAAATAGTGGAAATAACTACTGCAGAGGAGAATAAAGAAAAAAGAATGAAAAGATCTGAGGACAGTCTCAGAGACCTCTGGGACAACATTAAACACACCAACATTCGAATTATAGCAGTCCCAGAAGAAGAAGAGAAAAAGAAAGGGACTGAGAAAATATTTGAAGTGATTAGAGTTGAAAACTTCCCTAATATGGGAAAGGAAATAGTTAATCAAGCCCAGCAAGCACAGAGAGTCCCATACAGGATAAATCCAAGGAGAAACACGCCAAGACACATATTAATCAAACTATCAAAAATTAAATACAAACAAAACATATTAAAAGCAGCAAGGGGAAAACAACAAATAACACACAAGGGAATCCCCATAAGGTTAACAGCTTTTCTTTCAGCAGAAACTGCAAGCCAGAACGGACTGGCAGGACATATTTAAAGTGATGAAGGAGAAAAACCTACAACCACGATTACTCTACCCAGCAAGGATCTCATTCAGATTTGATGGAGAAATTAAAACCTTTACAGACAAGCAAAAGCTGAGAGAATTCAGCACCACCAAACTACCTTTACAACAAATGCTAAAGGAACTTCTCTAGGCAAGAAACACAAGAGAAGGAAAAGACATACAATAACAAACCCAAAACAATTAAGAAAATGGGAATAGGAACATACATATCAATAATTACCTTAAATGTAAGTGAATTAAATGCTCCCACCAAAATACACAGACTGGCTGAATGGATACAAAACCAAGACCCATATATATGCTGTCTACAAGAGACCCACTTCAGACCTAGGGACACATACAGACTGAAAGTGAGGGGATGGAAAAAGGTATTCCATGCAAATGGAAATCAAAAGAAAGCTGGAGTAGCAATTCTCATATCAGAAAAACAAACTTTCAAAGACTATTACAAGAGACAAAGAAGGACACTACAAATTGATCAAGGGATCGATCCAAGAAGATATAACAATTGTAAATATTTATGCACCCAACATAGGAGCACCTCAATGCATAAGGCAAATACTAACAGCCATAAAAGGGAAAATCGACAGTAACACATTCATAGTAGGGGACTTTAACACCCCACTTTCATCAATGGCCAGATCATCCAAAATGAAAATAAATAAGGAAACACAAGCTTTAAATGATACATTAAACAAGATGGGCTTAACTGATATTTATAGGACATTCCATCCAAAAACAACAGAGTACACATTCTTCTCAAGTGCTCATGGAACATTCTCTAGGATCATATTTTGGGTCACAAAGCAAGCCTTGGTAAATTTAAGAAAATTGAAATCGTATCAAGTATCATTTCTGACCACAACGCTATGAGACTAGATATCAATTACAGGAAAAGATCTGTAAAAAATACAAACACATGTAGGCTAAACAATACACTACTTAATAACGAAGTGATCATTGAAGAAATCAAAGAGGAAATCAAAAAATACCTAGAAACAAATGACAATGGAAACACGACTGAAAACCTATGGGATGCATTAAAAGCAGTTCTAAGAGGGAAGTTTTTAGCAATACAATCCTACCTTAAGAAACAGGAAACATCTCAAATAAAAAACCTAACCTTGCACCTAAAGCAATTAGAGAAGGAAGAACAAAAAAAAAAACAAAGTTAGCAGAAGGAAAGAAATCATAAAGATCAAATCAGAAATAAATGAAAAAGAAATGAAGGAAACGATAGCAAAGATCAATAAAACTAAAAGCTGGTTCTTTGAGAAGATAAACAAAATTATCATAAACCATTAGCCAGACTCATCAAGAAAAGAAGGGAGAAGACTCAAATCAATAGAATTAGAAATGAAAAAGGAGAAGTAACAACTGACACTGCAGAAATACAAAGCATCAAGAGAGATTACTACAAGCAACTCTATGCCAATAAAATGGACAACCTGGAAGAAATGGACAAATTCTTTGAAATGTACAACCTGCCGAGACTGAACCAGGAAGAAACAGAAAATATGAACAGACCAATCACAAGCACTGAAATTGAAACTGTGATTTAAAATCTTCCAACAAACAAAAGCCCAGGACCAGATGGTTTCACAGGCGAATTCTATCAAACATTTAGAGAAGAGCTAACACCTATCCTTCTCAAACTTTCCAAAATATAGCAGAGGGAGGAACACTCCCAACCTCATTCCACGAGGCCACCATCACCCTGATACCAAAACCAGACAAAGATGTCACAAAGAAAGAAAACTACAGGCCAATTTCACTGATGAACATAGATGCAAAAATCCTCAACAAAATACTAGCAAACAGAATCCAGCAGCACATTAAAAGGATCATACACCATGATCAAGTGGGGTTTATTCCAGGAGTGCAAGGATTCTTCAATATACACAAATCAATCAACGTGATACACCATATTAACGAATTGAAGGAGAAAAACCATATGATCATCTCAATAGATGCAGAGAAGACTTTCGACAAAATTCAACACCCATTTATGATAAAAACCCTGCAGAAAGTAGGCATAGAGGGAACTTTCCTCAACATAATAAAGGCCATATATGACAAACCCACAGCCAACATCGTCCTCAATGGTGAAAAACTGAAACCATTTCCACTAAGATCAGGAACAAGACAAAGTTGCCCATTCTCACCACTATTATTCAACATAGTTTTGGAAGTTTTAGTCACAGCAATCAGAGAAGAAAAAGAAATAAAATGAATCCAAATCGGAAGAATCAACATTGTGAAAATGACTCTACTACCCAAAGCAATCTACAGATTCAATGCAATCCCTATCAAACTACCACTGGCATTTTTCACAGAACCAGAACAAAAAGTTTCACAATTTGTATGGAACCACAAAAGACCCCGAATAGCCAAAGCAACCTTGAGAACGAAAAACGGAGCTGGAGGAATCAGGCTTCCTGACTTCAGACTATACTACAAACCTACAGTAGTCAAGACAGTATGGTAGTGGCACAAAAACAGAAATATAGATCAATGAAACAGGATAGAAAGCCCAGAGATAAACCCATGCACATATGGTCACCTTATCTTTGATAAAGGAGGGAAGAATATACAGTGGAGAAAAGAGAGCCTCTTCAATAAGTGGTGCTGGGAAAACTGGACAGGGACATGTAAAAGTATGAAATTAGAACACTCCCTAACACCGTACACAAAAATAAACTCAAAATGAATTAAAGATCTAAGTGTAAGGCCAGACACTATCAAACTCTTAGAGGAAAACATAGGCAGAACACTCTATGACATAAATCACCTTTTTGACTCACCTCCTAGAGAAACGGAAATAAAAAGAAAAATAAACAAATGGGACCTAATGAAACTTGAAAGCTTTTGCACAGCAATGGAAACCATAAAGAAGACCAAAAGACAACCCTCAGAATGGGAGAAAATATCTGCAAATGAAGCAACTGACAAAGGATTAATCTCCAAGATTTACAGGCAGCTCATGCAGCTCAATAACAAAACAACAAACAACCCAATCCAAAAATGGGCAGAAGACCTAAATAGACGTTTCTCCAAAGAAGATATACAGATTGCCAACAAACACGAAAGAATGCTCAACATCATTAATCATTAGAGAAATGCAAATCAAAACTACAATGAGATATCATCTCACACCAGTCAGAATGGCCATCATCAAAAAGTCTAGAAACAATAAATGATGGAGAGGGTGTGGAGAAAAGTGAACCCTCTTGCAGGGAATGTAGATTTATACAGCCACTATGGAGAACAGTATGGAGGTTCCTTAAAAAACTAAAAATAGAACTACCATACAACCCAGCAATCCCACTACTGGGCATATACCCTGAGAAAACCATAATTCAAAAAGAGTTATGTACCAAAATGTTCATTGCAGCTTATTTACAATAGCCAGGACATGGAAGCAACCTAAGTATCCCATCATTGGATGAATGGATAAAGAAGATGTGGCACATATATACAATGGAATATTATTCAGCCATAAAAAGAAACGAAATTGAGCTATTTGTAGTGAGGTGGATGGACCTAGAGTCTGTCATACAGAGTGAAGTGTGTCAGAAAGAGAAAAACAAATACCTTATGCTAACACATATATATGGAATTTAAGAAAAAAAAAAAGGTCATGAAGAACCTAGGGGTAAGATAGGAATAAAACACAGACCTACTAGACAATGGACTTGAGGATATGGGGAGGGGGAAGGGTAAGCTGTGACAAAGTGAGAGAGTGGCACAGACATATATACACTATCAAACGTAAAATAGATAGCTAGTGGGAAGCAGCCGCATAGCACAGGGAGATCAGCTCGCTGCTTTGTGACCACCTAGAGGGGTGGGATAGGGAGGGTGGGAGGGAGGGGGACACAAGAGGGAAGAGATATGGGAACGTGTGTATGTGTATAGCTGATTCACTTTGTTATAGAGCAGAAACTAACACACCATTGTAAAGCAATTATACTCCAAAAAAGATGTTAAAAAAAATTCTTAGAAAGGTATAACCTTCCAAGACTGAACCAGGAACAAATAGAAAATATGAACAGACCAATCACAAGGAATGAAATTGAAGCTGTGATTAAAAATCTTCCAACAAACGAAAGTCCAGGATCCGATGGCTTCACAGGTGAATTCTATCAAACATTTAGAGAAGAGCTAACACCCATCCTTCTCAAACTCTTCCAAAAAATTGCAGAGGAAGGAACACTCCCAAACTCACTCTGTAAGGCCACCATCACCCTGATACCAAAACCAGACAAAGATACTACAAAAAAAGAAAATTACAGACCGATATCACTGATGAATATAGATGCAAAAATCCTCAACAAAATACTAGCAAACAGAATCCAACAACACATTAAAAGGATCATACACCATGATCAAGTGGGATTTATCCCAGGGATGCAAGGATTCTTCAATATACGCAAATCAGTCATTGTGATACACCATATTAACAAGTTGAAGAATAAAAACCATATGATCATCTCAATAGATGCAGAAAAAGCTTTTGACAAAATTCAACACCCTTTTATGATAATAACTCTCCAGAAAGTGGGCATAGTGGGAACCTAGCTCAACATAATACAGGCCATATATGAGAAACCCACAGCAAACATCATTCTCAATGGTGAAAAACTGAAAGCGTTTCCTCTAAGATCAGGAAGAGACAAGGTTGCCCACTCTCACCACCATTATTCAACATAGTTTTGGAAGTCCTAGCCACGGAAATCAGAGAAGAAAAAGAAATAAAAGGAATACAAATTGGAAAAGAAGAAGTAAAACTGTCACTGTTTGCAGATGCCATGATACTCTACATAGAGAATCCTAAAGATGCCACCAGAAAACTACTAGAGCTAATCAATGAATTTGGTAAAGTAGCAGGATATGAAATTAATACACAGAAATCTCTTGCATTCCTATACACTAATAAAAAATCTGAAAGTGAAATTAAGGAAACACTCCCATTTACCACTGCAACAAAAAGAGTAAAATGCCTAGGAATAAACCTACCTAGGGAGATAAAAGACCTGTATGCAGAAAATTATAAGACACTGATGAAAGAAATTAAAGATGATACCAACAGATGGAGAGATATACCATGTTCTTGGATTGGAAGAATCAATATTGTGAAAATGACTGTACTACCCAAAGCAATCTACAGATTAAACGCATTCCCTATCAAACTACCACTGGCATTTTTCACAGAACTAGAACAAAAAAAAATCTTAAAATCTGTATGGAGACACAAAAGACCCCGAATAGCCAAAGCAGTCTTGAGGTAAAAAAACAGAGCTGGAGGAATCAGACTCCCTGACTTCAGACTATACTATGAAGCTACAGTAATCAAGACATTATGGTACTGGCACAAAAACAGAAACATAGATCAATGGAACAGGATAGAAAGCCCAGAGATAAACCCACACACATATGGTCACCTTATTTTTGATAAAGGAGGCAAGAATATACAATGGAGAAAAGACAGCCTCTTCAATGAGTGGTGCTGAGAAAACTGGAAAGCTACATGTAAAAGAATGAAATTAGAACACTCCCTAACACCATACACAAAAGTCAACTCAAAATGGATTAGAGACCTAAATGTAAGACCGGACACTATAAAACTCTTAGAGGAAATCTTAGGAAGAACACTCTATGACATAAATCACAGCAAGATCTTTTTTGATCTACCTCCTAGAGTAATGGAAATAAAAAGAAAAATAAACAAATGGGACCTAATGAAACTTCAAAGCTTTTGCACAGCAAAGGGAACCATAAACAAGATGAAAAGACAACCCTTAGAATGGGAGAAAATATTTGCAAGTGAATCAACAAAGAATTAATCTCCAAAATATAGAAACAGCTCATGCAACTCAATATTAAGAAAACAAACAATCCAATCCAAAAATGGGCAGAAGACCTAAATAGACATTTCTCCAAAGAAGACATACAGATGGCCAAGAAGCACATGAAAAGCTGCTCAACATCACTAAATATTAGAGAAATGCAAATCAAAACTCAATGAGGTATCATCTCACACCACTTAGAATGGGCATCATCAGAAAATCTACAAACAACAAATGCTGGAGAGGGTGTGGAGAAAAGGGAACCCTCTAGCACTGTTGGTGGGAATGTAAATTGATACAACCACTATGGAGAACAGTATGGAGGTTCCTTAAAAAACTAAAAATACTATTACCATATGATCCAGCAACCCGACTACTGGGCATATACCCAGAGAAAACCATAATTCAAAAAGACACATGCGGGCTTCCTTGGTGGCGCAGTGGTTGAGAGTCTGCCTGCCAATGCAGGGGATGCAGGTTCGTGCCCCGGTCCAGGAAGATCCCACATGCCGCGGAGCAGCTAGGCCCGTGAGCCATGGCCGCTGAGCCTGTGCGTCCAGAGCCTGTGCTCCGCAATGGGAGAGGCCACACAGTGAGAGGCCCACGTACAGCCAAAAAAAAAAAAAAAAAAAAGACACATGCACCCCAATGTTCATTGCAGCACTATTTACAATAGCCAGGTCATGGAAGCAACCTAAATGCCCATCAACAGATGAATAGATAAAGAAGATGCGGTACATATATACAATGGAATATTACTCAGCCATAAAAAGGAACGAAATTGGGTCATTTGTTGAGACGTGGATGGATCTAGGGACTGTCATAGAGTGAAGTTAAGTCAGAAAGAGAAAAACAAATATTGCATATTAATGCATATATGTGGAACCTAGAAAAATGGTACATATGAACCGGCTTGCAGGGCAGAAATTGAGACACAGATGTAGAGAACAAATGTATGGACACCAAGGGGGGAAAGCGGTGGAGGGGTGGGGGTGTGTGATGAATTGGGCGATTGGGATTGGCATGTATACACTGATGAGTAATAAGAACCTGCTGTATAAAAAATTAAATAAAATTAAATTAAAAAAAAAAAGAAATATATGGGAAAGATCAGCACTATTCAGGTTGATCATGAGTCTGGGCTGGAGGAGGGGCAGGATGGAAACTGCCATGGTATTCCCGAGGAGGATCCAGAGACAACGCCTAGGTTTCTGGCCTGGGCAAGTTCTTCAGGAGAGGAACAGGTCAGGGCCTTTCTCCCAGATAAGAAGTTCAAGATGAGGCCTAATTAGTTTGAAGATAAACCTTGAATCCCAGGACAGTGTCAGGGACTCAGGAGTCTCATCCTTTTCCAACTAAAGCACAAAGCAAAATCAGGAGAGCCTCATTTCACATGCTACACACCTTGTACTGCTGCGAGTTTGGTGGATATAACTTCAGAGCTTCATTGTACCAGTTTTTATCTTTTATTAAGTTTAAGCATTCTGGGAAGTACCCCGGTCCTACAGGAATAAGATTCATACACACACAAGCTTGAGACTTGGGAAGCATAATGGATTTCATTTCTACCAATGGTCCCTACATAAAATCAACAAGGGACCTTTTTAAGACCTGCATAATTAGAGTATCTGGAGAATGGGAATGCAGGAGTGTGAGCTTTAATGAGCACCACTGCAGATTCTGAGGTATGAGAAGCACCAATTGGAATCAGAGTTCTACTTAAAAGGAATTTTACACTACCCCTGATGAATGACCATCCAGCCCAGTGTTTGCTCAGCCTCCTTAGTAAGAATCACCTGGGGAGCTTATTAACCATACACACACCTGAGTCCCATCCCAGCCCAGCTGAACCAGATCCTCCAAGGAAGCCAGAAGCTGAATGCTTAACAAGCACCCCAAGTGACTCTTCCTTGTCCCCGACTCAGCCCTTAGGAAAGAGTCATAACTGCTGAAGCCTGAGGCTCCAGTACTGGTCAGGGATGGGGTGAAGCACAACACCCGACATCGTGCTGCTTCGACTCCATATCACTGCCAATCAAAACTGTGTCAGGGCACTGCCAGTAGGCATGGCCACTCAGACAAGCTGGGTTTCCTTCAGGTGTCTGCAAACACCACGAGAAGAGTGAATTATCAACCAATTTTGATTTTAAGACACTGAAGTGAATTTCGAGGATGATCACTCTTGACTCAAAAGCATCTGCTCTATCTTCTTAGCTATGGAGCTCCTCCCGTTCATTCAAAGACATTTGCTTTACCCTCAGCTTTTCAAAACATGATAAAAATAAGAAGCAGAAATAAACAGAAATAAACATACCTCTCACTGTCCGGGGCTCCTGAGCTCTCGCGACGCGCACTGCGTCTCCGGGCCGCAGGGCCGCTCGAGCCCTTCGGGTAGTGGCTGAAGCCAGGCGGAGGGGCGACCAGCCCGACGATCCGGGAGCGAGGCAAGCTGGGAACGCTCCGAGCGGCGCCGGAGTGTCGTCACGAGCCGGAGGGGGCGTGGCGTGGCTGCTTCTTTTCCCCGCAAAGTACAGTGAGGAGCTGCGCTCGCAGCCGCCCCGTATCCATACGTCCTACTGCCCAGCCTATTGTATCTGAGCCCCGCTTTGACGTCAGACCCCAGAGCTCAATAATAGGAGCCGGTGGGCGGAGCCTGCGGGGCCTGGGGAGCCTCGGGCGTTCGCGCGACGCGTACCCCGGGCCACCCGCAGGAAAGACACCTTCCTCTCTTGGGAGCGGGAGGAAGCGTCCAGGCCCCAGAGGGCGCGGTTTGCAGCACCCGAGGTCGCCATGGCTGCCGAGCCCGAGACCCCTGTGGCCGCCTCGGCTGCGGAGCCCGCGGTGCCGTCGCTTGTGGATCGTTACTTCACTCGCTGGTACAAAGCGGGTAAGTGGAGAATGATGTCAGTCTCTTCTGGGCCCAATTTTTCTGACAGTACAGGGACTATGATGACAGATCATAAGCCACACGCACCTTCCCCAGCGCTTCCTCCCCACATCAGAAGGAACTGGATCTCTCTGTTCCCCTGTAGGCCAAGGGAATGGCATTTGCAAGGACGTGGAAAACAGCAGGGTGCATTCTGGGTAGGGCGAGCGCAGTGCGAGTTCACGAGGGTGGGTTGCTTGCGGGAAGATGGTAGACCAAGGTGAGATCCCCGAGGGAGGCAGGAGCTGGATTGCAATCTCCTTGAGTGCCTAAAGGGATTTGAGGGGCTCAGTCCTCCAAGAAGAGGCGATACATAAAATGATTTAAATGGTAGCGGTCTAAACTAAGGTAGAGGCATAGGATGGAGAGAAGAGGGTGGGTTAGAATAGAGGCATTTAGAAAGCAGAATCTACAGTTTTTTACTTAAAGAAAGTCGCTGGTATTACACATTTGCCACTTAGAAGTAGGTATCCTGTTGTACAGCTTTGTATACCCAGCAAATATCAGTGATGAGAGCATCGTTGGGGACCCTCCTTTAACCCAACTTGCTCCCATTCATTTAGGGATAATAGGTGTACTCATCTTTTACAATACTGAAATATTTTACAATAGCATACGTTTTATTAGCCAGACTTAGTGTAACCAACCGTCCGGTTAACCCTGGATTGAGGTGTTTTCGGGAATCCATTTCTTTCAACGCTAACATCAGGACAGTCCTGGGCGAACCAGAATGAGTTAAGTCTGTCTAAAATTGACCAACAAAACATGCTACTAAATTAAATAAAGAATACATTACTAATCATTTTTTTTCTAATAGAAATGATTGTACTCATTTTAAAGTGAGGATTAAAAAAAAGGTTGAGCAAAGAGTTAATCATCATTTTAACATTGAATGAATGATTCCATCTGAACCAGATGTCTTTAAATACTTTATGGTCAGCCTTTAGGTATATCTTTTTGAGTAATGAAGGGATACCAGCCTTCATAATTAACTACCTCTGTAAACCAAAGAAAGTACTACACAGTGGTAGTAAATATTGACTCAACAGCCATCAGACTCATTCATTTCTTCTAGATGTCAAAGGAAAACCCTGTGAGGACCACTGTATACTACAACACTCTAACCGGTAAGCAAATTGGGAATTTTAAATTATCAAAAAAAATTTTTTTCTGGCATTGTAGCCTGGTATGGTCTTTTTTTTTTTTTTTTTTTTTTTTTTGTGGTACACGGGCCTCTCACTGTTGTGGCCTCTCTCATTGCGGAGCACAGGCTCCAGACGCACAGGCCCAGCGGCCCTGGCTCACGGGCCCAGCTGCTCTGCGGCATGTGGGATCCTCCCGGACCGGGGCACGAACCCATGTCCCCTGCATTGGCAGGCAGACTCTCAATGACTGTGCCACCAGGGAAGCCCCTGGTATGGTCTTATATTGAATAAATATTCATTAAATGATTATCTTCCACTGTATTGAGATGGTATTATTTATAGTAGGAGTTTGATTGACAAGAATGAGTCTTTCAGTGCCTACGCTAAACAAATAAACTTGCTTACCCAAACATCCAAATGGAGGACCACACCCTCAGCTACTACCTCAAGTAACCAGCCTGTGCCTAACCACTGAATTGCCCAAGCCCACGGAGAGGGCTAGGGTAGAAGCACAGATGGTTTCCTGTCCATACCGGCATGCCTTACTTTTCCCTCTTCCTCCTCTGTGCTGTCTAAACACCTGTGGTACGCTTCCCTTTTGAGGAAGGAAATTCAGTCCCATTTTCTCCATTTTTATTACTGCATTCTTCTCTTCAGTTAAGCTCCAATAGTAGCCAGAGGAAAATCGGGGGAAATGATAGGCTGACTAAACAAATGTCAGCTCAGCTCTTCTTGTGCCAGTAGGAATACTGTGTTATAGGAGGAAGAATCATACCAAGCAATAATACAAGATCAATTTTTGCTCCTCGTAGAATATGTGTCATCACACTGGCAGGATCCCATCCAGTTCTTCAAAGTGGAAAAGCAATTAAAAGCATTTCCTATCAAATCAGTACCAACTGTAGCAGACTTCAGAACAAAGTCTCTGGGAAATTTAAGCGGGTATGTTCCTGTATTTCCCTACTTAGATCCTCTATTGTCATAATAATGATAGAGCCAGCCAGTCTTAGAACCCAGTAATGTATGCTCAGCATACTTCCCTGGCAGTTAGAGATGATTTTAAGAATACTTAAGCTCTAAAGAAATTCTCAGGCCAAAAAAATGAGGTATTTAAGAAGGTATATTTTCTGTCATAATAGCTTCTGGGCCACCATCCCTATCTTCCTCAGGAAGAAGGATGGAGAAGGTGGGCCTTGGAAAGAACAACGCTAATACCAATAAAACAGATATTTTGTCCCTTCCTGTTTTAAGCCAGTATTTCAAATTTATAAAATTTATAAAATTTTATAAATTTATAAAATTCTATAAAATTTAGATGATGAATACTTCTTTATCATATATTTTCACATGTGAACTTAAAAGTAAAGTAAAAGTCCTGAGGTAGTGGAAAAAAAATCAATCTGGGAAAATATACAGTATTTGCTTCGTATCACTTGCCATTCCTAAATCATTGCCAATTTAATACACATCTAGCTACACCCTCTACCTCCACGTAGTGTTTAGTTATAGAAAATGTTACCTGTGCCCTCTACAATTCTAGGCAAGATGGACATTTTACTGTTAAAGGAGGGTATCACACCAAGGACAACTCAATACCATACTAAACTATCCTGACAAACCCCCTGGAAAGGAGAGTTTCAGTGGATGATTTAGGTCCTTCACTTACTGAGTTCGTACTAAGAGTTCCTGCTAATTACCTCACTGTTCTGGAAGACCCTTGTTTACACTCCCCTTTGTAGGCCTGAAGGCCCCTAATAACCTGCCTTATAACTACTGATTTTTCCTCACTCAGGAAGCAAGTGGACTTTAAAAACCATGGACCATTCTTAAAAGTCTACAAATTACAAGTAAAACAGTTAGTGCTTGTGATGTTTCTGTGATCAATCTTTGTCCAAAAGAGTCGCACTGTTGTTACTACTGAGGACCAGAGAGGGACCGGCACACGGAACCCACTGCAGATAAGCTTTGGTCGCATCTCAGCGCTGCCCATCATTTATTCTCCCAAGGGAGGTGGCCAAAAGGGGTTAAAACACTTCTTTCTGACACAGAGCCTGTGGTAGACAAACCATATGGGACAAATCCCCAGCCCCTCCTCCCAAAAGTGGGGAGTCACACTGACTAGTCTTTTGAAACGAAGTACCCATAGGCAGAGGAGTGAAGCTCATGCAGTAACACCTGAATGCTGTCTAATAATGTTGTGAGTGGGAAAGAGGCCATAAAGAACAGCATCTTGACCTCAGATGTTCACTGCAGTAAAAATTCCTGGGAAAAAAGAGCAACACATGAGACATGCTTGCATCCATTTCCCATGAGCCTCCTGGTACTGGGTTGGCCAAAAAGTTTGCTCCGGTTTTTCATGTTAGGGAAAAACCTGCACGAACTTTGTGGCCAACTCGATAGATATTTGTCAGAACCTCCCCAGATATATCCATACAGTGGAGTACATGAAAGTATAACCGTGCCACAACATTCAAACAGACATATGTCAAAATGTAGTATTTGCTAGCGGGTTATAGGATAATGCGTAAGTTACCCTTATCTGCTACTTAAAACTTTTGTTTTTCAAATTTTCCTCAAATTGCATTTTTTTAATGAGAAAAATATCTCTTCTTCAGAAAGTCTCAGTGATTGACCTAATAAAGTAGTTCCTTTCTCTATTAAGTTCTGATATAAAAATAAGGTAGGAATCTTAATGAAACTAACTTTGTATAATATTGCTGTCATTCTCTATAATGTTGAATTTTATATTATTGCTTATTGATGAGATTTTCCTACCCTTTTGAAATCTTTACACTTGGCTATGTGCAGCTTTCTCATGTACAGTGAAATATAAAGTATAATAAGTTAAGATAAAATATATTCTTAATATGTAACTAAACTACCTATTATCACATGTGTCTTAGTCTGCTTTTTCCCCTAGAGCCTAGGATGGTGCCTAGCCCATAGAGGCATTTAATATATAAATATTTGAATAAATGAATGGTTTTTCTGTACTTAAGTCATTTTTATTTAAAACACTAATTCCAGGAATATATCCTATTGTAACTCTGAGGGCTGCCTCACAAAGAAAAGTGAAAATGTACATCAATTAATTTTTTCTTTCCTTTTATTATCAGGGGGCACAGATTCTAACAGAACTTGCACCTCTGTGTAAGATTTACTGCTCTGATGGAGAAGAATACACCATATCTAGGTGAGTTACTTTTTAACCACAATTTTGGAGAAACAAAGAAGGTAATAATTTTCTTCAAAGCAATTTTTTCTTTAAATAGCTGTGTTCGAGGATGGTTGATGGAAGTGAATGAAAACATTCTCCATAAGCCATCTATTCTTCAAGAGAAGGTAAAAGGGTCTGGGGAAGTAAGATCCCGTCCACACACTCTTTATCTGATTTTTTACCATTTGACAGTATTAAATATTCTATTTCCCTTCTAGCCATCCACCGAAGGATACATTGCAGTTGTGTTACCCAAGTTTGAAGAAAGTAAAAGCATAACAGAAGGGTTACTGACACAAAAGCAGTATGAAGAAGTCGTGGTGAAACGCATCAATGCCACAACAGCGACCTCATGAGGATTAAGATTGAGTAAAAACAACAGGACATTCTTATCCTTACCTGGCCTACCAGTCAGTGCCCTAAGGAAGAACCAGAGATGCTGAAGCACACTTCACCCCTGGCCATCCGCAGGGAGGCCTGATCTTAACACCTGACCTAGGTTTCCTTCTTTGTCTTGTATAACAAGCCTTGATTCCATTTTGTCTTCAACCTCCCAGATTTGCCTGCCCATGTACTCACTCTGTTCTTTTGCTTTTCTCTTTCTAACAACTGGCAAGCGACAGACGTTTTTCTGATTAAAAGCCAATAAACAAAACACGTTGAAGAAAATTTGAAAAAGACAGAAAAGACAGCAAAATAAAAAAATAATTTACCTATCATCCTGTAACCGGTTAGTAAATACTAGGTTTTGATGTAATTCTGTTTGAGTATTATGTCATGGTTATTGTTTTTGCCTCAATTTTCCATCACTTTGAAGTTGAAAAACAACTGGCCTTTCTTACCCAATCTGCTTCAGTGTGACAGGACTGAAACGTCCGGTCCCACCCCTTCTGCCCCAACTCCCCCGCTCAGGTTGCTGGGCAGAGACAGGGTGTAGAGTGTACCTTCTTTATGTCTGTGGGTTGGCCTTCAACTCTGAACAACGTAGCACTGTAACACTGGTTTCTTAATGAGGGACACATGAAAAGGCTTTGCAAGGGGCTTTGCTAACATGGAAGTATCAATATTATAATGCTGTATGAAGTAACGTTTATTTGTGGTCACTCAGTCTCACACTCTGGTTACAGGGTAACCAGCGAAGAAGTTCCCGAGAGGTTCCTGGAATTCAAAGACACACATGCTTTTGAACAGACCAAAACCTTTCACATCATTTAAACAATAAACGAAAAACGATGAATTCATGGTTTAAGACTGTATACTTGTTTACATTGAATTTCAAATAAAAGGACTTTTCAAACTGTTATTTTTCCTTAAGGGCTGCAACACATACATACATATAAATATATGGTTTTAAATAAAATGATTATCATTGACATGTAAATTCTTTTGGTTCTCTATCATCTTATTCTGTTGAAGTGATGTTATCCCTTTCCTACCACCACTTGCATTTAAGTAAGAGAATTCTCATTTCAGGTATGTAAACTCTTGTAAATAAATTTTTTAAAATTATTTTTGACTTACAAGGAAACTTTTACCTTAAGTGCCAGCATGACTCTCCCCCAAGTAGACCCACCAGATGTGATACAGGGAGTAACATGTACCCTGATAGTGCTATGAGCTGAAAGTGTAAGCACAAACCAGCCAATCCCCATTTCAGGTAGCACAAATGGTGCCCAAAGGTGTCATAAAACAAAGATACTAAAAATAGTAAAAGAATTGTATATCTATTTTACATATAAAATTACCTCACATCATTTTCCCATTATTTCCTTTGTAATTTAAAAGAGTATTTCGGTTTCCGGGCATCAAAATCATGTTTGATGATTTTTATAAAGAAATATTTTATAAAGGTCATAACCAAGCTGAGTGCATCCCATTTTCTCTCCAAGGCCTACAGTAAATTCAAGTTTCCTTCAATAAAATATTGACTAGCTAACTGGTAGTTCTTCAGGATCTTGTGAACATTGACTGTGATGGCTGACCCAGATAATGATCATCAGACGAGCTTATAGAACTACTGCCATTTGGCAACTGACATGTCCCGTTAGGTTTCATAATAAATTTCGAAGCACTGGGATACAAGCACAAAAAACAAAGTTAACTATACTACACCATAAGGACAGAACTTATAACCAGATCCTTCTATCAAAACCCACCCCACAAAAACAAAAGCTTTAAACCGTAAAACTAAAAAGACTAAAGCTGTTTATTTGTTTTAAAATGAACATTCCAAAGGCACATATATAAAATGTATGCTTACTCAGAATTTATTTTAAACAGCTTAGTTCAATTATTCTCTGTCTTCTACCTTCTGTTCCATCAGTTACTACTCAGAAGTACAAAAACTACTTTTTAAGCCAGTAAGATAGGCTTAGGATTCCAGCTAATATTCAGGGCAGACAGGCCAGCTATGCTAGAACGAGAACTAAAACCATCTCCTAGTGAGTTCCTCCAGGATTCCGTGGAGTGAGCTCCATGACCCTGCTTTTGGGTGGGAGAGGGACATGCATCACACCGGATTTCCTGTGCTCCGTGAAACCCTTACTAGAGAACAAACGTGTGCTCCTGGCATGGATGATCTGTGACAGAGGGAACAGTGGAGGCCCAGTCATACTCAGTGGACAGAGGGACTGAAGAAGAGTCCACAGGTTTAAGGAAAAACCTGTATCACCCAGACTACTGTGTCTCTTCTGCTGCAAATTGGTATGGTAGATGATAAGCTTAAATTTAAAAAAATAGGAAGGGTAAAATATGCCAAAAGTGATCATATCTTCAAAGTAGTTTCTTTGGATTAAACTGTCATTAAGACAGTAGGGATATTTGGTTTGACCTAAAGAACATTATTCATGGCAATGTCCCATTCTAAAATCACACTGCAATTAGAAATATAGCAACTACCATGGCATCTATTAGTTGTCAGAAAGCTTCACAATTGGTTTCATGATCAGAAAATAAAGCAAGATTTCAGTTTGTTTTCTTTACAAAATTGTTCAGCTTCTGAAATATAAAGGATCGTTTGCTTTCTAAAAATGTTAGCTTTGCCACATGGTGTTCCAGAGATCTGACCTCAAAAGCTTCTCAAGTTTTACCATCCACAGAATCTTTATTTGTAACTGAGACCCGTCTGTTGTTTTCCATTTGAATCTGAAAAGAATTAAGAAAATTAGTTTCTGCTTTACTTTACTCTTAAAATAATTGCAAAATTAAATAGTATCTATTTTCTTTTGCACTTTCCTTTAGACTAATTTTTTAAATGTGAGTTTAAGATACACAAATTATCTTACCTTCTTCAGCAGTTTATAGCAAAGTGAGAGAAGCTGGACCAAAGTAGCCATTATGCATCTTGTCTTTGTAATACTCTTATCAACCTATAGTGACAGAAAGCAAACAAATCAAATTCTTATAAGGAGGCCTTCAAAAGCCTTTATCATTTAGTTTGAAAATGGTAAAAATTTCTTCATTACAGAAATCTAAGGGATCTCAAAGGGTATACAGATTAAGGCATCTGAGCTGACTTGATGACCTGAGGTCCCAGAACACAGAAGCACGGATTGTTGCCCAAGTCTCATACCAATTTCATGGAACCCCAGGAAGAATGGATGGAAAATCAACCTGTTCTATTTCAGACGGTTTAGGGGCTTCTCAAAGTGCACCAAATAGTGGCAGTGAACCCCCTTCGTTGCAATTCCTTGCACTCTACTTTTTTGCACTCAAACTCCCTAAAACAACAGAAGCCCTTCACTCTGAGGGGTCTGTGCCCTAGTTAGTCAGGTGATGATGTTGGGATTTAAGGGTAGCTGCTCCGTGCTATGGTATTAATCAAGTCCAAAAAGCTAATTTACTTGGTGAACCTACTGCTTCCTGGGGTCAGTTATAACTGCAGATGATAAATGGTTCTTGCAGTCAAGGCAGGAAAAATGGAAATAAATTGTTCTTCTGTGGGTATTAACACTTTATTTGAAGAAAAAGGGGCTGGAAGCTAACCTAATAAAAGAAGAAGTGTGAAAGTGTCTCAAGTGCTTTCCTGAATGTCCCACCCTCCCTTTTACCTTTAGAAACACTTGATTCTGCAAAGGTATCTTAGTTACTGCCTGGAGCTGGTGGCATAGAGGAACAAGCTTGTTTATTTCCAGGAGAAGCATAAGCTTATCATCATCTTTCAGCTGAAATGTAAATAAGGAAGTTATAACAACTCCAATGAAATTCCATCTTTTAAACCTTAAATACCTTTATACCTTGATAATATACCCTCAAAGTGGGTATGTATGACATCACCACCAGCACCAGGCAGGGATAGTGCATTACCTGTTTTGAGAAAGCCTGCACACTTGAAGCAAGCTTCAAACCCTCTTCAGCAAAAACCTGGTAGAAAGGAAAAACATCACTACATTAGGCGTATGTCGTCTAGATAGTTGGTAAGAAATACACTCATGGATAATTTTCATACAGAATTTAAAAAATGAAAGCTAAACATAAAAGGTCTGTCATGGAACTTCTATGTTTTTTGTTGTATCCAGGAAAACACAAGAGTTTAACAGTATTCAGAAGCAGATTTCCCAGACCTGATGCCGAATCAGTCCCTGCAGTGGCTCCCCTACAGTGGGACACCTCCAACTACCGTGCAGAATCGCACAGACATTTGATACTTAGCCATAAAAATTATGCCTGGATCCGAAGCTCATCTCATAATATCCCCAATTATAAGAGGGTGTTGAATCTTGGAACATGGGGTCAAAAGGGTTAGATGAGGTCGAAAGCGTTAGAACATTCCTGCTTCCAGCTCAGCAAGATAGAATTTGTCACCTATACACATTCTTCAACTAGCCATTTGAGGGGATTATTTTTTCCCTATTCACCGTACATTGTACAATTTAGTGAGGAGAAGAGGATGATGGGAAAGAATACTGAAAAATACTTTAGAATATTCGGGATGATCATTTTTAAATGGTACACAGAATCTTTTAGAGTGAGAGATACCAGGGAAGTGAAGGCTGAGCTTTAGGTGGCAGCAGGAAGAATGAAAAGAACAGGGCAAATCTGAGAGTGATTTGTGAAGAAAAATAATAGATCTTGGTAATAAATTAGATAAAGCTTATGAAGAGGAAGGAGGCAATAATTTCAGGGTTAACTTTAACTCTCTTTCCAACAGCCTTGCTATCACTGGATAACCTGATCTCAAGGTCAAAATAGTCCTTAGCATCCTTCCCTATCCTTTAAAAGGGAAACCAGTGCGTTTTAAACATACCTTCTAACCAAACGGAATGACTCACTTACCCACATGTTCCTCATCATTCCACATTCCCACTTTCTCTGTACACATCTTCTCTTCCCTTCTAGCCTGCAAACCCCTTGGGGGCAAGTTCCCTGTCTCACAGAGTACCATGGTTTTAAAACCACCTTAAAGCTAATGACTCCCAAATCTCTCTGTCAATTCTTGACCTAACCTGACACCACTCCTGTTCATCCTACTTCGGCAAAATGAAATGCTTGATTTTCTCCCTCTAAATTCGGTGTTGTCCCTCTGTTCTCTCGCTCAGTAAATGGTGTTACCATTTACCCTGTTGGTCAGGCCAAAAACCTTTTAAAACAGAAGCCAGGTCATGCCATTGCTCCTCAAAACCCTCAATTGGGTTTTCCATAATTCTTGGAAAAAAAAAAAATCAAGGTTCTTCCCATGGCTCAGAGATGTCATATGTTACCACCTTCCTTCTGGCTCACTACATTCCACCCATGCTTGTCTCCCTGTTGTTCTTCAGCCACCTCCAGCCTACCCCTACACCGCAGGGCCTGTGCACTTGTTCTGTCTGCCTGAAATACTCGACCCCAAGATATCCATCTAGCTCACTCTCTCAACACTCTACTCTACTCAGATGTTACCTCCTTAAAGAGGTCTTTCCTGACGACCCCCCTTCTATCACCTCTCTTCTTATCCTACAGGATTTTATCTCTCAGTACTTATATATGGGCATTATATATTTAACTTTTCATTGTCTATCTGCTCCCACTAGAATGTAAGCTCCATGGGGTAGGGACTTTCTTTTGTTCACTCTTCTCCAAAGCTTTTATCCCCAGGGTTTGACACACAGTACAAACTCAATGAATATGTGATGAACATTTTATGTAGACAATCAGCAGATGTTGGTTTAATGAATAAGCTAACACAGGAAGAAGGTGAGTAGTGGATCTTTTACAGTGAAATACTCTCTATGGTGTGGTGTGACTTGGAATGGATATGGGTCAAACTGAACACAATGAATCCAGAATTCCTCCCAACTTTTTAAAAAGGGGAATAGCTCACTTATAGTCAACTTTACAGAAAATTCCGAATGAAGTATTTTCTATAATTCTGCTGACTCTGTTGACAATCATCCCCTCAAGCTGAAATCCCTTCCCTGAAGAGGCTCAGGTGAAAGCACATGGGATTGCCAAAGGAAAATATGTAAAGTTGATAAAGTGATAGAAATTTCAAATTTCAAATGCAAGAATGCCCTTGGTTCTAGAGAGGCAAACAGACTAACATGAGAGTCAGGGGAAATAAGAAAGGACTCTTGTAATCCACTTATCAATCTAAGCCTCCAGGTAAGTGAGGAGAATTAGAGCTAGGCCTATGTGGAGTTTCATGAGACACATAGGGCAGAAGGGTGAGCGTCAGTATATGTGTCTCTCCCTGAATGCCCTAAATCATCAGGAATATGGAAGAAGAAAAGGAAACTAACATGTACTGAGAATCTATAATGGTCTCAGCCCCATGACAGATGCTTTCTTATGTGTTATCTCATTTAATCAATATCATTCATCCAATTCAATAATGAAGAAGCCAAAAACCTTTCCTCACATTTAGGACAGTATAAGATATGCATCTGCTGACAGGATATTTTCACCTACTTGGGAAAACCTAAAACTTAATATTGCATCTAGTGACTATCAAAGCCCATTCTACTTTATCCCTATAATATTTAAGTTTTTTTCCACTAAGATAACCAAAACAGCTCCACAAAATGCTACTGCAGTCCTTTACTTTTCTACCACTCTCTACAGTACACGTGCTGTGTACGTAGGTAAACATACAAACATGATGCAGTAAATCATTAAGAAAACTAGCTATAACAAACTTCTGGCCCAAAATTAAAGTATCAGCATAGGGGAACTCCCTGGCGGTCCAGTAGTTAGCACTCGGCACTCTCACTGCCAGGGCCCTGGGTTTGATTCCTGGTCAGGGAACTAATAAGATTCCTCGAGCTGCATGGCGCAGCCAAAATAATAATAATATCAATAAAAATAAAGTATTAGCATTAAATGGAAATAAAACATACCTCTAGTTGATGAATTAAATCCTGGGAAGTTTTTAGTGGCCCCTCTCCCCTGAAATAAAGTGAATTATTAAGGAGGTAAGAAAAAAGTTATTGCCTAGAAATTGATTTTATATTAAAGTTTTAGAGCATTTTGTGTATTAACAGATCCCAAATTTTGAAGAATAATATTGAATAGACTAATAATATTGTAACTATTCTTAAAGCAGCTTTAACATTTAACTATTACCTCTTAAGGCACTTATAAAAAATTGGTAAACATTATATATGTTAATTTTATAATGTAAAGAACCTTAAAACTGAGAAGTTATATTTAAGTTTTATTTTTCTTTTTTAACCTTCTTCATTTTGCTTCATAAGTTAAAGATATGAGATCTGATAATATGCCTTAACTAAAAGGCCTTTGTTCCATAATGGAAAAAAGGTCAGACCAAAATCAGGACATTCTCATTTTTGATTCTAATTTCAACTCTGGCAGGAATTCAGTTGTTTCTGATGAGGCTGTCAGTTGAGTTTCAATTCTGAGTCTATAAAATAATCATAGCAATATTTGTGCTACCGCTCTCATCAGAAGATTAGAGAGTATCATATCGAAAACTACCAAGAAGAATTCAGACCTTTAAAAGTGAAAAGTAAATTATAACAAAGAGCAACAGAATGCATTAAGATGAGCAACAGCCCAGGCATGAATCAGAAGATCTGAAATCTAGTTTACCAGTTCTGCCTTTTAATAGCTATGAGATGTGAACAAAACATTCTTATTCTCTGATAAACTGTTGTAAGGATCAAATGAAATTATGACACAGAAACTACTTTAAAAACCATAAGGCACTGGTAGGTGTGAAATTTTTAAAAACCATAATGCACTAGAAAAGCTAAACTATATAAATTTTAAAGAAATATGAGTCACTGTATATAAATGATAAAGAAATTATATAAATTGTTAAGACAACCTTACATGATGCCTGAAGAAAAGCTATAAAATTGCCCAAGAAAACTACAAAATTGGATACTGTGAAGACTAACAGATGAGTCTCAGAAAGAAGCAATTAGATGAGGCTGGTAAACCATCGTCTTAAGGGAAAACAGAAAAATTGTTTGGGGAAAAACAGGTATACCGACAGGGTGGGTAGAAAACAAAGCCAGCTTGAGATGTTACCACAATCATATTACCAGGACTTGCCAAACTGGCACAAGCTGTTATCCATTGTTATCCATTACAGAAAATCCGTTTTCTTTTCCTGAACGTCAGTGGCTCCTGTCCAATAACCATATTCCAGTAACAAGTCCCATTCCATAGAGCTTTAGTTACCCCTGTTCCTCAGGCTTCCTAGTCTCTGTGGGATGCATGTCACCCCTTACCAAAATCCACTATTCTGACTCAGAAATAAAAATTGCTGACCATATATAATCCTGAAATATTCTGAAACAAGAAACAAGAAACAAAAGGGGCAATCACAAACTTAAAAAAGTTTCTATTGATGAATCCTTTATGTGGGAAGATTTTATATACCAAACTACATTTAATTTAGTAAGTAAAAATTTATTTCTCGAGTTTCTACTGGTCAAAAAAATTTTTTTAATCTGATTTTTTTATCACCATGAGATAATCAGCATGATTCCATCTCAAAGGAAAGATCTTTGTTTCTACAGTTAATCTTCACATTTCAGTTACCCACACATTGAGTGTGGGTAAACAAAGGAATTCCATTTTACTTCCTTTTGCAGACTTGACTCATCCGATTCTTAAATGATATGAACCAAGAAAGGAGGTCAAAATTACTTTTGGGAAAACTCAATCCCCGGAGAAGCTTGCTAAGAATTAAGAACAAAGGAAGGAAACCACCAAAGGCGGCGGGGCGGGGTGGGGGGGAGGTCTCCAATGTTGGAAAATATGGAAAGATATTAACAAACGACTGCTAACCAGAGGCAAAATTATTCAACTCCTGTCATTTCTCCTTCACCCTCCAGAGGAATCATTTCCCTTGAAAAGGTAGAAGACATCATAAAGACAAGAATGAATGCTTCTTCCTCACTCCTAATCTTCCTTCCATATGAAGGAATCTTCACTAGCACAGCATCCCTCACTTCACTCTGCTCTCTCACTTATTTCACCCCATAGAAGAGGTTGGACATTTATTGATCTTTTCAGTCTTTTTGGTGACTTTGTGAAAATAAATTAGACATGGTAGCCCTTTCTTTTCTCCTTTTTCTCTTGGTAGTAAAGGTGCCTTTGGGATATACCTAGTCTTCCAAGTATTTTAAGAGATACATTCTTCCCCTACAGGGTAAGATTTCTTAATTCTAGGGATTATTTTTAAAAGCCTACTTGCCTATGGCTATAAACCTCATTACTGAGTATCAGCTTTATCAGTATAAATGTTACTGGCCCCATCTGCCTATTCTTTTGCTTATTTTTTCATTTTGTTCAGAACTTTGGTGGGGAAAAGGGGCTATTTATTGAGCCCAAAAGCCCACACAGTTGTAGAGATCCCAATTACTTTAACTGAGCTTAAGACTCCAGTCCAAATGGATTACATTCCAGATTACTGAAATAATATACAGATGTGAACGACTGCTGGTTATAATTTCAAAATCAAAATGAGTAGGAGAGAAGCCATAACACTGAAGATATCAAATATCTTCCAGTTTCTAAAAATGAAAAAGATAGATATCAGAAAACCAAAAGCTCGAAGTTATTCCTTGAGAAAATTCTAGAACAAGTCATTGAGCAGAAAACAGATAAAAATTTTAGCAACATGGAAATACTGTACCATATGTATAGTCTTCCATTATTATAATGGAAGACAAATGTGAGCGACACGGACTTCATTGAGGCGGTTTTTTTGTTTGTTTTGTTTTTTTGCGATACGCGGGCCTCTCACCGCTGTGGCCTCTCCCACTGCGGAGCACAGGCTCCGGACGCGCAGGCCCAGCGGCCATGGCTCATGGGCCCAGCCGCTCCGCGGCACGTGGGATCCTCCTGGACCGAGGCATGAACCCGTGTCCCCTGCATCGGCAGGCGGACTCTCAACCACTGCGCCACCAGGGAAGCCCCATTGAGGCGTTTGACCAACAGTCTTGTAAGGTGAACAAGACAGAGAATGTAGGTCAGGTAAATGTAAAGTTAGGGAAATTCTCTGCTATATAATGAATACTGATCCATGGAGGTTTGGCATCCTATTGAGGTGGTAGACCTCATGACTCTATTCTTTGATCTGTATATAATCCATCACTGTGTAAAGATTTAAAAGGCATGTTTTCTTTTCTTTTTTGTCTTTATTGGAGTATAATTGCTTTACAATGTGTGTTAGTTTCTACTGTATAACAGAGTGAATCAGCTATACGTAAACATATATCCCCATATCCCCTCCCTCTTGCACCTCCCCCTCCCACCCTCCCTATCCCACCCCTCTCGGTGGTCACAAAGCACTGAGCTGATCTCCCTGTGCTATGCGGCTGCTT
Organism: Mesoplodon bidens; assembly: GCF_964165515.1. Classification (NCBI taxonomy): domain Eukaryota; kingdom Metazoa; phylum Chordata; class Mammalia; order Artiodactyla; family Ziphiidae; genus Mesoplodon; species Mesoplodon bidens. The sequence continues at coordinate 34,288,754 of NC_138162.1, forward strand.
CCCACTAGCCATCCATTTTACATTTGGTAGTGTATATATAAAAGGCATGTTTTCTAAACTTACTGATGCTGGCTGGGAGAGACACTGATATATGGAATGACAAAATGCAGAAAGCAAAATTATTTCAAAATTATGAAAGGAATCGTACACAAACCTAGACAAGGATCTCTTCTAAATCTAAATCCTAGTTAAATAAATGTCTTCTTGTTGCATTCACTTAATTGTCCTAAGAACTACTTATAGGCTTTTTATCATATATTTGAAACCGACTTTAACCTATCGATGTAACATGGCACTTTTTCTTTACACCAGATATCATTAAATTCATTTTAAAAGATCGAAATGTAACTACATTTACCTAGTAAATAAATACAGCGAATAGGCCATGCTGGACATGTTCCGTCCATATCGAATAACCTCGTTCTCCTGATCCTCCCACTTCTCAATCTCGCAGTTGGCATCAGAGGTGAGCAAACCCAGCTTGAGTCCAAGCTTTGCTATCTTGGCTTGCTCCTACAAAACATACATTTTAATCACAACAATGTAGTCATTAATTACGTAAAAGGAAGATTAAAAGTAAGACTACTACAAAGAAAAAGGTCTTGCCTCCGAGTCAGGCTTGTCTGGCTTTAATGATTTCAGGTTTGCGTTATTCTTCTGTGACAAGAAAAAGATTAGGGCATCTTAAAAATAGGTACAGTTAATTGTGAAGAAATGCAATAGTCATAGAAAGCATAACAAAGTACCTGTAATAAAATTTTAATATAAAAATTTTCAGTACATACTGAAACTATATTAAACTGTTTAAGTAAAAACAAACAACTACAGTTGACCCTTGAACAACGTGGGGCTTAAGGGCATTGACTCTCCGCCCGCAGCCGAAAATCTAACTATAACTCGCAGTCAGCCCTCCGTACCCGCAGTTCCCGTGTCTGTGGTTCTGCATCTGCGGATTCAACCAACCCCAGATGGTGTAGCACTGTAGTATGTACTACTGAAAAAAATGCACAAAAAAGTGGACCCCAAAGTTCAAATCCATGCTGTTCAAGGGTCAACTGTAATTGCAAATACGCTACTAATATGTGCGTTCAGCTTTGAAGAAGTAGTTAGTTAGAAATCTGGAGTTAGGGAAAGCAGATCTGTGTCCCAGAAACACTTAAAGACTTCTGCAGGGCTTCCCTGGTGGCGCAGTGCTTGAGAATCTGCCTGCCAATGCAGGGGACACGGGTTCGAGCCCTGGTCTGGGAAGATCCCACATGCCGCAGAGCAACTGGGCCCATGAGCCACAACTACTGAGCCAGTGCGTCTGGAGCCTGTGCTCCGCAGCAAGAGAGGCCGCGATAGTGAGAGGCCCTCGCACCGCGATGAAGAGTGGCCCCTGCTTGCCGCAACTACAGAAAGCCCTTGCATAGAAACGAAGACCCAACACAGTCAAAAGTAAATATAAATAAATAAATAAATAAATACTTTTAAAAAAAGACTTCTGCAGTCTTTTCATAGTCCAATTATTATACCCCCAAACCTCCCTGGCCCCTCTGTTAAATTATTCTTAGGAAATGATGTAATAAAATTAATCACTATATGTAGCTTTCAATATATTCCTAATGTTATGACTCTGGAATTCAATTCCTTTAACAAGTTTGCCTTTTTGAGGGCTAAATTTCAGCACCCTAGTTTCACTGATATCCAGATTCCTAATCCTATATGCCAGGTTATATAGGAGATTATACTTAGAATTTAGGATTTAATATTTGAACCAGCATGTTTGATGGCCCCTATATTTGAAACGGCAAGTTTGTTTCTACGTAGGCTATTTAGAACTCAGAATATATTGCCCCTAGGGGAGAAGAAAACATTGTACACTGGTTAGGTTACCAGGCTGGCCCACAGATGCTTACTTACTTGTAGAAACCACTACCAATAGCAATGTTTCTTTGAAAAATATATCCAGAAGTTCTCTGGAGATGGCAGCCCCAGTTGGGCATTCCTCTCATTCTGAGATCTGGTGGGAACTCCCCTAGCTGGGGCAGGAGTTCCAGAACAGCTGGGCTACTAGAGATAGAAGGGCCAGGAGATGCAGGGAGCCATTTGTTTTTTTTAAAGGAAACATTTATTTAAACCATCCACACACACACATGCATGCACACACACACACACAGAGTATACATTCACACACATGTACACAAAATACAGACTATCATAAAACAAAACACACATGTGCCCACTTAGCTTATTAAGAAGATAGCTTTGAGGTATATGTGTTCTTCTCCGTTTTTTGTTTCCCTTATTATTACCATGACTTATTGCTTCTGACCAGCTATTCTGTCACCAGTTTAACTGCAGAATAGAAGAGCCTCAACTTTTTCTTTTTTCTATCCCATCTTTTATATTTGTTCATTTAACATTGCCCTTTTGAAAATTTCTAATCCTGTTTACTACAGAATAAATAGGAGAAGGTAAAGGATGGAAAGTAAATACAGGGAATCTATAAAGAGGCATGGACACACACACACACACACAGGCTGCCTCTTAGGTTTATTAGAAAATAAACAGAGATGACCAATGATCTCTTCGGCTCCTCCTTGTATAGTCACATCATGTGCATCTTCTTCCTTAGTCTAGCATAAAGCAACTTATAAAGCATTTAAGAAAGTTAAGAATACCCTAGAGGTTTTTAGGTTTTATTTTATTTAGAATCTTACAACCCCATCTTATTCTTTTAAATTTAGCTGTGTTTTCTTTATTTTTATTTTTACTTTTACAAATTATTATTATCAAAGTGTTTAATGAAGACCAAAAGGGAATTGCCTGAAAAGGTACAGAAACCATCTTAATAATGTAACCAAGCCTGCCATCTAGTGGGCACTATTTTGCAATGCAGTCAAGATGCATCAGCTTCAATTGTGTAAAGCTAAATAAAGCATTTCAAGCCTCTAAATATAAACAGAATGGCTTATTTTCATCAAGAAAATTAAGAAAGTTATTAGTTTGCATAAAATTGTTCCAACATGACCTTGTGAATTAGACCCAAGATATGAAGAACAAAAAGACCTCTGACTTCAGATTATGGCTTCTTATTAATCATAAGATCTGTTACGTATTCCCTCAATCCCTCAAATCTAACACAAATAATCAAACTATGGGCTACATCTAGACTGCTACTCAGAATAACAATTCTGAACAGTCAACATTTAACATCCTAACTTTTTTTTTGTCATGTCAATCATTGGAGGTCGTGGGGGCAGCAATAGGCAACAAGAGCATAATTTGAATTCTGAATAAAAACATTCTCAAGTGCACAAAGGTTTTCTACTTACCATTGGCTTTGGAAGTGAAAGGTAGCCATACTTCTCTCCTACAAATAACATATATAACTTAAAACAAATTTTCTACTATTCACATTTAATTTTTAAAATATTATTAAATAAACAGAAATGTTAGCATATTAGTTTTGATAACTTAGTCTATTAATTACATGTGACTGAGAAATAAAATTGTAATTTGGTTGGTGAACATGAAAAAAATATATTTGGTACAGACTTTGATGTACAGAATTGTTTTTGAAGCACTGTCTTCACAGGGGTATTATAAGTTTAATACTCCCTAAATCAACGTGACACTTGTGCCATCTTTACTTCTGAGTTTACACCTCCAGATAAATTAAGTCCAGAATTAAGTTCAAAGGCCCTCTCAGCTTATGAGGATAGCAAAATGATTTCTCATGACAACCTAACTGCTGTCCATTTTCAATATCCAGAGTTTTTCTGCATCTCTACAAAATAAAGCTAATCCCCCAAGGACAGGAAAGCCTCATTATTTCACTGAAGATGTGCAATATTATTCCTTATTAGAAGTTCTTATAATTAGCTTTTTTGGTTCTGAAAGGGGCTTTATATGGCATGATCCATCAGAAAAAAATTCATGTCCCCAGACCCACTTAAAATGAATCCCTAACCACTAAAGGCTAGGCAGATTATTAACTAACCTCAGGAGTAGGACGGGGGTATTTTAGAATTTGGATTAGACCAAACCCAGTTGTTACCCTCAAACTCTCCCTTACCTCTACATTCAATTAATCATCAAATCATACTAATATTACTGATAAAATTCTTGAATCAGTCCTCTTATCTTCATTTCCACTATCATGGCCCCAGCATCTCGTCTGGATGGATCACTCCCTTGTTCCCGACTCATACATCCCCCAAGTAAGCTCATATTTATCCACAAGCATGTTCCTCTTCCTGTTCGCCCCATTTCAGTGAACAGCACCTCATGCGTCCAGTCTGCCAAGCAATAAAATAGGTGCAGAGCTATGGAACCTGGTACATCTCTATAAACTGAAGCTTAGTCAGATTAACTTCAAGATGGTTCAAATATAACAAAAGAAATTCAGCTTCCTTAAATAAGGGATAGAATCTGCAGGCTATGAGAGAAAGCTTCTTTTTGATGTTTATTTGTCTAAGAGAATCTCAAATTCTAAATGTTGATACATACTTATCACTAAGGAAAGGTGGAGTCTTTTGGATCTAGGTCCCTTCTAATACAAAGGCCATGGCCTCCCTGAAGGCAGAACTGGATGAAGGCAGAAAGGGAGGAAGACAAATATTGAGTTTTGAGCTCTTAAAACAATCCCAGGAGGCCCTATTATGAAATCTAAGGGTCTCTGGGTAAGGGGACAATAACCTAGCTCTCAGACGGACTTCAAATATGCGAACACTAAAGGCTCTTTTTCATTGCTTAGCATGTTGTTTGCTACTTAATTGCTTGGCTAACTGATACTTGCAAACGTATCTAAGTTTCCTAGTCAGAAGAGTCAAGATATGCAGAGCAGAACTAAAGTGGCTAAAATAGAGCAAAGGTTTTCCAGTAATAGTTATAATATGAGTTATACCAGTAGCAAAGAGAAACCAGAATCTGAAGAATACACTCTGTCCTTTGCAGTGGGCAGGTGTGAGGAAACAGGCAGCCTTGTCCTAATAACCATACAGAACAGGAAGAGCAGCACTGTGCCACTGGACTCAGTTCAGTCAACAGTGGCTGACTCAGAGTTGGGCTTCTTTGCAGAAAAGCTATCTTATGAGCTTCATGATAACAGTCAGGAAAAAAAAAAAAAGACAATAAAAGAAATTAAGCAACTCTATCTCAACTAACCCCACATAAGTAAGGATGCCTCTGAACAGCAAGATACTACCAGTTAAACAATGGGTGTCCCATTGATCAAAGGCAGCAGTGTCCCACCTAAAGAAGAACTTCTGTTCAGCACTTAGGAAGTTAAGATAACCCTGATTTGGGGGGGGGGGGGGACAGGTGACCCAAACCTAAAGAAGAGATCATTTACATAATATCCAGTTCGAAAGTAAAAGAAACCACAGTGACCACGTAGGCCAAAAATAAGTATAGGATCTTCCTGTTTCAACTCTAGTCTATCTGTAGGGGATGCTAGTCTAGCGCTCAGAAAGACCAGGAAGCTTCTTCTCTTCATTTCTTAAACAAGTCTTATGGCAAAGTGATCATTCTTCTTTAAATATGGATCAATTATATCAATTTACCTTTTAATATATAAAACTTGCCTCACATAAAAACCCATGCAGCGTGGCTTCCCTGGTGGTGCAGTGGTTAAGAATCCACCTGCTGATGCAGGGGACACGGGTTCGTGCCCTGGTCTGGGAAGATCCCACATGCTGCGGAGCGGCTGGGCCCGTGAGCCACGGCCGCTGAGCCTGCGCGTCCGGAGCCTGTGCTCCGCAACGGGAGAGGCCACAACAGTGAGAGGCCCGCGTACCGCCAAAAAAAAAAAAAAAAGAAGCCGTCTGCCAATGCAGGGGAAATGGGTTTGATCCCTGGTCCGGGAAGATCCCACATGCCGCGGAGCAACTAAGCCTGTGCGCCACAACTACTGAGCCAGCACTCTAAAGCCCGCGAGCCATAACTACTGAGCCTGTACCACAACTACTGAAGCGTGCGCACCTAGAGCCCATGCTCCGCAACAACAGAAGCCACAGCAATGAGAAGCCCGCGCACCGCAATGAAGAGTGGCCCCCGCTCGCCACAACTAGAGAAAACCCGCACACAGCAATGAAGACCCAACACAGCCAAAAATAAATAAATTTGTTTTAAAAAATGCAGCTGTAAGTACTTTATCAAAGCATCAAAATGATATGCCGTTCAGACTAGCTATCACAGAAATCTTTAAATGCAGAAGCATGGTAAGCATTTATTACACGTTACAAATTATGTAATATCTAAAGTCTACCATTCCCTGATTTTTAAGCAAATCATCAATTACCCTAAATGGGTATTTTTTAAAAAATGAAATGTTTAGATGTTCATATTCAGTAAAAATAAATATGTAATTTGATGTTATTATGACTTTAAATGACATTTTAATTTAAAAAAACAAGCATGCTCGACACTAACAGAAGCCATTAGAAAGGAAATACATAAAAACACATAAACATAGATAACTGGATACACAGTACAATGGGAAATAAACAAAACTCCAACTTGATGTTAAAATAAAGAGTAAAAATTATGCCTTCTGTATATTGTATGGTGCTATTCTACATGTTGTAGAAATACCAATGAACTTACCCACCAAAGGAAATATTCCAAGATTACGTAGTCATCAAGGAAAGAGATTCCATCCAAGTGGAAGGAAAGCAATTCGAAAATCAAATAACTACATTCATTTCATTATGAAGTTAGTAGAATTACACCAGAGAACTATCGTATTACAGAAGAGCATTTGTACTAAAACTAAAAAGCAATTTATAAGAAATATAAAAATGACAATTTCAATAAGAAAACTAGATTGTTAATATTAATTCAAAGGAATCTACTATATTGTTGTACAGCAAATTTTACTGCTTTGATACTAAAATGAAGGACAAGTAACATTTTTATAATTTTTTGTGGAAGATACTTTACTATAAAAATAACCCAGTTGGGTAATAACAAGTTATTCATTTTGCATCTGAGGTTTGACATTAAAAAACTAATAGTTACATTAAAATACTAACATATTTCAATATACGGACAGTTTCTCACCTCGTCTTCCTTCAAACACATCATTGATTTCTCTCAGCAGTGTTAACATGTCACTAATTTGGGATTCCCAGGCTTCACAGAATACATCTAGATTTTCTTTAGCAATTTTACTAGATGGATGCAATGTCAAAGTTTCAGCAGCAGAAATTATCTAAAGAAACAATATACACAGGTGTGAGTTTCAAAATCTTACCTCTCAGAATCATATTGGAAACCAAACTTAAGCCTGTACTGTTCAAATCACTCAATGACACAACTACAAAGCAATTTCCACACATAAGCCCTATGTTGGGCAGTATGGACATACAAAACTTACTGTTTCTTATAATCTTATCTATAGATAAATAGTAGGCATTATTATATATAAGCCTTTATTCAGGGAGCAATTATCTTTATTCAAGGAAAGTTCTGTTTCAACAAAGTTATTTCCATAGCATAATTCAGAGTTAGACTACAAAGAGTGTACTGTATACTGCAGAAGAAGAGATGGTGTAGTAGTGGTAGTATTAGTAACAGTGGTAGTAATGGTGGCAGTAGTGGTGGTAGCAGTAGTCGTAGTGATGATAGTGGTAGTGACGGTAGTAGCAGCACTGGTATTAGTACTGGTACTGGTAGTAGTAGTGGCAGTAGTTGTAGAGGTAGCAGAATCGGTATTAGTACTGGTAGTGGTAGTGGTGGTGGTAGTAGTGGTAGTAGTAGTAACATACACATACACCTATGAGGACATGGTAGATATATCCTTGAGGTACTGTGATAGGTGCTTGATATACATTAGTATTAATCCTCAAAAACACACAAACAAAATAGTATCCTTCTCAATAAGCACTGTTCCCATTTTACAGCTGGAGAAACTGAGACTCAAAGATACCAAGTAACTAATATATGACTCTTCATTCACCTGCTGTATGCCCGGCACTGTACCCATGTTCCAGGTGCTGGGGAAACAGTTGTGAATGAAACAAATAAATGTTCCTCTCTTCATGGGGCTCATATTATAATGTGGGGAGACAGGTAATTAAAAACATGTAAGTAAATTATGAAATATCTTAGATGATGAACGATATGTACAAAAACAAAGGGCAAGGAGGATGGAGGGTGTTAGGCAGTCACAGTATTTTAAGTTAGGTGGTCACCTGCAAAGGTGGCATGTAAGCAAAGAACTGAAGAAGGTGAGGGAGCCACAGGGAAACCTAGGGAAAGTCGTTTGGGAATGAGGTGGGAACAGTTCTGATACATTTTAACAACAGCCAGTAGGTCAGTGTGACTGGACTGACATGAAAAAAAAGGAAGGTCACCAATGGCCACATGATGGAGAAACACGCACAGTAAAGATGGACTTTACTCTGAGTGAGATAGGAAGTCACTGAAGAGGTTTCAGAAACTGATATGTAATGGAAAAGAATATGAGAAAGAAAAAAATATATATATAAACTGAATCACTTTGCTGTACACTAGAAAACTAACACAACATTGTAAATCAATGTACTTCAATTAAAAAAAAAATCTGCTATGGTCAGAGTCAGGCTGCCTTCGAGAGAATTAGACCTAGGCGCTCCTCCTGGGTGAGCACAGTCCCACAGGCACAGGCTTGACAAGCAGGTGGCAGCTTTCAGAGTAGAACAAGGTTCCCCATCTTCAGGGAACGTGGGCACATGGCTCGCCATGGACTACAAGCTAGATGCAGCAGTGCCGCCTTCTCAACCAGGAGCCACTGTACAGCGTGGAAACTGTTCCACTGTGCCCTGGATATGCTGTAACATTGTAAAGGAAATATAAAAATGACATTGCTAAAGCAGAGGTATCCAGAAGTAATATAAATTCTCCTAGAGGCATGCTCTGTTTTCTTAAATTATCCCTTTGTGAGACCGATAGTCAAGACTAGGAATAAAAGCTGAGGCTATGGGAATAGAAAAAGCTTCTCAAGTTACAGAAATTGACAGCAGGCTCTATCTATCACCATCCTGCAAAAGAAAATATACTTTTCCTAATATCCCTGCTGCAATGAAAACAGTAAGCAGAGAATTACAACCAAATAGCAAGCAGGGCCTGAGGATAACAAGAGCCGATTGTATATGGCAGGAGAGTCAAACTTTAGCTCTACTGAAATACATTTAAGGCCAAGGCAAGTAGTATGACTCCCAAATGGACAAGTAAATATTGAAGCCTTGGTTTCTCCCAATAAACAGAGATCCTCTGGTTATAATAAAATGCTCAGCCGATGGTCACTGCTGAGCGTCACTCAGATAGTTCCTGTTTCCGTGAGAAGCTTTTGATACTGTTCTCCACGGGGAGCATAAACATCCTTCCAGCATCCAACTTGGGTCTGCTAGAGGGCACACACCACCTTTGTCTCTAAGCTGCTTTTGCTGTTCTCAACTATAAATCCAGGGGCTCGACATCTGCCATCCAATAATACAATAAGGAGTAAGTCCTTTTGGCTGCCATGATGAATGAAACAAATACACCTGGTAAATTGTATTTTCAAGCTTAGACCTAAAAGGAAAAGGAACTTCTGTCCCTCCCTTTTTCCCTTAATTTGACAGAGACAGTATTAAATGCGATATCAATTGTTAAAATGCTTTTGAAAATTATAAAAATGAAGTCATATTATAGAGAATTCAGAAAAAAATAACTCACAATTCTCCCTAACAAGCAGAACTTTCATTTCTGCACATTCTTAGAGTCATTTTCTTATATATGTACATTTTATATAGTAGCAATTATAGCATATAAACAAGTCTGTATCCTGCTTTTGTCACATAACATTTTAATGAAACATTTTTTGATGTTGCTAATTCTAGTTATCAAAATTATTACTGTAACATCATAATACACGATTTGCCTAACTTAAGATTGTTATTTTGCTTCCAATTGAATCTTATTATAAGTAATGTAACAAGTATTGTTTTTATTTTTCTTTTAATCTCCTTATGCCCTTAGGAATTATTGTGTCAAAACATGTGAGTGTTTTTATGGCTTATCACATAATGATAACTTAGTTTTCAAACATGTTATAACGACCTGTATTGTAAATGGCTTCAATTAAATAGATATAAACTAGGGCATCAATTAAATGGGCCAATCTCTAATTTGGCAGACGACCAGATAATCCAATGGAATGTTCTGGCACACTACCAACAAAAATTCCATTACCTTCATTTCACTCAGTAGATTTGGCTCGTAGTTTTGCAGAACCATTTGTGTCTTCCTTGTGCACAATTTGTTATGACACTCAGATAAAACATAATATGGAAGGAACGATCTGCTGTTGATCATACCTGCTGGCCAGTCACCTGAAATGTCTCCTCTGCATGTATACAGGTTATTTCAAGAGGTTCTGTCCCAGACACATGTCTCAACAATCGACAGGTCTACAAAAAACCATTTCTATAGTTCAACTTTCTCATTCTTCACAATATATAGCATCATTTTGTAATTAACAAAGAAAATAAAACATTAAAACCTATAAAAATAAATTTGTACATTAATAAGATTATTATAACATTGCATTGGTTACCAACGGATTCTCTAGGAGCAAAGCAGGAACAAATACGGGTTTATTAGCATATACCCTACTGTTTCTACTTCCTATCTGATCATGGCAAGGTGGTCACAGAATATTAGAACCAAGAGGAATCCTGAAAGGACCTTGTAGTGCCCACATATTTTACGTATGAAGAAACGTGGCTCAGAGAAGGACTTATCCAAGGTCTCTCAGCTAAACTATGTCAGCTACCACAAGCTACACATTCTTTCTGCCAACAAATAACATTTCTCCCTGTCAATTAACACACCTTTTACTGAAGATAACACTCGATTAGGCAAGACTGATATAATGAGTAAAGAGCCTGTATCAATGAAAATTTTTGAAAATAATTTTTCAATAATTTCTTGAGGCTTAAAACAGAAAATTAGGGATAAATTTTTTTTTTCACTTTTTAAGAAGATTTGCTGCAGGATTCCTATAATTAGCAAGTTTGCCTGCAGTCATAATACTTGATTTATAAACAAAACGCATCAGATCTATTTTAAAAAGGAGATGTATCTACAGTCATTTTAAGAATGCTCCCTAGTAGTTTTCAGATGTAAACAAATAAAGGAGAGGAAGCTAGCTTAGTTAGTCTAAAAGTTCCTTCTAACCATTAGTATGTGAGATTCAGTGAGCAGGGGACATTAGATAATATGAACACAGCTAGGTGGTTCATATCTGTGCATTAATATACATGTTGACTGGGATGTACCTCATACAGACAAGGGGATATATTCTTCACGTGTACATGGCTTAAGTATACATTTCTTTACTAGCAGATGTCTGACATTCTCAATAGGTAGAAGGCTTACAATATCAATCAATAATTGGAATTATAACAAAAGGGGCAGGTAAAGCACCAGTAACACATAACAAAGATTTGGGCAGAACAGAAGAGATTCCGAGAAGGAATACTGTGCTGAGTGTCTTCTCTTTGTCCCTCCATATCCACTCTTTTTCCATCTTGGGAGACTGACCTATGTGGTCTACAGCTGTGTTTGGCCAATGGGAAGCCCCAGCAATACAGCAGCAGGGATGAGGAGGGGAAGGGCCTTTATTCTCATGCTCTTTCCCTGCAGGTTGCCGTGGGCTGTCTCTATGTCTAGTCCTAAAACCACAACTACTCAAGGCTCTCTGAAGGACTCTGTGCCCTTCCAGTTTCCAGAAACCACTCACTCCCCCTGTTAATTTGGTTGTAGGAGTAGTACCAGCTCTGCTGTCACTAGCCCCAATTCCTGTACTCTCAGGGTTTCCCCACATCCTATCCATGCAATTGTAAATGGCTCCTTTATTAAACCCTCTTAAGATCAACCTCATGTGAATGTGCCATCTCTTTCCTGCTGAGACTCAAAAGATTCAAATACAAACAAGGTCCTACGCTGTATCTCCACTGCTCTGCTCCAAGATCTAATCTCTTTGATGGGATAAGGAAGAAGGTTAAGAAGGGCATTTGTGGGTTCTAGCATTTTTTATTGTTTTGTTTTAGAGGACAAATTGTTGTAAGAACAGAACAGATAAACATGATAGTTTTAAGATTCCAAAGGCAAGAGAGAAAACGTCCTTATGAGTAAACCAAAAACGGTATTTGTGTTAATATTACCTGATGATAGTACAGCTTTCATTAAACTACAGTTTCTTTAACAAGCAACCTACTGCTCACCTCAACAAGCCGCTCTTTCTGTTCAGAGAGTTTGCAGGCATATTCAGCCAAACCTTCTAAATTTCCTTCTACTCCAGTAAGTTTTAATGCTTTGAGAACCACATGATCAGCGTGGTATTTTACCAGATCTGCTGCCAGCTGAGCTGCTGTACTATGAAGCTGCAGATGTGGGGAGTGAAGGGTAATGAAAAAAAGACAACAAACAATAAGGTTTTGTGACCAAAAACCTCATGAGTACTTTAAAAACTAAAGAGTAGCAACCTCATATCAGTGCCACTTGATCTGCTGAGGGGGGTGTGTGTGTGTGTATATATATATATATATATATACACACACACATACATGTATGTATACATAAAATATATATTCAACAAATTTTATTAAATACCTACATTATGGCAGGAACTGAACTAAAGGCTGGACATACATAACAAGTAGGACACAACCCCTTCCTCGGGGGCTCACAGTTTATCTATATTGCTCTCCACAGCTTTACTGTCTAACTCTTGGGTCACAGGAGAAATGATGGATAAAAGGATAATGAAAACCTCAAGGTTTTATTTAACTTTAGGCGGAATGGATTTTAAGCACTGCTCACTCTCACTGAACATCTCTGCATACTATTAACTCCAAAATCTTTTCTTCTCCTTATCCTGCCTTTTAAAAAAAATGTTATGACAGGTTATTTTGGGGTTCACCAGAAAGAGATCATTTTTAATAACACTGTCCTAAGGAAAATCTGATTTTTAATTAAGCCTATTTGAATGAAGTGATTCTTTTTTTCCTGGAAGTAATCCAATGTCCATTCAAACTGCAGGACTTTGTACAAAATTAACAATAGGGTAGTCCACTTTCATGAAATCAAGTGAGAATAATTACAGTCAGAAACAAAGACATTAAAATGTATTTTCCTTTGGAAATTAAATGCACGTAAGAATTCAAAAGATTTTGTTTAACCATCAGGGTCATAGAAGATAGCTAATGCCAGCCTTTTATTTTACAAACTATGAAACAGGTCCCTAGAGACTGAGTGACTTGTTCAAGGTCACGTAAATCTTACAAATGGTTCTGGAGACAACTTATAAACTCCAAGGGAAGAAGGGTGAATAAACATGAAGTTCCTGCTCTGTGTAAGGTACTGAAAGTAGCTTTACAGACATTATCTCCCTCAATCCTTATAAAAATTCTTCTAGGTTGATGTTATTATATCCATTTCAGAGGTAAGGAAAGTGAAGCTTATGGAAAGCCACTCAGTCTATCACCAAAAGATTTTTTGTTCAGGGCTTCCCTGGTGGCGCAGTGGTTGGGAGTCCGCGTGCCGATGCAGGGGACACAGGTTCGTGCCCCGGTCCGGGAAGATCCCACATGCCGCAGAGCGACTGGGCCCGTGAGCCATGGCCGCTGAGCCTGCGCATTCGGAGCCTGTGCTCTGCAACGGGAGAGGCCACAGCAGTGAGAGGCCCGCGTACCACAAAAAAAAAAAAAAAAAAAAAGATTTTATCTTCAACTGATAGTCACAGTCTTAACAATAGTTTAGTTAAAATTGAATAGGCTGGAAAAAATGAGTAGGCTTTTTTTAAACCGTAGAAGACCATATCCTTCTAATGTTTAATAGGATGTTAAAATGAAGGTTTCAACAGAGGTCAATGAAACATCACCAGATAATTTATATATGAAACTCCCCCAAACCAATTCATTCTCTTGAGCCCTTGACTCTCTTAAAAAATATAAAAGAACAAAGAAATTAGAGATAAATGAGAAGAAAAGTTTTTGTGAGGAGGGTCTTTCTGGTGCTCGCTGTGAGTCCCCTCCCAGGCACACCCCAAAATGGAGGGAGCAAAGTGGCACAGAAGTTACAAAGTAAGGGGCTGGTCAGGGGAGGCACCAGGAGAGCCTCTGAAGAGCACACTCAAGTATTCACGACAGAGAAAGTCAGCTTTAAACATGTTCGAGCCTAGTGCATCTCGTAAGGGCACCAATCACTAAGAACTCCCCACTTCCTCTCTTCTTTCCCTGTGCCACAACCTGGCAAAGATCTGGAACAGAAGCTAGATAATAGGGGATGAAGGGCCTGAAAAAGAGACAAGAGACCACAATTCCCCCAAAAGCCCTAGGCGAGCTAGAGGAGTGGGGAACAGGAGCAAAGCCCTACAATTGAATGAATCAAAATACTGATTAATATATTGGAACGAACATTCTCATTTTTGAACTGAGTTTGTGTTTTATGACCTAAAGCAGGGATTGATGAACATTTTCTGTAGAGGGCCAGAGAGTAAATGTTTTAGGCTGTTCAGGCCACATAGTCGCAACTACCCAACTCAAATGGGCAGAACTGTGTCCCCCAAAAAAACTTTATTTATAAAAACAGCCTGGCTGTAGTTCACAAAGTCCTGACTTAAAGTGACTTTCAATTACCTAAGAGTGACCAAATAAGTCATTAGATGATAAAGTTTTCATCTAGGGAACAGGGAAATCTTCACAGCCAAAAGAACATTTTAAAATATCAACTTTATTAAGGTATAATTTATATACAACAAAATGTACCAAGGGTACAGTTCGATGAGTTTTGACAAACATTTACACCCAAGTAACTACCACCATAATCAATATTTACGACACTTCCATTACCACAAGAAGTTCTCCCATGCCCCTTTGTAGTAAGTATCCCCCTACTTTTTTTTTTTTTTTTTTTTTTTTTGCGTTACGCGGTCCTCTCACTGTTGGGGCCCCTCCCATTGCGGAGCACAGGCTCCGGACGCGCAGGCCCAGCGGCCATGGCTCACGGGCCCAGCCGCTCCACAGCATGTGGGATCCTCCCATACCGGGGCACAAACCTGCGTCCCCTGCACCGGCAGGCGGACTCTCAACCACTGCGCCACCAGGGAAGCCCCCCCCCCTACTTTTGACCCCAGGCAGTCACTGAGCTGGTTTCTGTCACTATAAATCAGTTTGGCCTTTTTAAGAATTTTTTCTAAACAGAATTACACACACACACTTTTGTGTCTGACTTCTTTCACTCAGTGTAACGTTTAAGCAATTCATCCATGTTGTTACCCGTATCGATAGTGTTCCTTTTTATTGAATAGCATTTGATAGTTATACCAAAATTCATTTATTGATTCCCCTGTTGATGGATATTTATTTATTTATGTATTTATTTGACCGTACCACGTCACTTGCAGGATCTCAGTTCCCCAACCAGGGATTGAACCCACGCTCTTGGCAGTGAAAGCGTGAAGTCCTAACCACTGGACCACCAGGGAATTCCCTGGAAATTTAGATTGTTTCCAGTTTCGGGCTGTTATAAATATTTGTGTACAAGCTTTGAGAATGATGGCACTAATAAAACAGTGGCTTCAAAATAACTAGGTCAAAGGAAAACGTTACAAACATTTTCTGGGCACAGGAACATACTAATGCTAAGGCATTTTATATATACCATACAACATGACAACTTGCAAAGAATTAAAAGAGGCTAGATGTCAAACTATACTTACTTCTTTCTTAAGTTCACTGAGGCTGTGACTGATTTTCAATATAGCGAGTTCCAGTTCTTCATCGATGCTCTTTGTTTTCTTTCTTTGCTAAAAAGTTTTAAAAGTACATGTGAAGAGTTATCTTTTTCATCTTGTAATTCCAATTTTACTCAAACTACAAACATAATAAAATTTTAATATCATCTGTGAACTATAAGAAAAGTAGATTTTTAAAATTCACCTGTTTATGGTTAGAGTGGAAAAGAGAATTTTAGTTATTTAGTTACATTTTTCTACTCTAAACAGGTGAATTTTTTAAATCTAATTTTCTTTAATAAATTTATCATGTCTAAAACTAATCTGTTTTATCTTCTGCCTGGAATTCTCATCTCTTCATTCTTAACCTAGATAAAAATTAAAACCCTATTCGTCTTCAAGTCCTTACATAAATGTCTCTTTCTCAGAAAGGCCTTCTTAGATCACACAGTTTAGATTAGACCCTCTTCTTACCCTCTCTAACCTTTTCTCTAAGTAATCATCCTAGTTTGCAGTTACATATGTACTTTTGATTTCTGTTGTTGTTGTTGTTTAAAGTCTATTTTCCTCACTAGGCCTTGGTAAGCTCTGTGAAGGCTGGGATCACATTTATTTTGCTCACCACTGAATGCACAATACCTGGCACAGCAAATGGAGGGTAGCAGGTATTCAATTCTTTGAATGAATAAATCAGTTAAATGTCAATCTCTTCATGAAGCTTCTTGATTCCTCTAGATAAATACAAATTCAACCTCCTTCAAACCCTCTCAACACATGATCTGTACTTTCTCTTAGGACACTTACAAAGTTTTTTGTACTCGTCTCACACCTTCCCACATTTTTCTACATTGCAATATTCTTGCAGGCAAAGATTTTATCTTATTCATCTTCAGATTTTCGTTGCCTGGCATATAAAAGGCACTCAGTGACAACTGCTGAAAAAGTGAATGAATGAAAAATACATCTGACATGCAGAATCAGAGATCCAAGTGCTTGTGAAACATGTGAAAGGTACTAACTGCAAATTTAAGTATTGATAGAACTGGATTCCCAACACAGAGCGTTTCCTCACAGAAACTCTTTATATTGCATGTTGGGCTTAAAATTTAATTCTGAAGCAATCTACACTTCAGATTAGATATCACATAGACAATTCAAACTAAACACAAAATACTGCTTTTATCCCTGACACCATTCTACCGTAGTTAAGTTTCCCTGTTAATATGAGCATTTGCAATATTGTGATGCCAAGAAAATATGAGGGAAATCTGTGATTTATACAACCCTTCATTCATAAATCAATCTCTTCACAAGGAAGCAGACTGCTGGACTCTCTCAGGCACATTCACCCTTCTTCATCTTTACTGGCTAAGCTTTTGTCCATGATTTCCAGATTTGTTCTATCCATGCTGTATGTTGTAAACCATGTTAAATACTTTTTTGACATATCCTAGGCCTAAGAAATAAATAAATGGTGCCAGAGACATGTCTCAGGGCTCTACCTTTCAAATCTGTAATCCACGCTCTAGAAGAGACTGGGTGCACACCTCGTGTGTTGCACCACTTCTGTCAGTCCTTGCCACTCTTGCCCAAATAACTCCCACGTCTGAAGCGCACCAGCAGCCTGTTTAAGGCTCTTAAAGTGGCTGCCCGCCAGTCTGAGACCAGGAATCTGTGTGAGAGGGAAAAATCTTTCACCTGACAGCTGGATCTACCCTGGTCTTCATTGCATCTAAACCTCAGTAAGTTTTCTAAATCCTTGTGTCTGTAAATCAGCTGTCCTCAGAGTTAAGAACTGTGCACATCTGAATGGCTCCAGCAGTAAGACTCAGGTTCCAAGAACCTCTAGGCTTGGTTGAACCTCTGCTCTTCACTCTGAAGAAGCATTGTGGGGAGGAATTTTCCAGAGGTGAGTCTGGTGGAAGAGTGGGGACGAAAGGGTGAAATAGTGATGGTGATGGTGGCACAGAATCCAGACTGGCCAGGATGAGAAACAACAGGCCTAGAAATGTTGAATACAGTGAGTGCTGATGGGAAGGATGCTCTGGCCAAGTAGGGGGCAGAAAAGGAATGAGACACCCTTGGCCCACTCTGGACCACATTCACACTCCTGGTGGTGACGGCGCCTGCCACAACTCTCAGGGCTCCAGGGAAAAGCTATTACAGAAGATTTACTTTGATGAAATAAAGCTCTTACAGCTTCAATCCACACAGAAATTAACTGCTGCAGTTCCATCCTGGCCTGGGCTGACAGTTCCAAGATGCGTTCCCTGTGCTCGTGGCTGGTATAGGCACAATCAGTAAAGTCCTCCGTGCGCTCCAAGAGGGCGTCCAGCATCGCAGAGAGAGTCTCTTTTGACTGAAAATAAAGATCCTCCCGAAGAGTTTCAATATCCATCTGAGAACAAAAAGGATATACATCCACATGAGTCAACATTCCCACCTAACCAGATGGGCTGTACTTTCTCCCAGGGCCCAGGAAGACGCTAGCAATTTCTTTCCCTGTCTGAAAGCTCAGGAGAAATACAGCATCCAGGGATGACTTTATTGTCCACTAACCCAGGAGGACACATTGCTCGAGAGCCACCAACGGCCGTGGGGAGCTTTATTACTATAGTCGTTAACAAAGCATTTCTATAAGATCAATGAATACTAAGGCAGAAGGAGCATTATCATGTAGCAACTGGTAGGAAAAATGAACCAGCTTCCAGGTAAAGGATTTGTATCTGACAAAACGCTAAGGCAAAGTCCTGGAAGATGTTACAGCCAAAAATGAATGTGTTGAGCCCAGGGGGAATGGTGTGGAAGGTATGGGGTACAGAAGGGACTAGGAAAGGCATCAATTTTTCCTTCATTAATTCAGCAAAACTAGTCTCCCTACATTTTGTCTTATGTCCCCAACAGTACCTCCCTGACCAAAACATTCTCTACCAGGGGAGCTCAATCATCTTTCTAAAACATACCTCTTCAGATAGTGCCACCTCCCTCTAATTGGCTCAACACCTATAAAACCAAGCCCAAACTTGTACCGCATAACACAAAACCTTCCAGGGTCTTGTCTTTACATATCTTTCTAACAGTCTATCTCATCTCTCTGAGCTCCTAAACCTCCTTTCACTTCAGCCAGCCTGTGCTTAGAGTTCCCTGAATGTGTGACAAACACATGTTCACTAGTACAATTTTCTCTCTCTCAGCTTTCTGAGATATGCTATGTCACTTCAACCTTATTTAACCTCTAGCCCTTGAAATATGTCACAGAAACAACTTGGGCTGAGAGGCAGTAGGTGGTGATGATCATGATTGTGGGCACAATTCTTGCGCTGATAAGGATAACTTATATTTGTTTCACACTTTAAAGTCCTTTCACAACTATCATTCCAAATTAATCCTTACATATGACCCATTTTAACATGATCCCTGAAAATACCAAGATTTGGGAAGGTCGAGAGGCCACAGGGAAGTAATAGCTTCCCCTTCTCCTCCTGGCCCAAGTTATCTCCAGTAATCACTCTGTTCTATGGAGACAGGATTTTTCGTTTTTTTTTTTCCTTAAGCTAGGAAAGAACATGGATAAAAGTGAGGTATGGAATTGACAATGAGAACCTGAGAATTTGAGGATTTAAACAGAATTACAACATAAAAATCAGTCCACATACCATTTATGTCAAACTTTTTTATTTTCCTTTAAAGAGAACATTTATATGCTTTTAAACAGCAACTTAGTGGAGTTTTTTTTTGAAAGCCACTTATTTGTATGTTTTCATAAGATCTGTTCATATATTCCAAGTAACAAATGAAGTATTCAGTTTCCCTCTACAGATGCAAAGAAGATAACCACTGACAGTGAGACTGAGTCTATTCATGACCGCTTTGCTCTGCAGAACGCCCGCTGGCGAAAAGGTCAGCAGCTGGAGCTGTCGGCAGCGGCCACAGGTACCACGCTGCCCCTAGTTGGCCTGGAACCAGAAATGCAGCATCAAGAGGCCAAAGACCTGGCTCTACCCCTACTTGTTTCCTTATTATCCTTTGACCTTTGACATCTATCCCTTCAGCCTTAACAAAAAGAGGGAATTAGAAAAATTATCTCTAAGATTCCTTTCAGTAATAAAAACTCTGAAAGAATGACTGGTCCCTGTAGCTTCCTCCCCCTCAGGAGGAGATGTGGAGTAGGACAGACAGCATATAAACAGACTCAGAGGTATAAACTGAAAGGTCATGGACTTTGGGATCAGAAAGTCCTGGTTCTAAACAAGGGTTCTACCACATATTAGCTTTCCTCCTCAAAAACATGGGTATAGTAATATGCGTCTAAAAGGGAAGTTAGAGATTAAATGAGAAAATACTTATTGAGAGCATGACGTCTAAAAATAAGTGTCCTTTCCATTACTTTCTTCCACCCCATGTTCCTACTTAGATGGGAAGAATACCACCCTTGTCACAGCCCCAGCTACTAGAGAGGGAGGTAACCCTCAGCATATGAGAGAACTTCTCAGGGTCCGAGTTTTCCCACCTATTAAATGAGGGAGTTGTGTTAGACAATTTCCTGGGTCTTCCCCGACTAGACACTGCTCTCACTAAAGAGCGAGCACTGTCACCATCTGAGTTGTCATGAGTTCCGCCCTGAAACGGTGGGGATTCTGGAGTCAGACTGCCAACTTTCAAATCCTAACTGTGGTACTTTCTAGCTGGCAAGTTACTTAATCTCTGTTTCTCAGTCTCCTCAACAGTATAATGGGAATAATAATAATAGTTCTTGTGAGATTGAGATACACACACACACACACAAACACACACGCACATTTAAAGCACAGGGCTGGCACAGAATAAGTGCTTGATAAATGTTAGCATGTATTATTGTTCACTTAAAATTTTTAAGTATCATTAATGCTATCACTATTACTACAGTCTCAAAGTATCTATTCTATAGCACAAGGAAGAGCAGGGATTCCAGCAGATTCCAGATCTGCTGTCTGTAATCATCCATGATGGTATGGCATTGCTCTAGAGCTGGGAAAGGAACACTTCTAAACAGAGGACAAGAGGCTACAGCTAAACCATACAGCTAAACAGGGCCAGAGCAGCTACTATAACCCTAGACCAGTGTTCTCTGTACAAACTACACTAAGCTTTATGTTACTGAATATTAAGTTTGTACACTGTGGCATTGTTTTAAAGACAGATATCTGCCTTTGTGAAGTATCTATGCTAAAATATTAAACAAAACTATGGATACTACATATAATGATGCTTCTTTGAAATGGCAAGAAAAAAACAAAATATATTCTCTCTATTCTTACCTTGAATTCCTTAATTCCAGTAAAAATACTGATAGATGAAATGTCTGTCTCTCCATTTGGTTTGCATTCGGTCACAATTTCAATTACCTTATCCAACGCCACTTTCATTCTGTCAAATACTCCTTCTTTGTTTTTATGGGCTGATTCACAGTTGGGATGCCTGAGACACGTCTTTGAAACAATTGAAAAATTTTATGTTAAGATTTGGCCCATATCATAAGACACAAAATCTTACAGAGAATATGCCATGCTAATAAAAATGGTTCTTTACCAAAATCTCCCGTGTCCCTGGCTCACCCAGCTGCTTCTCCTCACTAAAGTGGAAGTAGGATGAGTAAAAAGCGACAGCAAGGTTAAGTGAAAAAGGCAGAGTGCAAAACTGTATCTTTATACTTTAGTATGTTTACTTAAAATTTTTGAAAAAAAAACAACCCTATATCTTCATCATGATTAAAACTTTTAAAATGTTGCCTAATATGTGCAAGAGCTAAAAAAAGAACGAGGAAAAATGAACAGATGTTTTATGACTGTGGATGCATCTTTGACTTTTAAAAAACGATGTAAAGGAAAAACTACTCCAGGGCCTAGCTATGAACAGAGCCTTCCAAGCAGACTCCAGTGAATCCTGTTTCTGTGGCTTCGCTGATCCTAGCATCGAGGCAATATTCCGAGCAGAAAAGGCGATCCTAAACAAACTGCTAATGAGATGTTTACTAGTTCTTTCTTGAATCGTACCAATTTGCTGGCCGACTGCTGTTTGAAATTACAAGCTCTTGATTGACAATTTTGTTAAAAGTAGAATAAGGACTTAGAGGTATGAATTTACAGAATAAACAAGCTAAGGGCTGACTTAATACTCCACTGTTACTTAACAGATTCTAACTTGCCTAGCTTTTTCTAGAGCACATGTGCTGGCTCCCCACTGAGACTAGCAAAACCCCACAGGCAGTGACCGTGTGTGACAGGCCTCCATTCACAGCACTTAATAAGCCATTTTCTGCTTAGTTGCTCAAAGCTGACTCATAGATTACCTGATGTTTGGAACTGAGGATGGAAGTTAACATTCTTGTTAAAGAATAACTGAAATTTAACTATTATAGCCCATATTCCAATTTATCATTTTCATCTTTTTAAAGTGTAAAATACATAAATTAGATGCATTTAATCAGGTTTTCAAATTAATTTACAACACAGTAAAACAAAAATTTTCTTACCTTTGAAGCTGTGAGAAGCATCATTGTACACTTTTCAAGAACTGCCCTAGCTGCTGCCATTTTTGCCTTTTTCTTTTCATCTTTCAAGTCCTAAACATGGAATAAAACCACTGAGCAGTCTAGGATCCTGTAAACAACTCAATTTTTTCAGAAATAATTTACTCCATAATAGCAATACTCAACAATTAAGTAACATTGTTTTAAAAAAGTGACAAAGTAGGAAAAAAACCCAGAATACATGTTTTATAAAATGTCACCACTTCAACGTAAATACATCAATGTAAATACATCAACTTCAATGTAAATACATCAACACAATAGAATAGAAAGAAACAGCTGCCCTTACTAAGGGCAGCACAGCCAGGAACTGAGACCTAGGGAGAGGCTGCCATGTGGCTCACATTCTGGTGGCCTGCACACCTGACATTCTGCCCATGTGAACACACCTCACTCCCAACCAGAAACAACCATCCTATGCTTTACTTAATTAAAAGTGACTTATTTACTGAGCATGTGTGGACTATTATTTCCTTCAAAATAGATACTCAGAAGTCAACTCTTTCAGGGATCATGTCTGATTAATCTCATCTAAGTGCATATTCATCTCAAGTTTTCTTTTTGTTGTTGTTGTTGTTGTTGTTTTAATCCTAAACTTAGCCAATATGCTGCTCTAAAATGTTCTTAAGATGTTTCTTGGGCATATAATTTTCCCCAACTAGAATATAAACTCTGAAGTAGGCACTGTATTTGGGTTTGGTTTTTTTTCATTTGGTTTCTCTTCATATAGCCCTTGATATGAATGTGTGCTATCACAGAAGATCTCCAAATACTGCTGATTAAATCTATAACCAAATACTCTCATAATAGCTTGGTAACCATCGAAATCAGGGGTCAGCAAAAATTTTCAATAAAAGGCCAGATAATAAATTTTTGAGGCTTTCTGGTTCATTTGGTCTCTGAAACAACTAATTAATTTTGCCAGTGGTAGTATGAAAGCTACCCTGGACAATACATAAACAAATTAATATGGGTGTGTTCCAATAACTTTACTTATGGATGCTGAAATTTGGATTACATAAAATTTTCACCGGTCACATTAGTCAATTTTTTTCCTCACTTGTCAGTTGGATGAAAAGCCTTTTCTTACAAATAACAAAGACCTAAAGTTTGAAAGTGATTTCCTTTTATTTGTTTTAATAAATGAGAGTGGATTCAGAGTTATCCCTATAATAATATCACTCTCATTCACTTGCATCCCAATACAGCTTTCTTTAATTGGAAAGAAAGAAGCAAAGTTACATCTAGTAAATGAGAAACTGCAAAAAACTCCAAAGCTAATTCAGGTCACAAGGTAACATTCCAAAGGACTGTATCCTACATGTGATTATCAGCCATCAGGAGTACCTTTCAAAAATAAAGGTTGAGGTCACTTCTAAAATTTCCATCCATTCCTTGTCTTTAACATACTGGACAGGACTTCTAGCAAAAAAACCTGTGGGTCTAGTTGACAATGCATCAAGTGTGTATACATAACACTTGTAAGCCATACATTACACCATATATTGTATGGTGATAGCAAGTGATCCAGAAAGATGGCATCTCAATCTGTTAGAGGGCTGGTCCACAGGACGAAACACAGGCCTCATTAAACCCAGATGTCCAAGAAGCACTAAGTGAAGCATATAATCCAGCCTGCCACTTTCCAGGCCAATACCCACCTTCCAACTCCAGCTACAACCAGGAAAGTTCACGCCCAAAACCATGGCCTATGGGACTATACCAAAGCATCTCAAGAAGAGATCAATTATATATTTAACTTGACAGGATAAATTCATGCACAAGTACCCCAACAACAAGAAAAAGTCAATCCTGGATTTGACATGGTTTTCCACCTCCCTAAACTTCAGAACTTACAGTCTGAATTGGGGAACAGACCTACAAAGAACTAATATCATGGTGCAGTTTGAAAACTACAGGCTTTAGAATCAGACATAATTGAGTTCAACCTGCTAGAAAAGTGACCTTGGGAAACTTTATTATCTGCTCAAGTTCAGTTTCCTCACATGTGAAACAGTAATAACGACACCTACCTTATACGGATGTTCTGAGACTTAAATGAAATCATGAATATTAAGTAGCTAACATATAGCCAATGCAAATCATCCAATGCTTGGGTTATTACTATTAATCTAATATAGAACAATTATAGAAAGATATAATAACAGAATAATATATAACAAATTAAAGAAAGAATAATAAGAGATATATAACAAAATACTATCAGGATATGTATGATGACTCATTTATTTGCCTGAGCCCTTGTAGAAGAGTCAAATGGAAAGTTCTGTGAAAGAGGAAGTACTTGAATTGGGCCTTGAAGGCAAGTATGACCTTTCCCAGTGTGTGAGGTGGGAAAATATTTAACTGTTATCTGTGAGCAAAACAAGGCATACAGATCTATTTACTCTATCCTGGCTTATTTATGAAAGGCTTTCAAGAGCAAGGTTATAGATTTAATAAGCAAAAAAACCAACCCAAATGATCACAAAGATCACACCTCTATCCAAATTGAAAAGTATAAATGTATCTCAAGATTTTAAAATATGGTAAACACATACATTTTGTCTATCTCCAGTAAGATGTGCAAACTCCACCATTTCATTTCCAAATTGACTGAATATTTGGACAAACTCTTGAAAGCTGTTCACTTTCTCCAGTCTTTCCATAGTTGCAAGAACCTGCAAAACAGACATTATTTTGTTATCAGGTTTAGATGTGAAAGAGACTGAGACATCAAACCTGAGCCAAGAGAGGAACAAAAGAGAAGTTCTAAATTCTAGGGGAAAGTTGAGAAAGAGTCGGAGGAAAAGACAGAGAAGAAAGGACTCAGAGAAGTAGATGCAGATTCAAAGGTTAGAATCATCTCGGGAATGATTTCTTTTTAGGATGGGAAGACTTGGGCTTACTTGAAAATTAAAGGAAAAAGTAAAGGAAATGACTAAATATGCAAGAGGTCATTTATGCAGCAAGGTCTGGAGAAGGTGGGAATGGGCAGGACTAAGGTAATCAAATCTTCAGAGAAGTAGGAGGGGGATGAGGATAAAAGATGATACACAGAAGCTTTAAGGTTCAGTGAACCAGAATTGGGGGAACCCCATCCTCCTCAGAAAAGTGTAAGGAAGGTCACTCGCATAGTGAGGAGTGCAAAGGGCGATTAGGGACTTCACGAGTAGGAAAAGTTTGGATCAGTCAGAAACTGCCTGTGGTAAATAAGTTAATTGCCAAGAAGCTTTGGGCAGCCAGGAGTAGATAGAGGGCATGTCTGTAACACAGCCAACAGAGAACGTTATGTATTTTCTTGATATTTAGAAGTAAAGTAAATAGATGTGAAACGTATTTTCAAATACTTTTCTCTAAAATAACAGTACTGGATTAGTTTTAGTCAGACCAAGATAGGGAAGGAAAACACAGATAGCCTGTGTTTACTTATTTTTAATGAGGATATGATGGATATTTGGCATGTTAATCTGCCCCGGCAGCTCAGGAAGCCTAGGCAACTAATGCAGATAAGGCAGATTGCTACCACTGAGCAGAACCTCCGTCTTCCAAAGAGAGGAAGGTTTGTTCCTATGCCTCTAGCACTGTCCGATTCACCTCTCCAACTGCTTTTTCTCTTTAAACTTACATTTTTCAATTCACTCAATACTAGCCAGGTAGTTTTGTCCTCAAATCAGTGGGAGGATCCCTTCCCTGGCTGACTGCCCTCCTCTTTGCCTAGGGGATTATCCAGGGAAAGAAGTGATTGGGACTTCCCTGGTGGTCCAGTGGGTAAGATTCCGCGCTCCCAATGCAGGGGGCCCGGGTTCATCCCTGGTCGGGGAAATAGATCCCGCGTGCATGCCGCAACTAAGAGTTCGCGTGCCACAACTAAGAGGTCCACATTCCACAACTAAAAGATCCCGCCTGCCACAACTAAGACCCGCAGCTAAATAAATAAATAAATAAATAAATGTACACACCCTGGCTTCCCTGTTGACGGAGAAGCATGGCCATTATCTGAGAGACTGAAAGAGGTCTAGACTGGAAGAGTTAAAATCTATTCTCTAAATTTTATGATTATTAAGTAATATTTAGGAACTTTGCATACAGAAATTTTATAATGTGGATAATTGTGGTTTCAGGTAATTGAGCTTTTTCTTAAGCATATAAATTGTTACTCTCTGACTTAGGGGAAAAAAAGGCACTGAGGAATTCAGTTTTTTTTTTTTTTTTTTTTTTTTTTTTGCGTTACGCAGGCCTCTCACTGCTGTGGCCTCTCCCGTTGTGGAGCACAGGCTCCGGACGCGCAGGCTCAGCGGCCATGGCTCACGGGCCCAGCCGCTCCGTGGCATGTGGGATCTTCCCGGACCGGGGCATGAACCTGTGTTCCCTGCATCGGCAGGCGGACTCTCAACCAGTGCGCCACCAGGGAAGCCCGGAATTCGGTATTTTTATCAGCTAGCTTTCTACTACATACATTGTCATGGTGCTCAGCTTTTCTTCCCACATTTGTACACACGAAAAGTTTTCACCAATAAACCTCAACAAGTAGATAATGGTTTTCTGAGAAGAAATGTTATTTGCATTCAAAAGTTTGAGCCCAGTATATACATTTAGGAATTACAGGTATAGATGAAGCATCACTTTTAAACTGTAGACAATTAGAATAATAAACAATTAAAACAGATAAGCATTGCTGAATTACCTGCAGTTAACCTAAAAAAAAAAAAAGAAGAACAAAAAACTTTTTGAACAACCCTGAAAGACACAAGTAGAAACATTAGAAAGGTAAGTAAGTACCTTATTTCTTGACCTTATTATCTGCTTAATGACTACTCGGTCTGCCAGCAGTAACACTTTTGTCACTGAAGAAAGAAGTAATCTTGCAGCCTTTATAACTCCTGTTTTATCTGTAAAAATTGTGATCTGGCCATCAGATTCTGGACGATTCAAGCTGCTCATATCTGTAAGCGCTGCAATTGTTTCTCCTAAGAAGAAAGGCAAAGGGTGGGGGGTGGGGGGTTAAATTGGGAATAAGTCACACAAATTAAAATCCAGACTTTTCTCTAATCTTTAAGGTAATGTGCTCAATGGGTAGAAACTCAACTTTGGAGTCTTATTTCAGGAATAAGAAATAGTTTCTTCTTGATGAACCCAAGGATTATCATATAAGGTTCTCTAATGGCAAAATAATGGTACATTCCTAAGAACTGTGAAAAATTGTTGCATTCATCGAGTTTGAAAAATATTATAACTTCGGTTTCCAGCAGTATGGCAAACTACATGATCCCAAAAGCCTCCTGCTCTATAAGGCCAAGAAAGAGAGATCCCAGGAGCCAATAACCAAAGAAGAACCTAAAAGCAGAGAAGTAAGCAGCTGCCCAGGCTTTGGCTAGGGCTGAGGGGATAGAGGGAGCATCAGGGGGGCAGGGGTGGGGGTGGCTGTCACTGCCCATCTCCATAACCTGAAGGGGTTTGGGTTTTTATGGATAGGCAGGGAGAGAAGACAAGACTTTGGGCCCCAGCAGGAGGCACCCTCAGTGAAAAGTGGGCCTAGAAAAACCATCCCTCGGGCTTCCCTGGTGGCGTAGTGGTTGAGAGTCCGCCTGCCGATGCAGGGAACACAGGTTCGTGCCCCGGTCCGGGAATATCCCACATGCCGCAGAGCGGCTGGGCCCGTGAGCCATGGCCGCTGAGCCTGCGCGTCTGGAGACTGTGCTCCACAACGGGAGAGGCCACAACAGTGAGAGGCCCGCGAACCGCAAAAAAAAAAAAAAAAAAAAAAAGAAAAAGAAAAAGTCTCTTCTTCATTGTTGCTATGAAAATCTTTTGATTTCTGTGATAGCAATTATCCAATATAAAACAATTCAAATATTTCTTGTCCCCCCAAATGAAACCAGATTGTAACTTTTTCCGAAACCTTACTGTTTAAATTTAAAAGTTTAAAAAAATAAACTTTTCATCATCTTGTAATGTTCAAGATCATTTTTAAGTCATAAATAAGTCTGAGTACATAATGGATTGATTTTCTCACAAAAGCCCTCTTGTCAATATTATTACATACACACAAGAGGCTAAGGATCTCGAGAAAAATTATCTGAATTTTAATGGATATATCACAAGGTATGACATAATGAGTCAGGATTCAGGAAGATTAGTCTGATTGAAGCATATAAAATGGACTAGAAAGGAGAGATTCAGAGCCAGGCTACTAACCAGGCAGCTATTTTAATTGTGGGTGTGAAGCAGTAAGGAACTTACTAGGATGATAGCCATAGGAATATAAAAAAGATGATTTGGGAGATACTGAGGGAACAAAATATAAAATTAGGACCTTAACAGTGATAAGAAGGAAAGGAAAAGTGAAAAAAATGGCTTCAAGGTTGTAAACCGAAGTCACTTAAAAAAGTCAGAAGGGCATGGGAAGGGAGATGATAAATTTAGTTTCAGACAATAGGAATTTGAAATGAAACAGGAAAACCCAAAAGATAAGCCATTACATATGCAGTGGTTACATATCATGACAACAGCTGAAGTTCTACGAACAGACGAAGTCTGTGGTGGCCAGCCTCCAAGACGGCTCCCAACGGTCCCCACCTCTTGTTCATCCCTGTGTTTTCTGCTCCCACATCATACCAGGGTCGGCATGGCGGAAGCGACAGCATGCTACACCCAACGTCAGGTTGTTAAAGACTCTGAGGCTGCCGTCTCGGTTGCTCTCTCTCCCTGAGGGAAGCCATTTACCATGTTGTACGCAGCCACTACTGCAGAGAGGCATACGTGGGGAGAATCGGAGGCCTCTAGTCAAGAGCCAGCCAAGATGTGAAGCTTGCCAATAACCAAGAGAGGGAGCTTGAAAGCAGATCCTGCAGTCCAGCCCAACCGGCAGGCCCAGCCAACACCCTGAGTGTAACCTCATGAGAGACGCTGACCCAGAACCAGCTGGTTAAGCTACTCCCTGATTTCTGACCCTCAGAAACTATGTGAGGGAATAAAATGTTTGTGGTTTTAAGTTGCTAAGTTTGGGTTAATATGTTACACAGCAATAGGTAACTAATACCAAGTTTATATAGCAAATATGAAGAGAAAAAAGAGGTTAGAATTAAACTTTAACGTACAGAGAAAGGAGCAA
Organism: Mesoplodon bidens; assembly: GCF_964165515.1. Classification (NCBI taxonomy): domain Eukaryota; kingdom Metazoa; phylum Chordata; class Mammalia; order Artiodactyla; family Ziphiidae; genus Mesoplodon; species Mesoplodon bidens. The sequence continues at coordinate 34,318,184 of NC_138162.1, forward strand.
GAGGAAAAGTATCACTTTGTAAGAGCAAGAAATATAAAAATGTTTCCTCTGCACCCCTGGAAAATGTTACTTTTTCCAGTAGCTCTCAGTCGTCAAAGATATTACATACAAGCTTGCCCATATGGCGTTATTTAACCTTTCCTTTTTCTGACTAAACCCCAGGCATTTAGCCCTAAGTATGTGGGATGGTAACATTTGGTTAGCTCCACCAACAAAGTTAAATGCTTCCATAACATTATAAAGTTGTTCCAAGTATAGACTGTCCAGAAATTAGTTCCCTGGAAAAGTCACAAAGCTGCCTTATAGTTTCATGGTTGTCATTTTTTAACTTGTTATATGTAACTAGTTAGTGTTATGTCTTAAAGCAAAAACTCAAAGTCGGTCAAATACAAATATTTATTGAGTGTCCACAGAAAATGTAAAACTTGACTAGAAGCCAAGTAAAAAGTAAAAACAGTTGGGGGGTGGACAAAATGGGTGGACTCAAAAGGTACGAACTTCCAGTTATAAGTTAAATAAGTCATGGGATGTAATGCACAGCCTGGCAACCATAGTTAATAATACTGTATTGCATATTTGAAAGTTGCTATAGAGTAAATCTTAAGTTCTCACTGCAAGAAAAAAAAAATCTTGTAACTATGTGTGAATGTTAACTAGACCTACTGTGGTGATCATTTCACAATATATACAAATATCTAATCATTACATTGTATACCTGAAACTAGTATAATGTTGTGTGTCAATTATACCTCAATTAGAGAAAAGTAAAAACACAATGCAAAAGTTCAACACAGGGAAAGCAAAGTTAGAAATAATCATTATAATGACAACTAATATTTATTGAGCACTTTCTATGTGCCAAATGCATACATGCATTATGTCAAAACACTGCTATAAACACTAACAATATCCCCACTTTATAGATTAGAAAATTGAGGTTTAAAAAGGTTTAGTAGCTTGCCCAATATCACACTGCTAGCAAGTGGAAGAGTTGGGATTGACTCCAAAGCCACAGTTCCTTATCACTACTTTACATTATTCCCCTCAAATGAATATTAAATCGTCCAAAGGAGAAAATGACTACTGTGAGCTGAGTGGGCTAGAAACATTCCAGGAGTGACTGAAGTCTTAAATTTGTATATGTTAAGAGAAAATAAGGCTTCCATACCCTACAACTCCAGGAGGCACCATTCTCATTATATTATCTGAGTGACCCTAAGAGGCAGTTCTCAAGAAGGGAAAGGGCACTTCACATGAGAAGAGACAACAGGCGCAGCCCATGACACCAGACAGCATCCAAAAGACACCTGCATGGAGCTCCTAGGCTTACAGGACTTGCAGGGCAGCACAGTCTACTGGAGCTGGGGTAGGTGTACACATCCTCTTCTCACCTTACACTGAGCACAGTGACATGTTACGAAGCCAAAAGGTGAGGACTCAGGCTGCCCTTTCTTTTAAAAACCCTTACTCTTGCTTTAATTAAGGGTTTGCTTAAGAAACAGTAACATGAAAAACATCTCTACATTTTCTGTTGAACTGTCCATGGCATTATGTAATAACGTCTCTTGTATAAGTGCCCACACAATTTAGTTCCAGGAAAAAAAGTCACTTTCCTCTTGACAAGCTGGTTTGTTTCCTTTCAACAAACAATGAGAATTATATAACCCCTTCTTTCCCACATTTCTTGTCTTGCTTTCCAGGAAGTACAAAGATAAATTTCATGTTTAATTAGAGTAACAATGTTGGCCAAAGTTTCTAGTATATTTATTTTCATCTCCTATTTTAATGGGTTCATTAAACATATGTTTAATTGTAACTATTTTACATCTCTCTCTCTTTTTTTTTGGCTACACCCTACGGCTTATGGGATCTTAGTTCCCCCACCAGGGATTGCACCCGGGCCACAGCAGTGAAAGCACCGAGTCCTAACCACTGGACCGCCAGGGAATTCCCTTAAATCTCTTTTAATATGTAGGCAAAACATAAATTATGAGTAGAATAAGGCCATTCCCCTTCCCTACATAAAATCTATTCTATATCTTAGTGATGGCTAGAAACCCAAGAGTCAACTCAGAATCCTCCCTTTGCTTTAGTCAATAACCAAGTTCTATCATTTAATCACCTTAGTGAATATTTAGTGTACTCTTTCTGGTTTTTATATCCCTAACACACTGTCTTGGTTTAGCCTGGTTTGCTGGAAAAGCTTCCACATTAATCTCTCTGCCTTTAGTCTCAACTCTCTCTCAATCAACCCTCATTTGTTCATTTCCTCCGCACTACCAGAAAGATTTCTAACACAAAATTATTGTCTTTCAGCTGGCCCCAAATTCCTCAATCTATCAAGTATAGAATAGTACCTGAAGTCATTCATATAACATTAGGGCCATGTATTGCCTGGTTGGCCCCTCATTACTTGGCCTTATCTCACCTACTCCCTTCCCCCCATGATGACCCTCCAAACATACCTGCTCCTCTCTCAGGGTTGCTCAATTAAGAGCACCACCATCTACCCATCAAACCTTGGAGTTATCCATGACTCTTCTTCCCATCACATCCTACACCCAAACTATCAACAAATCCTACCAGCTCCACCTTCTCAATATAACCAAATGCAACTCCTTTTCACCACCTCAAGTGCTATCACTGGGTCTAAGTCACCATCGTCTATCACCTGAACCACTACAACAGCCTCCTAACTGGTCTCTGATTTCACCCCCATACCCCCTAAAATCTATTCTCTCTACAGCAGCCACCAGGGATCCTTTTAAAATATATTATGAGATTATGTCACCATCCTGCACAAAACCTTCCACTAGCCCCACTGTGACACTTAGAACATGGCCCAAAGTTCCTATCTTTGCCTAGAAAGCCATACCTGTTCTTGCTCTTCTCCTTGCCCGGAATGTCCTTCCCCCAGATATTCATATAGTTGGGGTCCTCACTTCATTGCAGTCTCTGCTTCAGTGTTACTTCCTTAGAGAGATTTCCTGACTCCACCCCCCGATTTCAGTAGTTCTTAACTGGGGGGCCATTTTGATCCCTCAGAGGACATTTGGCAATGTCGAGACATTTTTGGCTGTCACAATGGGGGAAGAAGGGATTTATAGGCATCTGATAGGTAGAAGTTAGGGATTCTACAATGCAAGGGGCAGCCCGCACCCCCAGCAAAGAATTATCAAGCCCAAAATGTCAACGGCATCAAAGTTGAGAAACCCTGCCCTCCCTAAAATATACCTCCTTTGGTCTCCTAACCCTTATTCTGCTTTACTATTTTCTCCATGATAACTGTCGCCACCTGTCCTTATGCACATATCTATTTATTCATTTGTTTATGGTCTCCCTCACTAGAATGCAAGCTCCACGAGGGCAGACTTTATACTGATTTCTATGTGGCTATATCCCTCTGGTCTAGAAGAATGCCTGGCATATGGCCAGCACTCAGTAAATATTTAAATAGGTGGGTAAATGACACTTAAACAAAGCTGAATTATCTGTATCCGTCAAAACTCCCCAGGTTCTCTCAAACTTCTATGCCACCAGTTATAGACTTGTGAGACATCAGGAAATCTGAAGTCAGATTTGTCTGCTGTAGAGACAGGAACAGGCTTAGTTTTATTTCCATTTCCTACATGATGGCAAATAGGCTAATATGCTCCTTGACAGTAGAGTCCATGCCTCACATTCCTTCTATACCTCTTGCATTCAATGGCTGGTGGCCAGGATGGTGGGCTTCTACCCTGCCCAGTGAAAGAATTCAATGTTTCAGATTTAGGACTTAATCCAAGAGAAAGTCAATATTCCTGGATGCTAATCTAGGGCTTTAATGACCTAGGCATCAGTAATAAAAGAGCTAAAACACAGTACACATCTTTACTCAAAATAAGACAATAATTTGTCATGATATCCAAAGCAATAAAATTGGTATAAATAGGCTTTAACATACCTGCTTGTTTAGCTTCAATACAGGCAATATTTATTTCTTCTTTCAAGTCCCAGTTTTCATTGGCTATAGCTTCCCCTACTTTAACAAATCTTCCAACTGCCAAGTTTACAGCCTGTCCTACACGCTGAATTGCTTGCAGAGTTTTATCAGACTTTTTGGAATTATCCTTATGATTAATAAGCGTGGTGATCTAAAAATAAAAGATAAAAGCAACCTGCTTAAATTTTATCTCAATACTTTTTTTTAAAGCTGTATCACAATGGCCAAGAAAATTAAGCCCAGCATACTACACTCGCCTAATACACTAAAGTATCTGATAGTTTTAATGCTTCAACCCAGACAACGAGCGAATCATCTTGCATCCCTCCTGAGGACAACATTTCCATTAATAACAATTCTAAGTTTACCTGAGGGCAGTTATCCAGGGCACACAGTTCTATAAGCCCTCCAGATATTTCAACAAATCTTAAAGACAGGAGAAAAGTAGGAGAAGGTGGATCATTACATTCAAAGAATCCACATAAAACCAAAGCACTTCAGGTCTAGATGCCTCTACTGTGACTTGAGCTGCTGTGAGAGTAGAGACAGCATCTTCTTCACCATGCATTCCACTCCACTGCCTAGCACAGTGTGTAGGTTGTACAAAATGGTACATGAACCATACTTGTTTACACTTTAGAAGGACCACTATAATCTATGTTTTATACTTCTCTCCGTTTTGTTGCAGACTCAAAGTAAACGAAATACCAAGAGCTTTAACACTTGATTCCAGGCCCTGAAATAAAATATAAAAGGTGACAAGTTAAGCTGGTTGAAACAAATACAAATCTTCAAAATGTCCTAGAAAATTAGTACCTGAACTATAGTGACATATAAAAATATTTAAAGAATGTTAACATGAAAAATATAAATCCCAAATGGTACATGTTCATCGTGTATAACTTTGAAATGATTTATATAAATATATTAACAAAGACCAGAATAGTGAATTAAGAGAAGAGGAAGGGACTTGCCCTTTGAGCAGCAACTATGTGCCAAGCACTTTATGTGTTATGGTATTAATAATTTAGTCAGGAAGGCCTGGGTTTGAGCCTTGGCTCTGCCATTACTAACTAAATGACCTAGGGAAATGTACTTAATCTCTCTAAATTTCCTCATCTATAATATTATCTTCCAAAATTTGAAAATGTCCTAGAATACAGGTCCTGAGGCTGCATCACTGAGCAAGACTAACACAATCCTGCCCTTATTCTGTTTACAGTCTATCAAAATAACAATAATCCAATGTACAAAATACATTTGTTGCACACCTATCATATGTCAAATAAAATTCTAGGCAATGATGAAACAGCAATGAACAAGAAAGAAAAGGCCCATACTCTCATGGAGCTTACATTCTAGTGGGGTGAGGGGAGACACAATAATCACACACATAGGTTAAAAAAAAAATTAATGTAAATGCTATGCAAAATATTAAAATAGGATAATGTGATAGAAAGTATCTGTGTAGCTACCTGAGATTAGTTGATCTTCCTTCTATGAAGGAAGTGGGATTGCTGGATCATATCGTAGTTCTATTTTTTAAACTTTTTGAGGAATCTTCATACTCTTTTCCATAGTGGCTGCACCAACTTACATTCCCACCAACAGTGCACAAGCATTCCCTTTTCTCCACATCCCCACCATCACTTATCTTTCTGATGACAGTCAATTTTAACAGATGTGAGGTAATATCTCATTGTAGTTTTGACTTGAATTTCCCTGGTGATTGGTGATTTTAAGCATTTTTTCATGTACCTGTTGGCCATCTGTATGTCTTTTTTTTTTTTTTTGTGGTACGCGGGCCCCTCACTGTTGTGGCCCCTCCCATTGCGGAGCACAGGCTCCGGACGTGCAGGGTTAGCGGCCATGGCTCACGGGCCCAGCCGCTCCGCGGCATGTGGGATCCTCCTGGACTGGGGCACGAACCCACATCCCTGCATCAGCAGGCAGACTCTCAACCACTGCACTACCAGGGAAGCCCTCCCTATGTTTTTGTCTAGGAGTTTTATGGCTTCAGGTCTTACACTTAAGTCTTTAATCCATTTCAAGTTAATTTTTGTGAGTGGTATAAGATAAGGGTCCCATTTCATTCTTTTACATGTGATTATCCAGTTCTCCCAAATCATTTATTGAAGAAGCTATCCTTTACCCATTGAGTATTCTTGGCTCCTTTGTCAAATATTAGTTTACTATGTATGCACGGGCTCTGGATTTTGTTCCAGTGGACCATGTGTCTATTTTAATGCCAGCCCTATACTGTTTAATTACTATAGCTTTGTAGTATAGTTTGAAATCAGGAAGTGTGATGCCTCCAGCTTTTTTCCTATTTCTCAGGATGCCTTGGCTAGTTGGGGTCTTGGTGCTTCCATACAAATTTCAGGATTGTTTTTCTATTTCTGTTAAAAATGCCATTGGAATTTTGATAGGAATTGCACTGAAGCTATAGATAGCTTTGGGTAGTATGCACATTTTAATACTAATTCTCCTGACCTATGAACATGGATTATCTTTCCATTTACTTGTGTCTTCTTCAATTTCTTTCATCAAAGGTTTAGAGTGTTCAGTGTACTGATCTTTCACCTCCTTGGTTAAATTTATTCTTAAGTATTTTATCATTTTTGATGCTACTTTTCTTTTATTTCTTTTTCAGATATTTTGTTTTTAGTGTATAGAAATACAACACCAATTTCTGCATGTTGATTTTTTTATCCTTCAGCTTTAGGAATTTGTTTATTAGTTCTAACAGTTTTTTGGTGGAGTCTTTAGGATTTCCTTGTATATAAGATCATGTTATCTGAAAATGGAGATAATTTTACTTCGTCCTTTCTGACTTTGATGCCTTTTATGCCTTTTTGTTGCCTGACTGCTCTGGCTAACACTTCCAGTACTATATTGAATAGGAGTGGTGAGAATGGACACCCTTGTCTTGTTCCTGACATTAGAGAAAAAGCTTTCAACATTTCACTGTTGAGAATGATGTTAGCTGTGAGCTTATAATATATGGCCTTTATTATGTTGAGGTACGTTCTTTATATACTCAATCATGAAAGAATATTAAATTTTGTCAGATGCTTTTTCTGCACCTATTGTGATTATATAATTTTTCCTTCATTTTATTAATGTGGTGTAGCACATTTATTGATTTGCGTATATTGAACCATCCTTGCAACCCAGGGATAAATCCCACTTGATCATAGTGTATGATCCATTTAATGTGCTACTGAATTCAGTTTGCTAGTATTTTGTTAATAATTTTTGCATCTGTATTCATCAGGGATACTGGCCTATAGTCTTTTGCTGTTGTTGTTTTGGTTTGGTTTGGCTTTTTTCCTTATAGTGTCCTTATCTGGCTTTGGTATCAGGATAACGCTGGCAGAGACCACACTTTTAAGTACTACATTATAATGCCCCACAAAATCCCAATGAAATAGGTACTAATGTCATCCCCATTTCACAAATGAGAAAACTAGACAGCATGGAGAGTAAGGAAATTAGACATCAAGAAGAATAGGAGATTTAAGATTTAAATCCAGATACTCTGACTCAAGAGCCTAGCCTCTTCACCACTTAGCCAACCTGACTTCCCTGCCTCTGACTTCTCAACTGACAAGAGGATTAAAGAAAACGATGCAGTATCATGTTTAACATAGTACCCAGTTTAAGTACTCAGAGGCATATTATCATTAGCTCTCTTATTTAATCCTTACATACTATTCAAGATAAGAAAACTGAGGCTGAGTGAAATTAAGTACTTGGCTTACACAGCTAAGAAGCGGCTTAGCTTAGAATTTGAACCCAGGTTTATCTGACACCGAAGTCCACCCCATACTCTTTCCTTTAGTGAAGCTTTTCAACCTTCCTGGGTTTTCTGAGTGTTTTTGGTTTTGGAGGGAAAAATACTTTCTTCAAAGTAAAATATTACCTAAAATTACTAGGCAGTCCATCAAAGAAGTGTTTCTATGGTTGAATTTTGAGGATAACTATGGGTTATGGGAAGCAGGGAAACAAATATGAATACTATGAGCACCAGCTTAGTCCTTCTCCACACCTGATACATCCTAGGGAACTCTTAGTATCACCTGGAGAACAGAGAACTTGACCACCACTGACTGTTCCAACAACCATGTTGGAAGAGACTCTGGAGAAAAGAAGTTTAAGTTGTTTTTATTAAATCCTTTATAAACTTTAGACTTTTCAATTGTAAAGAAAAGATCCTGCAGTTAGGCTAAAATACCAACTATTGTTCAGTTCTGAAACACACATTTTGCTTTCACTACAAGCATCCTCCCCAGTGCATAATTAGGTGTGGCTATCTTCCTTTTACTCAAAGCACTCTGCAAAATATTCAGTCTAAATAGAGGTATGCATTTCAAATTGAATTTGGAGGAGCCAAGTCAATTTATAAAATTTCTTATTAAAAGGTCTACATATGGGACTTCCCTGGTGGTGCAGTGGCTAGGAATCCACCTGCCAATGCAGGGGACACAGGTTCAAGCCCTGGTCCAGGAAGATCCCATATGCCATGGAGCAACTAACCCTGTGCGCCACAACAACTGAGCCTACGCTCTAGAGCCTACAAGCCACAACTACTGAGCCCACGTGCCACAACTACTGAAGCCCGTGCACCTACAGCCCGTGCTCTGCAACAAGAGAAGCCACCACAATGAAAAGCTCGCGTGCCACAACGAAGCGTAGCCCCTGCTCACCACAACTAGAGAAAGCCCGCATGCAGCAATGAAGACCCAACACAGCCAAAAATAAATACATAAATTTATACAAAAAAAGGTCTATATATGTCCTAAAATTATTTTCAAACTTTTTAAAAGGGAGATCCAAAAAATTATACATGTTGATTGTTTTTAAAAACGGGAAGGGGTAATATAGGAAAGCCCAAAGAAATAAAAGTCACCCATAATCCCACTACCTTGCGAGCAACTTGGCATAATCCTTTTCAGTCTTGCTTTCTACACAGACATACTTAAACACAGTTTAACAAAAGTGAGACCAAACTTCAATTTCCTTATCATGCAAAAAATAAAACTAGTTAACATTTAACGTTAAGCACAACAGCAAACGCTATCTGATGTGCTTTCCATGTACTGATTCAATCAATGCTTACATCTCTGTGAGGCAGATACTGTTACTACCCTCATCTTACAGATTAAGAACCTGAAATTTGAAAAGGTTACGAATTTGCCCAAGGTCACAAAGGCAGTAAGGTGCCTCTCAGTCACTACACAGCCTCTTTCCTCCCAGGATTATGTTAAGAATCAGAGGAGGCGTGGCAAGTCCCACGGCTGAGTGCTCCCAGAGCTGGGGACTGCTCCCCACATACGCCTGAAGGAGCTGCAGGGGCTGTGGGCATAGGCAGAGAAGCTTGCAGGATCTTGCTTCCCAGGCCGGAGGTTGGGCCTGAGCTCCTATGGTGGGGGCTCCAAGTCTAAACCGCTGGACTAACAGAGAACCTCAGAGCCCAGGGAATGTCAATCGGAGTGAGGCCTCCCAGAGGTCCTCATCTCAGCACCAAGATGGAGCTCTATCTAACTGCCTGCAAACTCCAGTGCTGGATTTCTCAGGCCAAACAACTAGTAAGACAGGAACACAGCACCAACCATCAAAAAAAAAGAAACGACAAAAATATGTTACAGACAAAGGAGCAAGGTAAAAACCTACAAGACCAAATAAATGAAGACGAAATAGGGAACCTACCTGAAAAAGAATTCAGAGTAATGATGGTAAAGATGATCCAAAATCTTGGAAACAGAATGGAGAAAATACAAGAAACATTTAACAAGTATCTAAAAGAACTAAACAGCAAACAATGATGAACGACACAATTACTGAAATTAAAAATATTCTAAAAGGAATAAATAGCAGAATAACTAGGGGAGAAGAACAGATAAGTGAGCTGGAAGATGAAATGGTGGAAATAACTGCCAGGGAGTAGAATAAAAAAAAAAGAATGAAAAGAATTGAGGACAGTCTCAGAGACATCTGAGACAACATTAAATGTACCAACATTAGAATTATAGGGGTCCCAGAAGAAGAAGAGACGGCTTCCTGGTGGCACAGTGGTTGAGAGTCCGCCTGCCGATGCAGGGGACACGGGTTTGTGCCCCGGTCCGGGAAGATCCCACATGCTGCGGAGTGGCTAGGCCCGTGAGCCACGGCCGCTGAGCCTGCACGTCCAGAGCCTGTGCTCCGAAACGGGAGAGGCCACAACAGTGAGAGGCTCACGTACGGCAAAAAAAAAAAAAGAAGAGAAAAAAAAGGGTCTGAGAAAATATCTGAAGAGATTATAGTCAAAAACTTCCCTAACATGGGAAAGGAAATAGTCAATCAAGTCCAGGAAGCACAGAGAGTCCAATACAGGATAAATACATGGAGAAACACACCAAAACACATATTAATCAAACTATCAAAAATTAAATACAAAGAAAAAATATCAAAAGCAGCAAGGGAAAAGCAACAAATAACATACAAGGGAATCCCCATAAGGTTATCAGCTAATTTTTCAGCATAAACTCTGTAAACCAGAAGGGATGGCAGGACATATTTAAAGTGATGAAAGGGAAAAACCTACAACCAAGATTACTCTACCCAGCAAGGATCTCATTCAGATTCGATGGAGAAATTAAAACCTTTACAGATGAGCAAAAGTTAAGAGAATTCAGCAACACCAAACCAGCTTTACAACAAATGCTAAAGGAACTTCTCTAGGCAGGAAACACAAGAGAAGGAAAAGACGTACAAAAACAAACCCGAAACAATTAAGAAAATGGTAACAGAAACATACATATCAATAATTACCTTAAATGTAAGTGGATTAAATGCTCCAACCAAAAGACCTAGACTGGCTGAATGGATACAAAAACAAGACCCATACATATGCTGTTTACAAGAGACCCACTTCAGACCTAGGGACACATACAGACTGAAAGTGAGGGGATGGAAAAAGATATTCCATGCAAATGGAAATCGAAAGAAAGCTGGAATAGCAATTCTCATATCAGACAAAATAGACTTTAAAATAAAGACTATTACAAGACACAAAGAAGGACACTACATAATGATCAAGGGATCGATCCAAGAAGAAGATAAAACAATTGTAAATATTTATGCACCCAACATAGGAGTACCTCAATACATAAGGCAAATGCTAACAGCCATAAAAGGGGAAATCGACAGTAACACAACAAAAGTAGGGGACTTTAACACCCCACTTTCACCAATGGCCAGATCATACAAAATGAAAATAAATAAGGAAACACAAGCTTAAATGACACATTAAACAAGATGGACTTAATTGATATTTATAGGACATTCCAACCAAAAGAAACAGAATATACTTTCTTCTGAAGTGTTCATGGAACATTCTCCAGGATAGACCATATCTTGGGTCACAAATCAAGCCTTGGTAAATTTAAGAAAACTGAAATCGTATCAAGTGTCTTTTCCGACCACAATGCTATGAGACTAGGTATCAATTACAGGAAAAAATCGGTAGAAAATACAAATACATGAAGGCTAAACAATAGGCTACTAAATAACCAAGAGATCACTGAAGAAATCAAAGAGGAAGTCAAAAAATACCTAGAAACAAATGACAATGAAAACACGACAACCCAAAACCTATGGGATGCAGCAAAAGCAGTTCTAAGCGGGAAGTACAATCCTACCTCAAGAAACAAGAAACATCTCAAATAAACAACCTAATCTTATACCTAAAGCATTCGAGAAAGAAGAAGAAGAAAAAAACCAAAGTTAGCAGAAGGAAAGGAATCATAAAGATCAGATCAGAAATAAGTGAAAAAGAAATGAAAGAAACAATAGCAAAGATCAATAAAACTAAAAGCTGGTTCTTCGAGAAGATAAACAAGATTGATAAACCATTAGCCAGACTAATCAAGAAAAAAAGGGAGAAGAACCAAATCAACAGAATTAGAAATGAGGAAGAAGTAACAACTGACAATACAGAAATACAAAGGATCATGAGAGATTACTACAAGCAACTCTTTGCCAATAAAATTGACAACCTGGGGCTTCCCTGGTGGCGCAGTGGTTGAGAGTCCGCCTGCCGATGCAGGGGACACGGGTTCATGCCCCGGTCTGGGAAGATCCCACATGCCGCGGAGCGGCTGGGCCCGTGAGCCATGGCTGCTGAGCCTGCGCGTCCGGAGCCTGTGCTCCGCAACAGGAGAGGCCACAGCAGTGAGAGGCCCGCGTACCACCAAAAAAAAAAAAAAAAAAAAAATGACAACCTGGAAGAAATGGACAAATTCTTGGAAAAACACAACCTTCAGAGACTGAACCAGGAAGAAATAGAAAATATAAACAGACCAATCACAAGCACGGAAATTGAAACTGTGATTAAAAATCTTCCAACAAACAAAAGCCCAAGAGGAGATGGCTTCACAGGCAAATTCTATCAAATATTTACAGAAGAGCTAACGCCTATCCTTCTCAAGCTCTTCCAAAATATAGCAGAGGGAGATGGAGAAAACTATAAGACATTGATGAAAGAAATTAAAGATGATACAAACAGATGGAGACATATACCATGTTCTTGGATTGGAAGAATCAACATTGTGAAAATGACTATATTACCCAAAGCAATCTACAGATTCAATGCAATCACCATCAAACTACCAATGGCATTTTTCACAGAACTAGAACAAAAAATTGCACAATTTGTATGGAAACACAAAAGACCCCAAATAGCCAAAGCAATCTTTTTTTTTTTTTTTTTTTTTTTTTTTGCAGTATGCGGGCCTCTCACTGTTGTGGCCTCTCCTGTTGTGGAGCACAGGCTCCGGACGCGCAGGCTCAAAGGCCATGGCTCATGGGCCAAGCCACTACGTGGCATGTGGGATCTTCTTGGACCGGGGCACAAACCCATGTCCCCTGCATCGGCAGGCGGACTCTCAACCACTGTGCCACCAGGGAAGTCCCGCCAATGCAATCTTGAGAAAGAAAAACGGAGCTGGAGGAATCAGGCTCACGGAATTCAGACTATACTACAAAGCTACAGTAATCAAGACAGTATAGTACTGGAACAAAACCAGAAATATAGATCAATGGAACAGGAGAGAAAGCCCAGAGATAAACCCATGCACATATGGTCACCTTATCTTTGATAAAGGAGGCAAGAATATACAATGGAGAAAAGACAGACTCTTCAGTAAGTGGTGCTGGGAAAACTGGACAGGTACATGTAAAAGAATGAAATTAGAACACTTCCTAACACTACACACAAAAATAAACTCAAAATGGATTAAAGACCTAAATGTAAGGCCAGACACAATCAAACTCTTAGAGGAAAACATAGGCAGAACACTCTATGACATAAATCACAGCAAGATCCTTTTTGACCCACCTCCTAGAGAAATGGAAATAAAAACAAAAATAAACAAATGGGACCTAATGAAACTTAAAAGTTTTTGCACAGCAAAGGAAACCATAAACAAGACCAAAAGACTACCCTCAGAATGGGAGAAAATATTTGCAAATGAAGCAACTGACAAAGGATTAACCTCCAAAATTTACAAGCAGCTCATGCAGCTCAATAACAAAAAAACAAACAACCCAATCCAAAAATGGGCAGAAGACCTAAATAGACATTTCTCCAAAGAAGATATACAGATTCCCAACAAACACATGAAAAGATCCTCAACACCACTAATCATTAGAGAAACGCAAATCAAAACTACAATAAGGTATCACCTCGCACCAGTCAGAATGGTCATCATCAAAAAATCTACAAACAATAAATGCTGGAGAGGGTGTGGAGAAAAGTGAACCCTCTTGCACTGTTGGTGGGAAGGTAAATTGATAAAGCCACTATGGAGAACAGTATGGAGTTTCCTTAAAAAACTAAAAATAGAACTATCATATGACCCAGCAATCCCACTACTGGGCATATACCCTGAGAAAACCATAATTCAAAAAGAGTCATGTACCACAATGTTCACTGCAGCACTATTTACAATAGCCAGGACGTGGAAGCAACCTAAGTGTCCATCGACAGATGAATGGATAAAGAAGATGTGACACATATATACAATGGAATATTACTCAGCCATAAAAAGAAACGAAATTGAGTTATTTGTAGTGAGTTGGATGGACCCAGAGTCTGTCATACAGAGTGAAGTAAGTCAGAAAGAGAAAAAGAAATACCATATGCTAACACATATATACGGAATCTTAAAAAAAAAAATGGTTCTGATGAACCTAGGGGCAGGACAGGAATAAAGGCACACACATAGAGAATGGACTTGAGGACACGGGGAGGGGGAAGCATAAGCTGGGACGAAGTGAGAGAGTAGCACTGACATATATACACTACCAAATGTAAAATAGATAGCTAGTGGGAAGCAGCCACATAGCACAGGGACAGCAGCTTGGTGCTTGTGACCACCTAGAGCAGCGGGATAAGGAGGGTGGGAGGGAGACACAAGAGGGAGGGGATATGGGGATATATGTATGCATATAGCTGATTCACTCTGTTATACAGCAGAAACTAACACAACATTGTAAAGCAATTATACTCCAATAAAGATGTTAAAAAAAATCAGGGGACAGACAGCTGGTAAAATTGCCCTGAATGTGCCAAATAAAATTTTAGCTATTATTCTGCAAAAATAGGACGCATATTAAATTGGGAGTCACAACCTAGAGTTGCCCTAACACCAGGGTGTAGAGAATGTCTGAATGAACTGGAAAAGAGGGCAGAGAAGGTATCCCATGGGGAAGAAAGAGGATCTGATACATTGAAGAACTCTCCTGTGGAATAAAAGAGTAAGAACCCGGACCTACTTGATACCTTCTAACAAAGGGTGTCAAGAAGTTCTCATCGCCAACAAAGTATAGCCTAGCAGTTAAGAGCATGAATTCTTCTGGCGTCACTCTGCCTGGGTCTGAGTTCTGGCTCTGTCATATGATTATATAGCAAGTTATCTAACCTTTCTGTGGCTCAGTGTTCTCATCTGTAAAAACAGGAGTAATAAAAGTACCCATCTCATAAGGTCATTGTGGAGAATAAATTAGTATATGTAAATAAAGTACTTAGAATAGTGTCTGGTATTTAGTAAGCATTACATAATGATTAGATATTGCCCTTTTCACATTTCTAGAATCTCTGTTCTTTCCTCATGTTTGTGATGTTATTCTTATTTTCTAGAATAACTGACAGTAATCTCTTGATTGAAATGGATTATCTTAGTTTACTTATTTTGTGGGAAGATAAGAAAGCAAGTGAAGGCCCAGGGAGGAAAAAAAAAAAAAAAAATGGTAGTAGGCCAGATAAAAGAACAAAGCTTTAATTCCCTGGGACCTGAAAAACAAGGGAGTCAGCCCAGGACAGAGAAGTTCATCCCTGGGCTTAACTCATTAGTAAATTCTCAAAATTATTAGACAGAAAAATCAGCTAATCAGCTATAGCAACCAGTATAGAAGAAAACACACCAAATCATGAGGAGGTCTTTAAAAGCAGGAAAAAGGGCACTTTCCCTCTCTTTATACACTATTTATGTGTTTTTCCTTTGCAATTAAAAACACATATATTCGGGCTTCCCTGGTGGCGCAGTGGTTGAGAGTCCGCCTGCCGATGCAGGGGACGTGGGTTCGTGCCCCGGTCCGGGAAGATCCCCACATGCCGGGGAGCGGCTGGGCCCGTGAGCTATGGCCGCTGAGTCTGCGCGTCCGGAGCCTGTGCTCCGCAACGGGAGAGGCCACAACAGTGAGAAGCCCGCATACCGCAAAAAAAAAAAAAAAACGCCTATATTCACATACACAAATCAGCAGATGTATTCATCTCCAACTTAGTGAGACAAAGATCCTAAGAAGCTTCCAGGACAACGCAGAGAGAAATGGGAAGACAGGGGAGCTACCCTGGAGAGTTATTAAAGGGTCTGTATAACGGTGAGTGAAGTAAATCTATCACAGACAGGAAAAGACTAGTGGGTGGTAGAATAACATTCCACACCAGGGTGGAGCTGTGTGGCAGATATCCCTCTTCCCTTCCTTGGATAAAAGCATTGTAAGACTGGGAGTGGGAGTTTTGACAGGAAGAATAAAGTGATTATTAAAGAAGGTGGGGAGCTGCTCTGTAGAAAATGTGCTTGGGACTTAGCCCAGGGCTTTTAAAAAATCATCTGAATTAGGAAATATACAACAAATGAGTGTATAGAACACGTATGCATACCATTTAAAGAAACGAAAGGAAGACAAAACAAACCTACCACCAAGCTTAAGAAAACATTAGCAGCACCTCTGACAACCCATGTGCCCTGAGGGCCCCTCCCTTTCTACATCACCCCTCACCCCCCGCCCCAGAGGAAACCACTGCTCTGATTCTGTGTTCATCATTCCCTTATTATAACTATTGCACATATGTTATATCCTTAAATGATGTATGGTTTTGTTTTGCCTGTTTTGAACCTTTAATTTTTTTCCCCTTAACATTATGCTTTTGAGATTCATCCATATTGATAATTATAGCTATGGTTTATTCATTTCACTGCTGCATAGTATCTCGTATGAACTTAGCACATTTTATTTAAACATCCTACTGCTAAAAGACGTTTGGGTAGTTTCCAGTTTGGAGCCATTAGAAGTAAAAAGACTATCAACATTCCAATCTATGTCTCTAATACACGTGCAGGATTTTCTCTAGGGGTATGGATTTAACAGTGAAATTCCTGGGCCTTTGGTAATACCCACCTTGAACTTTATTACATCAAACTGTTTTCCAAAACTGTTGTACTATGGACATTTCCATCAACTCCACATTCCTCACCAACGCTTGTTCTCACTGCAGCTTTAACTTGTACTTCACTGACTTCTAATAAAGTTGAGCATCTTTTCACATATCTTTTAGACATCTGTTTCCTCTTCTACAAGATGAGTATTCATTTTACCAATTTTTAATGGGTAATCTTATTTTTGATTCATTGGAGTCCTTTATTTATCCTGGGTGCTACCAATCATTTGTTGGTTATTTGTGTTGCAATCATATTCTCCCACTTTAAGGCTTATCCTTTCAACTTTGATGAACAAAGATTCTCCATTTTAAAAAAAATTTATTATATTTTTACTTTTGGTTGCATTGGGTCTTTGTTGCGGTGCGCGGGCTTCTCATTGTGGTGGCTTCTCTCGTTGTGGCGCACGGGTTTAGGTGCTCCGCGGCATGTGGGATCTTCCCAGACCAAGGCTCGAACCCGTGTCCCCTGCATTGGCAGGCAGATTCTTAACCACTGTGCCACCAGGGAAGTCCAATTCTCCATTTTAATGGAGCAAATGTAGTAATTTTTGCTTAGGGTTTATACTTTCAGTGTATTAAGAAATCTTTTCCCACCTTGAGGTGGTGAAGATATTGCCCAATTTTTTTTCCTAAAAGTGTTTTAAGTTTTTTACTTTCATATTGATACTTTTAATCCATTTGGAATTGGGATTCAATATCATGTGTTTCTATTCAGATAACCAATTGTTCCCATTTTTTAAGAAGTTCTTCCTTTCCCCACTGATGAGCAGTGCCAATTCTGTGAATTATCAAGTTTCCGTATATGTCTGGATCTGTTTCTAGGTTCTAAATTCTGTTTCACTAGTCTATTTGTCCATCTCTGTTCTTAAACCCACATTGTCTTAATCACTCTAGCTTTATAATAAGACTTGAAATCTGGTAGAGCAAGTCTACCCACCTTGTTTCTCTTCTGGCTATTCTTGGCTATTTGCTCTTTCATACAAATTTTAGAATTACTTTTATCAAATTCTACTAAAAAAAAATCCTGCTGAAATTTTCATTGGAATTGCATTAAATTTACATATCAACAGGGAAAATTGATATGTAAATAATATCAAGTCAATCTAGCCAGGAACATGGTACTTTTCTCCCATTTATTTAGCTCTACTTTGGCTTTCCATAAAATTTTTAAATTTTCTCCATGAAGTTTGGCCTCTCTTTTGCTATACACATATATACACATATTTTGCTGTCATTTTTATTCTAACTGGTATCATGTTTGAGGATGACTTTTCTGTTTGTTATTAATGTAGAAAGAAAAGCAGTTGACTTTAGAAGCCTACATTCAATGAACTTACTAAACTTCCTAACTTTTATAATTTATTTGTAGACTCCAGTTTTCTATGTAGATAATTATATTTTGATTTTTCCTTTCCTACCTTTACAGCTTTTACTTCTTGTCTTGTTGCACTGGTTACGATTTCCAGTACAACTGAATAGAAGCTATGAGAGCAGATATCCCTCCTCTTGTTTCTAGTTTAAAGGAAATGTTTATTTTAAATCTGACTTGTTGCTATGATGTTAACTATAGGTTTTCTGTAGGTACTCTTTATCAGGTTAAGGAAGTTTTCTTCTATTACTAGTTTACTATGTGCTCCTTATGATTAGAAGTTGAATTTAACTGAGGTTTTTCTGCATCTATTGCTAAGAATATGTATCTCTTCTAATATGTAAACGCAGAAAATTGTATATATACATTTGTCTAATACTGATGCTGCATTCCTAGAATAAGGCCATTTAACCCAGAACTTTTTACCTGGAGAGTCAGAAGAGGTTAAATGATATCAGAGTAGAAACTCTGCTTAAAACTAACTAAGCTGTACAAGGCTAGCACTACTTGTTCATCTCAAGACCCTATCTCCTCTATGGCACTGTTGCTGACTCATCCGCACCTGCTCTGAGCTCTTAGAGCATTTACTATGGATGATGTTCATCTGACACTTGCCATGTGCTACTCTGTACCTGCCCTGTCTCCCAACTAGAATACAAGTCCCACAAAGAGTAGCAACTAGAAAGCTTACAACAAATGCTTGCCTAAAAAGCTTAAACTTATTCTTGTGGATATGGTGGTAAAACATGAGTTGGATAATAATGCAGCATCCTTAGAAAATGAGACTCCTGGACATGAGTTTTCTAGAGAGCTGCACTTTAATCCACTAATACTCACTAAAACTTAAAAATCATTCTAAACTGTATTTCACACTTAACTGCTTTGTGAGTGTTCTGGCCATGCTTTATATATTTCTTGATTTTAAGCATAAGTTAACTTTTCTGTTGTTGAGTGCAGTTAATCATTAGGAATATCAGTTATAATAATGCTAAAGATACAGCTGTGGACACATACTGTGTGGAATGCAGAACCTCAGCTATGGCCCTGAATAAGTCTTTAACAGGGAAGGAGAAGAAAAAAAAAAAGCTGGCATTTTCCCCCTTTGGCATTGACCTCTAGTTAACTCTCAGCGGCCAATTCACGTTTCCTCCTCCACTCTCCTACTCTCTCCACCCTCTCTTACTCCAGAATTACACAATGCAGAACGCTAGGATACATTTTTAGCAGTGATACTGTGAAAAGTTACCATTTCTCCAGATTACAACCACCTTCCAGCTTGTTTTTCCATTGTGGACTCTCTTCTCTGTACCTGCTACTGGCTGACCTCATCACCGCCCCTAATCTCTAGGGAGAACAAATATTGTGTAGCTAACAGCACAGACTCTGGGACCAGGCTGCCTGGATTCAAACTCCAGTTCGACATTTACAGGTGAAAGTCCCACTACAAGTCACTTAACCTCATTATTCCTCAGTTTCCTCATTCATATAATGAGAATAAACATATCTCTACCTCATAAGATTGTTATGAGAATTAAATGAATTAACATGTATACAGTGCTTAGAACACAGCCTAGCGCATAGTAAGCATTATATCTGGATTGTTAAAAAAAAGAAAAATGGACAAAATACCACTCTCTTAACTCTCTCTCTTAAAACTACTCCAGTATTTTTCACTTTGTGTTGTGGTTGTGTTGGCGGTGGTAGTGGTATTCTTTTGCGGGAGGGGCAGTGCAGACATCACTAACTGATCCTCAACTCATCCCACCTGTCAGTGCTTCTTTCAGACCTGGAAGGAAAGGGGGATGGGGAGTGTCAGGGTTATTCATTCACTGTTCTGTTAGCCAGGCTAAAATGAGCACAGGTGAAAAAAATGGGGCTGTTTATTTAATCAGCATAACAGGAATCTAGGGACATGTATGACTGCTGTTTTCAAATATCTGCAGGGCTGGGATGGAGAACAGATAGCATTGGAAATTCTACGGAATAGCTACAGGCTCCCCATCACTGAGCATGTTTAAGCAGCTGACTGGTGACCAGCTGTTAAGGATGCTGTAAGAATTCTTAAATTTAGCATCAGATAAACTTTAAGATTCCTTCTACCTGTAAAATCTTGGCAATGCTAACGTGAAGCATCAAGATGTTACAGTCTCGTTGTGAGTCACACATCAACGAGCTCCTGAAGGCACAGAATTCTTCACTCCCCACAGTGAAGCACATCACAACAGATCTAGGTGAGGAATTCCAGCCCGGAGGCTGCGTAAACTCGGCTCACAGTAACAAAAACTTCTCTAAAGCTACGCGCATCAATTAGCTGATTCCAGACTTCTGCTGGGACCAATAAATTCAATAAAGCATACATTCCCAAATGGGGTTTGGCAAAAAGATGTGTACCCGAATTAACTATCAGACGGTCCTTCACTTCACCCTTCCGAGGCCGGACAAAAGCCAACTGAAGTGAGCAGACAGGTTAAGGGGAAGGGGCCGGGGTGAACGGGCGACTGGCGAGCCGACTCACACTCCGGGGAAAGGGACAAAGGCCTAGGGGAGAGGAGAGCACGCTGGACTTGGAGGCCGGCAGCAACGCCCCAGCCAGACTGGCCACAGTCCGGGTTTGGACTGGAGGTGCAAAGGTGTGCGGGCAGTGGGTTAAAGAGCGGCAGCGAGGAGGGCCCCTAAGTTCCAACGGAGCCCCCGCGGGAGTCCCCTCTGCCCCCGGGGAGCTGGCCTCGGGGAGCCAGGGGCCACCGGAGCCGCAGCCCCGAGGAGGGTCCTGTGGGGAGGCAGGGCGGCGCACCTGCGGCCGGCACTCAAGTCCGCACGGGGCTCCCCGCCCCGCAGCCTCCGCTGCTGCTCAGCCCACTTAGCCCCGCAGCCGGATTTCGGATGGTCCCGACTGCCGCCGCCTCAACCAAGGCCAGTCCTCAAGCCCCAGACAGGCGGTCCGACACTGACGCCGGAGTCCTGGCGCGGAATGTGGGGCAGCGGCTGCCTCCCGCCCGGCCCGGCCCGGCCCCTGCCGCGAGAGCTACCGCCGCCATCGCGGGCCGCGGCCGGAGGGAGACGCAGGGGCCGCGCGCGCGCGCCCCTTTACCTGAGAAACCAGCGGGAGCAGCGTCTGCTCCACCGAGCGAGTTTTGATCTCGAGTCCGGAGTCGAAGGCGAGGCCAAACGGGCCGGAGCCGTGCACTGCCCCGGCGGCGGCACCGCCGGCCGGGCCCGGAGAGGCGGCCATGGCCCTCAGCCCGTCGCGAAGCCCAGACGCCGCGCCGCTGCGGACCTGCCGCCCGCCAGCCTGCTTGCGCTCCGCAGCTGCGATGCACCCGCGCCGCCCGAGGCCCCACCCCGCCGGGCCCGCCCCCGGCACGGCCCCGCCCACTCTCCGCCTCCACGCGCCCCAGTCTGGAGTCCGCCCTGCAGCCCCACCCCCTAACCCGGGCCCCGCCCCTTCTGTCCTCTGTCCCAAATCCCCATCCTGTCTCTCTCAGATCATTCCTTAGTGGGTTCCACACACGTCTCGCCCCTTCTAGAACAGAGAAACAAGATACCCGAGGGCGTCCCACGGCCACGTGGCTTCTTACCAGGGCAAAGACATCCGTGCCAAGCGAAGCTTCCCATGCTCCCCAAAAGTGACTCGTCCTAACTCCGAATTCCCCGCGATTACTGGAACCTGCGCTGGGATTGAAACTAACTGGTAGACCGGGACCAGAGTCAAGCCTGTAGGGAAGGGCTTTTACCGTAAGACGGGAATTCTACAGGTTATAGTTTTTCTGGAGCTTCTCGGGAACGTCCCATTTCCCCCTTCCACCCTGCTCTTTTCCTAACCGTATCTTTCTCACAATTTCAGCTGGACTGAAGATGAAACTTTTGATAATGCAGTCGTTTAAGGAGTATCTGGGTACTCGGCAAGAAAACAGTGATCTGGGTATCTTCAAGCTACTGTTCAGAATTACTCTTCAAAAGGAAATTAAATAGAACATATGGAAAAACTTCACCTCTGCTCAACACTATTACTTTTTAAAACTACTTTTCAAAATTACTTTTCCCCTCGTGCCTAGCACAGAGCAGTTTCTCAACAGCTGTTCAGTAACTGAAGATCATTAGTGTGTATCTCTGACTAAACTCACTTAAGGGTAAGGCTAAGAATCAAGGAGCCCCTGTGTGATGGAGATGGGAGGGAGAACTGGACACCTGTGACCCTAAAGTTTCCAGAAGCAAACCCAGAGGAGGCTGACAGAAGCACACACCCTGTGAAAGGGTCCTAGGCTTATGCAACAGACTGAGAAACATGAAGAAATATTTTGTGAACTAGCATATTTGCCAATAAGAAACTATCAAGAGTAGAAAACAATCTGAATCTGAGGCTGGCTAGTCCACCCCTTACACCTTTGCCAGGATCATTTTCTCCATCTATAATGTCAGATTGATGAGCTGAATACCACACCAGCTCGAGGTGTCAGAAAGCTCTTTCCCAAGCACTGAGATGTGTTTCAAAATACCTCCACTTGGGGTTCAGCTCCATCTGCTACTGCTGCGTAGATTATCTTTGCTATTGAAGATAGCCATACCTTAGGTTTGTTTTCTTCACTCAAAACATGTAGTTCTTTTATCCAACTTTGAGTCTCACTCCCCAGCCACCCACCTCATCACTTCCTTATCTACCAAAAAGTCACCTTCCCCTGGGCTCTGAGGGCTCCAGCCTTAGCCTTGGACCTTTTCACCTCTTTAAGGTGCTCAGCACCCACTCCACAGGTACATCTTCCCTTATGTAAGTTGCCCATATTTCATAAAAATTCAGTGTCAGCACTGGTGTCAAAGAAAAGGCAAGATATAAGGCCTAAGAGATGGATGTATTCTTGAAAGTTTGACTTCACTGAAGACCAAATTTCTCAACAGAAATGAGACTAAGTTTACCAACTGATTCATTCAACACATTGTAATTTTATTTCAAAATATAAATATTTTGCATTTACAAAGATGTTACATCAGTTGGTTGTCAAAGCAAGTTAAAGCTAAGAAACAGTTTGTGAGAATAAAGGTGTATTGTTGTATTTGAATAATCTTTTTTTACTTTCAAACCATCTCTACTTTGCCTGAGAATGTAAAGATGATACATTTTCCAGAAGTTACATAAGCAATTAAAACTATATATCCAGGGCTTCCCTGGTGGCGCAGTGGTTGAGAGTCCGCCTGCCGATGCAGGGGACACGGGTTCGTGCCCCGGTCCGGGAGGATCCCACATGCCGCGGGCGGCTAGGCCAGTGAGCCATGGCCGCTGAGCCTGCGCGTCTGGAGTCTGTGCTCCGCAACGGGAGAGGCCACAACAGTGAGAGGCCCGCGTACCGATAAAAAAAAAAAAAAACTATATATCCAATCTTGGTTTCAAAATCAAATGGTATTTGAAATACACTCCAATCACCTAGACAATCACCTAGACAAGTGGCACTGCAAAAGCACAAAAGAAGGGTTTTCTTTGGGATAACTACAATTGGAGTTACACTTTCTGGGTCACTGCCATAAAAAATAGTATTTGTTAAGAAGCCAAAATGATGTTTAAGATCTGCTTCCATACCTTTCATAGTAAAATATAAAGCTAGAAGAAAAAGTAAGAAACCAGGTGTGGAGTAAAGAATTCTGGACTTGGAGTCAGAAGCTCTGCACCTGAATCCTGGCTCCATTATTTTGTGGTATAAACTTAAGGGAAAAATCACAAAAACCTTTGAGCCTCCAGTGCCTCATCTGATAATACTTAGACCTGCCTGTCTCACAGGGCTGTTATGAAAGCATTCTGAAAACTATAAAGTGCCACACAAAAAAGCATTATTAAAATGTAATATCAATATATCACCACTGTATTTGCACACTAACTGATCTTTGAAAAACTTTCAAAACTAAAACACAAATACTGATTCTACACACCATAGGTAGAAAAGAATCTATACTTGAGGTATAGTTCTGAATAGCAAATACGTTTTCTTTCTGGTATCTCACTAAACTTTGAGATATATTACGGTTTACATGGTGGATGTACCATTCAGAATTCCATTAGGGATGTCTTCTAAAAGACCTGTAAACTTTTATTTGAGAGCCATGTTTCCCAAAGGACATGGAGTCCTTGGAGCTGCTCTGAGAAAAGGAGGATGGGGCGCAGTTTAAGGTCAAATAAGTCTCGTAAACACAGTCTTTGTCCCCTTATAAATTCACAATATATAAGAACACATTAAAAACTCTTCGAAGTCCTACAGAAAGGAAACAAACTCAGCATTCCTCAATTTTAACTGACCTTGGAGTCCCCACCCCCCCCACCCCATAAACACTTTTGTTCTCTTGTAACATCTAATAACATCCCTTGCAACTACTGCTATAAGGAACACATTTTTCCAAAAGCTGCTCAACTACAAGAGAAAGGGAAGAGAAGTAGAACAAAGGGCTGAGAGAAAAAAGAACTTACTCTGCTCTGAATTGTTACTGACTGGCTCTGTGTTAGAAAAGACACTTTAACCTGTGGATTTGTTTCCTTCTCTAGAAAATGACAGGATCACCTAATTAGATAAGGCTCATCTGGCACAGAATTTCTGACTCCAGGATGCAGGCAGAACATCTTGATTTGTAATTCTCTTGATTATTTTTGAACTACCAAAAAAATTAACTGTTCAGTGGTTTCACATAGCATTCATATTTTTTGCAGATCCTCGATAAGTTAATGAAATGAATATATTTTAATGGCAAAATGGGTAAAGACAAGAAGTACATAAAAAACAAAGAAATACTTGTTCTTGGCGGGAACTAGCATTTGGAAGTATGTTGCCAGAGGCTATAGTTCTACTGCGAAATGCCTAGTCTAATACTTTTATAAGGATCTTGGAAGACCCTTAGAGGAGACTGCAGGGGTTTTCCTATAAACCTTGAGGTTGAAAGTTCTGGATAACTCACCTAAAATTACTTTGCTCTAATCTAACCCCTCATAGCCTGAATTTCTGAGCATTTCTTGCTCAGTAGCGACACATCCTGAAGCTCTAAATACAACCAAAGTGGGAACTAGGGGTTCTAGCAAGTCCTGATGGGTCACGATGGGTTCTTGTTAAGACCAAGGTTAGCCAGAGGACCTCATCTGCAAGCCCTTTAATGGAATAAACTGCTATTTCCAAAGCTACTTAGTTTGTTTAAATAAAACTTCTTGGGTATCAAGAGTCAATGTGCACCAGTCTCAGAAGTCAAGGGAAAACTCTGCCAGCTAACCACCTCTAATGGAAATGGGTGTTAAGAATCCTTGCAAACTTAAGAATAAATAAAACTGGTATCTAAGGCAGCCTGGCAGAGATCACTTCCAGAAACAGAGAGCGTGATAGGAATTTTGGAAATGAAGCTGGACTTACATGACATGGAGTTTATGCTGAAAATCCCGTGCCTCATTCTCGGAAAAGAGAGGAACATACTGTGTGGGGAGATCTTATCCCCTCCATTCAGTTTACAATTGAGTAGTGAATGGGACCTTCAAACTCATCTTCAATAAAGCTATAAAATGCAGGACATTGTGATAGGATTTCTGTACTATGTTTTTACTGAAGCTACTTCTACTTCATCAATGCATTATCTGTTCCTAGGGAAACTTCTTCTTTCTGGGTCAAATGCTGAGAATCATCTTTGAGACTTGAGCTTGAAACTCCTACTCTTTCATATCATTTGATCTCAATGCCTTATGAAGATCTGTAAAACCTCCTCACTGTATCTGAGGGGGCATGTTCTCTCTGTTTTTGAGGGTTCCAGGAAGACCTTCCCCAGCTGCAGGGACTTCAAGTCCTTAGGCTGTTGCTGGAGTACTGGGGCAGTTCAAGTTTCCTGACAGGACTGGGGAGTACTCTGGGGTACCTCTGCTCCTGATACCTCAAGGTGATACTACATCATTGCTAATTTTGGCAGCTCTAAACTATTCTCTTAGGGCTCCGAGTCCCCCTCTAAGGACCTGGTATTCACACTAATAATGATGACCAGCAAGAGCCATATATTACCTCAAATTTATACTTTTGCAATATCACTTTACAGAGCTAAAAGCACTTTGGAAGAACATAATTTGCATATGCACACTAACTGACTGTGCATAATATTTGCCTCTCATAAATATGTGCTAATCACAGCTGTAAACTTCTCAGTATACCATCAACAAAAACAAACCTGATTTCTTTCTTAATACTTTTAATGCAAAATTTTTAATTTTAGCAATACACATGATCTGGCTAAGATTCAAGGTGAGAGAAGGCCTTCTTATGAGTTATCCCCTACAGCACCCTGTACAGTGCCCGGCATAGAACCTAGAGTCTGGCAAACTCTCAACCAATGTTTTACTGAATGAATAACTGAACAAGTGATTAAAGAATGAGTTACTTAGTGCCACTTAGTGCCAGATGTAACACTTGGTGGAATACCAGATTGTAATTGTTGGAAGGATTCACAGGAAATATATGAGATCTGTACAGTCTACTCTACAGACAAAGACCTCATGGTAGCCTCTTTCCTAGACGGACTTTTTCTGAAGTAATATCAGAATAAATTTAAAGTAATTATCATTAACTATGCTTCTCAATGAGAAGATATTTTAGAAAAAGATGATTTCTACTTTTAAATGTTTTCCAAAAATGAAATCTTTGTTACTTAAGAACTCTTTCTCCTCCATACTCCTCTGGGGGCAGAGAAAGAGCCTGAAGATTGTTTTACACAGTGGAAAGGGCACAAAGCTAAGAGCTGGGTTCTAGTCCCAGCCCTGTCATTAACCTTAGGACAAGTCTATGCAATAGAACAGGACACCTATTCTACCTCATAGCACTGGAAAAATTGTGTAAGATATTAAAAGAAACACTACAATATAGCAGAGTTGGCAGAGTGTGGAGTCAGAAAGATGAGGTCAAATTTTACTAAACTTCACAACTTTTGAGTTGGTCACTTTTCTGAACCTTACCTTCCCCATCTGTGTGAAACTGTTGCAAAATAATGTAAAGCTATATGAAAGCTGACGTGAAGTGCTTGTGAGATAATATGTGCAAACAGACTTGGTCAAATGTAGAGCACTACGTGGTTACTGGGATCTCTGAGATAGTTTAAAAGTCATCATTGAATTCAACAAGCATTCATCTAGAGTCTATGTGCGGGCTTCCCTGGTGGCGCAGTGGTTGAGAGTCCGCCTGCCGATGCAGGGGACACGGGTTCGTGTCCCGGTCCAGGCAGATCCCACATGCCACGGAGCGGCTGGGCCCGTGAGCCATGGCCGCTAAGCCTGCGCGTCCGGAGCCTGTGCTCCTCAATGGGAGAGGCCACAGCAGTGAGAGGCCCGTGTACCGCAAAAAAAAAAATAATAATAATAATAGAGTCTATGTGCAAGGCACTGTGCTAAGTGATGGGAAAATACCTCAGAGATATAAAATTTTACTGCTAATAAAACTAATTGGTCAAATTCCAAATAGTGAAACAGGGATACTTTTAATGAATCAGAGCACTGCTGCCCCTGAGATTTTCTTCTTAAAACATTTGGAAAGAAAAACATTACAACATGAATTCTATCATACTGTTACCATTAATAGCAGCTTAATAAGAATTTAATTTCAATGTGGTCAGCCAAGTTTTTAAAATTTGGCAATAGAGCAGTAGGGGATGGAGGGAGAAGGGGAGGAAGAGCTTCGGTCTTTCTGTGGTCTCCTGTGGTTGTAACATACAACTAACTGAACTTCAAATAAGCCACCTGCCCTTACACTGAAGATTTGCTCTTCCTCACAGAGAGGACCATACACTGTGGAAGAAGGGAGAAGACTCATTTTTCCCACTCAAGCAACTACATTCTCAAAAGTGAAAGCCCTCTTCATGGAAAAGTGACTGTCACAGAAACGTTTAAGAACAGATTTCTTAAAACAGGAGAAAACTACATTGTATACAGCAGGTAGTTTAGGACTCTTTAAAAAACTTTATAAATACATATTATAATATACATAACCAAAGTGGGAAAATTTCAAGCCATGGTACCAGTTTATAAACTGAAACTTTTCAAGCCATCTTAACAACAGTTAAGTGAGTAAACCACATTTCTGAGCTCCAAAGCTGTGCTTTAAAATGCAAAGCACAGCAAGTCCTCTCTTGTCCGGGCATTCTGTATGGAAGGCTAGGAGGCTTCTGCTTCTTCTCCTGGGCTCTGTTTGCCAGGCACAGCTGAAAGGATAGGAGGCCACAGCTGAGCTAAACTCACAGTCAAGGTTGAATTTCCCAGAGAAATCACTGCGGTTTAGAAACCAAGTCAGTCTACTGAAGGCTTCAGATCTTCAGAAATGTCACGGAAAGCCCTTTAAGAAGAAAGACAGAATGATTAGTTTTGCTTTTGGAAAAGGGGAAAAAATAAAACCACAGAGAAGGGAGGGAGGGAGGGAGGGAGGGGTGGAGGAAGGAAGGAAGGAAGGAAGGAAGGAAGGAAAGAAAAATAGCATCTAACCAGTAATTCATTGCCACAGAATATCTTATTTTTATAATTTGAGAGCCTTGATGAGGTTATGTAGTCACTATTTTTTTCCTGATATTTTCACTGAGTATTGTTTCAAAGTCTGATAGCTGTCTCTCAATCTTTAGTAACAAGAACTCCAGGTTTTTGGAGGGTCCATCCAAAAGACTATTTCCCCAGACTCTCTTGAAACTAATGACCATGTGACTAAGATCTGGCCAATTCGAAGTGTTGAGTGAGTTCTGGACAGTGTACTTAAAAGAGAAGGGTAATCTTCAATCCTTCCCCCTTCTTGCTGACTAGAAAGTAGACACAATGATGTTAAAGAGAAAATCATTAAGAGACCAAAGATTAAACGTTAGCAGGATAAGTTTTATTGCAAAATAGGAAAACTGACCCAGCAATGTCCAAGCTCTGAGGATTGTGGTTCAGGGCAGGAGAAATGGGGTAGGTCTTTTCAACAGATGACCTTGTACTTGTACCGTCTCTAACCTACATCAAGCAAGCCAAGTAAATGTAGCTAATTGGCAGGCAATATCTGGGTTGGATGGAGGTGGTCTGCTGCATCTTTGTGGTGCCTACCTTAGGACTATAAAAGCTAGTTGGCCTTTGCTACGTAATTTTTACGCCCAAGTTAAGATGATATCACCCAGCCAGGTCTGCATCTGTGTTGGCAGCCACATGGCCAGGTCAGAGTTTATCAATGAACATGAGCTCAAGCACCCATCTTAGATGAAAAGACCTCACACCAAGGCTGGCGTTAAGGTAGGGCAAAGCTTGGCATGGATGTTTGTGGAACAGACACACTAGTCCTGATCTGCCTGCCTCTGCACTTCTTACACCCAGGAGAGAAATAAACTTCTGGCTCATTTAAGTCACTGTTATTTTAAGTTCTACTGATGGTGGATTTTTTTGAGTTTGTTTTTTGGTTATAATACAGGCAAATCTATCTTAACTGATACAGATATGAAGCACAAGTTTATTACCATCCTTTTAGATAGAGGTTGCCTTGCTCCTTTACAACAATGTCACCAATTAGGAGGGTTCAACAGGCAGGGCAGAGGTAAATTAAAGACTAACCCTTTAGCACAATGTAGGAAGTACTTTAATGTCAAGAGGGGCACAGGTAAAATGTTACAGAAAAAAGATTACATTCAAGGATGCTCAGTTATCTCAAGGCTCCTTCACTGCATGAGGCCCTACATCTAAAGGAACAGCTTTGAGGAAGGGGTAAGCTTCCTGGCTATGGTTCCTGTGGCTCTGAAAGGGTTTATATGTGACATGACTGAACCCCATGTTGAATATATGCTGATAGGTCAAAGAATTGGAATGAATTTTTCCTTAAATATTTTTTATTTATACCTGGAGAAAACTTCCCCCAAACTAAGATTTATACAGACACAAATGTTTTATATATATATTAATATCCATCTATCTCTACATCCATCAAATCAGGGTTTCTCAACAGCCGCACTGTGGACCATTTTGTGCATTGTAAGATGTTTAGCAGCATCCCTGCCTCCACCTACTACAGCTGTGATGATGAACATGTCTCTAGACATTGCCAAACGCCCCCTGAGGGGAGCAAAATCACACCCTCCTCCCATGAACCATTGCTCTATATAGCTATCTACCCATTTATTTATATATCTATTTTTCACAGTCTCACCTAAATTTTTGTTTTTACATTTGTGTATAGGCAAAGCTGGCTACAAGTTGCCTCAGACTATATGAATTTCAAGTAGCACTTAATTCTGGGAAGCCCTGGAAAATCTTTAAAACCAATAACCAAAAACTTGTCAATATTTCAAAGTATTTTCCAACACCCAAAACGGTTTGTAAACTCATTCTTTGATACCTTTTCAACTTTCTAAGATACCGGCAAATTTGAATCTCTAACTCTTCAATTCCCCTAAATTATGAATGAAAATTTCTGCCTCAGGGCAAAGATGCATGAAATAAGATTAAGACTGTGGTTCGCCTGGCGACTGCTTTCTGTTGACAAGTAAGCTTAGCTGTGACCTTGAAATTCATACCTGCTATTCAATTCCGCCTCCAGGCCAAGAAAGTCTCCACAAGGACTCAGAAGAAAGAAAACAAAGTGAAGCAAGCTAAGAAAACACGGGGGGGGGGGGGGCCGGGGGGGCGGAGCGGAGGTAATGTGTGTGTAAAACCCTATAGAAGTAACACTGATCTTAACTGAACCTCAATTATCTCCTGGAAAACAAACTCCATAAGCTAGAGATAGAGAAATAATTTCTTTCTGGCCTCATCAAAGGCACAGTACTAACTAATCTGCAGGGCTCATAAATCTGTAACTCTCTAGATTAGGAAGAAACAAAGGAATAAATATTGCATTGACAGTATTTCCTTCTTTCTTTCTTTTTTTTTTTTTTTTTGGCCTCAACGCGCAGCTTTCGGGATCTTAATTTGCCAACCAGGGATTGAACCCAGGCCCTCGGCAGTGCAAGTGCCGAGTCCTAACCACTGGACTGCCAGGGAATTTCCTTAACAGTATTTCTAAAAATGGCAAATGTCCTACCTAAACCATCTAAATACAGTATTCTTTCCCAAGCCATAAGGCTTATTACACTCCTTTGAACCATAGTGGTAGAATTTCTCAAGAACAAGCAATGCACAATGGGGCCACATGAGACTGGGGGGCACAGAGGACTGCTGTTAACATTTTATAGTTCCTTTAAGAGCAATGGAGATTGTGCGGTGTGATTTCTCATTTACAATCTCTGCTCCTTGGAAATATTTTGGGATCTGCTTCCCTTGAAGTTTCAATGAGATTTTAAAAAATCCATTTATGTGAATGTTTAAATCTTTTCTGATTTAACAACTCAAGAGTCGTTGACTCCCAGCCTCCCAGAGAAGCAGAGTAAATTGTGGATGTTTAACTTACTTTCGTTGGCCCAGGATAGCAAGTGTGTATTTCCTAGACCCTCACCCGCACATCTTGTGACAGAGCACGTGTCATCACTATTACGTACATTCCTCCCCTTCCAAAAATTTGGAATAAAGTTCTAAGGCTGGAGTTTACCATGGCCCCTCCTCTTTTTATCAGCCTCACAGTTACACTGCAAAAATCTTTTAATCTGATCTGCTCTTGGTTTCACTAATCTATTAATTCATCAAATTTTCATTGAGCACTTTCTATTTGCCAAACACCATGCCAGGAATGGTAACACAGCTGTAAACAAGTTAGACATAGTTCCTACCTTCAGAAAGCTTACCAATTAGTGGAAAGACAAACACACATTTATATAATAGGTATTAAGTTAGGATACGTGGAAGATGCTATGGGAACACATAGCAGGGACATCTTATCTAGTCTAGAGAGTTCTAGTAATGCTTCTCCAAAGAAGAGTACTTTAAGTAAAGGTTATGATACTGGACTTGGCTAGAAAGGGGGTAGTATTCTTTACAGAGGGGAAAACATGTGCAAAGATCTCACTGATTCCACAAAACTAAACAAGTTCAATATCCCTAGAAAAGAAAATGTAAGGCAGGCAACAGAGAGAGATGAGTCTGCTGAGGGAGACAGAAGGCACGAAAAGTCTGATGGGCCGATTTAAAGTTTCAACTTCATCTTGAAGGCCATGGGAAGCCACCATGGGAATTTTAAGCAGCAGAGGCATTTAACAGTTATGCTCCAGAAAAACCAGAGAACAAGATGGGAGGGAAGTAAGACTAGAGGCAGGGACCAGTGAAGAGGATGTTGAAGAAATCCTGGCATTGGGTCAGCACCATTGGGAAGACAGAGGAATGAACAGGTTCAGGAAAGTTTTTAAGTGACAGTGTCAAAGGAGAAGCACCCACCAACGGAGGGGGAGCAGAGTCCAGCCCCCCTCCCACCTCCAGTTCTCCTTTGTCCCTCATCATCCTAAACTGGAACGATGGGGAGTACACTCCAACTGAAATCCTTAAGGTCAATGTAAAGACCTGGAGGCGTGGTGACTGTTTTTTGGAGAACATCTTCATATCTTATTTTGCAAAGACAAAAATAACTTCTTGCTCTATAAAAAGTAGGATGTGTTACACCGTAGCTTAACTGCCAAATACTGATCTTTCTTGACTTAGGATGGTATTACGTCCCAATAAACCCACTGTAAGTTGAAAATATCAAGTCAAAAAGCATTTAATACACTTAACCTACGAAACATCATAGCTTAGCCAAGCCTACCTTAAACATGCTCAGAACAGTTACATTAGCCTACAGTTGGGCAAAATCATCTAACACAAAGCCAGTTTTATAATAAAGTGTTGAATGTCTCATGTAATTTACTGAATGCTGTACTGAAAGTGAAGAACAGAACGGTTCTCTGGGTACTGCATGCCTGCAGGCCTATCAGTTGTTTCTTTACCTGATCGAGTGGCTGATTAGGAGCTGCGGCTGCTGCCCAGCATCACTAGAGAGTATCGTAACACATATCACTAGCCCAGGAAAAAAACAACATTCAAAGTTTAAGTACAGTTTCTACTGAATGTGTATCACTTTCATACCATCACAAAGTTGAAAAAATCGTAAGTTAAACCTTCTTAAGTTGGGGACCATTTGTAATTTCTTTTATGAAAAGATACTGAACTTTGTTTGAACTTTGGGTATTAAATCATGAAAGATAATCACAGTCAGTTAAGATAATGCTTCTAAAAAGAGCAATGAGTTACTAATTACTCTATCCTAGAAAAAGATAAAGCTGAGTTCCTAAAGGGCCACATTCCAGCTGTCACCTCCGGTCATAACAAGGTATGACAGAGGGCAAAGGAAAACTTGAATACAGAGAACAGGGTTCCCACAGGAGTTCCTGCGACAGGCCCTTACTTTCTACTTACAGGTTTTTCTGAGCTTTAACATTCAGAGATTGCTGCTCAGTTTTTGGTAGGAGTGAAATAAGTACATCAAATCAAGTCTGATTATCCTGTCCAAAAATCAAGAAAGTACTTGAAAATGTGTGACAGCAGGGTGTTTTGATCCTTCCCCACACCTCCCAAACAGCCCCAGTGTTAACAGAGAACAGGGGGAGCAATAGGTTCTGATTATTGAATCAAGGCCAAAATAGTTGGGAGCCCAAAGCTGTGCTGTGTCTGCGACATTCACCCTTGTGAAATAGTGCAACCACCACGATCAACAGTGAGAAGCAGAGAAAGGGGGTCCACCCTCCTTCATCTTTCCTTAGGTGGACAGTCATTCATCCGTCTGAAGATACATGGCAGTACACAGAAATAGCCGTGCAAATGGGTCTTCTCAGCCACCAGTGCCTCCATCTGCAATTAGAAGGTATATCTGCCTAATGGAATGAACAATCCACCCTCCATTATCACACTGTAACAACATGAGAGTTCCTAAGACAAGCCGAACCCTTCCACAGCTCATGCCTCTGTAGGGACTATTCCCTCACAGTCCATTCATTCCTTCAACTAGGAAGAGAGCACTTTCCAAGGTTGACAGGTGCTGTGGATACACCAGTAACTAACATGGACATGACCCCGCAGTAACAGCAACCACAGTCAAGCGGGAAAAGACAAAGAATCAAGTATATAAGTGAAAGTCATACGAGAAAGGAAAGGTACAAGGTGCTATCTGTAAGAGCATTAAACTAGCAGAAGGACGTAACCTAATCTTGGGGGTAGGGAAAGCCGCTCCCATGAACTGACACTTGAGTTGCGATCTGAAGAATGATTAGGAGTTAACTAGGCAAGGAAAGATGGGGGAGGGGGAGAGTGTCCAGACAGAGAAAGCAGCGTGCTTCAAGTCCTAGAGTTTGAATGGAGCTGGTGTCACTGAGGCCCTGACACAAAGCCAATGTGGCTGCAGCTCAGACAGGGGAAAATGTTTCAGAATTCGTGAAGCAGGCACAGGTAGATCATGTAGGGCCTTGGAAGGATTTTGATCTTCCTTGTAAGGACAATGGGAGGCCAGTTTTGGTAAGCACGACCAGATGTGCCTCCATTCTGAAAAGAAAACATCCGCTGCAGTATGGAAAAGGGACTGGAGGACAGTAAGAGTGGACACTGAGAGACCGGCTGGGAGACTGAGATGCCTGCAGCAGTCCAGGTGAGAAACCTAACAGCTGGGCCCAGGGCAGGTGGAACTGGAGAAAAAGGGGAAAGGACAGGTTTGAGATAAAACTGATAGGGCTTGGTAAAGATGGTTACTGAGGAGATGGAAAGTCATAAGGATGACCACACACTGGCACATATAATTAGAGGGTAACATCTACTGAGGAAGGAAACAGAGGAGAATGTTTTATCTTGTTGGGGCAGGGGGGGAGATGATTAAGGAAAAGAAAGATTTTTAGTTGTAACACACCAGCTCACCTGCTTATTACTATGTGACTAGAGGCAAGTTAACCTCTCTAAGCCTGGATTTCTTCATTTATAAAATATGGAAAACAATCTTTCCTAACCTCACATGAAAACATTGGACAGATTAAGTAAAATAAGACAACGCAGGTAAAGTTTTATCACAGAACTTGGCATGCTGAGTCGCAATAAATGTCAGTAGGGGTTGTTTGTTACTATTTAAGAGGTCATTTAGACTTTCCACTAGAAAGTGCTGTGTTGAACACATAGTTCCTTCAGGCCTTCTCAAAACCCCATTAGAATGCCAGTAAAAAGTGTTTTTTTAAAGGCATAAACCTACCTGAAAAAAGAGGAGAAAAAAGAGAACATAAGAGGTTAAGAGCAACAAATTTTTAGAAGATGGAAAGCAGATGAACAACTGCTATGACCCAGCATAACCTAAAAAGCTGAATCCTAAGCCAGAAGTTATTCAGCAAAATTGCCCATAAGGCTCAGGAATTGGTGATATCAAGTAACTTTGGAAGTGGGGTTGAAGGTGGGACTAAACACAGAAGGGCTGCTTTAAAGTGTACTTAAAAAGCAGTAAGACCAAGCTGTCAAACTCTGGGCAGGAGATTAAAAGATCTTTCTCTGAGGAATTTAGCAGCCCCAAAGGGAAACCAAAAAGCACTGACATCAAGGGTTGCACAAGACAATGGTCCTGGCAGATTATATTATGGTAACACACATAATAACCAACCCACAGATCCTGAGTAGTTCACTCTTAACATAAGCCAGTAGTCAAAAATATCTGATACCTGCTATTGTGATTATGTGGTATTAATATGGTGAAGGTGAAGGGATATTACAGATGTAATCAAGGTCCCTAAGCAATTGACTTTAATCAAAATGGCAATATGTTCAGTGGGCTAGGTCTAATCAGGTGAGCCCTTTACAAAAGGGTCTTAGCAGTCAGAGACAGAAGTCAGAAAAATACTCTCCTGCTGTCCTTGAAGAAGCAAGCATCATGTTATGAAATGCCTATGGAAAGGGGCAGCCTCTAGAAGCTACAAGCCTCAGTTCTACAACTGAAAGCAAAGGAATTCTGCCAACAACAGGCAAGCTTGGAAGAGGGCTCCCCAATCTGCAGATGAAATCCCAGCCCAAGCTTACACCTTGACCATAGCCTTGGCAGATCCTAAGCAGAAGACCCAGCTGAATTATGCCTGTACTCCTGAGTCATGGACTTTAATATAAATGTATGTTGTTTTAAGCCACTAAGTTAGTGGAAATTTGTTATGTATCATAGAAAAGTAACACAGACCTATATGCCAAAAAAGGTAAATTTTATTTATACAAATAATACCTTAATAAACCAGACCCCCCCCAAAAATATGATAGCAGAAATGGAGACCTCTAAGAAGGTGTTAGAAGATAAAGTTGGAGAAATCACCCAGAAGATGGGAGCCAAAAAGACAGAACCACAAGAACATCAGAGAAAAGGTTAAAAAAATGATATGAACAGTGTATGCGGGTCAGCACCAAAATAAAAGTAGTTTTGAAAGGGAGAGAAGGAAATCATTAATAAAATAACTGAAGAAAAATTTCAGAAGCACAGAACATAAATTTCCAGTTTTAAAGGTCACAAAGAGGCTTCCCTTGTGGCGTAGTGGTTGAGAGTCCGCCTGCCGATGCAGGGGACATGGGTTCCTGCCCCGGTCCGGGAAGATCCCACATGCCGCGGAGCGGCTGGGCCCGTGAGCCATGGCCGCTGAGCCTGCGCGTCCGGAGCCTGTGCTCCGCAACGGGAGAGGCCACAACAGTGAGAGGCCCGCGTACCACAAAAAAAAAAAAAAAAAAGGTCACAAAGGCACTTGATACAAGTGCCAATTGGAACAACAACAACAAAATAGATTAAAAACAACAAAAAAGATCTTATAGGTTTTCAAACAGTTAAATTACAAAGAATCAGGAACCAGAAAGGCTTCAGAATTTTAACAACCGTGAAAGCTAGAAAAACAATGAAGAAATAAAGTTCTAAAGGGAAAAAATTTTAAACATAGAATTCTCTACCGAGGCAAACTATTGAGTACGTATGACTTTAGAAGAAGCCTTTTCAGACATGTATCGTCCCCCAAATTTACCTCCCATGCATTCTTTCCCAAAAATCTACAGAAGGATGTGCTCCAGCAAAAAGCAGGAATAAATCAAGAAAGAAAACAATATTGGGAAATCATATGGGAAATAAGGATTCCAACAGAGGGGAGAGCTGAGGGAATCCCCAGGGTGACAGCTGTACAACTCTGCTGGAGCAGATCAGAACAATCCAGGAGCGACGTCTTCAGGAAGATAACTTATAGCAAACCAGACGCAACTGAGCATGCTGAGTGAGAGGAGAGGTAAATACCTGGTGCAAAGCCTGGCATTGGACTAATTATAAGTTCACAGAAAACAAAGCAAATAAAAAACAGTATCTTTATAACACAAAGGAAAGCAAAATGTTGTACAGGTAAGGAACTATAGACAATATACAAGAAGGCTTAAATAAGAATGTAATTTACAGAGCCATAACAATGTAAACACCGAATACTGATCTAACCAATATCACAGTTTAGTAATATCCGGCAGATGGTTAGTAGAAGAGATAATTTCTCACTTTCCAAGTGGGAAGTAAACAGTGCCAATACATGAAAAAAATCAAGAAATAAACACAATTTCAAGATATGGAGGTAAACATCAGATAGAGTCGAAAGTGGTTCCTCTTAGAAAGGAAAGGAAGGGGCAGGGAGAAGGCAAAGGACTGCTCTTTTTCACAAGCTTTATAGAAATTTTTGACTCTTTTAAACTTTATACATCCGTAACTTCGAAGGAAAAAGATTACAGCGATATCGGTCCTTACATTATTTTTTCAAACCCCCATACCACTTAATTAACAACATTCTGCCTTCAGAAGGGGACCAGGGGAAAGGTGTCACTTGCCTCTAGAAGGATTCATATTAGCTTCTTTTGTTTCACCTTAGAAACTAACTCTTGCTCTACCAACCTGGAATCATCAAAAGTCTTTTTCTAAAATAACAGCAAAATATTGATCAACCAATTTTCTTTTTACTTCTTGTTTCATGAGCCCAAGGAATATGGTATCCACTCAGCAAATGTTCTCTACTGCTTTCAAGTAACTGTCCACTGACTTCTCAGGAACCCAGTACCTGCCTTTAAGAGCAAAGGCAGGAAAGGATATCATACTGTAACCACCCCCAAACTGGTGACATCTTTGTTAAAACCTCTAAGTACCTCTTCTTTTCACTCTTCTTCAGGAAACTGATATTTCACTGCCATCAAATAAGTGCCTAGAATTAACTAAAATGGCCCTTTGACCAACTAGCTCTAACTCAGAAACGTTATTCTACTTGTTTTGGGTTAAAGGACTATGTCTTTCTTCACAAAATACAACACTTAAAATTAAATAAGCAGAACATTTTAGAAGAATTTTAAATAAAAATATAGTTTCACTAAATACATTTTCAGAATCAACTTGTTAATGACTCCTTAATTACACTAGAATATGCAACAAAAAAATTCTTTTCCAACTGAAAATAAAAAGGGAAATGCAGTATAGTCTCTGGAAAGTTAAAATACTGTATTCTGAGACTTAGTTTTTCATTAAAAGTCCTTCTTACTTTTCTGTTATTAAAATGTAATTTCTGGTACAGCCACATAGAAAAACTGTTTTGCAAGTATCCACTAAAGTTAAACCAGATGTAGTCCCAGCCATTCCTCTGCTGGTAACATACTCACCTGGAGTAAGTACTCATGTTCACCAAAAGCCATGTACCAGAAAGTTCATAGCAGCCTGATTCATAACAGTCCTAAACTGGACACTACCCAAATGTCCATCAATACTACAATGAATAAATAAATTGTGGTATATTCACACACTGGAATACTACAGTATATAAATAAATATATATAAATTAAATAGTATATAAATAAACTTACAGAAAAATTGAAATAGTACAATTAACAGCCATATGTCTGTCCTTCATCTAGATTCACCAGTTGTGAACATTTTGCTACAGTCACTTTCTCCCTCTCAGTTTGACAGCTCATCCCTAAAGGATATTCTGCTACATAACCGAAGTATCACTGTCAGACCTAAGAAATTTACCATCAATATAATATTATTTCATATATGGTCCATAATCAATTTCTCTAACTGCTTCAGAAATGTTCTTTATAGATTCTCTCCATTCCCCAATCCAGCATCCTGTCATGGACCCATGCACTGCATTTGGTTGTCCTATTTCCTAAGTCTCCTTCAATCTAGTATACCACTGTCTCAAAATGGTCTTTTAAAATTTATTTATTTTTGATTTTTCATGACATTAACAATTCTGACCCAACTGGTTTTTAAATGTTCCTGATATGCAAAACCCAAAAGTCTACACACAAATGATTTCTATTTACTTTAGTGTCTTCAATCTTTAGGAGAGCAGAGGAACTGAAGTACTCTGTATCCTAACAGACTGTATGCAGGTGAAAAACAATGAGACAGGTTAGTTCAATTTCACACACAGTTGATGATCATTTTGCTGTAACTCACCGCTGAGTCTGAACAGGCCATGGGGTCTGATTTGGTGTGGGTACTGAATTCGTGGGACTCATTAACATAGCACTATAGATATTGGAAGCGACCACAAGTATGCAGAGAAGTATGGGCCCAATGATTGCTCCTTCTAGGCCCAGGTAGTACGCTCCACCAGCCACTGCCAAGCCTGTCAAGTAAGGATGGCCACCTCTGGAATAAAGAGCACACAGATTACTCATGACTTTTAACAAACATAAACCTTGGAGTAAGTCGGAAATACATTCTCTAACACGATGTTCATTCTGTAACACACCTGCCTTTTGATTGCATTATCAGCTTTCTTCAGATTACCTCAATGCAGATAACAAGATGCAAAAATTTTCTCGCCTACATGTGTGACGTTTGCCTTTTTATAGGTCCAGCAACTGAAGGAGTGAAGTCAGCAATGTTAACAGGTACCATTGCAGGGCTGTCTGAGGTGGGTTAATGTCAGCTTAGGACTGGTTATATAATCTACCTGTTAGGTTTACCTCCAGCTAGAAAAATTAAGTGGCACAATTAAGTGTGTAGTTCAACTAATTATGCTTTTTTTATAAAGATGATAACAATACAATGACATCACTGTTATTCATAAGTTAGTCTTCTAGCAACCTCCTAAAATACAGATTTTAACACAGGTAGTGATAAAAGGCCTCATGAGGAAAATATTTGTTAAAAAGCCCAAGATTTTTATTTCATAGGAGAGTCATAAGTGTCTTCCAGCTTATCACAGTATCACTTACATAACTGGAATGAAATAAGACACAGGCAGACC
Organism: Mesoplodon bidens; assembly: GCF_964165515.1. Lineage (NCBI taxonomy): Eukaryota > Metazoa > Chordata > Mammalia > Artiodactyla > Ziphiidae > Mesoplodon > Mesoplodon bidens. The sequence goes on from NC_138162.1 coordinate 34,358,456, forward strand.
TCAGAGATACGCAGGTTTGGTTCCAGACCACCATAATAAAGCCAAATATCATAATAAAGTGAGTCACACGAAATTTCTGGTTTCCCAGAGTATATAAAAATTATGTTTACACTGTACTGTAGTCTTTTAAGTATACAATAGCATTATGTCTAAAAAAATGTACATACATTAATTTAAAAATACCTGATTGGTAAAAATGCTATCATGTAAGCCTTCAGCAAATTGTAATCTTTTTGCTAGTGGTGAGTCTTGTCTCGATAGTGACGGCTGCTGACTGATCAGCGTGATTGGTTGCTGAAGGCAGGGGCAGCTGTGGCAATTTCTCAAAACAAGACAACAATGAAGTTTTGCTGCATCCACTGACTCTTCCTTTCACAGATGATTTTTCTGTAGCACTCAATGCTGTTTAAGAGCATTTTACCCACCACAGAACTTCTTTCAATATGGGAGTTAATCCTTTCAAACCCTGCTTCTGCTTTATCGACCAAGTTTACGTAATACACTAGATCCTTTGTTGCCATTTCAACAATCTTCACAGCATCTTTACCAGAAGTAGATTTCATCACAAGAAGCCACTTTCGTTGCTTATCCGTAAGCAAAGAAAGTTACAGTTTTATCATGAGACTGCAGTAATACAGTTACATCTTCAGCCTCCACTTCTAAATCTAGTTCTCTTGCTATTTCCACCACATCTGCAGTTACTTCTTCCACTGAAGTCTTGAACCCCTCAAAGTTATCCATGAGGGTTGGAGTCAACTTCTTCCAAACTTCTGTTAATGTTGATATTTTGACCTTTTCCCATGAAATACAAGTGTTCTTAACGGCATCTAGAATGCTGAATGCTTTCCAGAAGGTTTTCAATCGACTTTACCCAGATTCGTCAGAAGATCTGGGTAAAGTCTTGCATAATAAGACTTGAAAGTTGAAATTACTCCTTGAACCACAGGCTGCAGAATGGATGTTGTATTACAGGCATGAAAACAACATTAACCTCATTGCACATCTCCATCAGAGGTCTTAGATGACTGGGTACATTGTCAAATAAGCCAAAGTATTTTGAAAGGAATCATTTTTTCCTGACCAGTAGGTCTCAAGAGTAGGCTTAAAATATTCAGTAAACCATGTTGCAAATAGATGTGCTGTTATCGAGGTTTTGTTGTTTCATTTCTCGAGCACAGGCAGAGTAGATTTAGCACAATTCTTAAGGGCCCTGGGATTTGTGGAATGGTAAATGAGCACGGGCTTCAATTTAAAGTTACCAGCTGCATTAGCCCTTAGCAATAGAGCCAGCCTGTCCTTTCAAGCTTTGAAGCCAGGCGTTGAAAGTCCTAGGTGGCATCTTTTTCCAATAGAAAGTTGTTTCGTCTACATTGAAAATCTGTTTAATGTAGCCACTTTCATTATTTCTCTTTAGCTAGACCTTCTGGATAACTTGCTGCAGCTTCTACATCAGCACTTGCTGCTTCACCTTGCACTTTTATGTTGTGGAGACGGCTTCTTTCCTTAAACCTTATGAACCAACCTTTGCTACCTTCAAACATTTCTTCTGCAGCTTCCTCACCTCTCACAGCCTTCACAGGATTGAGAAGAGTTAGGGTCTTTCTCCAGATTAGGCTCTGGCTTAAGGGAATGTTGTGGCTGGTGTGATCTTCCATCCAGAATACCAAAACTTTCTCCATATCAGCAAAAAGGCTGTTTTGCTTTCTTACTATGTGTGTGTTCACTGGAATAGCACTTTTCACTTCCTTCAAGAACTGGTCCTTTACATTCACAACTTGGCTAACTGACTCAAGAGGCCTAGCTTTCAACATACCTTCTTCACTAAGTTTAATCATTTCTAGCCTTTGATTTAAGTGAGAGGTGTCTGACTCTTCCTTTCACTTGAACACTTAGAGGCCACTGTCAGGTTATTAATTGGCCTTATTTCAATATTGCTGTATCTCAGGGACTAGGGAGACCCAAGGAGAGGGACAAGATAAGGGAACGGCTGGTTGGTGGAGCAGTCAAAACACATACGACATTTATCAATTAAGTCTGCCATCTTATATGGGTGTAGTTCATAGCACCCCAATACAATTACAATAGTAACATCAAATATCACTGATCATAGATCATCATAAAAAACATGATAATAAAAAAGTCTGAACTATTGCAAGAATTACCAAAATGACACAGAGACACAAAGTGAGCAAATGCTGTTGGAAAAATGGTGTCAATAGACTTGCTCAACACAGCGTTGCCACAAACCTTCAATTTGTTAAAAAAAAAAAAAAAAAAAAAAAGCAATATCTGTGAAGTACAATAAAGCGAAGCGCAATAAAATGAGGCATACCTGTAGATTACAGCAGCACAGCACACTGATAATAACATATGACCACTGACATAAGAGGGACTTAGAAATAAGGTATATTTTGTTTGTTTCTAGTTTCTAAACATGGATGATTAGAACAATTTAGTGAAGGGAAAATAACTAAATACCTTGGAAGGATATCCTGTACTGTATTACAATTCAGTAACATTTAAGGTGAGCTAGTCTTCAGGAAACCAATAAATTATATTTGTAATTTATTTGTCTTCTTCATTCCAAAAAGGATTTAGGGTAATATTCCATGTTACACTATGTAAGCAAGCATTTTCCCTAAACAATACATTTAAGGAAAATTTTTATCAAAAATGCTTAAAGCTTAAAAAAAAACAAAAAGTGTGGGGGCTTTTAAATAAAAGCTTAATTTATTACAAAATAAAATAAAGCAAGTTATGTAAAAATTTTCATTTCCTAATGATGTTGGTTAAATAAGGCGTTACTTTATTATTAAGATAGAACTATATCTAAGTCTTAAATTCTAGCTAAAAACCCTGTTATAAAATTTACAGCAAAGTTTAAAGAAATGAAAACACTTAACTATAAATCATGTAACTACTCTTACGGTTTAAATTTCAACTATTAAATGTTAGTTAAGCTCACTATGAAGTTCTCCTGTTATCTTTAAGTTTTAGGCATAAAAGTTCCCCTAAGGTTTGCTTATGGAGTTGCTTGTTTCTTGTTGCTCTGGAACTTTGGGGCTTCTTAGTTGTTCTACATCATTTATTTTCTATTTTAACTTACTAGAGAGAAAACAAGGTAGCATATGACTGGTCTCTTCATAATTTCAAATTAACTGAAGGGTCCTCTTCCTGTAAACTGAGACCCTGTCTACGCTTATTGTGATGAGTTTTACTTAAAGAAAATTTAAAATATTAACTATTATGATAGTTTCAGCAGGTCATATTCTGAATTTGAGTAGCTAAATAAAATTCAATATTTGTCACATCCTAGATTGTAATAAGCAATGTTAATCTGGATATGTGACTAAATGAGAATCAGCTTGATTTACTGAATGCAATTTCTAAGAGACATCAAAACCTACAAAAACAGATATTTATTATATTGCCAAAGTTTGGCTTCTGCCTTAAATTTAATCTGCATTCATCATAGAACCATACTATAATATCTAAAGTAAGAAAGCACTGCTTGTCAGATACGAACTTGATGAGGTTTCATTTTACGTGGAAATCCTCAAACTTACAACCTAATAATGTGTTTCTCCAAAAGCAAAGAAGTTCTGAAAATAACTACTAACTTGTTATCGTACTTAAAATATTTTTATTTTGAAGTATGTACAGTAATACTTTTTTCCTAGGTTAAATGTCACTAAACCAGAGGATTATTCACAATTTTTAGGCTCATGTATTGTAAATAAAACTTATAACAAAATAGCATACCTTACAAATGATATTAATTAAACTTTGATTATATCAGTGGGATCACAAAAGATTACTTCACTGAAAATCCTACCACCAGTCCTTTCTCCCATGCCCAAAAGGAAAAAAAAAAAAAATCTTCTTAAAAAAGGCCAAAGGAGGGGCTTCCCTGGTGGTGCAGTGGTTGAGAGTCCACCTGCCGATGCAAGGGACACGGGTTCGTGCCCCGGTCCGGGAGGATCCCACATGCCGCGGAGCGGCTAGGCCCGTGAGCCACGGCCACTGAGCCTGTGCGTCCGGAGCCTGTGCTCCGCAACGGGAGAGGCCACAGCAGTGAGAGGCCCGCGTACCGCAAAAAAAGAAAAAAAAAAAAAAAAAGGCCAAAGGAATTCCTGGATATGATTCATCACCAACTTCAGAAGTTCTGTGGAATACTTACCCTGATATATCAGAATAGATGGCAGTATCTACAAAGTATGTCGGCAAGAGATGAAAAACCAACAGTAGGATGGCTTTGCATCCTAAGCCTTGTGTAAGCCACAGGTCTAGAACTGCAGGTATTGCTGCCCAATATGTGCCTAGAAATGGCACTGCTCCAAGGATTGCTGCTAAAGCTAATAAAGATTAAAAGAAGAAAAAGCAACTTAACATCATCAGCAAAGCAATAACAAAACAGCAGAATCTAATCACTAGCTCCTACTACTTAAAAATTTCCACCAGAACAAGTTAAACAAATACAAACTCAAATTTTAGGGGAATTGGGCTTCCCTGATGGTGCAGTGGTTGAGAGTCTGCCTGCCGATGCAGGGGACACGGGTTCGTGCCCCGGTCCGGGAAGATCCCACATACCGCAGAGCGGCTGGGCCCGTGAGCCATGGCCGCTGAGCCTGCGCATCCGGAGCCCGTGCTCCGCAACAGGAGAAGCCGCAACAGTGAGAGGCCCACGTACCACACCAAAAAAAAAAAAAAAAAAATTTTAGGGGAATGATATGCCTTGTTTAACTGAATTTGCTAGTTGAATGAGGTCCAAGATCTTCAAACTGGATCATGAAAATCTTTCTGAAGTGTGTGTTTACTTCATGAATCTGTTCTTAAGCAACAAAATTTTAGTGTCCCACAGTTGTTATTCTCAATCAATGGTTAGTTAATACGTATGCAGGTGGCCCTCCATATCCTCAGATGTGGAACCTGTAAATACAGAGGGCCAAAGGACCTGAGCATCCGCAGATTTTGGTATCCTCAGGGGGTCCTGAAACCATACCCTCAGGGATACCAAAGGACAACTGTACAGTCCTATAATATAACTATAGAGCACTGGTCAAATATTTGTACTGATTCCAAAGCCAAATCAGAAATTAATTTCTAAATCTCGGATAAGAACGTATATTCTTTACCTTGCTTCTTTCTAATAAAAATGAAGTGTAATTTCAATAAAATCACCAAAAATAACGCTGCTAACTGAAGGACCTTACTTTACACTCATCCCTTTCCAGAACAGTATGTTCAATTAACAAATAAGTATTTGTTATTTATGCAGTGCTTCCTGTGTGCTGGGTATTGTTTTAACTACTGGGGATACAACAATAAACAAACATTCCAAATCATATTTCTGCTCTTAATCTGGACTAGATTAGATCTCAAAATTTAGCATTTTAAATTTAAGGAAGCTGACAGTATATGTAAAATGGCTTAATGTCCCTTAAATAGAGGACAGCACAAGTTATGATACAGTTGTTACCTGATGGTATGAAGACAATATTGATGCCAAATATAGTATGAGTCAGCCAGGTGTACAATCCGTAGAAGCCAGCCATTTTGAGGGAAGCATCAAACACCCCTCTAGAACGTCCAAAGATAAAAGGGAAAGAAAATAAACACAGTATCATACTGTGATTCAGAAAAATCAATATTTCTAGGCTTCTGGCTACTTTATCCAAATCTGATAATAGCTTCAATTTTTCCAATGGCCTGAGAATGCTTTTTTCATTTCATTTCACAGAAACATAAAAATCTTGTATTGAAAACTTGAAATAGATTTACTAAACTGTTCTTTAAATTTCTCTAATGAAAAGATAACTGAAATAAAACACCTTAAAATACCCTATTCACTGAAATAACTCATCAACTCTTCACTTCTAAAGCAGATCGCTCACCACCAAAATAAAGAGAAAGAAAAATAAGTGTGAATATCTTATTTCTGAGGATGTAGTTAAATTTGGAGACATCCAGGCTGTGGCCAGCCCTCCCCTTTGGGAAGAGCAAGTGAGGAATACTATAGCCGGTACTTCATCAGTCTTTCTTCTCGTTAACAAAATGTTCCCACACATCTTAAACCATGCAACCCAACTTCAAAGTAACTTCAAAAAATGCTATCAAAGAATGCAGGTCATTGGGAGAGAATTTACCAAAAAAATCTTATTAATGCCGAAGTAAAATCAGAAAGGAAAATACAAGAGGTGTAAAAACAGACACACATATTCTGTGATTAATAGGAATGAAAATATGCAATCTCAGGTACTTCATTTTTGCTTTGGAAGATTAAGGTAATACTGTATAAGGAGGAGAAATAAGGAACTGCTCAGAGAGAGCACAAAGGCAGCAAATCTTAAGTTATCCCAAGGTATCACAAAGTTACAAAAACCAGGCATCTGTGGGGTGCACGGGACGCACGCTTATATACTCATGAGAGAAGGAAAAGATGTTTGTGATTGAAAAAAGCAGAGACCGTGGCAGCAACGTAACACTGTACACACAAAAGGACACACCAAGATTTTCCAAAGCATCCCAAGAGGTGCACTGTGAGGCTAAGTCAAACTCTGGAATCCAGTGACTCAGTCATTTCATAGGGTTCTGAGACATGGATTTGGTGACAGAGTGGCTCCCAAAATTGTGAAACCTTGTCATACTGACCAGCAGCTTTCACTGAAAAAAGTGCCATAGGCTCTCTAACAATAAGGATACAGGCTAAAGAGATACCAAAAAGACTTAAAGTAAGGGAGATAGCCCACAGGAAATATAAAAGATCTGAACAGTAACTGACTAGAAGACATGGAGGAAAAAAAGAACATGAGAGATTCAGGTTTTAAACCTGAGGGAGAAAGAATGGCAGCGTCTCAAAGTCATGGAGAACCCCAGAATGGGAGAGGACATGGAAGAAAAGGGAATATGTTTAGTTTGGGCAGTGTTAAGTTGAAGATGGATGATGAAAATAAATACCCTGGAGGTAGCTGGAAATAAGAGACAAGGCTTAATAGTGAACTTGGGACAAGAAATTTGAGATACACCAAATAATCACAGGAAAGGGTAAGATATCCCAAGGGGCAAGCCTAGAAAGAATGAGGCAATGAGCTCTGTTCTCATAAGGGACCTAAGGACAAAGATACACCAGCCAAAGAGATAATGAAACCATTTCTCTAGTAGGAAGAAAATCACTAGAGTACACTATTCCCAGACAGCAAGGGAGAAGGAAGCTTTTGAGAATGAGGGAATAATAATATCAAATATTATGGAAAGATTAATGAGAACAAAGTCTAAGAAAAAAAGTACAGAATCTGACTAGAATGGGGAAGGGGGGCTGGTGAGAAAAGATATAGATGTGATATTTCGATCAACCTTATGGTGTTTTAAAAATTTTAAGCCAAAAATAAGTTGACATCAAAGTGCAATGGAAATGTAAGGCCAGACACTATCAAACTCTTAGAGGAAAACATAGGCAGAACGCTCTATGACATAAATCACAGCAAGATCCTTTTTGACCCACCTCCTAGAGAAAGAGAAATAAAAACAAAAATAAAGAAATGGGACCTAATGAAACTTAAAAGCTTTTGCACAGCAAAGGAAACCATAAACAAGACCAAAAGACAACCCTCAGAATGGGAGAAAATATTTGCAAATGAAGCAACTGACAAAGGATTAATCTCCAAAATTTACAAGCAGCTCATGCAGCTCAATAACAAAAAAACAAACAACCCAATCCAAAAATGGGCAGAAGACCTAAATAGACATTTCTCCAAAGAAGATATACAGATTGCCAACAAACACATGAAAGAATGCTCAACATCACTAATCATTAGAGAAATGCAAATCAAAACTACAATGAGATGGGCTTCCCTGGTGGTGCAGTGGTTGAGAGTCCGCCTGCCGATGCAGGGGACATTCCCCGGTCTGGGAAGGTCCCACACGCCACGGAGCGGCTGGACCCATGACCCATGGCCACTAAGCCTGCGCGTCCAGAGCCTGTGCTCCACAAAGGGAGAGGCCACAACAGTGAGAGGCCCGCGTACAGTAAAAAAAAAAAACAAAAACTACAATGAGATATCATTTCACACCGGTCAGAATGGCCATCATCAAAAAATCTAGACACAATAAATGCTGGAGAGGGTGTGGAGAAAAGGGAACACTCTTGCACTGTTGGTGGGAATGTAAATTGATATAGCCACTATGGAGAACAGTATGGAGGGTCCTTAAAAAACTACAAATAGAACTACCATACGACCCAGCAATCCCACTACTGGGCATATACCCTGAGAAAACCATAATTCAAAAAGTCATGTACCAAAATGTTCATTGCAGCTCTATTTACAATAGCCAGGACATGGAAGCAACCTAAGTGTCCATCAACAGATGAATGGATAAAGAAGATGTGGCACATATATACAATGGAATATTACTCAGCCATAAAAGGAAACGACATTGAGTTACTTGTAGTGAGGTGGATAGACCTAGAGTCTATCATACAGAGTGAAGTAAGTCAGAAGGAGAAAAACAAATACCGTAAGCTAACACATATATATGGAATCTAAGGGGAAAAAATTTCATGAAGAACCTAGGGGTAAGATGGGAATAAAGACACAGACCTACTAGAGCATGGACTTGAGGATATGGGGAGGGGGAAGGGTAAGCTGTGACAAAGTGAGAGAGTGGCATGGACATATATACACTACCAAACGTAAAACAGATAGCTAGTGGGAAGCAGCCGCATAGCACAGGGAGATCAGCTAGGTGGTTTGTGACCACCTAGAGGGGTGGGATAGGGAGGGTAGGAGGGAAAGAGACGCAAGAGGGAAGAGATATGGGAACATATGTATATGTATAACTGATTCACTTTGTTATAAAGCAGAAACTAACACACCATTGTAAAGCAATTATACTCCAATAAAGATGTTAAAAAAATAAAATAAAATATTTATCACAAATCTTGGACATAGTAAGAATTCATCTTAACTGATTCTAAAAAAAAAAAAAAAAAAAAGTGCAATGGAAAACCACAACTGAATCACCCCTCTAGGTGGCAAGTAAGCAAAGCTCAATCCAAAAAGGACCACTCGTAGGAGAAGTCTCTTTCTACCTCTGGGAATATTGACTGTTGGTAATATTCTCACTAAGGCAACTTTTAAGTTATTTTGTAGACCCTAAATGCACTATCTATTGTTTTCAGTAACTAAACATTTTCATGTATCCCAATGAGGGAAGTAAAGACAACATATTTCCCCTACCTTATGATCTGGCACACAGTTTTTTAGAAAGCAGAGAAAAATCTTCTAATAATTTACTAAGAGAATTTTTTAACTCCTTCAAATTCCTAGACATTTTTTCTCCTCTCTTTCTTCTATATAAGTTTTATTGAACTATGATTTACCAACAATAAAACTCACCAGGGCTTCCCTGGTGGCGCAGTTGTTGAGAGTCCGCCTGCCAATGCAGGGGACACGGGTTTGTGCCCCAGTCCAGGAAGATCCCACATGCCGTGGAGCAGCTAGGCCCGTGAGCCATGGCCGCTGGGCCTGCGCGCCTGGAGCCTGTGCTCCGCAATGGGAGAGGCCACAGCAGTGAGAGGCCTGCGTACAGCAAAAAAAAAAAAAACCAAAAAACCCAAAAAACAAAACTCACCAACTTTTAGCGTATGATTCCGTGAATTTTGACAAATGTATACAGTTGCATAACTACCACCAGAATCAAAATATAGAACATTAGCATTATTCCCAAAAAGTTTCCTCATGCCCTGTTAAAGTGAATCCCTCCCTGAGCCCTGGCCTCTGACAGCCACTAGATATGCTTTCTGTCACTATGGTTTTGCCTTTTCTAGAATTTTGTACCAACAGAATCATACCTTACGTACCTTTTGAAAAAAATGTGGTAAAACAGACATGACATGAAACTTACTATTTAACCATCTTTAAGTGTACAGTTCAGTAGTGTCAAGTACATTCCCACTGTCATAACGCAGCTTTTTGTGTTTGGTTTCTTTAACCTAGTACAATGCTTTTGAGGTTCATCCACATAGTAGTTTGTTCCTTTTAAATTGCTGAGTAGTAGTCCATTATATGGATGTACCACAATTTGTTTATCCATTCACCAGCTGATGGGCATTGGGGCTATTTCCAGTTTGGGGCTATTGTGAATAAGGCTGCTATGAACATTTAAGCACAAGTTTTGGTCATATGCTGTCACTGCTTTTCAGTACACACCTTAGAGTGAAGATGTTGGGTAATATGGTATCTGTTTAACATTTTAAGAAACGTTAGCAATTGTTTTTATCTCTCCATTCAGAGAAAACCTATAGTCTATGGACACCCAGCCAGAAGTTACTGCCTGCTACATCACACATCTCCTCAAGGTGTAAGGCTTAAACTTCATACTTATGGTATTACGTGGGTGGATGCTGGCAGAAAGAACAATTCAGCTCATGAAAAGCTAAATGACAATGCATCTGGAGTCCCAAGTAACTGACCTGATACACACTTGGTGCTCAATAACAGTGGCTATTATTGGAGCCACTGTTACCAGGTATCAAGTTCACCAGCCTCATATGTATGTAGCATACAGTCTTCCTCCACTATCCACCCCAATCTTTTTTTTTAATATTTATTTATTTTATTTATTTATTTGGCTGCGTCGGGTCTTAGTTGTGGAACACGGGATCTTGGCTGAGGCATGCGGGATCTTTCGTTGTGGCGCACGGCATCTCTCTAGTTGTGGTGTGTGGGTTTTTCTCTCTCTAGCTGTGGTACATGGGCTCCAGGGCATGTGAGCTCTGTAGTTTGTGGCACGCAGGCTCTCTCGTTGAGGCGTGTGAGCTCACTAGCTGTGGCGCACGAGCTTAGCTGCCCCGCAGCATGTGGGATCTTAGTTCCCTGACCAGGGATCGAACCCGAGTCCCCTGTACTGGAAGGCGGATTCTTTACCACTGGACTACCAGGGAAGTCCCAATCTTTTCTTTTTTTTTTTTTTTTTTTTTTTTTTTTTTGCTGTACGCGGGCCTCTCACTGCTGTGGCCTCTCCCGTTGCAGAGCACAGGCTCCGGACACACAGGCTCCGCGGCCATGGCTCGCGGGCCCAGCCGCTGCGCGGCATGTGGGATCTTCCGGGATAGGGGCACGAACCCGTGTCCCCTGCATCGGCAGGCGGACTCTCAACCACTGCGCCACCAGGGAAGCCCCCAATCTTTTCTTTTGAGTGGAAGAATATCTGCGTGTGCTCCACCTTCTAGGACACCTCTTTTCAGTGACTCTTTAAAGACTGACAGTTGTTCTCTAACTACATCTCCAGGCTTTCCTAGCACTCAGCAGTTGGAGAGAATCAAATTCAGAAGACTCAGCAGGCTCTTTTCCTCCCCTCTTTTGGTAGCTCAGTCAATCTGGCTCAGCAGGCCTGACTTAGCTGAATGGATGAGACTGACACCAGCCCCTGAGCTGGAAGCTCCCCCTTTCTAACAAGGCCACATCCTCACTCAGAGACCTTCCACTGTCAGACAGTCCTATAGATGTTCCCCTGCCCCATGCCATATGGAGACTGTTACAAGGCAGGGTCCCCTCTACTGGAAGGCAGGCCATAGCGCATCCCATCCAGTTAGGCCTCATCTAAGCATACCTCTCTGTGAATAAAAGTTCCAAGTTCATAAACAATCAGCTTTCTGTCTAAGTGTAATTATACTTGTATGACACATAAAGGTTTGTGTGTCCATGCCTCGTTTACACAACTACATATCTAACTCCTCTGTACCAGAGACTTGAATTGACTTCAAATGATTGGTTAGAATTTTAATTCTTAACCAGCGCTCTGTCTTTATCCTTTATAAACTCTGAGATGAAACTGCTATTTTCACAAGTTTTTTACTTCAGCTCTCAGCCTCCTCTCATTTCTGACCAAAAGAGTATTTATGTTACTTTTCCAAACTGGGTGAGAGAGAACTAGCCAGCCAACTCAGGATTTCATCAGATGACCTGCTTTTAATGGAGTGAGACTTGAAGCAAGGACATGGGTGGGGAGAATGAAAAACCATAGTCAAGAAGCTCTGTGCCCTCAGGGTACACATGGCCCTAGACCACAAACAAGTAGGAAGCACAGTCTAAGGGAAAAGAAAGAAAAGGAGAGTAAAGAGTCCACAATCAAATTCTGCCTACTGCTGACATTTCCTTACACGGGTTCTGCCCTCTTTTCTTTCTAAAGGTCAGACAGGAAGACTATTAGACCATCATTCCCCAGGGAACAACAGTAGTCTACCCTCACTGCCACACACCGCACCTCAAGTAGAAGGTGAGCTAGTGGCGAGGGCAGGCATGTTCAGAGACCCCGCGTATAAAATGACCAATCAGGGATCCCTTCATTACAACCGCCTCCCTTTCCTGATTCACTAGCCACCCCAGAGACCCAGCTCCACAGTAAAAGGTACAGAAACTTGGTTGACACTGGATTTCCATTCCAGAGGGGAATGGTCACGCTGTGCACGCAGACCTAGCGTGCTGGTGAGGGACTCAGGGAGAGCTGCTCCCATAGACGCCTTCCGTCCCCACTGGAAATAACTGTGAATCACACACACAAGCGTACGACCGTGGCATCACATTAAATCGTGTGGAGTCCTTGGCAGCAGTAAATACTAATTCAGTATTTTTATATAATTAACACATTGTTTTGTGTCTTTGACAGTGCCTACCGATCATGGATACTTACTCTAGTGCTAATTAAAAAAATCAACAAGAGGTTGTTTCAATTACATCCGCAAATAGCAAACATTTGTATCTCAACACTAGTTCTATTATGAGCCTTATTAAAATGAATTTAGCAATTTTTTTTTTAATTTTTTTTTTTTCTTTTTTTTGCGGTATGCGGGCCTCTCACTGTTGTGGCCTCTCCCGTTGCGGAGCACAGGCTCCGGATGCGCAGGCCCAGCGGCCATGGCTCACGGGCCCAGCCGCTCCGCGGCATGTGGGATCCTCCCAGACCGGGGCACGAACCCGTATCCCCTGCATCGGCAGGCGGACTCTCAACCACTGCGCCACCAGGGAGGCCCTAGCAATTTTTAAAGCACCACAAAGAGAAACTAAATACAAGACAAAGTTTTAAAAAGTCATTTCCCTTGGAAACTTGAAGCAAAGGTTTAAGCTTATTAAACTGATCTTTAATCAAGTAGGTTAAAAAGGCATTATATTTACTGACTTGGTTATTATTTAAGAACTCTACTAATTTTAATTTTCCCAAACATGCATAAGAGATTCTGCCTCTCTATTTCAGTGTTAGGAGATCTCTTCAAATAAATGAAAATATATTTTCTTACAGCTTTAAACTCTTCCTTATACATTTTAATTTAAACAAATAATGTTTATAACCTTAACTCCACAAGAATTTCCTTCTAATGAATATTTAATACTTCCAGTAAAAACTGGAAATACCGATTTACTAAATGATTGACGCTGATTTTTTTTTAACCCAAATACTTTTTTTTTTTTTTTTTTTTTTTTCTTTTTGCGGTATGCGGGCCTCTCACTCTTGTGGCCTCTCCCGTTGCGGAGCACAGGCTCCGGACGCGCAGGCCCAGCGGCCATGGCTCACGGGCCCAGCCGCTCCGCGGCATATGGGATCCTCCCAGACCGGGGCACGAACCCGCATCCCCTGCATCGGCAGGCGGACTCTCAACCACTGCGCCACCAGGGAGGCCCAACCCAAATACTTTTAATTCTGCAAAACTGGAGGGTAGAGGTGGGAAGCATGTTCACCAAAAATCTCACAGTACATACATTCTCCCATCAAATTCATCACTAGGACTCCCATCCACCGACCCTGAAAAGCTGTAATCCCACAAGCAAGAGCCCTACCCGTGTGCATGCACTCATGTGAAAATATCACACACACTAAATTGCACTGAGGCCGTGACAACATGCAACTTAGTAATGTGCAATATCTCCACCAGAGCAAGCAGAATGGAGCGTCGGGGAAGAAGGGTGTGATGCAAACATTCAGGACACAACATGCTCTAAGGGGAGGAAAATGGTTTGGGGGTAACGGATGCATGCCACTAACTCAAAAATTCATGAAATGAAAACCCAATCACAAATGTATTCGGTGTAGAAGAATACTCATTCAGAATGGAGGAAAATAACTAAGGTTCAGAAATTCAATGAGACAGTGATTATCTAGCAGCCACATATTTCAGAAGGCAAGCTTGAAGAACAAAGACACTTCCACTGTCTGGACATGCAGTTAACTCCCAATTTCAATTCCACTTTTAACTTATTAATGGATCATATAAAATGAGTTTAATAATTCACTTAACTGCAACATAGATGACAACGAATGACTGATGCTTATAAAACCCGACATCACTGATAATTTACGCACTAAACTTCAGTCTCAGGGCATTATAATAATATTTTCATGATCATTTGTATAATATTTTCCCTCTTAAAATCTTTCTCCATGAAGAAACATATTCCATCTTGAACATAATCCTTAAGAATGAAAAAACTGACAGGAGCTTGTAGAACTAGAACTCATTGTTATCTTACATATATGAGAAAGTTCTTCAGAGGTATCTATGTAAGACTGTATATTTTAAGTCTTGAATTTGACCCAGTAAAGAAATAAAAAGCACTCAGGCTGCTAAAAATCAACCTGAATTACAATCTATAATTTATATAACTTGATACAGTTGTGGTTAGAAAAATGGCCCAGCCTATAACAAGTTATCTTGTCTGTACCATATTTTTCAGACTCACAGAAATCAATTTTGAGAACAATTAGAATTGTAGTGTTGGTTGTTAATTTTTTTTTCTGTATTAAAATAAGTCCTCTATGTGACTTTTGCCACAATAAAAAAACATAAACCTCTGCTGTGCACCTGAAAGTATCACAGCATTGTTAATCGGCTATACTCCAATACAAAATAAAAAGTTAAAAACAAATTTAAGAAAAATAAGATAACAAAATGAATGGTGTTTGTATGAGTATACGTTAGAACCAAGACATGGGCTATTCTTATAGTACATAATTAGTGTGTACAATCCCAAGAAGATAAAGCAAACCTAACCTGTGAGAAGATATATATGTCCTCATATCTCTGTAGATGACTGTACGCTCTCTAACCTCAAATTCCTTCCTGAGCCAAAGACCTAATTTTTAAAACATTTTTATTGAAATATAGTTGACTTCCAATGTTCTGTTAGTTTCAGGTGTACAGTAAAGTGATTCAGTTATACATATATATGAATATATATATTATTTTTTACATTCTCTTCCATTATAGGTTATTACAAGATATTGAGTATAGTTCCCTGTGCTATACAGTAGGCCCTTGTTATCTATTTTATATACAGTAGTGTGTGTATTTTATTAATCCCAAACTCCTAATTTAACCCTCCCCCCCCCGCTTTGGTAACCATAAATTTGTTTTCTATTTGTTTTGTAAATAAGTTCATTTGTATCCTTTTTTTTAGATTCCACGTATAAGCGATATCATGTGATATTTGTCTTTCTCTGCAAAGAACTAAATTTTTAGCTGCCGGCCTCATGTGTCCCTGTGAGTAGTCTTAACAGTACCACGAATTTAATTCATCATCTTCTGTTCCAACCATCTCCTGGAAGAAGGCATCATGGTATACCAGAAGAATGTGTGATCTCAATCAGCTGGACTTAGGTACAAATCACAGCTCTGCTTACCAGTTCCAAGGAACCATGACGTTAAAGAATAATCTTTAAAACAAAGGAGGTGGCATATTTGGTATAAAAAAAAATGACTCAGTGACAGACATTTAGAGGACAGTCAGCTGTGCTAGTAAAGGTTACTTCAGGAAAAAGAAGTATCTTTCTTGAAGTTCTTTATGGACAAGCTAGATACTTTTCTGTAAGACTTGGCTTAAGTCACACTGACTAGAGGATTATGGCAGCCTTCGATATAGCTGATTCCACAGCTTTATCCTATTGGGAAGATAGAAAGTTATTTTTCCTTTTTGGTAAGGTATTTGCATAAACTTTTTTGAGACAGATGTCACTTAGATACACTAAAGTTAATCTATTGATAGATTAATAAAGATGATAACCAATGGTCAAATAGGCTTAGAAGGAATGCTAAAGCCAGCAAGTATCTTTCCTGAAGACAACTTCACCCTGAAAGCTGTTACAGTAGACAATATACTCCCAAACTTAGAATATTTACATGGATGGCTCCATGTGGATACCTGGGAGCACCAAAGGGGATAAGAGCTTTTTTGGTTTTAATCCCAGCTACTGTCCAATAAAGTAGGAGGAAAAACAGAAAACCTAGCAAAGTTTCCAGAGAAAATATATTTTAGGTGCATGCATGCTATTTGAATGTAACCAAGGGTTTTCCAAAGATCAAAGTGGTATCCTCACCAGCTGTTACATGAACACAGTGAAAAAATAAGCCAAAATCAGTCAGACAGAATTATCAGGTCAAATCAAGATTTCTGTGGCAGACTAGTTTCAACAAATTACCATTTTCTTAGAAGTATGTGGAAACAGAAATGCCAGCCAAAGATTCACTATTCAAGAGAAGCTTTAGACCGCCTAACAGCTTATTAGAAAAAGGAGCTCTAATGGATAACATGAGGATTTCATTTGAGTAGCTATTCATAAGAAGTCAAAATGAAGTAGAGTCTTATTAATGAGTTAGAGCAATGAGGGACAAAGTTTTGGGAAGGAGCTGAGACAAGGCTGCAAAAGGTCTCTCCCTACCTGACATGATGAAGAGGAAAAAGAAAAAGGAATCAGTGACTTAGAAAGAGGATATGAAGAATATAAGCTGAAGAATCATCTCATTCAGAATCAAGCCTGCAATACATAGACCCCAGAAGACATGATGGAAATTTCTGGCTGGAACCTGCGATACACACAGAGGGTGTGACTTGGAAATAACACAAAATTTTGCATTTCTGGTATCCAAACTACCCTCTGCAGAGGGCACAGCCTGGCTGCAGAGGGACAGAGGAAGAAACAGGAAGGCCACCTACTCTCCTCCCCAAGCAAAGCTAGAATTCCTGAGAATACAAGGAAGGTTCTGAGAGAAGCTGAGGTGTATGTGTGGTGCAGGAGGGGCTTCTTCCGAGCAAATTATGTGACGATCAGGAGCTGCAGCAAGGGCCTGGGGACAGGCCATTAGACCTTTGTACACCACAGGCTTGAGAGTAAGATATTGAAACTGTTTTACATTATCCTCTTAAAGGAGATGTTAAAAATTTGAAAATACCAGCATCCCTCACTAGCTTAGCACTGAATGTTACCAGGAAGTCTCAAGACAGAAAAATGGGCCTCTCATGGAGAGCAGTTTCTGAAGGAACTAAGAACAGCATAAATCTTATCCCTACCTGATAGCTTCTTCCACAGACTGGCCAATAATATTAGAAGAAGGACCTGGCTGAGATAGTGGTGTCAGGCTTATCACCCACTTCACTGGCTTGTAGTACTCATCACTGGAACTTAACAGATAAAATAGTGTGGTCAGGAAAATTACCTGTAAAACAAAGGATAGTACCTCCTAAAATATCACATTTGGAAACTACAGGAAGGAAACATAAATGGAACCAAGAATATGCTTTACTGCAGAAGGAGTGTGACACGTACTCATCTGTGTGTACATACCAGAGACAGAACAAAGTTGAGGAGGGCAGTCCCGCTGTAGAAGAGGATGGCCAGGAGCGTGGTGACAGTGGTGAAGAGCAGGCTCACATTCCGGCTCATAACGATCCACAGAGACTCTAAGATCTGGCGAGGAAGGAAGGCTAAATATTAGAACTAATCCTCAGGCAAGAAGTTTCCACAGCTATCTAGTGTGCTCTTAATGGAGTGTTTTAGTGCCATAAACTGAAACAACAAGAACTGAGGGGTTTTTTTTGCGGTATGCGGGCCTCTCACTGCTGTGGCCTCTCCCGTTGTGGAGCACAGGCTCCGGACGCACAGGCTCAGCGGCCATAGCTCACGGGCCTAGCCGCTCCGTGGCATGTGGGATCTTCCCGGACCGGGGCACGAACCTGTATCCCCTGCATCGGCAGGCGGACTCCCAACCACTGCGCCACCAGGGAAGCCCAAGAACTGAGTATTATTTTATCTGAAAACATTTGAATGTTGATTAGTAAGGAAAATGGTTAAGTAAATTATGGTGAATGTACTACAAATAATAAGAGGCGGCCATTAAAACACCTCTATTATAACACAGAAAAATATTTTATGATACAATGCTAAGTTCAAAGAACAGGACAAAAAAGCTTATTTATAGCATGATTATAACTATGAAAATGGCACGCATAGAAAAAATACCTACAGAAGAATATGCCAGAATGCAACCTGTAGTTGTATGTAGCTTGTAGGACCACAAGCACAGGCCAAGAAATTCTAACATTAGTCTGATTAGCTATACCTCCCCCACCGACTTGCCATCTTCAACTTAGAACCAACAACAAACACAAAAGCGTCACTTCAATGACTTCACTAAGGTCACAATAAAAGAAATGAACAGATGGGGTCAGAGCTCTGCAGCTGAAAACTTTTCCTCAGATAGATAATGACCCTATATCAAGACCTGCTGAGTTCATCTGATCCATCACCTGCAAATTCACTAGAACCAGATGTTAATACATGTTAAATATTACTGAAAGAAGTTGCGTAGTATCTATAACACACCTACGTGTTTTCACGTAGGTGTGTTATAGATATTTCCTATCTCTTCATGAACTTAAAGTCCCATATGATAATGTCTGTTCTATTATTCTCCCCAAGAGGACTATCCTTCCTCTTAATGAAAAACAAGGAAGCAAGATGATCAGAAAAACACCTTCCATTATAGTTTTCAAAATGCTCGCATAAACCTCACAGCAATGCAGCGAGGGAAGCAATGTAGATGATATCATCTTTATTT
This sequence comes from Mesoplodon bidens, assembly GCF_964165515.1. NCBI lineage: Eukaryota > Metazoa > Chordata > Mammalia > Artiodactyla > Ziphiidae > Mesoplodon > Mesoplodon bidens. The sequence goes on from NC_138162.1 coordinate 34,377,339, forward strand.
TACAGATACACAAACTGAAGCTCAGAGATTTTTTAAAAACTTGCCTAAGGGCATGAAGCTAATAAGCGGAACTAGAGCTAGGACCAGAACTCCTAATGGCTGGTTTTATTTTGGTGCCCTTTCCAAAAGAGAAGTTCTGTTTTTTGTCATATGCTCAAGTTATACCATCTCTTCCATGAAAGGCCTATCCATTCGTTTCCTACCTCAAATGTACCACTTATAAAGGCATATTTTGTTGTCCTCAGCATTTCTTGCAAACCTCAGCTCAGCCTTCATAAGAGGACTTCGGCAGGCTAATTTCATTTACAATAGCTCCTTACATAAAATCTTGAAAATGCTTCATGATGCCTACAAAAATATGCATGATTGACTGTTTGACCTTATGGGATAAAGAATGAATGAATACTGCCACTGATTCTAAGAAACAAACCAACAATGCCCTTACTTGTGATTTTTACAAACATTCTTTTGGGGAATTCAGTCGCTTTGGAATTTTTATCAAAAAAAATTTTTAAATAGTTTCTGGGTCATACTGATAGGAAATACTCTGTGGTAATTCTTAAGAAATTAACTGAATATATTAATTATAGACTGGTAGTCACTAACAATCCAGTAACTTTTCTATGTACTCAAAGTGATTAGGAAGAAAGGTTCAGAAAAGAAGAAAGAGATGCTGGGTATTATAAAACCAAAAAATTCAATCAAGGGCTGACCTTGACAGTTTCTTAAAATTTGTTCTGATGAGATAGGTGGTGATATTAAAGAATGTGACTTTTTTTAATACTGTATAACAAAACGTGTCAATATTTAGAATATATATATTAGATATTAGTGAACCAATATTCCAAATGACCAGTGCACATTACAAAATCATGTAACGGTAGAAGATCCATTCCTAGCCAAGACAGATCAAGGGACCTTAATATAAGAGAGTAGAAAAAGTTCACTGATACAATTTCAAATTCTACACTGCAACTAACCTTTAACAAATACCATTTGTTGAGTTTTGGTGTAGTATCAAAGAATAGTCACGATGACCTGAAAAGGTTATTAAAAGACTACACGCTTTTCCAGCTACATATCTGTGTGAGGCTAGATTTCCTCATATACTTCAACCAAAACAACATATTCCAACAGACTGAATGCAGAAACAAATATGAGAAACCAGACATTAAACAGGTTTGCAAAAATGTAAAGAAAGCCACTCTTCACACTAAATCATTTTTTTTGTTTTGGAAAATGATTATTTTTCAGACATAACAAGCATGTTCTTCATGTCAACAAGTAACGTTATTTTTTAGTGAATTGATAAATATTTTTAAAGTTCTCAGTTTTAACTGCTAATACAGTAAGTATCAATAGAACCCACATCAGCAAAAGCTCTTTGGAGTCCTCACACCAAAATTTGAGAGCCACTGGACTACAGAAAACAGAGGGAAGGGATTATCAAAAACAACATTCTTAGAATTGAAGGACATGAATTTCTAGATGTAATTTCAAACTGTTGTAGCTACATTAGGCGACTGGGAGAAAGGGAAACTGTGAGTGCAGGGATGGGTGAAAGGACCAAAGGAGTCGTAAGAAAACCCTAAGGGAGCTGTAAGGAAGCACTGAGGGACTTGTATCTTCATCTTCCATGTTAGGAAGCCAAAAGATAATACTGTAAAACCAAGAAAGAGCAGCATAAGCATTATTTAAGAAATTTAGAGGTAAATACACAGAGAAAGCTAAAAGAATTGAGAGCTCTTTTTGGAGAATGAGACTGAAGTGGGGAAGCACAGAGCAGGGGCACCGCTATTTTTTATTAAAAACCTTAAAACATTTTTTTTTTTTTTTTTTTTTGCGGTATGCGGGCCTCTCACTGTTGTGGCCTCTCCCGTTGCGGAGCACAGGCTCCGGATGCGCAGGCTCAGCGGCCATGGCTCACGGGCCCAGCCGCTCCGCGGCATATGGGATCCTCCCGGACCGGGGCACGAACCTGTATCCCCTGCATCGGCAGGCGGACTCTCAACCACTGCGCCACCAGGGAGGCCCAAACCTTAAAACATTTTTGACCTTTCAGCTATGGTCATCTATTATTATTATTATTATTATTATTATTTTTTTTTTTTGCGGTACACGGGCCTCTCACTGTTGTGGCTTCTCCCGTTGTGGAGCACAGGCTCTGGACACGCAGGCTCAGCGGCCATGGCTCACGGGCCTAGCTGCTCCACAGCACGTGGGATCTTCCCAGACCAGGGCACAAACCCGTGTCCCCTGCATCCGCAGGCAGACTCTCAACCACTGCACCACCAGGGAAGCCCGGTCATCTATTATTTTGATAAAAATTAAATTTTAAAAATATCTAGCACAGCAAACCTCCCCTTTTATTAACATGATGAGTTACAAGCTTATTCACAAGAGAAGTCTTCTCATCTCTGTGAAAAGCCACAGACCAAGATACCTCACAAAATATGCTATGGAATGAAGAACAGTCGCTAAAACTTGGCAACACAGCAAGCTGTTCCTTGCTGCCTTTGATCCTTTGGTAAACAAGGCAGAGGTGGGTAGTGCATGAGGGAAGGACAGGTGGGATGATAATAAGCGAAGCCTTTAAACATCCAGTTTCTCTAATGTGACTGGAACCATATTTCCATCTGCCAAAGGGCTTCACCCACCAAAGGTGGCTCCCTCTCTAGTGGTCCAACTAGGGACATTCTGGTCAGCCTAGGGGACAAGGATACCATCTCAGAATCTGAGAGCCACAGCATCATGTGTGCTACCTGAGTCAGCATCTCTTGGTTACTCTTCAACCACAGAGGAGGCATCAGGGGAGCTACACCTGAGGCCTATGGCTTTTGGACATCCTTCTAGTGCATTTCGAACTCTCCAAACTGTAAATATCATGGCATTAAAAACAGGGTACCGAAAGGCCTTTCAGTGTGTGAAGAAAACTGGGAATTAGAGTTTCTGTTTTTGTTCCTAAGTCCAGTTTAACTATAAATACTATTTCTTACCGAAAGAAATGTCTCAATGTTCTCATGGACAAAGGAAGCGATATCCTGCCAGTCCAGAATGTCTCCCAGCCAGCTATTCTGACGATTTACGTGCATCTTGTGTCCTTTGAGCCTTCCAGAGTGCGTTACATTCTATGGAATAGAACAGTTCAGACATGAAATCTCCATCTTAACCTAAAGAATAGGAGGTATAAATAGCCTATTTTGTTTTAGGTCCACTTGAGCAATTTAGTAAGTGCACAAAGGTGAAAAACTTTGTATTATTTAAGAAATCAACAAAGAACTCCACCGAAAGACCTGAAATATATTTTTCTGTTTACATTCTAGTTACTGTGTCTCAGCCTAGCTTAAATGCTTCCCTTCTAAGTATGTTCATGAACACACTTTACTTGTCAGTATGTTCAACTGAACACGAACGCAGCATATACTTTCATCTTATTTTTCCTTTTAGCCCCAGTAACCTTTCTCTTGGTCTCCCAGTTTTGCTTTTTTCCTCCTTTGCTCATCTCTCTTATTACTCCTCCATACACGCTAAAGGAAGCAGAGGGGAAACAAGAATATGAAAAAGTACAGCTAACATCAATACAATGTTATATGTCAATCATATCTCAATAAAACAGGGGAAAACAAGGGTCGGGGGGAATCTAACTTGTCTATCTGGAAGAGAATTACATTGGCAGAAATGCAGGAATAACAGATTTGAAAGAGTGATGTATAAACAAAGTAACTGGTAAGGTTAAAATTTAGAAATAGAAGTAGATTCTTAACATTTTTGTGTTTCCATTCTCGCACTTTTTTCAAACAGCACTGTGATGCCAGCCTTCATTATGCAATGAAGACATTAGGTCCTAGTAAAGGAGGTAAAGAAAGCAATGCACTTACCCACTTACAAACCTATGCTTTAAAAACACTGACCACCCTGGACCATAAGTGAAGCTCAAAGGGGGTGAGGGACAGTAAAAGCTGTTTGTCTGTAAGCAGAAGCCCCAGAGTCAGCAGAAGTGAATACAACCTTTCCAATAGTCTGGCTCTTCAGCAGATATCTACCCAGAGATCCCCCAGTTAGTTTTAACTCCCAGTTTTGGAAACCCACAAAAACCATCACCGTTCCTTCGACTCCTCCTGGGGCAAGAGTACACAATGCCAAACAGGTCACTGAGCAACAAATTCAAGTTTAAATCAAGCCCTCCTACCCCCAAACCCCAAGTTAAGAGATTTATTTATGTTTCTCTTCTGTTTAGATCAACCCAGGGAAAAACCAACCACGAACTCTGCCCCACTCTATCTCCTTCCCCTGGATGGGCATCTTCCACAGCACAGCTCCTAATGGCCCACAGGCCTTGCCAGCGCAGTGTATAGAACAGCCCGGCACAACTAGCTGCTTTCAAACCATCATTTTTATATTTAATGAAAAATGATGCTATTTTTTGTCAGAAATTCTGAAATAGGAGTACATCAGCACAAGTAGCATTAAAGGTTTATTTAAAATAAAATAAATATCTCTAAACTTTTGGATCTATTTTCACTTCCTCAAAGAGAAAAGTTCTTAGTCTGAAGCTGTATTGTCCCAAATAGTAGCCACTACCCACATATGGCTACTGAGTACCTAAAATGTGGCTAGTCCAAAAACTGAGATGTGCTGTTAGTGTAAAAGATAAACTGGATTTCTAAGACTTAGAATGGAAAAAATTATATATATATATATAATATATATATATATAAATATATATATATAAAATCTCATTAAATTTTTTTATTCATTCCATATGGAAATGACATATATTGGGTATACTGGGTTAAGTAAAATACATTATTAAAATCAATTTCACCTGTCCTAGTTTTTTTTTAAATGTGGCCACTAGAAAAATTAACATTACATGTATGACTTGCATTCATTACATTTCTACTGTACAAATCTGGTCTAGAGGATGGGATGCTGTTGATGGTAATGAACAGAGGATGGAATACTGATACACCAGAGAGACTGGTGGGTCTGCCATGGAGACTAATCATCAATTCAAGCTGACTTTTAGTGACCTGAGGTTTAAGAACTTGCGGCTTAAAAATGTCAATAAATGAAATCCCAATGTTAACACAATCCTACCTAGTCAATGAGTCCATAAAATAAAAGGACACTATTAGTTTACAACTGAAATCCTTAGCTAAAATAACTTACCTTTACAAACCAAGAATGATACAGTCTGTCCCAAAGTTCTAGTACTTGCTTTTCAATTACGGCAGTATTGTTCACCTTATCTCCAAGAATTTTATGAAGCTGGAAGAAATACAGATATTATCTGGGTTAATATTTCAGGCAACAATTCAGTAAAATTAATACATGCTGGGTCTTTCTATCTGTTCCAAATCAAACTAAAATGTTCCAGCCTATTTAACTGCCTCTAACCACGTTATGTTCTTTCCTTAAACTCTACTCCTCAATTTCCCCAGTAAATTTCCTCTCTCCCATCGTTTTGCTTCTTTTTTCTTTCCTTTATTCTTAGGTCTCTAAGAGAGCTTCTTCAGGTTTTAAGAGAATTAAGCCATGCTTACTGACTTTTCTGATCTTACCTGCCCTCAGTCTTCTCTGCTAGCTCACTTCTCTGAGCTTCAAAAGCTTAAGTGCTGCAGGAATCTACCATTTGGTCCTCTTCTAGCTATATTCTCTCCTTAGGCCATGTTATGGGCTTAATTGTGTCCCCCGCCCCTAAATTCTTATGTTGAAGTCCTAACCGCCAGTACCTCAGAATGTGACTGTATTTGCAAATAGGGTCTTTGAGGAGGTAACCAAATTAAAATGAGATCATTGGGGTAGGTCCTAATTCAATATTACTATGTTCTTATAAAAAGAGGACATAAGGACATAAACACACATAGAGGGAAGACCATGTGAAGACAAAGGACATCTATAAGCCAAGCTGAAAGAGGCCTCAGAAGAAACCAATTCTGCTGACTCCTTGATCTTGGACCTGTAGCCTCTAGAATTGTGAGAAAATTAATTTATGTTGTTGAAGCACAAAGTTCATAGTACTTTGTTATGGCAGCCCTACCAAAACTAATACAGTTCATCTCTACCAATCACATGGGTACTATCTGATATTCAAACTTCCATCTACAGCCCAGATCTCTCCCTTGAGCTCCAGCTAGGTATGTCCGATTGTATGTCTACTTAAGATATTTAATATGCCCTGAAACAGAATTACCAATCTACATGCAACACCTACACCCCACTACCACCTCCAATTCTCTTCATCTAAGTGTACAGCTATCCTTCTAGTTAAACAAACCAAAAACTTCCTTCCCTTGCACTCCATAACCAATCCATGAGCAATTCATGTCAAGACAACCTCAAAAACATATCCCAAATATGACAATTTCTCTCAATTTCCACTTCTACAATCTTAGTCCAACTCATCAACATCTCACCTGGACTATCAGAATACTCTTTCAACTGGTCTCCCTGCCTTCTTTATTCTTGCCCACTTCTCCATAAAGCAGCCAAAATGAGCTTTCAATATCCTAAATCTGGTCATATCCCTGTTTTAAAGTCCTTTGCAGCTAAATTAAAATCCCAAGTTCTTTATGACCTAAAGGCTTGTTTCATCACCACATTCCTTATTCCAGCCACAGTGACCTTTCTTCCCCTCATTCAAGCTCCTTCCCATTTCAGGGCCTCTGAATTTTCTATGCCCTCAACTTGAAACATTCTTTTCGAAGACCTTCATAAATTGCCTCCTTCTCACCATTCAAGTCTTAGTGAAAACATCACCTTCTCAGAGGCATTCTCTGGCCATTCTAGCTAAAGCATCACTTGGAGTTACTCTCTACCACATCACTCTGTTTACTCTGGTCACAGCACTTTCAGATCTGAAACTTTTATTTGTCTGCACATTTAATGTTTGTCTCCTTTCACCCGGAATGTAAGGCTCCAGAAGAGTTGTAATTCTTTCTGGTTTACTGCTTTTCGCCAGCATTTAGAACAGTGCCTGACATGTTTGTGCACTGGCTGTCACTTTCTTCATTCTTGTCATCAGAGAAGGGACAGAGGAAATGTGCTCATTACTTATTCTCTTGCTGTATCAGGGCAATATCTCTAGGTACAAATTTTAGAAAGAGAATACAAGTAGAAAGGAGAGTTAAAGCAAGGATGTTGTATGACAAAAGTAAGCTGAATATTGAGAAAATAGTAAACTGGGAGGTCTGAGTAGAACCCAAACAATGCATAGAGGACATGGGAGATATGGCTGACAAAGGAGGCTGAGGGCAGACAGACAGGAACCCTCTCTGTTCATACCTGAACACACCCTATAAAAAACTCTTTTCCTTTCCTGAGTGTAACATTTTTTTCCCCTAGTTTGACCCTTTCTACACGTTAGTTCTTAGGACCCAATTCTTACATGATTCTTAGCTGGATAAGATCTGAGCTTATTGGAAAGCTACCTCTTCAATTTCAATGGTTCTTTTTTATTTAAACAATTATACTGACATATAACACACACCCTACAATTCAACCATTCATTTTTATATATATCACTTTTTTTAACATCTTTATTGGAGTATAATTGCTTTACCATGTTCTGTTAGTTTCTGCTGTGTAACAAAGTGAATCAGCTATATGTATACATATATCCCCATATCCCCTCTCTTATGCATCTCCCTCCCACTCTCCCTATACCACCCCCCTAGGTGGCCACAAAGCACCAAGCTGATCTACCTGTGCTACGCAGCTGCTTCCCACTAGATATCTATTTTACATCTGGTAGTGTATATATGTCAATGCTACCCTTTCACTTCATCCCAGCTTACCCTTCCCACTCCCATGTCCTCAAGTCCATTCTCTAGGTCTGCGTCTTTATTCCTGTCCTGCACATAGGTTCATCAGAACCGTATTTCTCTTTTTTAGATTCCATACATATGTGTTAGCATACAATATTTGTTTCTCTCTTTCTGACTTACTTCACTCTGTATGTCTACCTAAGGAGACAAAAGACCTGTCTGCAGAAAACTATAAGACACTGATGAAAGAAATTAAAGATGATACAAACAGATGGAGAGATATACCATGTTCTTGGATTGGAAGAATCAACATTGTGAAAATGACTCTATTACCCAAAGCAATCTACATATTCAATGCAATCCCTATCAAACTACAACTGGCATTTTTCACAGAACTAGAACAAAAAATTTCACAATTTGTATGGAAACACAAAAGACCCCGAATAGCCAAAGCAATCTTGAGAAAAATAACGGAGCTGGAGGAATCAGCCTCCCTGACTTCAGACTATACAACAAAGCTACAGTAATCAAGACAGTAGGCTACTGGCACAGAAACAGAAATATAGATCAATAGAACAGTATAGAAAGCCCAGAGATAAACCCACGCACATATGGTCACCTTATCTTTGATAAAGGAGGCAAGAATATACAGTGGAGAAAAGACAACCTCTTCAATAAGTGGTGCTGGTAAAACTGGACAGCTACACGTAAAAGAATGAAATTAGAACACACCATATACAAAAGTAAACTCAAAATGAATTAAAGACCTAAATGTAAGGCCAGACACCATCAAACTCTTAGAGGAAAACATAGGCAGAACACTATGACATAAATCACAGCAAGATCCTTTTTGACCCACTTCCTCAAAAAATGGAAATAAAAACAAAAATAAACAAATGGGACCTAATGAAACTTAAAGTCTTTTGCACAGCAAAGGAAACCATAAACAAGACCAAAAGACAACCCTCAGAATGGGAGAAAATATTTGCAAAGGAAGCAACTGAGGAAGGATTAATCTCCAAAATTTACAAGCAGTTCATGCAGCTCAATATCAAAAAAACAAACAACCCAATCCAAAAATGGGCAGAAGACCTAAATACACATTTTCTCCAAAGAAAATATACAGATTGCCAACAAACACACGAAAGAATGCTCAACATCATTAATCATTAGAGAAATGCAAATCAAAACTACAATGAGGTATCATCTCACACTGGTCAGAATGGCCATCATCAAAAAATCTACAAACGGGCTTCCCTGGTGGCGCAGTTGTTGAGAGTCCGCCTGCCAATGCAGGGGACGTGGGTTCGTGCCCCGGTCCGGGAGGGTCCCACATGCCGCGGAGCGGCTGGGCCCGTGGGCCATGGCCGCTGAGCCTGCGCGTCCGGAGCCTGTGCTCCGCAACGGGAGAGGCCACAACAGTGAGAGGCCCGCGTACGGCAAAAAAAAAAAAAAAAAAAAAAAAAATCTACAAACAATAAATGTTGGAGGGGGTGGGCAAAAAAGGAAACCCTCTTGCACTGTTGGTGGGAATGTAAATTGATACAGCCACTATGGAGAACAGTATGGAGTTTCCTTAAAAAACTACAAATAGAACTACCATACAACCCAGCAATCCCATTACTGGGCATATACCCTGAGAAAACCATAATTTAGAAAGAGTCATGTACCAAAACGTTCACTGCAGCTCTATTTATAATAGCCAGGACATGGAAACAACCTAAGAGTCCATCAACAGATGAATGGATAAAGAAGATGTGGCACATATATACAATGGAATATTACTCAGCCATAAAAAGAAATGAAATTGAGTTATTTGTAGTGAGGTGGATGGACCTAGAGACTGTCATTCAGAGTGAAGTAAGTCAGAAAGAGAAAAACAAATACTGTTTGCTAATGCATATATATGGAATGTAAAAAAAAAAAAAAGGTCATGAAGAACCTAGGGGCAAAATGGGAATAAAGATGCAGACCTACTAGAGAATGGACTTGAGGATATGGGGAGGGGGAAGGGTAAGCTGTGACAAAGTGAGAGAGTGGCATGGACATATATACACTACCAAACGTAAAACAGATAGCTAGTGGGAAGCAGCTGCATAGCATAGGGAGGAGACCAGCTCGGTGCTTTGTGGCCACCTAGAGGGGTGGGGTAGGGAGAGTGGGAGGGAGGGAGACGCAAGAGGGAAGAGATATGGGAATATATGTATATGTATAACTGATTCACTTTGTTATAAAGCAGAAACTAACACACCATTGTAAAGCAATTATACTCCAATAAAGATGTAAATAAGGGCTTCCCTGGTGGCGCAGTGGTTGAGAGTCCGCCTGCCGATGCAGGGGACACGGGTTCGTGCCCCGGTCCGGGAAGATCCCACATGTCGCGGAGCGGCTGGACCCATGAGCCATGGCCGCTGGGCCTGCGCGTCCGGAGTCTGTGCTCCGCAACGGGAGAGGCCACAACAGTGAGGGGCCCACATACTGCAAAAAAAAAAAAAAAAAAAAAAAAAGATGTAAATAATAATAATAATAATAATAATAAAAATTCCCTGATGACAAAAAAAAAAGATGCAGACCTACTAGGGAATGGACTTGAGGATATGGGGAAGGGGAAGGGGAAGCTGGGACAAAGTGAGAGAGTGGCATGGACATATATACACTACCAAACGTAAAATAGATAGCTAGTGGGAAGCAGCCGCATAGCACAGGGAGATCAGCTCGGTGCTTTGTGACCACATAGAGGGCTGGGATTGGGAGGGTGGGAGGGCAGGAGATGCAAGAGGGAAGAAATATGGGGACATATGTATATGTATAACTGATTCACTTTGTTATAAAGCAGAAACTAACACACCATTGTAAAGCAATTATGCTCCAATAAAGATGTTAAAAAAAAGTGTATTATTCTGTTGTTTTTGGATGGAATGTCCTATAAATATCAATCAAGTCCATCTTGTTTAATGTGTCATTTAAAGCTTGTGTTTCCTTATTTATTTTCATTTTGGATGATCTGTCCATTGGTGAAAGTGGGGTGTTAAAGTCCCCTACTATGACTGTGTTACTGTCAATTTCCCCTTTTAAGGCTGTTAGCCTTTACCTTATGTATTGAGGTGCTCCTATGTTGGGTGCATAAATATTTACAATTGTTATATCTTCTTGGGTTGATCCCTTGATCATTATGTAGTGTCCTTCTTTGTCTATAGTCTTTATTTTAACGTCTATTTTTTCTGGTATGAGAATTGCTACTCCAGCTTTCTTTTGATTTCCATTTGCATGGAATATCTTTTTCTATCCCCTCATTTTCAGTCTGTATGTGTCCCTAGGTCTGAAGTGGGTCTCTTGTAGACAGGATATATATGGGTCTTGTTTTTGTATCCATTCAGCCAGTCTATGTCTTTTGGTTGGAGCATTTAATCCATTTACATTTAAGGTAATTACCGATATGTATGTTCCTATTCCCATTTTCTTAATTGTTTTGGGTTTGTTATTGCAGGTCTTTTCCTTCTCTTGTGTTTCCTTCCTAGAGAAGTTCCTTTAGCATTTGTTGTAAAGCTAGTTTGGTGTTGCTGAATTCTCTTAACTTTTGCTTGTCTGTAAAGGTTTTAATTTCTCCATCGAATCTGAATGAGATCCTTGCTGGGTAGAGTAACCTTGGTTGTAGGTTTTTCCCTTTCATCACTTTAAATATGTCCTGCCACTCCCTTCTGGTTTACAGAGTTTCTGCTGAAAGATCAGTTGTTAACCTTATGGGGATTCCCTTGCATGTTATTTGTTGCTTTTTCCCTTGCTGCTTTTAATATTTTTTCTTTGTATTTAGTTTTTGATACTTTGATTAATATGTGTCTTGGCGTGTTTCTCCATGGATTTATGCTGTATGGGACTCTCTGTGCTTCTTGGACTTGACTATTTCCTTTCCCATGTTAGGGAAGTTTTCAACTCTAATCTCTTCAAATATTTTCTCAGACCCTTTCTTTTTCTCTTCTTCTTTAGGACCCCTATAATTCTAATGTTGGTGTGTTTAATGTTGCCCCAGAGGTCTCTGAGACTGTCCTCAGTTCTTTTCATTCTTTTTTCTTTATTCTGCTCTGTAGTAGTCATTTCCACTATTTTATCTTCCAGGTCACTTATCTGTTCTTCTGCCACAGTTATTCTGTTATTGATCCCTTCTAGAGAATTTTTAATTTTATTTATTGTGTTGGTCATCATTGTTTGTTTGCTCTTTAGTTCTTCTAGGTCCTTCTTAAACGTTTCTTGTATTTTCTCCATTCTATTTCCAAGATTTTGGATCATCTTTACTATCATTACTCTGAATTCTTTTTCAGGTAAACTGTCTATTTCCTCTTCATTTGTTTGGTCTGGTGGGTTTCTACCTTGCTCCTTCATCTGCTGCATATTTCTCTGTCTTCTCATTTTGTTTAACTTACTGTGTTTGGGGTCTCCTTTTTGCAGGCTGCAGGTTCATAGTTCCCGTTGTTTTTGGTGTCTGCCCCCAGTGGGTGAGGTTCGTTCAGTGGCTTGTGTAAGCTTCCTGGTGGAGGGGACTGGTGCCTGTGTTCTGGTGGGTGGGGCTGGATCTTGTCTTTCTGGTGGGCAGGGCCGCGTCCGGTGCTGTGTTTTGTTTTTTTTTTTGCGGTATGCGGGCCCCTCACTGTTGTGGCCTCTCCCGCCGCGGAGCACAGGCTCCGGACGCGCAGGCCCAGCGGCCATGGCCCACGGGCCCAGCCGCTCCGCGGCATATGGGATCCTCCCGGACCGGGGCACGAACCCGTATCCCCTGCATCGGCAGGCGGACTCTCAACCACCGCGCCACCAGGGAGGCCCTGGTGCTGTGTTTTGGGGTGCTGTGAACTTAGTATGATTTTAGTCAGCCTCTCTGCTAATGGGTGGGGTTGTGTTCCTGTCTTGCTAGTTGTTTGGCATGGGGCATCCAACACTGGAGCTTGCTGGCCGTTGCATGGAGCTGGGTCTTAGCGTTGAGACAGAGATTTCTGGGAGAGCCCTCACCGATTGATATTACATGGTGCAGGGAGGTCTCTGGTGGTCCAATGTCCTAAACTCGGCTCTCCCACCTCAGAAGCTCAGGCCCGACACCTGGCCAGAGCACCAAGACCCTGTCAGCCACACGGCCAGGTACATGGGGATTTTCTTGTCTTTTGGGAAGTCTGAGGTCTTCTGCCAGCATTCAGTATGTGTCCTGTAGGAGTTGTTCCACATGTAGACGTATTTTTCATGTATTTGTGGGGAGGAAGGGGACCTCCACCTCTTCCTCCTCCGCTATCTTGAAGGTCCTCCAATTCACCCATTTAAGTGTATAACTCAACAGTTTTTTAGTACATTCACAGTTATGCAACGATTACCAAAATCAATTTTGGAACATTTTCATCCCCCCAAAAGAAAACTCCATACTCATTAGTAATCAATCCCCCATTTCTCCCCAATCTCCCTACCCCTGAAAACCACTACTCTACTTTGTTTCTGTACACATGCCTCTTCCACACATTTTACATAAATGGATGTGGTCTTTTATGACCGCTTCTTTTACATAGGTTAATGTTTTTAAGGTTCATCCATGTTGTAAAATGTATCAGTTCGTCCTTCCTTTTTATGGCCAAATAATATCCCAGTATGTGGATATACCACATTTTGTTTATCCATTCATCAGTTAATGGACATTCAATGGTTGCTTTTATGTATTATCCCTGTGTCTTGCAAATGAGGATCACAAATATTTTATAATGTTTCGTAGCAATATCATCTCTCTTCAGCTGTCTTTCCTTTTAGACTCTTGAGCAAAAGGTTTCAAACCTATCTTTTCTCTAAGTAATTTGAAATTTACTTCTTTAAAATCTAAGGCACATTTCTCCAGCTATCCAAATTCCCCTTCTTTATCCTTTTCCCAAATACGTAAGAATTCCAGAATAAAAATTTCTCCTGAACAGATAATTCAAAAATTAAACACTATGCTTTCCATAGAATAAGTCAGGCATATACACATATAAAAGTCTAAAAGCCTTCTGCAATGACTGGATCTTTCTTCTATGATAGTTCTGAGATGTATATCCACATACAGTGGCCCTTTGACCAACACAGGTTGGAACAGCACAGGTCCACTTACATGTGGATTTTTTTCACTAAATATGTACTACAGTGCTCCACAATCTGTGGTTGGTTGAATCCGAGGATGTGGAACCAGGTATATGAGCACCAACTGTAAAGTTATACGGGAGTTTTTTGACCACAGAGAAGGTCAGCGCCTCTAACCACCACATTGTTCAAGGGTCAACTGTACTTATCCTTCATTTATTCAATAAATATCTTTTTTAAAACTTCCATGTGACAGTTGATTTGGTTATCTGGCATGGACCCAGGAAGATCAGTAACACATTTTTCTCTTAACTTTTAAGTTGACCACAATTCCATCCTCAGGTTAGCAGATTACTGCATGTACAATATCATTTCCAAGATACCTTTTTTTTTGAGATTTTGTTTTTGAATTTTAAATAAGAAATCACACACTAATACTTTTTTCTGGCACACATCTCACTGCAACAAATCTTGTCAATCCCTAGACAATCCTAATTACTTCAATACATTAAAACTTCAAATTACCTTCATTTCCACAGGCAAAACTAGGCAGGAAAAAAAAGAGATATCCCAAATCCATATCATGGAGTCTGATCTTAGCTGTGATAACTGTGCCTTCTCCTCTGTCTTTCATCTCCCCTTCACAGAGCTTCAGCTTCCTGTCTCTAAATCTCGGATCACATAAATACCCCTTCTTAAAATATACTCTTCCTTCTCTATATTCATCCAGGACCTATCATTCCATTCCTTCAAGGTTTATCTCAAGTGCCACATTAAAGCACTAAACTCAGTTCCGGGCACACACTTCTAGCACAACACAGTAGAAAGAGCAAGGGATTTGGAATTAGTCTTCAGTTTGAAACCAAGCTCTGCAACTTACTACATGACCATAGGGAATTTACTTAGCTTTGCTAAGTCTGTTTCCTCATCTATAAAGGGGATAAAATAATTCAGACTACAATAAGTTTCTTGGAAAGATTAAATGAAACAAATTGGAAACTGCCAAGCACAGTTATCAGTAAATAATAAAATATAATATGTGTTAATACTTTTTTCTCCACAAAGTCTTATTTGTCCACCCAAGCTTAGTGATCATTCTGTTCTAAAGCACAAATAATGAATCAGAACTATCTTGAACATGAAACAAAAGGCCTACCTCTCAGATTGTTCAGGCTACCAGCACTAATCAATATGATCATCCAGAAGGTTTAATTTCATCGTATATTGCTTGTTGACTTGCAGATTTAAGCCTATCTCAAAAATAGAAATTGTTCTAAACAGAATCTCCATTTTTGCTTTATCAAAGCAAGAAGTCACTACCAATGAAGACCCTGCAAAGAGAAAGATGCAAAAAGAGGCTCTTCCCTTACCTTGTGGGTTATCCATTCTCGTCCATACTGATACACATTGTTAGCCGCGGAATTAAGGGCTCTTTGGACTACCTGAGCCTCAGGAAGCCAACTAATTTAAAATAAAGAAAGAAAAAATGAAAAACTAATATAGTGCACTGCACCAAACTCTTGGAGCTTAATTTTTTAAACACTCATTAACTGACATCACAGACATCACACACTTACAAATGTAATAATCTTATAGTATAATAATATGAACAGGAAATTTGGATCTCTAAATAGAGATATGACTTGGGAGAAATTAAGTAGCTTTTAAATTACTCCAGTATTTATAGATTCATTAGTGGTTTCAAGAGACTGTTGAATATTTTCAGTTACATGGTACTACATTTTAGGGGAAAATTATAACCTGTATTATTATTTAAAAGTGTGAAATTCACAGAGGTATCTGGATAGATCCTTAATGACTAACAAACATCTATTAGGCCTGATAAAAAAAATCTTGCTGGCTGCTGTGAAAACACTTTGCCACTGTATTCATGCAGGTGTCCGAAGAGCAACAGATAAAGAGGAGCTGTTGTGAGGCCAAGTCAAAGGCTTTGGCTCGGTCCAGACCTCCTCACAACCAGTGCCCTCTAGGAGACATGGGGCCAGAAACAACCTGAGCAACCTTTGCTGGGACAAACTGGGACACACCTTGGTCTTATACCAACCACAGCCTCTAAACAGAGCTTCTTGCTTCAGATATTTACTACATCAGCCAATCACTAACTCTCCTAGCCTCAGTCAAAAGGTATCCCTCAGGTGAAACCAAGCTCCTACAATTAGGACTGGCCTACCCTCATCGTCCTGGGTAAAGATTAATCTCTATCACAGTATGACCTACCAAGAGAACAGCCCCAATTTAAAACAGCTTCATCTACTGGGTTCCTCCCAAGTAAGGGCAGGGCTAAGTGACGTTCAGTACCATCGTAGTGCCATCTCCTAATGCAGGTCCTGAGAATCAACAGGCTTGAGACTAGTGAGTAGTAAGTAGAAAATGAGTTCTAGACTAATGATACTGTCCAGGAAAAGAATTAAGGTGTGTTCCAACTTCACCTTCATTTTCTTTGAAGCTCTACTAGGCTGATCCTACCCTGAGTCTTTCTAATTTATACTTCAGCTCACCAAGCACATCCACAGGAAGTCGAGGTACCTATGTAGGGCACACAAAATGTGTACCACACTGGAAGAAAGTATATCTAATCAATTCTTAACTGTATCACCTCCACTAAGAGCACCCACATGAATTTCCCACATGGTCAACTGCCATCTTCAGGACAAGAATCCACTGAGTACTGAGATTTGCAAGAAAACTATTAATTCATGACCACCCCCCTAATCTGCTGCAAAAGAATCAGACCTCCCACAAATTACTGAAGTCTAAATAGCTTTTAAATTCTTTCCTGCACAGAATATTATTCAGCAATAAAAAGGAACATACTGTTGCTACATACAACATCTTCAGTGGACTTCAAGGGAATTACGCTAAGTGAAAAAAGCCAATCTCACAAGGCTGCATACTCTATGATTAGATTTATGTATCATTCATCAAACAACAATATTATAGATATGGAGAACAAAATACTGGTTGCCAAGGGTTAGGAATATGTTGGAGGAGGAGGTAGAGGGTAGGTGTGGCTAAAAGGGGTGGCATGACGGAGTCTTGTGGTGATGGAACAGTTCTGTATCTTGACATGATGTTGATAGCTAACAGGAAGCATGATAAAACTGCAGAGAACACATATAATTTACATGCACAAATACATACACAAGTGCATGTAAAACTAATGAAATGTCGATTTCCTGGTTTTGTTATTGTATAGTTATACAAGATGACAACTACAGTAGAGAAGGTGGGGCAAAGAGTCCAGGGGACCTCCCTATACATTTCTTTGCAAGTCCCTGTGAACTTTATAATTATTCCCAAAATTAAAAACAAAAACAACCAACTTTCTGAACTACTCTGATCTGGGGCTCCCTAGTTTGTGTGTGCCTTCAAAACAACAGTAGAGATAGTACTATTACAATTGAAAACCAGTACAGAAGGGCTTTGGACTTACTTCCACTACCGAAGAATGACCACCAAAGAAAAAGAGCCCTCTTCTAAGGAGATAATTAAGGCTGCCAGTTTTTTAACTTCACTCCAGATCACTCTCCTGAACTGTACACCAACATAATCAATAGCCTACTAGAGGCCTCTGTTGACACTTACCATAAACACCTCAAACTCATCAGGTAAAAAGTAAGTGAATTAGTTTTCCCACCATATCTGCTTCTCTGTTTCCTATCTTGGTGAATCCACCATCATCCACTAAGTTTGAAAGCTTGAAACATTAGAGTCACGCTAGGTTTCGTTTTCCTATACCCAATTAATCACCAACTAACCCCTTAAGATCTTACAAATCTGTCTGTCCTGTTCACTGCACAACAACTGTCCACAATTAAGAGCTTTACTGCCTCTCACCTAGTTTTACTCTAGCTTTTAACTGGTCTAAGAGGCTCAAGTCTTGGAACACCTTCCACCTTTTCTCCACAGCACAGAGGGAGACTGTTACAGAATAAAATCTGATCAATGTTACTTCTTATATCCTTCACTAAGACAATGAACATACCTATCACTCTCAAAAGTTTCCTTGCGCCCCTCTGTACTCCCTCCCTGGAACCCACCCCTGTCCACAGATAGCCACTGATCTGTCACTAGATTAGTGTTTTCTAGAACTTAACGTAAATGGAATCATATCAAATAGACTCTCGTTTGCTTGACTTCTTTCATTCACCATAATTATTCTGAGATTCATCCATGTTGCTGCATGAACGGACAGTTCATTTTTGTTTAATGCTAAGTATTATTCATTTGAATGGATAACTACAGTTTGTAACTGATCAGAACTATGGAGAACAAGCACTGAGTATGCTCTGGGTAATAGGAGATAAGTGGGTAGAAATATAACAGAAGTCCTTCTGAGAATATTTAAATACGATTCTAAACCAAGTTCAAGGAATGTCCTAAGCAGGTTTTATATAAAGAAATAAAGTCAAGTCAAAGGAAAAAACCAAGTTAAATCTCAATTTATAATCTTACAACTGGCAGAGTATTTCCTAACATAAATTAGTGACCACCGTGGCGTTAGTAAAAAAGGTCATGTAATTTGTCATCAAGTTCAATTAGGTGAACAGCGTAGTCCAGCTGAACACTCTCCTCAAAGACATAAAAACCCTCTCACAGAAGCCAAATTAAACAAGCACACAAAGAGATCCTCTAAGATAGGGGTTGGCAGATTTCTTTTGTAAAGGGCCAGAATGTAAATAAATATTTTAGGCTTTTCGGAACATATAATCTGTATCACAACTACTCAATTCTGTCTGCCTTTGTAGCCCCCAAACAGCTACAGACAACATGTAAATGAATGGGTATAAGTTGTTCCAATAAATCTCTATAAGAACAGGTGGCTAGATTTGGCCCTGAGCCACAGTTTGCAACCCTGCCGCAAAAACGATACAATATGGGAACACTGCTGACTGTGCCATGGGGGACTGTCACAAATTCCTTAGCCTTTGATCCTGCCTCCTCATCTGTGAAATGGGGATAATCTCTTCAACCTACTGAGGAACATATAACACAATGTAGGTGAAAGCTTAATAAGTCACAAACATGTGGAAAACTGTGAATCTCAATTCATATATACGAACTCCCCCCTCCCCACCATCCCATTACATGTTATTTTTATACAAAAATGACAACATTCATCAAAGCCTTGGCAAATTTCTTTTCTCTTCCAAGGTAACTGTATCAATGAAGATCATTTCATGCAAACAGACATAGAACCTTGGCCATCCATCTCTATTTTTCTCAAAACAACATTCTTACTTTGCCCACTCAGGGTGATTTGCTAGAGTTTCATTAATCAAATTGCTTGTGACTTCAATCATGTGTACACTCTCTTGATGTACCTGTATTATGGATAAGAAGAGAAAAGAATCTCAATAAAAATTAAACCCAATTTAACATTTATTTTCTACACTATTATCGGAACAATGCTTTTAGAGTCAAGTAATTATACATCTTAGTGTCAATTAACTTAGAGACCTCCACTGAATAGCCGCTATCCATAATGTCCTAGGACACACACTATGGGAAATAAATTGTGCAGAACAGCTCCCTGTCTTCAAGCTCAACAATGAGGGGAGAAATGTAAATAGATACAAATACTTCCAAATATATA
Source organism: Mesoplodon bidens (assembly GCF_964165515.1). Lineage (NCBI taxonomy): Eukaryota > Metazoa > Chordata > Mammalia > Artiodactyla > Ziphiidae > Mesoplodon > Mesoplodon bidens. Next base: position 34,396,803 of record NC_138162.1, read on the forward strand.
CAACATAAATATATAGATATATTTAGTTCAAATAAGTGTACGTATGTATAGCATGTATATATGTGTGTGTGTGTGTGTGTGTGTATGCAATAACAACACTACATGGGCTTTAGAATTATAAGGCAATGTGAGACATACAGGGAAATAATCAACCGAGTAAGGTTTGTGAGTAAAGTAACCCAAGTGAAAATGAATCTCAGAATTTGCCTTGCGTAATCAACAAAATGAGGGGGATAAAAAAGGAGAAGCCAATGTCAGGGAACATGTTCTATATGATTTTACTATTTTTAAAAGTATTAAATGGAGATTGGTTCAAGATGGCGGAGTAGAAGGACATGCACTCACTCCCTCTTGCGAGAGCACTGGAATCACAGCTAACTGCTGAACAGTCATCTACAGGAAGACACTGGAACTCACCAAAAAAAATACCCCACATCCAAAGACAAAGGAGAAGCTGCAATGAGATGGTAGGAGGGGCAGAATCACAATAAAATCAAATCCCATAACCACTGGGTGGGTGACTCACAAACTGGAGAACACTTATACCACAGAAGTCCACCCACCAGAGTGAAGGTTCTGCGCCCCACGTCAAGATTCCCAACCTGAGGGTCCAGCAACGGAAGGAGGAATTCCCAGAGAACCAGACTTTGAAGGCTAGCGGGATTTGATTGCAGGACTTTGACAGGACTGGGGGAAACAGAGACTCATTCTTGGAGGGCACACACAAAGTAGTGTGCTCATCAGGACCCAGGGGAAAGAGCAGTGACCCCACAGAAGACTGAACCAGACCTACCTGCTAGTGTTGGAGGGTCTCCTGCAGAGGCAGGGGGTGGCTGTGGCTCACTAAGGGGACAAGGACACTGGTAGCAGAAGTTCTGGGAAGTACTCCTTGGTGTGAGCCCTCCCAGAGTCTGCCATTGGCCCCACCAAAGAACCGGGTAGGCTCCAGTGCTGGGTCGCCTCAGGCCAAACAACCAACAGGGAGGGAACCCAACCCCACCCATGAGCAGACAAGCAGATTAAAGTTTTACTCAGCTCTGCCTGCCAGTGCAACACCCAGCTCTACCCACCACCACTCCCTCCCATCATGAGGCTTGCACAAGCCTCTTAGATAACCTCATCCACCAGAGGGCAGACAGCAGAAGCAAGAACTACAATTCTGCAGCCTGTGGAACAACAACCACAATCACAGAAAGATAGACAAAATGAAAAGGCAGAGGACTATGTACCAGATGAAGGAACAAGATAAAACCACAGAAAAACAACTAAATGAAGTGGAGATAGTCAACCTTCCAGAAAAAGAACACAGAATAATGATAGCGAAGATGATTCAGGACCTCGGAAACAGAATGGAGGCAAAGATCGAGAAGATGCAAGAAACGTTTAACAAAGACCTAGAAGAATTAAAGAACAAACAAACAGAGATGAACAATACAATAACTGAAATGAAAAATACACTAGAAAGAATCAATAGCAGAATAACTGAGGCAGAAGAATGGACCTGGAAGACAGAATGGTGGAATTCACTGCCACAGAACAGAATAAAGAATGAAAAGAAATGAAGACAGCCTAAGAGACCTCTGGGACAACATTAAATGCAACAAGGTTCACATTATAGGGGTCCCAGAAGGAGAAGAGAGAGAGAAAGGTCCAGAAAAAATATGTGAACAGATTATAGTCGAAAACTTCCCTAACATGGGAAAGGAAACAGCCACCCAAGTCCAGGAAGTGCAGAGAGTCCCAGGCAGGATAAACCCAAGGAGAAACACGCTGAGACACATAGTAATCAAATTGACAAAAATTAAAGACAAAGAAAAATTATTAAAAGGAACAAGGGAAAAACGACAAATAACATACAAGGGAACTCCCATATGCTTAACAGCTGATATCTCAGCAGAAACTCTACAAGCCAGAAGGGAGTGGCAGAATATACTTAGGGTGATGAAAGGGAAAAAACTACAACCAAGATTACTCTACCCAGCAAGGATCTCATTCAGATTTGATGGAGAAATCAAAAGCTTTACAGACAAGCAAAAGCTAAGAGAATTCAGCACCACCAAACCAGCTTTACAACAAATGCTAAAGAAACTTCTCTTGGTGGGAAACACAAGAGAAAAAAAGAACCTACAAAAACAAACCCAAAACAATTAAGAAAATGGTAATAGGAACATACATATCAATAATTACCTTAAATGTAAATGGATTAAATGCTTCAACCAAAAGACACAGGCTTGCTGAATGGATACAAAAACAAGACCCATATATATGCTGTCTACAAGAGACCCACTTCAGACCTAGGGACACACACAGACTGAAAGTGAAGGTATGGAAGAAGATATTCCATGCAAATGGAAATCAGAAGAAAGCTGGAGTAGCAATACTCATGTCAGATAAAATAGACTTTAAAATAAAGAATGTTACAAGAGATAAGGAAGGAAACTGCACAGTGGTCAAGGGACCAATCCAAGAAGAAGATAAAACAATTATAAATGTATCTGCACCCAACATAGGAGCACCTCAGTACATAAGGCAAATGCTAACAGCTATAAAAGAGGAAATTGACAGTAACACAATAAAAGTGGGGGACTTTAACACCTCACTTACACCAATGGACAAATCATCCAAACAGAAAATTAATAAGGAAACACAAGCTTTAAATGACACAACAGATCAGACAGATTTAATTGATATTTATAGCACATGCCATCTGAAAACAGCAGATTACACTTTCTTCTCAACTGCACACGGAACATTCTCCAGGATAGATCATATCTTGGGCCACAAATCAAGCCTCGGTAAATTTAAGACAATTGAAATCATAACAAGCAACTTTTCGACCACAATGCTATGAGATTAGAAATCAATTACAGGGAAAAAAAACATAAAAAACACAAACACATGGAGGCTAAACAATACATTACTAAATAACCAAGAGATCACTGAAGAAATCAAAGAGGAAATCAAAAAATACCTAGAAACAAATGACAATGAAAACAGGATGATCCAAAACTTATGGGATGCAGCAAAAGCAGTTCTAAGAGGGAAGTTTATAGCAATACAGTCGTACCTCAAGAAACAAGAAAAATTTCAAATAAACAATCTAACCTTACATCTAGAGGAACTAGAGAAAGAAGAACAAACAAAACCCAAAGTTAGCAGAAGGAAAGAAATCATAAAGAGCAGAGCGGAAATAAATGAAACAAACAAAGAAAAAAGTAGCAAAGATCAATAAAACTAAAAGCTGGTTCTTTGAAAACAAAATTGATAAACCTTTAGCCAAACTCTTCAATAAAAAGAGGGAGAGGTCTCAAATCAATAAAATTAGAAATGAAAAAGGAGAAGTTACAGTGGACACCGCAGAAATACAAAGCATCATAAGAGACTTCTATAAGCAACTCTATGCCAATAAAATGGACAACCTGGAAGAAATGAACAATTTCTGAGAAACGTATAACCTTCCAAGACTGAGGCAGGAAATAACAGACAATATGAACAGACCAATCACAAGTAATGAAATTGAAACTGTGATTAAAAATCTTCCAACAAACAAAAGCCCAGGACCACAGGTGAATTCTATCAAACAATTAGAGAAGACCTAACACCCATCCTTCTCAAACTCTTCCAAAAATTGCAGAGGAAGGAACACTCCCAAACTCATTCTATGAGGCCACCATCACCCTGATACCAAAACCAGACAAAGATACTATAAAAAAAAAGAAAATTACAGACCAATATCACTGATGAATATAGATGCAAGAATCCTCAACAAAATACTAGCAAACAGAATCCAACAACACATTAAAATGATCATACACCATGATCAAGTAGGATTTATCCTAGGGATGCAAGGATTCTTCAATATATGCAGATCAATCAATGTGGTACACCATATTATCAAATTGAAGGATAAAGATCTTCAATCATCTCAACAGATGCAGAAAAGGCTTTTGACAAAATTCAATACACATTTATAATAAAAACTCACCAGAAAGTGGGCACAGAGGGAACCTACCTCAAGATAACAAAGGCCATATATGACAAACCCACAGTAAACATCACTCTCAATGATGAAAAACGGAAAGCACTTCCTCTAAGATCAGGAAGAAGACAAGGATGTCCACTTTCACCACTATTATTTAACGTAGTTCTGGAAGTCCTAGCCACAGCAATCAGAGAAGAAAAAGAAATAAAAGGAATACAAATTGGAAGAGTAAAACTGTCACTGTTTGCAGATGACATGATACTATACATACAGAATCCTAAAGATGCTACCAGAAAACTACTAGAGCTAATCAATGAATTTGGTAAAGTTTCAGGATACAAAATTAATGCACAGAAATCTCTTGCATTCCTATACACTAACAACAAAAGATCAGAGAGAAATTAAGGAAACAATCCCATTCACCACTGCAACAGAAAGAATAAAATACCTAGGAATAAACCTACCTAAGGAAGTAAAAGACCGGTACTCAGAAAACTATAAGACACTGATGAAAGAAACCAAAGATGACACAAACAGATGGAGAGATATACCATGTTCTTGGATTAGAAGAAGCAACATTGTGAAAATGACTCTACTACCCAAAGCAATCTACAGATTCAATGCAATCCCTGTCAAATTACCAATGGCATGTTTTAGAGAACTAGAACAAAAAATCTTAAAATTTGTATGGAGACATAAAAGACCCGGAATAGCCAAAGCAAACTTGAGAAAGAAAAATGGAGCTGGAGGAATCAGACTCCCTGACTTCAGACTATACTACAAAGTGACAGTAACCAAGAGAATATGGTACTGGCACAAAAACAGAAATATAGATCAATGAAACAGGATAGAAAGCCCAGAGATAAACCCACACACCTACAGTCAACTAATGTATGACAAAGGAGGCAAGGATATACAATGGAAAAAAGACAGTCTCTTCAACAGGTGGTGCTGGGAAAACTGGACAGCTACATGTAAAAGTATGAAATTAGAACATTCCCTAACACCATACACAAAAATAAACTCAAAATGGATTAAGGACCTAAATGTAAGACTGGACACTATAAAACTTAGAGGAAAACATAGGTAAAACATGCTTTGACATAAATCACAGCAAGATCTTTTTTGACTCACCTCCTAGAGTAATTCAAATAAAAACAAAAATAAACAAATGGGACCTAATGAAACTTAAAAGCTTTTGCACAGCAAAGGAAACTATAAACAAAATGAAAAGACAACCCTTCAGAATGGGAGAAAATATTTGCAAACGAATCAATGGACAAAGGATTAATCTCCAAAATACACAAACAGCTCATGCAGCTCAATATTAAAAAAAAAAAAAAAAAACAGTCAAAAAAATGGGCAGAAGACCTAAACAGACATTTCTCCAAAGAAGACATACAGATGGTCAAGAGGCACTTGAAAACCTGCTCAGCATCACTAATTATTAGAGAAATGCCAATCAAAACTACAATGAGGTATCACCTCACACTGATCAGAATGGCCACCATCAGAAAATCTACAAACAACAAATGCTGGAGAGGGTGTGGAGAAAAGGGAACCCTCCTGCACTGTTGGTGGGAATGTAAATTGATACAGCCACTATGAAGAACAGTATGGAGTTTCCTTAAAAAACTAAAAACAGAACTACCATATGACCCAGCAATCCCACTACTGGGCATATACCCAGAGAAAACCATAATTCAAAAAGACACATGCACCCCAATGTTCACTGCAGCACTATTTACAATAGCCAGGTCTTGGAAGCAACCTAAATGCCTACTGACAGAAGAATGGATAAAGAAGATGTGGTACATATATACAATGGAATGTTACTCAGGCATAAGGGAATGAAATTGGGTCATTTGTAGAGATGTGGATGGACCTAGGGACTGTCATACAGAGTGAAGTAAGTCAGAAAGAGAAAAACAAATATCATATATTAACACATATATGTGGAATCTAGAAAAATGGTACAGATGAACCGGTTTGCAAGGCAGAAATAGAGACACAGATGTAGAGAACAAACGTATGGACACCAGGTGGGGAAGGTGGCGGGTGGGGGGATGAATTGGGAGATAGGGATTCACATATATACACTAGTATGTATAAAATAACTAATAAGAACCTGCTGTATAAAAAAATAAAATAAAATTGAAAAATAAATAAATGTATTAAATGTATTGAGCACATGGTTTATCTTGGTGAGTATTCCATGTTTACTTGAAAAGAACATGATTCTGCTCTTGTCAATTAGGTCAAATTGCTTGACAATGTTTTTCAATGTTTTATATCCTTACAAATTTTCTATCTACTTATTCTGTCAACTATTCCAAGAAGAGTATTGAATCCCCAACTATAATCATTGATTTACCTATTTTTCCTTTTAATTCTGAACATTTTGCTTCATGTATTTTATTTTTTAAGATTTTTTTTTTTTTTTTGGCTGCACCAGGTCTTGGTTGCAGCACATGGGATCTTTTGAGGTATGCAGACTTCTTAGTTGCAGCATGAGAACTCTTAGTTACGGCATGCATGCAGGATCTAGTTCCTTGACCAGGGTTTGGACCTGGGCCCCCTGCAATGGAAGCACGAAGACTTAGCCACTGGACCACAAGGGAAGTCCCTGCTTCATGTATTTTAGAGCTCTAGTGTTAGAACACACATTTGTAATTTTTTTATCTTACTGCAGTATTAACTCTCATCATTATGAAAAGTCCTCATTTGTCTCCAGTAATATTTGTTTTAACTACATTGTCTGACATTAATATAATCACTCCACATCTCTTATGTTTACAGTTTGCTTCGTATATCTTTTTTCATCCTTTTACTATCCATCTTTTTGGTTCTGAATTTAAAGTATATCACTTATAGATACCATTTAGGTGGAACTTGCTTTTTCGTATCCAATCTGAGAATCTGCCTTTTGTTTAGTTGCCTCATATTTAATATAAGCACTGATATGATTGGATACAGATCTGCCATTTTGCTATCTGCTATCTATCCCATCTCTACTATTCCTCTTTTATTGCCTTCTTTTGTGGTAAGCAATTATTTTTTTAGTATACTATTTTATTTCCCCTAAAATTTGCGTTATTTAGTAGTTGCTGTTTATCTTAACCTTATCATACCTTTAATTTATCATGAGTTATTTCAAGTTAGTATTGACTTACTTCCAGTAAAATATCTATAGGAACTTCATATCAGTTTAGTTACATTTCCCAGTCCTCTTCTTCATGCTACTGTTATACATACATAACTTATCTACATATACTATAAACTCTACAATACAGTGTTATAATTTTTCTTTAAATAGGCACATGTTGTCCAAACAAACTGAAGGAGAGGGAAGAATATAACTTTTATATATACTTATATATTTACCAAGTGCTCTTCATTTCTCCCTTTGGATAGAGTTATTTCTAGAGTAATTTCTCTTCAGTCTGAGGGAACTCCTTTAGCATTTCTTATAGTGCAGGTCTCTTTATTAACAAATTCTCAGTTTCACTTTATCTAGAAACATTTTTATCTTGCCTTTACTTTTAAAGAATAGTTTCACTGATTATAAAATCCTTAGTTGACCACTTCTTTTTTCCCCAAGACTTTGAATATGTCATTCCAATGCCTCCTCGGATTCACTGTTTATTATGAGAATTAACTCATTGTTTTGTTGTTCTCCAGTGTGTGATGTGTAATTTTTCTCTTGCTTCCTTCAAGATTCTTTCTCTGTTTGGCTTTTAGTAGCTTGACTATGATGTTTCCAGGTGTGATTTTTTGTTTCTGTGTATTTATTCTACTCAAAGTTTGTCAGGCTTCGTGGATCTGTTAATGTTTTTCATGAAACTTGGGAAGTTTTTGACCATTATTTCTTCAAGTATTTTTCAACTTTTTTTTTCTTCTCACTTTCTCAGATGCCAATTACGTGTCTGTTAGGTTCTAACAGAAACGTTGATATTGTCCCACAGATCTCTGAGGCTCCAATATTTTTTAAATTTTTGTTCTTCAGATTGTATGCTTCTACTGATCTTTCTTCAAATTCACTAGTTTCCTTTTTCTGGATTGCAAATCTGCTGTTGAGCCTATCTAGTGATTTTTCATTTGTTACTGTTGTTTTCAGTTTCAGTTCAGTCTAGGATTTCTATTTGGTTCTGTTTTATAGTCTCCATTTCTCTGTTGAGTCTGCATTTGCTTACTCATTATTAGCATACTTTCCTTTAATTCTTTGAACATATTTACAATAGCAGCTTTGAATTCTTTGTCTGCTAAATCCAACATGTGGACCACTTAAGTGTCTAATTCTTTGGGGTTTTTTCCCCTTGAGTCACATTTTTCTGTTTCTTTGTATGCCTAGTAATTTTTGGTTAAAAATTGGATGTAAAAAGATGAGTTGCAAGGACTTCCCTGGTGGTACAGTGGTTAAGACTCCATGCTCCCAATGCAGGGGACCCAGGTTCTATCCCTGGTCAGGGGACTAGATCCCACATGCATGCCACAACTAAGAGTTCACATGCCACAACTAAGGAGCCCACTGGCTGCAACAAAGGAGCTCACCTGCTACAACTAAGGAGCCCATATGCCACAACTAAGAAGCACGCCTGCTGCAACTAAGACATGGTGCAGTCAAATAAATAAATGAAATACATTTTTTAAAAAATGTGTTGTAGCAACTCTGGATTCTGTTTTGTACCTCTGAGAGCTGTTATTTTGTTTCAGTAAGCAAATAACTTATCTGTAATCAAACTGCAAAGTCTGTCTTCCCTGTCATTAATGTCTCTGCTCAATGTCTTTTATTTTTTGAAAAGCCTAAGGGTTTCCCCTAGATCTGAATAGCTTAACAGACAGCAAATAATTTTGGCAGAAGTTATGCTCAGACACTTCACACTAGGAAGCTTCATCCTCTGCAGCCTGAGATGTGTGAGAGTTGAGAAATACAATCAAAGGCACAACAAATTTGCAAATCTCCCAGGCTTTCAATATTCACAGGACTCCTTGAGGTCTCACATATACCAGTCTAGAATGTGTGATTTATTAATCTCAGCCCTTCTATGGCTCTCTTGCTTCCAGAATCTCCCCCTTTAATTCACAGCTTCTCTGTTGCCAGCCCCAAACCAAATCCACCGCCTCCCATAAGAAAAGCTGCAGGTTTTTGCTGCTCATGCCAGGCAGATGAGGATAGGTAACTCCAAGCAAGCAAGCCCCAAACTACGTGTTTTTACCAGATGTGGTAGCAGTTTTTCTTGAGCAAATACTCAAGTTATTGCCTAACTGGTCATTTTCCAAAGCCCTGATATGGTGTTTAGAGTCATTTTTATACCATTTTATCCTTGCTTTAGGTAGAAAGGAATTACCTGACATCCTCACCCTGCTATTACCCCAAGATGTATCAGGAAAATGGAGGCAAAAAGGATTTTCTGACAGACTGGGTGTGGATATAAGAGAAATAAAGTAGTCAAGAATGACCCTGAGGCTTTTCACCTGAGCGAGCAGAATGAAGCTGTCACTTACCAAAATGGGAAGACTGTGAGAAGAACAGACAAGCAAGGGAGGTCTGGAATTCAGTTTTGACATGTTACATCTGAGATGTCTATTAGACATTCAAATGGATACTGTCGTGGTGTCTTAGAGAATGATCCTTTTATTGGTTGGGAGAATGAACTAGATAACCAGTAAATTTCCTTCAAAAGCTCAGTTTTTGCATGAGTCCTAGACCACAATGAAGTGGTTCAGTAATACTTGTTATGAAAGTTCAGGGAAGCAAAAGCTCACTGAAGCATGGAATGAAAAAGAAAAAGAACTTGAAAGATGAACAACTGAGATGGGCAGGTAAGAAGACCCTACTCAAAAGGATGAAGAAGGGAGAGTGGAATAGAAGAGAGAGGAAAAAGAGAAAAAAGGAAAATGGAAGACCATACTGGTGAAAGGTTTCTCTAAGAACTAGGAACTCGTGCAGTGGCAGGTTTAGGTGAAATATGACAAAAACAAAGATAGGTCTCTAAACAAGGCTGTCAAGTCTAAATAAGTGACTATACACGATTAAAATCCAAAGAACAGATAAAAACTGCACTGAAACTGAAACAGGTACACAGAGAGCAGGTTGATAAGATTAGGGCATACTGAGGCTAAGAATGACTGAGAATAGGACTTGCAAGTAGAAAGTCAAATAGCAGGAAACAGTGTAATCCTTTAGTAAATTGCTGCATATTAGATTATCTACTGATAACAGGTACTACCATATCTCTACAGCACTACAGGAAAATTTTTCATATCCATGATTTCACGTAAGCTTCACAATTCCTGGAAAACATATAAAAATCTGGGATGCAGAGTTGAGTAGAGTCAATATAAGGATTTAAATAGATTATAAAAGTTTTTTAAATAGTCCGTAAGAGACATCACTATAGAGAAAATTTTAGTTGCACTTTGGAGAGTGATTTTCTTTGATGAAAGAGGGGTGATATGGACTAAATTTCTGTATCCTCCCGAAATTCATATGTTGAAATCCTAACATCCAATGTGAGGTAGGGCCTTTGGGAAGTAATCAGGTCATGAGGGTGGAGCTCTCATGATAGGATTAGTGCCCTTATAAGAAGAGACACAAGTTCTTTCTCCCCACCATGTGAGGACACAAGGAGAAAACAGCCATCTATAAACCAGGAAGAGGACCTTTACCAAGAACTTGACCATGCTGGCACCTTCATCTGGGACTTCCAGCCTCCTGAACTGTGAGAAATGTCAGTTGTTGGAGGCACTCAGTCTATGGTTTTCTGTTACAGCAGTGCAAACTAAAAGGGGGGAGAGGAAATGCAAGCTGGAAAGATCTGGAAAGCGAGAAATATCCTAATGGTAAATCAGGAGAAAAACCAATGAGACATGAAGGAAAGGAATTGAATTCTGATCTAGGAAACAGGATCTACACTAGAAGTAATGAGACCAGATCATAGTTCTCCTATTGACAGAAGCAGCCACTTTTTCCTCAGTATCTTAATTTTTCATCTGCATTTACCTCAGAGGATTTTTATGAAATAAAAATGCACATTAAAAAATATATTAGGCAAATTCATGGCAAAACTAGTAATACAAAAATCATAAATACTTTAACTGTTATACATACTTATAAGCAAAGTAATATTTCCCATGCCTGCATCTGCTAGCTTCTTACCTACATGACAAATTCTAACAATTAAGAGTTTATTAATGATAACAGTATTGTTGTACTCTACCTTTGCAGTCAGGAGTAGGGCTAAAAGAAGGGTTCCTATCACTAACAAAAATATGATGAAAATGCTAATTATTTTGTCTAACATCTTCTCCAGCCAGATGATCATCTGCACAGAAACGAAAAAGAGAATTAGTTATCTTTCAAACACAACTTAATAAAAACACATATGTATTCAAACATCATGAAGACAAGATATTCAGCATTGCAAAGCAAACTATGGCATAATGATTAAAGCAGGGAAAGCTATAAACCACTTTAGAAAGTTAAGTAACAATATTAATTACCATTGTTTATAGAAAGAGTTTATTATTGTCATACCTAAGAAAAGGCAGTCAGTTTGAATGTAAACTGTATCTATGCTTGGATTCTCACACTGTGGTATATTTACCTTTAAAATTATAATTTACAATCTGATAAATATTCTAAAGAAATAATAATGACAATCCATTAGTGACCTCAAATCTCATGAAATTTTACTATCAATTAGCAAATATAGATGACTTTAGAAAAAGTATGACTCTTACAGTACAGGTATGTCCTAAATTATACAGATAAAATAGGAGCAAATTAAAATGGGAATTACATTCAAACTATTTTTTCCCTTTAATGTCACTAGAGTTATAAAAGCAGTAAGAATAAAATCTAATGTTAAGGTAATAATAAATACTAATTTCAGAATAATAGTTACCCTGGGGGCAAAACGCTTGGGAAGTGGATGCACAAGCAGGGAGGGGTACACAATAGGCTTCAATTGTATAGGTAATATTTTGTCATGCTGGAAGATAGGCATGTGGGTGCTCTTATCTTTTTATATTTGAAATATTTCATAATAAAATACTTTTAAAAATCTGATACTCCACTTGATATTTCTATTCTTTTTAAAACATAAGCTTTATGACAAATTGTAATTGACTGTAAATAAAGAATAATCATTAAAGTAATGGTTATTCCCTAATCAATAATTAAAATTATGCTTTCCCTAAATGCTACTTGATGTTCTATTTTGAGTATAACTTCTCTCATCTTTCACAATCACAAATAATCTTACATTTATAAAAATTTTTGTTTTGAGATTATATAATTCTGATAGATTTCTAGAATTCCTGCCATGCAAAGCTACCATTTAACATTTCAAAAATACAATCAGACTGATGACTGAAATACCACATTGCACCCCTCAACTCCAACATGAGCACTGCTGAATAAGTTACTCTTAATTTAAATATGAATTATGTTCTCCAAACAGTGAGTTAAACATCCAAGAGCAAAAAAATGGTGGTTAAGACAACATGCCTTGGGCCTCCCTGGTGGCGCAGTGGTTGAGAGTCCGCCTGCCGATGCAGGGGACACGGGTTCGTGCCCCGGTCTGGGAAGATCCCACATGCCGCGGAGCGGCTGGGCCCGTGAGCCATGTCCGCTGAGCCTGCACGTCTGGAGCCTGTGCTCCGCAACGGGAGAGGCCACAGCAGTGAGAGGCCCGCATACCACAAAAATAAATAAATAAATAAATAAATAAAATTTAAAAAATAAAAATAAAAAAAAAACCAACATGCCTTCTAAAACATTTATTTTCCACTCAGTGATTGTAAGCTTGCATCTCCTTATCTTTCATGAAGTACACTGTCATTAAGAGATCAATGCTACAGTGAACTCAAAGATAAAAAGTGCATCTTTTATCTTGGCAATTACAGCTTCAAACGGAAGAGTTAATTTTCAGTGCATGCTACCAAAGCATCAAAGACAATGCAGAGATTAAAAAAAGTAATAACAGGTTTCTAAGATATGGAAGGTCAGAGGTCATATTTTGCATGTAAGTTCTAAAACCAATGAAACAGAAAAGTTTCACAATCAGAAACTAACTCTACATCTAGTTCTTGATACAGTTCCCTGAGGAAAGAGCTTGTGTTGTATGTATTACTCTTCTTTGTATCTCCAAAACCTAACAGTGCACGGCATGTGTTAAAAGCTCAGTTAATACATATCTGACTAGGCAAGATAAATAAAATAATTTCAGAATTAAGACCGGATTTGTATTCACAAGTTATGATTTCTGAAAATAACTCAGGAGCCTCAATTTTTTTTTAGAAAAGTCATATCCTGAAATATGTCAACATAAATGCTATTTTATTTGGAAAGTCTGAATATCTAAATTTATGTCTGGGTATTTTTAACATATAAAATGTGGAATATTCACAAACACGTTATGTACAACAACATTACAAAAGTCAAACTTTGTTTTTAAGCCAGGGTAGAATTTTCCTATCACAAGCCTATAACCTAAGGCTTGGAATAAGAGGCACCTAAATAAAGGTTTATTTTCAAGAGATAATACTGAAGGTTAGATGTTTCATTTAAAACTTAAAATACAGGCAGACCTTGTTTTACTTTCCTCATTTCCAATTTACTGTGCTTTGCAGATAATGTGTTGTTTTTTTTAACAAAGTGAAGGTTTGTGGCAACCCTACATCGAGCAAGTCTATTGGCACCATTTTTTCCAAAATCATGTGCTTATTTTGTGTCTCTGTATCACATTTTGGTAATTCACCCAATATTTCAAACTTTAATTATTATGGTATTTGCCATGGTGATTTGTGATCAATGAATGATCTTTGATGTTACTACTACAACTCACTGAAGGCTTAGATGATAGTTAGCATTTTTTAGCAATAAAGTATTTTTAATTAAAGTTTACAGCTTTTTAGACATAATGCTACTACACACTTAATAGACTACAGTATAGTGTAAACAAATTTTATATGCACTGGGAACCCAAACAAAATCATGTGACTTGCTTTATTTGCAATATTCGCTTTACTGGGATAGTCTGGAATGTAACCCGCAATATCTCTGAGGTGTGCCTGTAAATCAAGTCATTTAAGGTGTTCAGTACAGGGCTTCCCTGGTGGCACAGTGGTTGAGAGTCCGCCTGCCGATGCAGGGGATACGGGTTCGTGCCCCAGTCCGGGAAGATCCCACATGCCGCGGAGTGGCTGGGCCCGTGAGCCATGGCCGCTGAGCCTGCGCGTCTGGAGCCTGTGCTCCGCAACGGGAGAGGCCACAACAGTGAGAGGCCCGCGTACCGCAAAAAAAAAAGAGAGATGTTCAATACATAAGCAAAAAAGTTGGGGCAGTGGGGGTTCTATTCACATTACAGCCAGCTAAGATATAGGTGAGAAAACATGATGAAAGCGAAAGAGAGCACAAAGAGTGGGAAAAAGAGACAGGAAAGACTTAAAAATGTGAAGAACTAAGGACCAATCGAGAGGAAACAAAATGGATAGAAAACTTATGGAGGAAAAGAACCCCCTGAAAGAGTGAATGGAACAAGACTCATAAGGAAACAGCAACTGATAGACACAGAAAGAGAAACATGGTCAGAGGAAGCAAGGGGGAAGGGGAAGAGGAAGGAGGAGAGAATTCGTAAAGAAATGCCAGTGACGCCGTCCCATGAGGCTCATCCTGTTCTGTGGTCCACTTTGGGCAAAGGGAATCACACCACCTGTCAAACCCTGCCCTGCTCGTGGAAATTGCACAGTCGTCTACTAACTTTCCCAGCCTTCCACACCAAGAGAAATTATTTCAGATTTTAAACTTTATTTTCTAAAAGTGGAAGGGGAGTAATTTTAAAACAACATTCTTAATGTTTCAAGTATAAATGAAGGGCAAGCATTTTTTTTAATGTAGCAATGTCAGTAAATTTATAGTTATACCAAATGACACTCTGAAACTGACTGGCCCTATTGATCAAACTATGAAGGAAGTGTCATTCTACTACTGAGTTTTCTATTTCGTTATTCTGGACCTGGAGGTTTTTATTTTGCTTTGTTTTTTTTAACCAAATTCTAGTAGTCTTAGTGCAAATAATAAATACTAAGAAATAAAACAATTAAGGCTTAAGAAACAGTTACATTTCAATTAATCATAGACGTGTCTCTCACCCTCACTTCTCTTGAATTACTCTCTAATTCACTCCACTTGAACTTGGAATACCAATACACAATGCTGCAAATTTTCTGACCTTGGATGAAATGTAACAAAACAGACCTCAACTTATTTACGTGCTTTCCTCAGAACTTAAAGCAGTTACTCCTACTCTACACCAATGCTTTACCTACACTACATGGAATCACCAAAGAAAAGGAAAAAGTTACCTGATCTCTTAGGAATCTTTTTTTTTTTTTTTTTTTTTTTCTTTTTGCGGTATGCGGGCCTCTCACTGTTGTGGCCTCTCCCGTTGCGGAGCACAGGCTCCGGACGCGCAGGCCCAGCGGCCATGGCTCACGGGCCCAGCCGCTCCGCGGCATATGGGATCCTCCCAGACCAGGGCACGAACCCGTATCCCCTGCATCGGCAGGCGGACTCTCAACCACTGCGCCACCAGGGAGGCCCCTCTTAGGAATCTTTTAAAACTAACTCACAACTAGTCAGCTATGAACTAGGTAACCTAACTCATTTAGTCACCAAAGGTTACATCAGATTGAACCTAATGACTTTATTTTTTTTCTAAAGTCTTTATTGAATTTGTTACAATATTGCTTCTGGTTTATCTTTTGGTTTTTTGGCCATGAGGCATGTGGGATCTTAGCTCCCCAACCAGGGATCAAACCCACACCCCCTGCATTGGAAGGCAAAGTCTCAACCACTGGACCACCAGGGAAGTCCCTGAACCTAATGACTTTAAATCTTTCTCTCATCTCTAGAGGACAATTTCATTTCAATATACACAAACAGGGGAAATATATAAAATCACCTACTTTAATCAAAGTAAGAAAATGCAACTTATATTTGCAGCACATCATTTGCCAAGGATTGAACTCATTTACTCATACCAGTTTTTTAGAGAGTGGAGGTATACACAGCCACTTGTGTATGTGTGTTTGTGTATGTGTGTTTGTGTGTGTGTAGTGGTGGTAGTATGTGTGTGTATTTATTTATTTCACACACTGCTTATTTTCAATCCAACGTTTAAAAGCGTAAGCATTGTCAAGAGTCTCCCCTTTCTTGTTTCAACAGAAAGAATGAAACCCTAATCTTTACACCCAAGAGTCACATTTTGATCTATTTCCAAGAGGTACCACATCTTTCTTAAGGCCTGCTATACTTTCACTGAAGATTTTTAAGGTCTTATTGTGTTTAAAGACAATACACATGAATGATGTCATCTTTTGATATCTGCCCTAGGGATCCGATGATATTAAGTCAGAACTGCTGTATGTGGACAATATATCAGAGATACAGCACCCCTAATATATCTGCATTAGCCTTTATTGAAGTTATGGAAAATCCCATGCTGATCATGTGAGGCATTGACAACAGATACCTCACACTTTGGAAAATACATAAAATTAGATATCATAGGCCATGACTACAATCTTTTTTAAGATAAAAATAAAATTTTGGAATACTAGTTATTAAAAAGGACAACATATAACATTACCAGCCAGGAGAATCAGACAAGTATTTCACAAATCTATATTTTTTTAAAATTATTGTGTTATTTATAGAAAAAGTAGCCATAATGAGTTCTCTTTCCTTTTTAGTAACTTCTGCGTAATGTGCTCTCACACAACAAAGGAGATTAGAGTATCAGACTGGGTCACATTATAGAGCTAAAAAGGAATGGAAATCACAGTGGACAAAAGGACTACAAGACAGAACTTACACACACTTGGGCAAGGAGATATCATCCACATCCTAAGTTTTTAGCAAATTGTACTGTGACAATATTAATGCTTCATGACCTTCCATAGCTTATAATTAGAACTTTAAAAACAAAAACTTAGTTTGACATATGGACAGAAACAGGGTGAGAACGGAGATTTGGGGGGAAGTTACAGAATTCAATAGCAAAAACCAAAATCCAGGTGTTTGTTTACCTTCTTATTCAGCCAGTGCCAGAGCTTGAGGATAGGGGGTAAGGTGAGAGAGAGAAGATAAGAACAGTGGCATATCATTAGAGAATACAGTAATAGCATGAAAAGGAAAGAAAAGAAAATCACTGAGAGCATGAGGAGGAAATTATCTCAGACAAAGGAAAAACTGGAAAAAAAAATTGTAATGCATTAACAAAGTTTTTAAATCAAGTGAATGTAGTAGTCCTTTAAGATACACGATTGAAATGATGATAACCACAAGCTTTGTTGGCAATTCAATAATTAAAAATACATAAAAATAACTTGAATGCTTATAGGCTTGAACTTTCACACCAAAGTCCAAAGATCAAAGTGATAATTAAGATTTTTCACATATCATGCACCAAAAGGATTTTCAGTCCCTGTATAAACTAATTTATGTTCATATACTACATTTTTCATTGAACTTTGTAGTTATAGCTTTATAATACTACTTATTTCACATTTCCTAGAGTAGAACATTTCGGTGCTCATTTGGAACAGTGAACACCTGACGAAAAAGCAGACATATCTAAGATTCTGATCAGATTTGGTGCATTTCCTTCCATTTCCAATTTTTTAGGCACACATTTTTCTACCATATATAATATCCTTTTTTCATATCAACATTATGTCATTTACACCTCACAATATTTAGCACTATAATAACTCATGCTGATTAGTGGATACATAATCTAAAAATCAATAAACATAAGATTTAAGGCATTATTAGTGACATAAAAAGCATAAAAACTAAGACGCATAATTTCATCAGAGTAACTGTAAATGTTCTTTGCAGAGCTTTCCCTAAAGTACACCCAATATATGTTTAGACACATACTTAAAACAATCTCCTGTATATGGATCATTTCAAAAACACTGGTCCAATCAATAGAAATTAAACAGAAAAATAGATTTATTCCCCAAAGCAGGAACCCACATATATTATTATACTACACAGAACATAATTTTGACATCAATTATAATTAAATATTCAGTTTGAGACAGCCATTTATTCTGGTATGTATTACATATAACAGGAAATGCTAGTTTTATTCATTTTACTGTCTCTCTTCCTTAAGAAGGACAGATTGACATATAAATTAGAATAAAAATGAAAAATTTTAGGGCTTCCCTGGTGGCGCAGTGGTTGAGAGTCTGCCTGCTAGTGCAAGGGACACAGGTTCGAGCCCTGGTCTGGGAGGATCCCACATGCCGCGGAGCGACTAGGCCCGTGAGCCACAGCTGCTGAGCCTGCGCGTCTGGAGCCTGTGCTCCGCAACGAGAGGGGCCGCGATGGTGAGAGGCCCGCGCACCGCGATGAAGAGTGGCCCCTGCTTGCCACAACTAGAGAAAGCCCTCGCACAGAAACGAAGACCCAACACAGCAAAATAAATTAATTAATTAATAAACTCCTACCCCCAACATCTTCTTTTAAAAAAAAAAAAATTTTTTTTACAAGGCTACTCCATAACAAATACTTTTTGACACCCCTGGAACTTCAACTGACACAACTGTAGAGTTTTCCTGAATGAAGGGTTCCAAATACAAGCTCATGGGAACACTGAGAAGGGGATTCAGTTTCTATCCCATCCGATAGTGCTAAGACAAAGGAATTAATTGAAGTAAGAGTTACCCTCTTTAAACAGTTTGAAGTGATAAATCTGCTCTAATAAGATAAAGCTTCACCTTAATCAGGGAGATGTGATAAATTTGTTGAAATTTGTGAGAAGTTTTAGATTCTTTCTTATTTAAAAAATTGAAAAAAAAAAGAACACAATAGGCAAATTACAAAAGAAAAATATAAACAGCCAATAAGCAAATAAAAGGATGGTCAACCTAATTTTTATTTTTAAAATTTTCAAATTAAAACAACACTGAGATACTTCCTTTTACAAAACAAAAATGGACTTTTTGTTACACTATAACATCCAGTATTGGCAAGAGCTCAAGGAAGTGGGCATTCTCACATGTTGCAGTGGTGGGAATTAAAACTGGCAAACCTTCTGGAAGACCATCAGGCAATATGTAAGAAAATGTATCCCCTGCATCTCCTTCGACTTCCTCCCCACTCACATGAGCTCCAGTTACCATTCTCATCTATATCTACATTTGTTTCAACTAACAGTGTTTCTCAACCATAAGTCATGGATGGACCTGTTAAAGGAAGCAGTCACTAGCCCTGTGATGAAGTCCAGGTTGCAGAGCGTGGCACATAAAAAAGCCTTCGTGATCCAGTCTCACCTGACCCTCCAGCCTTGTCTCCCACTAATTACCATTTCACATATCCCAGCCATTGCCATTTTCCTGGTGTTCCCTAAGAACTCATGCTATGGGAGTCTCTGTGCCCTTGCACTGCTCCATCCACCTGCTCTTCTTGCCATGTCTACCTAATAAACTCCTGCTTGTGCTTCAAAATGTGCTCTGGCATCACCTCTGCTGCAAAACCTCCCCTCTCCCACCGCTCTCCGACAGTGAGTCCTTTCTTGCTCAGTACTACCAATGTATCCTGTACACACGTCTCCTCCCCAAATTACAACAGCAGCTTAACACTTATATAGAGCTTACTGTGTACCAGATCCTGATCTAAGAATTGTACATATATTAACTCATTTAACACTCACAACCATTCTATGAGGTATACCTGCTATTATACTCATTGCATTGGTAAGAAAACCAAGGCACAGAAAGGTTAAGAAACTCATCCAAGGTCACATAGCTAATAAGTAGAACAGGGATCTGAATCCAGAGTTTGAATTCAGAGCCTATGCTCTTAACCACTAAGCCTCTGAATCTAACTCGGCCTCTAAATTTTAAGGGATTTCTATCTCCCCACTAAACACAGCTTCTGTACCTAGTTTTCCAGGATTCATCTGATTTTCCCTAAGACTTAGCGTAATAGCTGACACATGAGAATTTTCCCAAAATATTCACTGAACTGAGCCACCACCTGGCCATATAATTTTAGGCAAGTCACTTAACCCCTCTAGATTTCAATTTGGTCCTTATAAAATGAGAGAGTTGAACTAGGTGCTCCTTGTCTCCCATTTTTAAGATGTAAAAATACAAACACAATACTTACTGAAACTAAATCTATCCCATCCTTATATAAACCATAATTCTAAACTTTAAATTTCATCATAGAATTAGACATTAAATGTGCTATCCACAAATAAAACATAAATACCAGTATACCATAAAATGGAATATTTTAGACAATGAAATACATAAACCCCATTAAAATAGCTCAAGTTCTTAAAATACAATACCTTGCTATCAACTTTTAACAAGAATTTTCCAAGCCCGATGATTGGCCATGGTGCCAGGGCTTCCTGCCGCTCCTTCAGGAAGTGCTCTATAACCTGCCACCATATGGAGCAGCGCTTCTCCAGGAAGTTCACAACGCCAAAGTGAATAATGAGCTTTTTGAGTATCCATACTATACGGAAGATGAGAAACACACAGATAAAAAAGATAGAGATTACAAGGTTTTAACATGAATAGGTTCCTCAATTTCATATAACTTCCTAAAACAGTAAAGCTAGTGTTAAAATACTGTGTTTTTTTTTTTAAAAGGAGGAGGGAGAGAAGAAAGTTCAAAATGTCCAAACTCATGTAATTGCGACAATTTTCACACAATCCCCACCCACCTATATCCCTCCTTCTCTGTGAAGTCTTAATCCTTGAAGGGGTCAGGGATTCACAGCCCATATAAACATAAGATACCCTGATCATGAAGATTTCAGTGACTACAGTCTTGGGCCCTCACGCCTTACCTTTCCAGGGTAAAGAATACTAACCTCCGACACGTCCTAATCTCTGCGGCTATTATAGCTGCTCTTGCCAAATTTTGTTCTTTTCCTTAGATGTTTGATGTTTAGTGACCAGAGAAGTATAAGGTATTCCATATGCATCATGATTATACCACTGCAGGGCAACATGTTCATCTGTTTCTATTTCTCTACTCGATGCTGCTCTGTACATCTGAATCTCTTACCAGCGTTCGGTAGAGAAGCGGGGTGAGTATGAGCAGGGTTGTCACAAACAGCTGTGTACTATGTAACTTCAGTGGGAACCACACAGTCTACAATGTGAAAGTACCCCTCTGCAGGTGGGCAGCGTGGTGGCCCTTCAAACAGAGGTTAAGCCTTCTGTTAAAGGCCAACTAAGAAGGTGGAGGGACTAGAAGGAAGTGCTATTTATCTGTGAGGGTTGCCTTGAAGTTTGGACCCTAGATAATGGATCCCAAGCACTATAATTTCCCAAACTCAAGGGAGTTTTGTGTCCTTAGTCCTGGCCTTATAATCTAACAGTTCACAGTTTACTATTTTGAACCATGAGGTCAGTGTTACATGCCAATTCAACAATTCCTTCATCAGCATTTTAAAATCTCTGGAGAGGTCCTAGGAAAGCTCCTATGGTCTCAAGAATAAGACCAGGGCAATAATAGTTGTAAAAACTTTTAAGAGGCCACCTTGTTCACAGCCTGCTCTCGCTTTTTACCTAAAAAGACAGTAAAGTTATCTCAAACATAAAAATCCAAAAGTTAAAGAAAAAAGTCTTCAAAGGCAAGACAAGATCATAATTAAGCAATTACCTGCAATAGGCACTGGCAGCAACTGTACAATCCACAGGTTCAACCAGATCTGGACTCCAACAATGGCCCAAAGGAGAGACACAAAGTAGATATCGCTAGTTTTCTTTTTTCTAAGAAATGTTCCAACTTCAGGCCTTTGTCTGCCCAAGGTGGGTGAAGGGGAGGAGGGTGAAGCAGATGAGGACAGTGTTGGAGGGGGTTCTCCTCTGTCCATGGTTTCTGTCCCTGGAGAGGGAAAGAAAAAAAAAATCACCCACATATTAAAAATAAATTATTTATTTATAATTTATAAATGATAACATTAATAAACAGTAATACAGAGCAATTAGCTAGGCTATCCTAGTTTGACCTTTCAAAATGTATTCTGACAGTATGATTACATTGGGTTAAAAAAGAAAAAAAGACTTGGATGTATGCTTGCATATGCAATGAAAAAGGTGTGGAGAATTAATGCTGTGTTTACATCTAAGGAAATTAAGTTTTTGGGGGAGTAGGGTTGACTGTGAGAAATGTTTTACTTTTTTTTTTTTTTTTTTTTTTTTGCGGTACGCGGGCCTCTCACTGTTGTGGCCTCTCCCGCCGCGGAGCACAGGCTCCGGATGCGCAGGCCCAGCGGCCATAGCTCACGGGCCCAGCCACTCCAGGGCATGCGGGATCCTCCCGGACCGGGGCACGAACCCGTGTCCCCTGCATCGGCAGGCGGACCCCCAACCACTGCACCACCAAGGAAGCCCGAGAAATGTTTTACTTTTTACTTTATACACTTAACATTGTTCAAGTTTTTTTATGACATATATATCATTTATATTTATATATATATCATTTAGACAAAAAACTGAAGAAAAACACATGACAAAGTAACTGAGAATTATAATTAGCCCATGAAAATTACCCAAACCATATAAAGCAACAAATTTTAACATACAGAATTCTTTATTTAAAAATTCTTCCACTTTTAACTTTATAGTAGATGTATTTATATATATTTCTGAAACAATATGGCTTTTCAGCATCATTTTACCTGAATGGAGCCAACTGCTCTTACAAGAACCAGCCAGGGATTTGTAGTGTATCTTTCTCTTAGAATTAGATATGAAAAATGACAGACTGCTGGGGATGAGGAATTTTCAAATACGGGATATCACACTCAATTATTTCACGAGGCACTCACTGTTTTCTAACAACACAACTACTATTACATTTCACTATTACTCAGAATATACCATGATGATGGAAATGCATAAGATCCTAAAACCTGCATTTTGCCTTCCATAAAAAAAGTTAATGATAAAAGTATACCATATTTCTTAAAGTCTAGGTAAAAAAAAAAACATGAACACTCCTAATCTCAACGCCCTTTTTGCCCCATTGTCTTTACATATTTTACATAGCTGTATCACGTTCCACTTATGACATTTCCCACTTTCTCCCTTCAGTTGAATGTCAGCTCCAGGAGAGCTAAGACCTTGTCTATCTTGCGCTCCCCTCCAATGATTTCCTAGCACACACAATAGTACCTGATATATGGAACGTACTCACTAAATATTTGTTCTAACAATGCCTTCCCTGTTATTTCATAATTTTCATAAGTAACCACACAGTAGCCTTCTGAGCGTTATGTCATAATTTCCTTAGTGTTTCTTTTTAATGTTAAATGATTAGTTGTGAGTACATTTTTACTACTGATGTCTAACTAGCACCATGGTAAGTCAGCCCACCTCACCAGAACAAACATTCTACCCTGAGGTTTGGGGCTAAAGCGCAAGCTAATTACAATATGCTTCTGTTTGACTCTACTCTCTGAATATCTTCCTAATTTGGAAACTTCACGTTGGTGGATGTGGCAGATATTTAGAAGAACAGTAAGTCCATAACTAAAACATCATCCCCTTTCCACTTTGAAAACATGATTCGATGTGCAAGAAAAATAACATTTTCCTACTACCCCAAATGCCTTTTTCTTAGCCAATCCCTTCTTTCAAGACTTCTCTGAAGTCCATTCTTCAAAAATAGCTCATGAAAAACATTCCTTAACTCCCCAACCTCTGGCACTAATGGACCTCTTGGCACAGACAGGGAAGGCCTTTTACATTCCTGAACCCTGTGCAAGTACAGTGACCTACCAGCTGGATCTTACAGGAGCTTTGCATGCAGAACAACCAGAGGGCTCTGTTTTAAGGGAAACAGTCAATATATTAACAGCATGAGGCATGCAAAGCAAACTCTGAGAAGAAAAGCAAGAAATGCCAGGGAAATGAATGACTGGAAGATGGAAAATAAAAAACAAAAGAAAGAGCGGGAGAAAGGGAACAAAAACAAAAAAGCAACATAAAGAGTCAGAGCAAAATAGAACAATGGAGAACTGACAGTTGCAGAAGAAATGGAAAATAAAAGGACTAAGTAGGAGAAAATACGGACAAAGGTAACTAGGACACTAAGGAAAGGAAAATAACACGGAAGGAAAGTGAGAGAGAGTAACGAGAGAAAAATAAGAAAAGCACTGTAAAAAAAAGGAAAGAATGAAGAATCACGATAAGAAACCTAAGAAGATAAATAATTAAATGTATGGAAAAAGTGATATATGAGAACAAAGATGAGAAGGAAAAAAGTGTAAAAATAGGAACCAGAGAGAAAAATGAAGGACCAGTAAGTAGCATTTTGTGGTGCTAGTGTCTTTCTTAATTTTATATTCTACATAGATTTCATTTTCCAGAATATTTTGAAGGCACTCCTTCACAACGTCAGTCACCTGCAGGGTGGGTAGAGGGCTGGTCCTCAGTGCTCGATTCATACCCTGTGATGGAGATGGCCAAGGTTGCTAGAGTAGAAGCGGCCATGGAGATAACTTGCCCTGGTAACTCCGCTCCTGTAAAACAAGCATGCATTTTTTAAACTTTTTAAAGGCAATGGACAAAATGGGAAATAACCTCAAACTGCAACATACTCCTAAGTTTTGAACAGCAATAAAACAAAATGGTTATTACTGACCCACCAGACCAGTGGTTCTTCGCCAAGGGAGAATGCTTAAGAATCAACAGGCTACTGTACAGCACAGGGATCTCTACTCAATACTCTGTAATGACCTAAAGAAGAGTGGATACATGTATAACTGATTCACTTTGCTGTACACCTGAAACTAATGCAACATTGTAAATCAACTATACTCCAATAAAAAGAAAAAAGAAAAAAAGAAAAGCAACAGGAAAGTCTGCTAAAAATGCAGGTTCCTGGACTCTCTATGTATCTCTCTCATTTGGGAACTTGATGCTGGTGCATGTGGCAGATAATAGATATATAAAGGTGGAGTGCCACACTTATATTTTTTTTTACTTCACAGGTTAATTTTACTGCACATCTCTGTTGAAATACACTGCCACACCAAGTCTGTGAGCTTCTTGAATGCAGACTTACTTTCCTTTGTATTACTAGCTCCTAGCACAGCATGGAACAGCCCATACTTGCTCTCAATAACAACATTCCATGAGTGAATATGCAAATGTATGGGTATCATGCAAAACCATATACAGTTGATCCTTGACCAACACGGGTTTGAACCGTGCAGGTCCACTTATACGCAGATTTTTTTCAATAAATATGGTATCTGTATTTTCATTTTACAGATCTTTAAATTAACTAAGTGTGGGGAAAAGTTTTTGTTCGATGAGAGATCACAACATGTGGAATCAAAAGAACTAGGATTTGAATTCTGATTCTACCCAAACTGTTTCAGCTTCCTGCCCTTGGCTGAGTTATTTATCAATTCCTTTGTTTCTGAGGCAGAGACAGGAGCTCACAGATTTTTGACTGCATGAGGGAGTCAGTGCCCCTAAC
The DNA here is from genome assembly GCF_964165515.1 of Mesoplodon bidens. Lineage (NCBI taxonomy): Eukaryota > Metazoa > Chordata > Mammalia > Artiodactyla > Ziphiidae > Mesoplodon > Mesoplodon bidens. The sequence continues at coordinate 34,422,323 of NC_138162.1, forward strand.
CCTGACATGGTTCAAGGGTCAACTGACTATCTATAAAGTACATAATTCAGCACAGGCGAAATCCACCGCTTGAAAATCTAAAAGATCGTCACTACCCTGTTTCACGTTACAGGTTCTCATGTTAAGTTCCTAATAGGTAGTAAACCAAGTTTAACCATTTGCACGAGATTCAAAAAAAAACATTCACTGGTCAATGAGGTCTATCTATAATGGTCAGCCTTTAATTTGCTATGGCAAACAACACAGACTAGCTCACACAACACCTCATTCTAGTGTGCTTTCTTGTGCCCTAGAGACTGGAAAGCTAAGGATTGTATTTCTTGGACTCCTTTGCAGCTACAGTTCCACATGTGATATAGCAGAACACTTGTGCAGGCACGCCTGTGCAGACTTAGAAGCCCTAAGTGACTCACTGTAATTTGGAAGCTCTCATGTCAAATGTCAAACACAGTCATATGGTTTTTCTGCAGGTACTTAGCAGAAGTTCCAGAGGTTCTGCTGTCTGATCTCCAACTTTGTGGCAAGCAGCAGCAGCTGTGGCACTTCTGCTCAAACAGTCCTTTGGTGTCGTTGAGCATTTCTCCTGGTTGCATTGGTTCTGCATGTCAGATCCAAGCTTAACTGTCTGGTCCTTCCAAAAATTCTGTATGTACAAATTCTTTATGCTAACCAATACCTCTTTCTATTTAGACTAGCTGGCATGGATTCCACTGTCCGACTGAGAACACACCAAATCATACGTGCACCCACACTCATGCAGCTGGGACCTTTGGGTAGACCAATATTCAATGTGACAACATAAAGCTCTGCCAAGCCAATGAAAAGAGCCATGACCTTCAGAAGGTCAATGAATTACAGCTTCAGATAATCTCTGCACACCCAACAAATTCAAGGCTGGCCATCTCCTAGAGGTAAGCAGGCCAGGGGTCTGAGATGGCTCTTTGGTAGCCTCAGCCATCAGGATCAAGCATGCTCATCTTGCTCAATCATATCCTATCCCTCCTCTAATAAATGCCTCTGTAACCTGAAAGAGGTTTAATTTTTAGGCAAGCCAAGAGAAACTCAAACTCATGATCTGGGAAGACAGCATAAGCTAGATATCTGGATTGGAACCTATTCTCCTGGCCTAGGTATCTAAGGTGCTTTTTTGATGCCAGTAAGAGAACAAGGGCTGGCAGAAAAACACAGTGTCTTTCAAGTCTTACATGTTTCCATTACTCACTGTACTGAATGCTGGGGATAAAAACACAGACCCTGCCCCCATGGAGCTGAGTGGAAGACACAGATATGAATTAAAGAACCACACAGATAAACGAATGTATACAAATTGTGATGATTGCTATAAAGGAAAAATACTGGGTATTTTATCAGCTCCTAACAGAAGAAATCTGACTTAGTCTGGAAAATCAGGAAAGGCTTCTCTTTAAGAAGTAAAAATGGGGGGCTTCCCTGGTGGCGCAGTGGTTGAGAGTCCGCCTGCCAATGCAGGGGACGCAGGTTCGTGCCCCGGTCCGGGAAGATCCCACATGCCGCAGAGCGGCTGGGCCAGTGAGCCATGGCCACTGAGCCTGCGCGTCCGGGGCCTATGCTCCGCAGCGAGAGGGGCCACAACAGTGAGAGGCCCAGGTACTGCAAAAAAAAAAAAAAAAAAAAAAAAAAAAAAAGAAGTAAAAATGGGGACTTCCTGGGCAGTCCAATGGTTAAGACACCACCCTTCCAATGCAGGGGGCGTGGGTTCAATCCCTGGTCAGGGAACTAAGATGCCACATGCCATGAGGAGTGGCCATAAATAAATAAATAAATAAAATGGGGTTTTATTAAGAAAACAAAAAGTTTCCCAAATGATTCTTTAAAAAAAAAAAAGAAGTAAAAATGAAGCTGACATACAAAGAATGAGGAGGAATTAACCAAAGGAAGGTAAGTAATAATATTTTGGATGATGGAAGCAAACAGGAAGGCTGTAAGTGAAGAAACTGGCATGTTAAAGACAGTAAAAGGTCAGTGTGTTTGGAACACAATAGGAAACTGGTATCAAATAAACAAGGCTGGAGATGGTAAGCCAGATGATGCAAGTTGCAGAAGACCATACTAAGGACTTTAGTCTTTATCCCAAAAGGAGTAGGAAAGCACTGAAGAGTCTTAAATAGGATAATAATTTTTTTTACTGAAATGTTATTAAGATAATTGTAACATCACATGCAGTTGTAAGAAATAATACAGAGAAATCCTGTGTACAAACTGTCCCCACTACCCCGCAATGGTAATATCTTTCAAAGCTGCAGTACGCTACCACAATCAGAGTATCAGCATGGATACAAGATACAGAACAGTTTCATCACTGCAAAGATCTCTCATGTTGCCCTTTTATGACCACATCTCCCCACTCTGTAAATAAATAATCAGTTTTGAGATATAAAAAGATCATTCCTACTGTTTGGTCAAGAACAGATTAGAGAAGACCAAGAGTAGGTGGAGGGAGATAAGTTATTGCAGTATTACAGGCAAGACATGATGACAGCATGGTCTTCAGTGGCTAACAGGAAAGATGTTGGGAACGCCGCTGCATTTAAGAGACATGGAGTAGTCAAAGTGGACCAGACTTGGTGACGAAACAATAAACGGTTCAACAATGACCCCCAAGTTTCCAGATTATGATCAGACAGAGAACATGTAGGGGAAATGGATGAAGATCTGGGGTATACTAAAGTTCTTTTTAGACTTCCAAATAGAAATTTAAACACAAACTGATTACACCAGAGACCAGAGAGGTCTTAGGTTCCTGTGTGCCCACAGGAGATTTCTTGGGTTCCACTCAAGAGAAAAGGTTAGGAACACCTAATGACTAATGGCCTGGGACAGCACAGTAAGGTGGGGAAGGGGGAGACTTCCAAATCAAAACTCAAAGAAACAAAGTATTCTCTCATATAAGAGTAAAGACTAGTTCAGGGTCCTCAATTACTAAACCTACCTCTTCACAAGTAATTTAATAAAGTGGTAACTTATCCTTGAGAGAGTCAGAGAAAGAAGTCCCCTGATGGTTAGGTAGCTCCAAAATAACAAGATCATTTTATAGCTCCTCAAATACGGGCTTTCAGTTTGGCTGCATTTTGGCTTATACTTCTAAACTCCCACTGAGCATTCATTCATTCACCAAACAGGTGACTAGGCTATGGTGCTGGGATGAGAGACTAAGTTAAGACCCTAGTCTCAAGCTCAGTCTAATACTTAAACTATCAGTTATGATTCAGTATGTTAAGAGCTAATGTAGATATAAGTGTAGAATATTTGGGGAACACCGAGGATAGAAACCTAACCCATGCCTGGGAGAACAGAGATGAGTTTCCAAAGGGGCTATCTGACAAGGATGGTAAAAGATGCCATCCTTTAAATCTATTGAAGCAAGTTAGTCAGATAAACAAGACAGAACAAGTTTAGCTTGGGGAGAAAGGAAGGGGCTGGTATCTTAGAGGACAGAGGTAGAAAAGTTTTCCAGAAAGACAAAAAAGCAGGTGCAAAGACACAAAGGCAAGAAAAAGCAGAGCGTGCTGTTCAAAGAACTCTAGGAAGTCGAATAAGGATGAAACACAGGGTACAATGGTAAGAGTGGAGAGACAGGAGGATACAGAGGGGGAGAATGGGACCAGAGAGAATGGGACCTGTGCTCATATTTACTATGCACAGGGGCAGTACAATTCAGTGGTTGGAATCACAGGTGAGGAAACAAGAATGCCCAGGTTCAAATCTCAGGTCTATTTCTTACTAGTTGGATGACCACAGGCAGGGTACTTAGGATCTAGATGCCTTAGTCTCCTCAAGTGTAAAATGCAGCATACAGGAATTCCTATCTCACATGAGAATTAAGTGAAACAATACATATAAAATGCTTAGAACAATGCCTGCTGTGTAGGACTCAACAGAAGTTAGCTCAATAAATGATATTATTATCACCATCATCTTTATCAAAACTTGGCTTTGACAGGATAAACTATAAGCACAAGCCACTAGCACTCCTACAGTATTTGCCTGTACCTCTCATCCCCTCCCTGCTCTGTATTACAGCCATTTCCCTAAGTCTTATCCTTACATTTTTAGATCTCCCCTCAGAGCTATGCAAAACATCTTACATACAGTCATCACTGAAAGACTTGAGGAAAAGTTAAGAACAACAGATTAAATCTTCACAACTACGGTTTAAAAACTTTCTCCAACTTGCTGATATCACTAAAATATACAATAAATGTTTAATAAATCTTAGCTAAATCAATGAAAACTATGCAATTATCATCCTAGTTAATACACAAGTGATTCAGCAAATTTTTAGAATGCCTGAAACTTCACAAAGGAACGAAAGGAATAGCACACAGAAAAAATCAACAGAGTACCTGAAAATTATGGATATAAGATTTGGCAACTGCTCTTACTCATCAAACAGATATGTACTTGAATGACTTTTGTCTAGTGATATCTCTCTGCACTTCAAAAACCCCAAGGGTTTGGGCAGAGAGATGATAAACTAGACAGAAGAATGCCAGGACCTGGAATCCAGGCAGACTCATGGCACTGGGAAAAAAGCCCCAGCTAAAAATAGGCACATAGACAAGGGAACATAATTTTGGGACCCAAGAACTATAAACAAAGAAAGGAAAGAGCATGCAAGGTTTCAAGAGTCAATCTACCCAGGGAAAGGGCCTTTTTTTTTTTTTTTTTTTGCAGTACGCGGGCCTCTCACTGTTGTGGCCTCTCCCGTTGCGGAGCACAGGCTCTGGACGCGCAGGCTCAGCAGCCATGGCTCACGGGCCCAGCCGCTCCGCGGCATGTGGGATGTTCCCGGACCGGGGCACGAACCCGTGTCCCCTGCATCGGCAGGCGGACTCTCAACCACTGCGCCACCAGGGAAGCCCGGGCCAGTATTTACTGGAGGGCCAAACAGCAGGAATCCACACAAGTCCAAATAAGCAGACCACTGACATTAGCAGCCTAGCACCAAGGAACAGAAACTCATACTCTGGTATAAGAAATAGATCACATGTTCAGATAATATGTTGATATGGCTAAATCAACAATGGGCAGAATAATTTTTTTTAATAATAGAGGGAAACATATTTTGAAGCCAGTCTAAATAAGGAGATACTTGATCTACTTTGTTCTCTTTCACAGGGACAGTTGAAGTTACCAGGAACACACCCAAAGATGCTTATTGGAAGGAGGCCCTTTATATCAAGTAAAATCTCCCCAGCATGTAAAGTTCCCTTTGAAGAAGGCTTCTGTTTCCATTACAAATGTGGAAAATACATCTCCTCCTCAACAGCTCCTAGTATCACTTCACTGTACTACTGGTCAGTAACAGGGGTTTGGATATGGACCACTAGGAGTTTCTCTAGGTCTATTTAACTGACAGTGGCAGAACTGGGGAATGACAGACAAGCAGTAAGAAATTTACTTTGCACTTTTTCTTCCTCCAATTTGGGCTTAACTGGACCAAACTTGTTCATTCATATCACATGCTATCCCAAACAATTAAGACAAAATGAAGCCTTCCTCACCAAGAAATTTCTGGTCACTCATAAACAATTACCAATGTTAAGAGGATCAGGCCCAGGTGTAATTGCCTGTACTACTCATCCTGGGTGTCCTGGCTATTAAAGATACATCTGACACTTGTTTGCCTAGCTTTTGAAGAAGCACTTCTCATACTCACAATAAATGGCTCTCTGAGCCTAAGTTCCTTCATCTGTAAAACAAGTATAATCCTAATCTCACTGGTATACTATGAAAATTAAATGAGATAGCATGTTTTAAGAGTCCTACAAGGCCTCACGCATAGGGGAGAACAACAATGCTTATGTTCCTTTCTCACAGGCCCAGGGAACACACTAAAGCTAGATTCCAGGTTTCTGCCAAGTAAGACTTCTGGGGCCCGGGAGGCAGAGAAGCTGGGTGCTGTGCTTGTGGTAAGCCACCGGGGCCAACATGAAGACTAAAGGAGCTGACAACTACAACTGAGTGCAAGACGGATCCGCAGGGCTTCCCTGGTGGCGCAGGGGTTAAGAATCTGCCTGCCAGTGCAGGGGACACGGGTTTGATCCCTGGTCCGGGAAGATCCCACGTGCTGCGGAGCAGTTAAGCATGTGAGCCACAACTACTGAGCCTGCGCTCTAGAGCCCACGAGCCACAACTACTGAAGTCCGCATGCCTAGAGCCCGTGCTCCGCAACAAGAGAAGCCACCGCAGTGAGAAGCCCGCACACCGCAACAAAGAGTAGTAGCCCCTGCTCGCCGCAACTAGAGAAAGCCCGCGTGCAGCAACAAAGACCCAGCACAGCCAGAAACAATAAATAAAATAAAATAATAAAATAAATTTATTTTTAAAAAAAAGACGGATCAGCAGTCGATACTTTTTCAGGATGGCTGATGCTTGTCAAAGAGCCTGGTGAAAGGAAAGAACACTGGGCATAGGTTAGAGTCAAGGACATAGGCTTAAATTTTAGCTCCACCAGTCACCCGTGGGATTGTGGGCAAGTCAGTTAACCTGTTATTAAATGTCTTCACCTGCAAAACAGAGAAATATATTTTACAAGGTTGTGGGGGGAACGTTTTGTTTGTGGATTTAAAAAGATAGTACACTTAAAAGCATGGTAGACACTTAACATTTTTCCCTACATTAACTTGAGGTTCCCGGAAATACCAAGAGTTCCTAAGGTCTAAGAAAAAAACACTGAGTAAGGTCCCTGGGTTCAGAAAGAACCACTGAAACTAACTCAGCAGTGATCCATAAGAAGAGTTTTCTGGATCTAGGAACTAAACAAATTCATGCTTTGAAGTATGATGACATCCAAAGGATTAATTCTGTGAATCCAGCAAACCACAGATTGTAAAACAGCAAAAGATTCAAAGCTCAGAAGACACAGAGAAAGATGCCTACACAAGTGACTACGATACAAGAGCAGTCCTACAATGGGACAGTGGAGGTGACAAGGAAAGAATAAATGCACACACTGCCATGGCAGTACACTGAAGCATTCCCGTGCCTAACTATATTGCAGTGACATCTACAGGAGGGAATTGACTATAAAAAAGGGAAAGGTTGTCCCAATATGGCTTGAAAGGTACTAGGGGCAACAGGAAAAAAATATTCAGAAATTTAGAAAAATAATGGTTAAACAAATTTATTTTATGATGAGGATTATCTATACTAGAAGTCCATAAAAAGATTCTAAATCAAGAATAACCCATTCTGAAGTAGGCTGGAATAGGAGTAAACCAAACAAGGAAAACCAACATTTCCAAATCTGCTCTCAACATTTATTCTGTGTCTCTATGACTTCCTTTCTTGTAATAGTCTGGAATACAAATACCAGAAATCTGGGTTGCAAGCCAACACACCACTATCCTGGGCTTATGGGGGATAATAATCAAACACAGTCTTTTTTCCCAAGCTCAATACTTGGTCTTAGAACTCCTGTCCTCATGGCTCCCTAGGCTGCCATCACCAGCTGACTAGAATTTATACCCAAGAGAAAATCCATCTGAAACCCCTGGTTTAGACCTACTTTATTCACATACTTGCAGTAAAGTACTTACTTAGCCCTGGACAAAAGCAGTCAAAAGGACAAAACTGTCCTCAAAATATTAAAAATAGAACTACCATATGATCCAGCCAATTCCACTTTAGGATATATATCTGAAGAAAACAAGAACATTAACTCGAAAAGACATATGTACCCCCATGTTCACTGTAGCATTACTTACAAGAGCCAAGATACAGAAACACCCTAAGGGTCCACTGACGGATGATTAAAGAAAATGTGGTATGTGTGTGTGTGTGTATACATACATATACACACATGCGTGCGCGCGCGCACACACACACAGGAATATTATTCAGCCATAAAAAAGAATGAAGTCTTGTCACTTGCAGCAACATGGTGGGCCTCAAGGGTATTATGCTAAGTAAAAGGGGTCAGAGGAAGACAAATACTGCATGATCTCACTTATATGTGGAATCTTAAAACAAACAGCAGCTCAAACATACAGAGAACAGACAGGGGGCTGCCAGAACTGGTGGTGGGGGTGGGATAAATGAGTGAAGGGAGTCAAAGGCACAAACTTCCAGTTATAAAATAAACAAGTCCCAGGGATGTAATGTGCAGCGTGGTGGCTACTGTTAGTAACACTTTATTGTAGACTTGAAAGTTGCTAAGAGAGTAGGTCTTAAGAGTTCTCATCACAAGAAGAAAGTTTTTTGGTAACTATGTAAGGTGACAGATGTTAACTAGACTTACTGTGGTGATATATACAAACATGGAACCATTATGCTGTACACCTGAAACTAATATAATGATACATGTCAAATATACCTCAATTGAAAAAATAAAAAAAGAGAGAGAGAGAGAAATGCCAGAAGAAAAAAAAAAGGAGAAAACTGTCCTGGGGTGAGGGGTGAAGGATAAGCAGAGCTGTCTGAACCACTACTATTAGGGGAAAGGGGAAAAAAAAGAGACAAAGCTAATCAGAGGAACAAGTGAAAACCACCAAGCTTTCTACAGTAGTTGCCAAAACAGGAAGTTTACTTCTACTGGTTCGATATATAACCACAAAGTCTAACAGATTGTGACCAGCAAGACAGGCTGAGCAAAGAAAACTTAGACAGAAAAATATAATAAAATCGTTCATATTTTCCACTTTCAGAGAGATAAGTAATTAAAGTTTCTTTGTTTCAGATAGTTATTATAAAATTCTAAACAAATATTTATGAATAAAAGATGTCTTACAATTGTCAGACACTACTCATCTACCAAATAAAATAATAAACAAACAGCAACTTAATTTAAAAAAACTTCTGTAACGTAGCTATACACATACACGGAAGTGCCACAAATAGCCTTGTGATTAGCATGAAAAGGAGATGTGAAAAATAACATTGCAGAAGTATATTCATGGACATAGAAAGGTGTTCGTGACATAATTAAATTTAAAATGCAGTTTACAAAACAATTTCACTATGATCCAGTTTTCTTGTGTCTTAAAAAGCCCAAAGGCATAAAAGTCATTAGTTAACATTTTGGTATAATCTGTGCGCAGTGGGATTTTTAGTGATTTTTCTTTTCTTCTTTTTGTTTCTATTTTCTAACTTAACTGTAACACACTGGTATTTGAGAACTTTTTTTTTCCTCCAAAAAATCTGATGCAATTAGTAATTTGCTCTTGTAGTTTATGTATAACTATCAGAAAGAAGCAAGGGACAAATGTCAATTACTGTGGAAACTGTGTGCTGTTCAAACCTACGTCTCTGCTCACAGCCATTCCCACATGGCTGACTAACTAGAAGTCCAGACTGATGATCTCAGAACAGTGACTATATCTGCCCCTGCACCCCACCCCACCACAACCGCCGTACAACTCATTAGAAACCTGTATCTTTAACAAAGCGCTCTGGATAAAGGCCACGTGCAACCAGGGTACCTCAAAAACAATCTTTAAAAAAAAGATTATGGGGCTTCCCTGGTGGCGCAGTGGTTGAGAGTCCACCTGCCGATGCAGGGGACACGGGTTCGTGCCCCGGTCCGGGAAGATCCCACATGCCCCGGAGTGGCTGGGCCTGTGAGCCATGGCCGCTGAGCTTGCACGTCCGGAGCCTGTGCTCCGCAGTGGGAGAGGCTACAACAGTGAGAGGCCCTCGTACCGCAAAAAAAAAAAAAAAAAAAAAAAGATTATTTTAAAAAATAATCTTTTAAAGAATATTAATCTTTATTCAACATTGTAGTGGAAGTTTCATCCAGAGCAATCAGGCAAGATAAGAAATAAAAGGCACCCAGATTAGAAAGTAAGAAGTAAAACTATCTCCATTTGCAGAGAGACATGATCTTATATATGCAAAATCCTAAAGAAGCCACAGAAACTATTAAAGCTATTAAACAAATTCAGCAAAGTTGCAGGATACAAGATCTATAGGGGTAAATATTCATGACTTTGGATTTGGCAATGGTTTGTTAGGTGGGACACAACACATGGAAATTAAACAAAATACTTCTGATTAACCAATGTATCAAAGAAGAAATCAAAAGAGAAATCAGGGCTTCCCTAGTGGCGCAGTGGTTGAGAGTCCGCCTGCCGATGCAGGGGACACGGGTTCATGCCCCAGTCTGGGAACATCCTACATGCCGCAGAGTGGCTGGGCCCGTGAGCCATGGCCGCTGAGCCTGCGGGTCCGGAGCTTGTGCTCCGCAACGGGAGAGGCCACAAACAGTGAGAGGCCCGCGTACCACAAAAAAAAAAAAAAGGTTAATGATTAATTTTATGTTATATGAATTAAACCTCAATTAAAAATGCTAAAAAGGGGGGTGGAAATGGTCTAACAATCTAAAATATTTTAAAGAAATTTATTTTCTGTTCAGGAAATACCACCAATTTAAAGCAGTTCATCATAGTATGTTTTATAAATAAAGTTATTCTCCTAAATACTTAAGAGTAATATTAATAGAATGCCATATTTCTTACCAGAAGACTCTTTTCCATTCTGTTTTTCATAGAGGGTGCCCACAGACATCAGGAAAACAATAACCAGGAATACTGGAATCCTCCATGAGCCAGCCAAGGATGCTGCAAATTATTAAGAATTAACATTTTTAGTGAAATAAAAATCTAGCACTTGTCTTTAAAAGACTCAGTTTAGTAGACTGACAGAACAATTTGGCAAATATGTTAATAACAAAATTGTTTCACAGGGAAAAAATTTTTTAAAAGGCAACTGAAACCTCAATTCAGGGCTCCTCTCAGGAAGTCCAGCCCTGCTCTCAGAGGCCCTGGTCTAAAGGATTGGGTATGTGCCAGCTTACCTTTAAGAGGCTTGTATCACCTGAAGAATCAAGTCCATTCTAAAGCACATCCAGTGTTTAAGACCATCAAACCCCCTGTTTAACCCCCGAATGACCTGCATCAGGCATAGAACTTTAAGTCATGGTGCCTGACTTGATTTCCCGGAAATACCACTGGGTGTGAACTCTACCTCTCAAGAAAGGGTGGAATGGCCCACAAGAGCACGGCAAAAAGCTTTAATGTCTCCTCAGTGTACAGAGCGAAAACGCTAACAAGTGGCCAAGGATCAAAAGCCTTTGCGCCTCCCTGAGTTGGTCTACAGCCTTACGAACATACCTGCCTGCTCCCTCCTCTACTCTACCTTCCCCAAATTCGAAATGAGTCCCATCAGACATTAGGGGATCTCGTTGAGAAACTCCTTTAGCATTCCAAGTCAGCAGAGCTAGAGAGTAATGCTTTGTTCCATATCAGACTCTAAGCAAAGACATACTTTCAACCAACTCTGGTTTTTTATTTTATTTTTAACAATAAGTAGCTCTAAAAACTACTACTAATAGGCTACCTACTGCTCTAGGTTACTGAATTTTGTTTTTAAATTAGAACTTGATGTTTCCATATAGTTAAGACTTGGAGGTAAATGAGTTCCTGAAAAATCACTCTACAACATCCTGGCAGCCACTCAGCTAACAGTGAAGAGTCTCAAATAACGGGGAACTCATTACTCTGAGCAGCTCTGACGCTGATCATCCTTATGTTGAACAGAGACTTGTCTCTCTGAAGCTGCTCGTTGCTCTGACATCTCTCCCAAATGGCTACAGAGATCTGTTTAAACCACTCTTTCACAGTCCTTCAAATACCTGAAACCGGCTTCCATATTTGGTATCTTCCTCACCTCTACCTCCTCCCCACCCCTGCAGCCCCAGTGCCCTTCTCTTATGGAGAGTAAACATCTCTGGTTCTCTTAAGAGTTTCTCTCACATGCTTTTGAGCACTTCTTATCATCCTTGGCTGCTTAGCTATATCCTCCCTAAGTAAGACACTCAGAAACAGCCATGAAAGTCCAAGTGTGCTCTACTTTATAAGATATATTTATTTTTAAAAGACCATTTTGAAAATGAACATTCCATATAATTAAAAGTAGACATTTTAAAGTACAATATTTTCATTCAAGATTAATGAAAGATTAAGGCAGAATATTTTGAAGGATTATTTTGAAGAATTTTAAACGCAACACATAAAACTTCAAAAAATTCACTTTGATTCACACGGTCAGCCTCCGCTGACCTTAAGCTAGACTTTCTTAGAAAAAGGGACCCACCTAAATGAAAAAGCAATATAATCCAGACAGGAATTGAAACTGCTCTCAAGTAGCGTTCAGTGCTTGCATTCCACTTGAATGAAACAGTCAACACATAGCCAACTACCAAGGTCCAGATCTTAAATAAATGAAATATAGACACAGTTGTAAAATATATACACATGCAATAAACATACAATTATACAAAACTTGCAAGCATCTACATAGCATAAGAGCTGTGGATACAACACAGATGACGGTTGGTGGTGCTAAAAGGAGTGTGCATAGGTTTTCTTCCTCTGCTTAGATAAATCAAGCTTGGAAATAAACAGGTTTGAAATCCCATGCAGTGATATTATTTAAATCTTTAACAAAAAATACATAAATATAGTTTTAATTTAAGATATGTTAAAGTTCAAAAACTATTATATGCATAAAGATACTTACGATAAAATATTCAATTTTTAAGCCATGGATTTAAATTAAGCCCTTCACCTGTGGAATTCTTAAAGTTTTCTCTGTAGATTAATATTTACAAAAGAAAAGAAAAAACAAGAGCGAATTCCCTGGTGGTACAGTGGGTAGGACTCCGTGCTTCCACTGCCAGGGCCCCAGGTTCCATCCCTGGTCAGGGAACTAAGATCCCGCAAGCCGGTGTTACTATGAAAAGAATTTTTTAAAAGCTAAAAAGAAGGCAGCCAGCTGAAGTGTGACCCTGCTGAAATAATCTTGGTAACAGATGGTTAGAGTCCAGAGTTATACTCAGTTGAAGAAGTGTAGCTGAAAAAAATATTACCAGAGGAAGAAACAGCCAGGGTCCCTCTCCTCAGTTTTCCCTACAGTTAAACTAAATGACTCTAGTAATCACAAAGCATCCGACACAGAAACTCTCTAATAACCTCATATTTTAATAGAACATACACAAAAGATGGAAAGAATACATAGCCTAGAACAAACGTGAGCACCAAGAATTTATTAAAACAACCTGAACCTTGAAAAAAAATAGGCAGATTAAAACAGAAAAAGGACTTTATACTGTAATTCAGAGAATGAAGAAAAAGGAACTGATATGGTTACTACAAAAGCCAGAAAAAAACTACCTCCTACTTTATTTTGATCATATCTTCAAAATACTCTTCGGGTCTTAAAAATGTTTATAGCTTCAGACCTGAGAATTCAGCTTTGGGACCTTACTAAATAATGATAAATTCTGAAAAAGGGTTAAAAATAAAGAAGCTCATCATAGACTAATTTAGAACACTGAAAAGTTGATAACCTAAAAGTTCAATAACTGGATATTAAAATATTTTTCTTCAAGCAACTAATAAGATGAAATATTAAAGAGATCTTAAGCCCCAGATATATGAGCACATGGGAAGTGAGACTACAGCTGCTTCCAAAAAGTTCAAGCTTGTAGGACCATACAAATTTAACCCTGGGAATTTAGAGAATTTGAGATATGACAGAGATAGAGCTCAGAACAAAATCTGAGTGTAGTTAACAGTACACTTATGTAACACTTTGCCTTGTTCTAATACTTCAAACACATGAACTCATTTAATCCTCGTAACCCCAGGAAAAAAGTACCATTATCACTCCCATTTTAGAGATGAAAGAAACTGATACTTCAGAGAAGTGACTTGCACAAGGTCACACAGCTAAAAAGTGACAGAGTCGGGAAAGTTGGGTTCAAGGCCTTTGGGGCAGCAGACTTAGCCTTGGACAGGCAGCGAGACGGGAGGAAAATCCAGGTAGAAAGACAGCCAAGGCCAAAAAGCTTCGAAAGGATACCACCCAATCAGTATCTTAAAGATGGAAGAGAAACCAGCCAGAAGTCTCTCTTCTAGAACCCTGTCCTCCTGCCTCCAGGGGACGTGGGCTCAATCCCTGGTCAGGGAACTAAGATCCCACATGCTGCAGGGCAACTAAGCCCGCGCACCTCAACTAGAGAGAGAAAACCTGCACGCCACAACTTGAGAGAAGCCCGTGCACCACAACGAAGGATCCCGCATGCCACAACGAAGATCCCGCGTGCTGCAACTAAGACCCGATGCAGCCAAAAAATAAAACATAAATAAATACTATTTTTTTAAAAAGAAAAAAAAGAAGAAGTGACAGAGTCAGGATTAGAACCCAGGAACATGGCTCCAGAATCTGCTTTCTTAACAATAAGGAGAATAAAAGGTAGTGCCAGAAAAATAAAGAGGAAAAGCTGCTCCAGTATTCACAAGGGAAAATAAAAACAGTTGATTTTGAGGACTACAAATTGCTGAAATTTAAAAAGAAAATGATCCTCAGCAAGTGGATGGTCTTCAGCAGTATGCTACACAGGGGTAATCAGCCCTGCCTTATTAAACATGTAGTCAGTAATTTAGGTGAAAGACTAGAAGGCGTATTAGCCGAACTTGTAGATTACACAAAATTGGGAATAGTCAATATAAATGATTCAAAAAGATATCCTGAAATGAGAACAATGGGCTAATCAAATAAGACTAAATTTAATAGAGAGAAATGCAAAGGTCTGCTTTTAGGTTCAAAACTCATCTATACAAGTATAGAATGGGAAGAGGATAGCTGGTCAGAAATGTAACTGGTATGAATGCCTATTAATAAAAGTACAATACATCAGGGAAAGTGATTGTTTCAGTGACTTACACTACCAAACCACATCGGCAATAAAATTCAGACTGGGACAGGAAATGGAAATCACAACATAGGAGATACAGATACAGCTGGGGGGAAAATCTGTTCAGCTTAGAAAAGAGAAGGAAATAAGATTTGATAGCTATCTTCAAATAGCTGGGGAAATGTCATCTGAGAGAGGGACAGACTTAATTTTCTGTGGTTCTGAGGGCAGAAATAATAGGTGGAAATTAGGAAGCAACACATTTCAGCTTTATATAATAAATTTTTCTAATAAACTGTGGATGTCTATAAAGGGAATGAGCTACCATCGCTAAAAGTCTGAGCCAAAGCTGACTGGAAGTCAGGCATGACAAAGTAGGAGAGTGTGCCCTCAGCGAGAAGCTGAACTAGAGGATCACAGAAGGATATACTTTCAGACTTTAAGCCTATGATACTTTTCAACCAATCTCCAAGAAGTTTTTGTTTCTTATCTGTATTCATAAGGAACGAGTATCACTTGCAGAGGAAAAAAATGAGAGACTGCATACTTCAGATTTTTTCAAAGAAACTCATGATCTAAAGAGAGGTATGTGTTTTCACCCAGTAAACCTGAAACTCACAGACAACCTCATTTCAGTTTAAAAGAACAACTTATTAAATATACTCCCCAACTCCACTTCTACAAATTTGGTTTACGGAAGAACTACACACTGTGCAGATATAAAAATGTTCACTGTGGCAGTTTAAAATATTAAACAAACAAATTAAATATAACAAATTAAATGTCATTTTATAGGAGACTGTTTAATTTATGGATCTCCAAAAATGAAATAATTATTCAGACTTTCAAAAGTGTGATAAATAACTTTATTCAATGACACAGTGTAAATTTATGCATATGCAAATTTATAATGGTGAAAATATACTCACCACAATGTTAAAAAATATTGTCTCTGAATGGTTGGATTTCAGGGGGTAAGTCGCATCTTTACACTTTTCTTCAAGTATTGAATTTTCTTCTAAGAGTAGTATTATCTTTATAAATAGTAAACGTCTTTTACTTAAAAAAAAAATCTTTTGACTTTTTTTTCAGTATTTTCAAGAGTTTCCTCAGAAAAAATTCACAGAATATTATTAGTTGAAAAAGTATGGCCATTTATAAAAACACTTTAAAGTTTCTATTAAACCATTATGATTTTACAGTTACCAATGTTTAAAAATGTTTATCATATACTAATATAAATTCAGTGCTAAAATAATTTGGTAGGAACACTTTCTAAAAGGCATCCAGAAAAAAAAAACTTTAGACTACGCTACTATTAAAATGAAAGAAGTATATCTGAAAGTACTATCAAGGAAAGATATCCACAATACAATGATAATGAAAGAGCAATGATAAAAGAAAGAGAATTTTATACATATATATATAATTTTTGTTTTAAAAAACAAAACCCCTATACTTTATACAGTCACACAGGTGTAGAAATAAATTTAGAAGGCTATTCACCAAACAGTTAACAACAGTGACATCTATACAGTGGGAAGAGAAGAGAGACAATTCACTTTTACCATATAAACTTACATGCTGCTTAAATTTTTTTATATATTTAACAAGCATGTTTTACTTGAGTCAATATTTTAAATCGCTAAATATTCTTTAACTTACTGAAATTAAGGATTTGTACATTCAAATTTCATACATAATTTCCAGTATGGATTCCTATAAGTGTGCCTTTATGAGAGCTTTTTATTTCTGTCTCTCTCTGAGAGATATGTTTAGCCTCTGAGAAAACCTGTTCAAGTATGAATTTTCTTCCAGGAATAAGTCAATGAGCCACAGTTTAAACAGAAGAAGGCATACTTTCCCAAACTATGTTCTTCAGAGCAATGTGTCTGTCCTTTTCAAAATATACATTCAATACTCATTTTAAAGCACCAGTGTGTGCTAGATACTAAAGACTGTCCATAAAAACTGGCAACATTTATTTAGCACTACAAGTAAAGCAAACTAATAAACAATCACATTTTCCTTTCATTTGACTTATTAACCACATATACTTTTCTGATTAAATAAGATATTAAATGCATAAAACATAAGGAGACTTTGCCCTGTTGACTATGTCTTTGTTTTATTTATTGTCATCTGGGTATTAACTGGAAAAGCAACTTGGCTTGCTTATTGCATGATTTTGCAGAACAGTTTCCTAAGTCTTTTACAGAGAGAATAAAACTACTGATTTCTTCCCAACTTATGGAGCCACAGCCCTAATCAGCTACTGCTTCAGGTACTTCATTCTCCTTTAAAACTTCATTCTCCTTTATTCTAACTTGAAAACTTTGTTCTCTTCATGGTGTGGCAACTTAAGAGTCAAGACTCTTTTATAATCAAAGTCTTTAACTGAGAAAGAACCTAAGTACTGGAAACTTTCCTCCTTACTGTTGCCAGGCAAGTAAAACATCCCAGGACTAGGCCTGGCCGGCTGGCTAATGTGCATTTCCCAAGAGCCTTGCTGGCAGTACTACCAAACTCTGGGGATCTGTAAAACTGAATATCCAGGAACCTTAGAAATCATCCCCACACTTCACGCAACTAGAGTTGAGTAGCCCAGAGACGGGCCCTGGTCTGTCCAAGGTCACAAAGCAAGCTACTAACAGAACTCAGTTTAGAATTTACACTCTTTATCTTTTTTTTTTTTTTTTTTTTTTTTTTTTTGCGGTACGCGGGCCTCTCACTGCTGCGGCCCCTCCCGCCACGGAGCACAGGCTCCGGACGCGCAGGCTCAGCGGCCATGGCTCACTGGCCCAGCCGCTCCGCGGCATGTGGGATCCTCCCGGACCGGGGCACGAACCCGCGTCCGCTGCATCGGCAGGCAGACTCTCAACCACTGCGCCACCAGGGAAGCCCTACACTCTTATCTTTCAGCCACTGTTCCTTCCACTTCATGCTTCTTTATAAAGTAAAATGGAAACAATGTGATCAGAGACCATGGAGAAAACAAATCTATTACTACTGCAAAAACCGTAAACGTCTTCAAAACGTTCTAACAAGTCTGAACTAAAGGAGAGAGGAAGACCCAAAACACTCCCAGCAAAGAAAAATGGTGGAGCAGGAAGGCTAGATTTTTAGATTTATCTTGACAGCTCTACACCAAGGAAAGATGCCAAGGACCCTAAGGACTGAGTTATATGTGAGTTTGCTGCAACAGATGATTTTTTTTAAGTGTTTAGAAAATCACTAAGTCAGTACAACATTCTAATATATTTGAAACTGTTTTAAAAAATTGCTCACATCATGGATGGTTACTCTTTCACTTGCAAGCAGGATGGAGAATTAGCAGAAAAGAGCTAGGAGACTGAAGGAACCCCAAAGGGAGGTGAATAGGACCTGAACTGTTAGATAAACTGGTAACAAAGGAAAACACAGGTAGTAAAGACATTACAAAGGAAAACGGGATAGGACTTGGAAATAACAGATACAAGGATAAGAGAGATGACTAAGATTTCTAGATGAGTAGAATCCAGGGGCCTTTGGGGGAATATGTGTCGTCAGTCCAATCCTGATATTCTTCTATTTTTTTTCCTGAAAACTAAAATCAATTTATACTATAACTAAATAAATAAATAAACACAATGTATTGGGGGAAAGCTTTTAAAAATCTTTGTTGAAGGTTTTGATGACAAAGGGCCTTGAACTGCTGATAGGTCTGTTGAGTATCATTCACTGACAGAATGAACAGATCAATCTCTAAATCTCACCTGTGAAAATCCCCCCTCCTACTTCACATGACTGTTGTAAGAATGAAATAACACACATACATGAAAGCGCCTACCAGTACATGGTAGATGCTCAAAAGCTGGATCTTAAATGCATGAATTGTCAGCTCTCCAAAATGTAGATTTCCTTAAATTCACTTTTCTCTCTACCTCCCCCAGCCATACCTCTCAGCAGCAGCAGGCTCCAATTTACAGGTTGTTTAGAAAGCATAAAGACTCTTTTTCTATGACAGGCAGCCCTTCTTGGGCTCACAAAACCAAACCATCTGTGAACTATGATAGAAAAGTTATAGAGAGGGCGCTCTGCCCAGTCACATGACCTTTCACTTCTTGTCAGGCCTTAATCGGCGCTCCTGACTGAGAAGTGAGCACTCCCCGTCTCCGCTTCCCAGGTACACTTTTAGCTCACCTCCATCCAACCACCCGCTCCTAAGAACCGTTTCAAGAAAACACAGCCGCAAGTTTCTCTCCAACTCAGATCAACCTCATTTTAGGCTCCCTACTCACTTCTAATTAACTCATGCTGTGTCTTTTATAATGGGTTTTTTTAGCCCTTCCTCCCTTGCCCCCATCGCTTTAGGCAAACAGCTGAGTTTCAAGCTTTTTCAAAATTATTAATTGGCTTGACCTTCCTTCCCCTCTTCTAACCTAATCAATCTTGGCCCTTCTCTTCTGCTCATCCACAACCCATTCAAGGGTCCGTAAATAAAATACAAGGAAGGGGGGTTTATCTTCAGTAAAAAGATATTCATAACTCTATACACGGAGCTGCAGGCACTTTCCCACAATTATTCAATTCCTCATCTCTTTCCACTATCTGAGAGGGACCGGCAGAAATGCCCCAGTTTCTGCTAATCATGGCAATTAACCCATGTATTCAATTCTTACTTTACTATGAAAATACAGTGTTCATATATGCTAGGGCCTTCTTTCCTAATTTCCTACAGTTTGGTAGATATGCTACTTGGTCTTGCCTACAGTAATTACAGTAAACTGCGTTATCAACAGTCAAAAATGTTAGCAGAATCTGGAAATATGTCTGAATTTGACAAGATTGAATCTCTTGAGGATAGGAATCAAGTTATAGTAATCTTTATATTTCTTAACAGCATATAGTACTCTGCCTTCTATGTAAGAGGCATTCAGTCCACTTAACTGAACCGTGAAACAACAGGTAAAGGAGAAATAATATGGAACTGGGACTCCATAAAGTGAACCCTGGGTTTGTTCAAAGTCTGAGCGACTTTGGGACCATCACATTCTCCGGATCTCAGAAACCTCTCCTGAAGAGCGCCAGGCAAGCAGGCAAGAAAGAGTAGGATCACTTTCACCTGACAATCTGTCAAGCCTCAGGAGGTGAAACAGGGTGCTTCCACATCCCTCCCTCCTACCACAACTGAAATAACCAGGCCTCTTGGAGGCCAAGGATTCTGTCTGATAACCTAGCAGTTACACACACAAGCAGCATCCCGAAATTATGGACGAGGTGCTCCCCAATTCCTTGCAATACCCTGCTGGCCCATAATTGGTGGGTAATGAACATTTATCTGTGTGTCTGTCATCTCCATAAGAATATGCTCACATATGATTATGTGTACCTTGAACACAGAGCCTGCACCTTACTCCGTTTAAAGCCCTCACAAAGCCCAGTACCTAACAACATACTCAACCAACTTTTAACTTGAACTGAGAGGTTGTATGGATAGAGCAAGAGCAGACAGGAGTTCTGGAATCAATCACCAACTCTAGCAATAACCTCAGGCAAGTCAAAACCTTGCTTGACAGATAAAGGGAATTATTTTGCAACTTGATATCAAGGTGCATTGAACACTGACAAAAGTGAATAAATTTATTTTAAAATGGTACTGCTTATTGATGAAATAGCATTCTTATGCATTAAACATCCACTTGTTTTTAACAGCCCCCAGTGAAATATTTGGATCATTAACTGGTCTACAATCTGGTCTGAGTTAGGAAATGTGTCACTAGATTATGCTTGAAATCCCTTCCAACTCTCAAGCTCCGTGATTTTCCAAGAATAAGCTCAGATGATGCAAGAATCACAAATACACCTTTCCTTCACCCAGTCTGCCTAAGTAATCCAGGCGGGAGGAGATGTTGCACAGCAGTCCCTGCACAACGTTAAGCAGTTCCCAAGAATAGACTGTGGTGAGAAAGAGGCCCACGAGGCTCAGCAACCAGGTAGGTTCCTTGCACAAAGTACACTGAAATCACCTGAACTGAGAGGCAGCTCTGAACTATTAAGAAAGATTTGCTCTAGGACTTGAGAAACTTGCGTCAACCAGTGCCCTCTTTGTGCCCAACTAGCCCTAGCCTGGTAAGAAGTCACCTCTCCTATCTGTAGGATGACAGGCTGGACTAGGATCTCTAAGGTCCCTTCCAGGAAAGTCCCACGTGAGCAGAAGTAAGATGCTGAAGCACCCACTCTCCCTGACCAGGAGTAAATTCATGTCCACCTGCCGATGCACTGAAGCCCCTACCTGCAAAGGGGAACAGCGATTCCTCACAGGGCACACGCCCCGCTAAGTGGTTCCGTTAGGACGGGGGCGGGGAACGGGGAGACTGTTTCAAACCACACCCGCCCTCACTTTGGAAGGAAGTGCGCCAAGTTCCTAGGGTGCACGGGAAGGAAGGCTGAGACGGACACTGCCTGCAGCGCAGGTCTGGACCTCTGGCCGCCCCTGCATCGTGCGGAGGGGTTGGCAGGATCGCACCCCAGCGAGCTGCGGGTGCGGTGAGGGGCACTGCGCGCTCGCCGGGACCGCCCAGGGCCCGGGCCGAGGCTCACTTACCCACAGGCTGCTGAAGTAGTCCAGCCCGCGGCAGATGAACGCGCCGGCGTGCGCCAGCAGCACCTGCACGCCCAGGTAGCTGCCCAGGCTGTAGAGGCCGTAGAGAAGCGGGCCGCCGGCGCCGAGCAGCAGCAACAGGCGGCGGCGGCGCAGCGCCTGCTCGCCCAGGGCCTCCACGCCGTAGTCTGCGAAGCAAATTGGCAGCAGCAGCGCGGCCAGCACGATGGGCGTGTGCGCGCGGTGAAGGCGCTGCAGCCAGTGGCGGCCCAGCCGCGTCAGCGAGCTCTTGAAGGGGTGCAGGAAGGTGCCGCACAGCACGGCCCACAGCAGCGGCCGCAGGAAGGCCTCCAGGATAAAGTAGACGAGCACGGCGGCGCCGCAGCACAGGCACACGAACAGCACGGCCCCAGTGTTGTAGAAGGCCTGCTTGATGGGCTTGTCGAAGCGCAGCGCCAGCGCCGCCGTCCGCGGGGTCTCCCCGCAGCCGCTGCCGCTGCCGCTGCCATCGCCGCCGCCGCTGCCGCCCGGCCCGACCACACGCTGAACCCGCGGCGCCCGGCCCGGGGAGCCCCGCGGACTGGGCAGCTCTTCAGGGGAACTGTCGTCGGCCATGGTACCCCTGCCGCCGCCGCCGCTGCTGCCGAGAGGCGGTACTGGAAGCCTAGCGAGAGGCACGGGCGAGAGGCAGGGCGGGCGGCCCGCGGCATTGTGGAAGTCGTAGTTCCTAGCTGGCCACTGAGCGCTTACAGGACCTTTGGGGAACTACAACTCCCAGAGAGCGTAGAGAGCGCTCCTTCGCCCTCGGGCTCCCTTCGTTCATTGGTCCCTGGAGAATCCAGGTAACAGGTTTCTAGGCTCAGCATCTTAGAAGAGGCAAAAAACAAACAAACAAGCTAACTCCCCCTTCCCATCAATTAAAGTGTTATAATAGTCACAAACTGAGGGGAAAAATGTCAGATAATCTTTCCGAAAAACACCCTGAACTGTCATTAAAACAACCCAAAACAAAACAAACGAAAAAAGCAACACGCCTCACTCACTGGTTAATGTCAATTTTGGGGGAGGCGGAATCCCCAAAGAGGCACGATGTTAACAGATTGAAAACCCAGGCTGCACATTAGAATCCGTGGGGGAGTACTTATGAAAGACCGATCACCAGATTCTATTTTATTGATTTATTTAATAAACACAAAGTGTGTGCTCTGGTGTGCTTGGCAGGATTTTTAAATAGCGATTACCATATGGCAGACCCTGTTATAAATGTCTCATCCCCATTAACTCATTTGATCCTTAGAACAACCCTACAAGGAAGGCGGTGTTATTATCCCCACTTTACAAAGAGGAAAACTGAGGCACAGAGAAGTTAAGTACCTTGCCAAGGTACACAGCTAGTAAGTGGCAGAGGCAGGATTCAAACTCAGAATCTGGCTCCTAAGTCTATTCTTACGTCCTATGTTAATTAATGGGTCTGACAAGGGATCCTTTTAGCATATTTTTTAAAGCTCTTCAGAAGACTCTTAGGTGCAGCTACTGGAACTAAGAGAAATGAAGGCTGAAGCACCAGAAACTCACTAGACTTACATTTATATGGCCTAACGCAAGGCTGGGTTCCTATAGGATTTTGCTCACCCCTCTATGGTTGTACTTACTACACTACAGTCAAAGTCAGAGATTCTCATGGGTTTGCTTCATTTCTGTGTCCCCAGCGCCTGACACAGCATGGACCATTTATAGTACAAGTTCAGTGTCTGCTGAGCAAGTGAACGGATGATTTGCTATCCTTTCAAAAAAGCTTGTTTGTGCTTCCTATGAGAAATAGTGTTGAAACACTGGGGATGTTTCTGCTATGTATTCCTATGGTTGAGAGCAGAGAAAAAATACTGGGATGTAGGACCTACAAACTAAATTTGAGAGAAGTACACACAGTCTACTCAAATCTCTAGCTCACAGGACATATGCTTTTAGGCATCCCCTCCAAAATGCAAGGCTACTTGGGTTTTCTTCTTTGGTCCCACACAGCAACTCACTGCAACGACCTCAGGGAAGAACAGCCTCCATGGGCATCCAGGATACAGTGGAGCTGAAATAGATTCAGAGGAGTCAATCAAGCTGACCCTGGGATCACACTGCCTTTGGCCTTCCTGTTGCATGAACCAATGAATTTCCAACCATTTAAGCCAGTTTCAGTTCAGTTTTACATTTCTTGCAACAGAAAGATTTCTGGCTGATAAAATGATAACATCTACATCACTGGTTGCTGTGAGAATGAAACAGAAGAGTGTGTCTAAAGCAGCAGCACAGTACCTGGGACATGGTAAAAATCTGATAGTGGCTCTCAGGGTAACTCTTCATTTTGTCCTAGAGAAGCCAAGAGGCATTTCTTAAACATCAGTCAATGTCCGCAAACTCCCAAGGTATCAAGATAACAGCCCCAGAGGTAAAACAAACACAGGTGGAGAGAGGATTCTCCAGGGCATTGTGTTTATCTTAGAGTGTTTACTTTAAACAGAGTCCAGTGCTTACAGTGGAGTGTGTACATCACATATAAAGCAGTATGTACAGTGCAGGAGGAGAAGCCATGTGAAAATGTAATCAAACAACATGCATTCAGATTCCAAATATGAGTTACCACTCTCTTTTACTAAGCCCATAGAAGACATTGCTAATCAACCACTCAACTCTTTCTGAGCCTAGACACAGCCTCAAAATCCTTCTCAGCAAAACATTCTAGGAAACCACTACCAACTCCACAAAGTAAGCACACAAGATGAAACGTATTTGCCTTTTCTACACTTAACCATCCAGCGTCTGAAACTAGATAAAATTGGCAGACTAAGAACATATAAACTGGTTTAGAAGAAAAGAGTTTGGGAAGCTAAGGTTAGTATGAATGTGAGCAATTACTAAGAGATTTTTTTTCTTACATCTCAATGGCTGAAGAACAAATGATGTAAACAAGTCTGATACCATCAGGCCCTGCCTGACTCCCTAACTACTCCTACTTCTCTCTCCTATTCCTGCACTAGGACACATGCCCCCACTTACAGCATGAGTCCTGCCAGTTCACTGAGTGGAGTATCGCCTTTCCTGCCTCCAGGCTCCTGTTCATCCAGTCTAGGTTCCTGTCCTTCTGGTTTGTACCATCCAGCTATAGCTAACCTCCCAAACCATGTCAATAAAGACAATTTTACCAATTCGTAAAAAGGTCAGTGAAGAAATTATCAAATTGATTCAACCAACCCAGTTGAGACCCATGTAACCAGGAAAAGACCAGATGAGTAAAAGAAAGCTGGGCAGTTCTTTTGGGGGAAACACACACACAAAATTCCCCCTTAAAAAAAAGGTCTGCGGGGCTTCCCTGGTGGTGCAGTGGTGGAGAGTCCGCCTGCTGACGCAGGGGACACGGGTTCGTGCCTCGGTCTGGGAAGATCCCACATGCCGCGGAGCGGCTGGGCCAATGAGCCATGGCCGCTGAGCCTGCGCGTCCTGTGCTCCGCAATGGGAGAGGCCACAACAGTGAGAGGCCCGCGTACAGCAAAAAAAAGGTCTGCAACCAAAATAGCTCCCCCTTTCTCTTCTAGGGTGGGAGGCAGTTTGGTAGGAGGGATTGGCATCTGCAAGCTGATTTTGTAATTAACACTTATTACCAAAAGCCAGAACTGCCTGTCCAAAAAGTGGCTGGCCGTAAATGTCCTTTGCTGGTAGCTCCTCATCTTCATAGATGTGATTCGTCTGGAACGCTTTATCTGGAGCTGTTGAAGTGTGACAGTTAGGAATCAGGATTTGGGATTCCCAGCCCACCCCTTCCTTGGCTCCAACTAAAGCTGAGGCTATGCAGTGCATAAACAACCAGCCTTCTGCTGCAAATCAGAGCAAGACTGGAAACCAGGAGATGGTGGATGCATTTCACATTAGCCAGACTAATCACTCCCTATTTATAAATAAACTGTCTTCATTTGAGAATCAAGTCCTGATGGGTTTGAATCCTAAGCATTACTTGTTTGTACACTCTTGGTACCACACTGATGTCACTGCAGCCTCTGGCTGGTCCCTTTGTCTGTCCTCTTGCTCCACTCCAATCAATTCTCTACAGTGCAGCCAGCGTGATCTTTCTAAAATACAGTCTGATCCCTTCAAAGCCTCCTCACTTTGTGGGAAGGTTCCAAACTCTTTACTATGACTTCCAAGGTCCTCTGTGATGGGGCCACGCTCACCCTACCTCACTCTTCCCACTCTCTGCCTCATCCTTTATCCTCTAGCAGTTGGGTGGCCCCCAAAGATATCCAGGTCCTAATCCCTAGAACCTGTGAAGTATGTTACCTTACTTGTACTTTGCAGATATGATGAAGTTAAGGATTTTGATGTGGAGAGATTATCCTGGATTATATGGATGGGGGCTAAATGTAATCCCAAGTACCTATATCAGAGGGAGGGAGGGAAGGAGATTAGACGACAGAAGAGGAGAGCAATCTGACCTCTCTGAACACAGAGGCAGACATTGGAGCCATGAGGCCATGGGCCAAGAAATATCCACAGCTACCAGAAGGTGGAAGAGCCAAGGAAGGATTCTCTCCCCAGGAGTTCCCAGAAGAAACCGGCCCTGCCCACACCATGACTGTAGGTCCATGTGATTCAGTTCAGACCTCTGGCCTCCAGACCTGCAAGGGAATACATTTCTGTTGTTTTAAGCCACTAAATTTATGGTAATTTGTTACAGCAGCAACAGGAAACTAAAACAAACCCTGTCAAATGACAGCGGTTCCCAAACACATCCTGCTGGCCTTTCTTCTGGGGTTGCTCTCCCCTTTCTTGGAGATGCCTCTCCACATCCTTTGCCTGCTTTACTCCTATTCCTTCTTTTTTTTAATTTTTATTTTTTTTAACAAATTTAATCAGTTATACATATACATATGTTCCCATATCCCCTCCCTTTTGCGTCTCCCTCCCACCCTCCCTATCCCACCCCTCCAGGCGGTCACAAAGCACCAAGCTGATCTCCCTGTGCTATGCGGCTGCTTCCCACTAGCTATCTACCTTACGTGTGCTAGTGTATATATGTCCATGCCGCTCTTTCGCTTTGTCACAGCTTACCCTTCCCCCTCCCCATATCCTCAAGTCCATTCTCTAGTAGGTCTGTGTCTTTATTCCTGTCTTACTCCTATGTTCTTCATGACATTTTTTTTCTTAAATTCCATATATATGTGTCAGCATACAGTATTTGTCTTTCTCTTTCTGATTCCTTCTTTAAGATTCAGCCTCAGTACTACCACCTGCTTTCACCTGGTTGCCCCAGGCTCGGTGAGGATCCCTACTCCAGGTTTGCACCGCACCTGAGCATTTCCTTACACTGCAGTCACCAAAAAGTATTATCGTGGTATTTAGGTATCTGACTCCCCAAGTAGGCTATGAGCCTCTTAGGGGCAGAAATCAAGAGCTGTTCTTCCTGGAGTCCTCCATGTGTAGTTTCTAGCATATGGACTGGTACATAAGAGTCCTCGATAAGTATTCATTGAATAAATGAATGAATGAACAAGTGGTTAAAAGTTCTTGACCTTCTGGATGCAAGTGACTTTCATGTCCACTCTACTTCAGCAGTCTCTTCTCACTGCTCATACCCTGGCCCTTGCACCTGGGACTGAGCCCTAAGAAACTTCCAAGTTAAACATCAGCCAGGGTCAGGTCTGACAGCTGGGCTACCCACTGAGAATACTGCAAAATAAATACCACGGCAAACACCTAGGATACCAAAAAATAACAAAATACTTGTTTGGGGGGCGGGGTGAGGATTAGAGCCTATAATGCAGAATGTGGTCATAACTAACTCTTTCTTAACATGACATTCCTTGAATTTCTCAACCTAGTCCCAGTTTCTTAACCAGCTCAGCTACTGCATTCCATAATTTCCATACCACCTTGATGACTCATAAGCCTTTACAACTAAACCAACTGTTCTTAACATACAATATGATTTAGTTACCAGTAAGGCCTATAATTGAAATTCTTAGAGCTAGTTATGCACTATTAGCCAACTAATACACTTTACATGGGATTATAGGCCTCCATTTACTATTTGATAAAGGTACTGAGCTGAAGCTATAAATAAAGATTCCTTTTGCAAATTGTTTCTCTGCAGGGATTTTTACCTGACTACTGCAACATGATTTTCTTCTTTGTCAGAATGACAGGCTGTTATCTTCTCCAAGGTTTACAACTTCAGGGAGACTTTACTGATGAAAGGATGTAAAACAAAAAAACAGAAAACCAAAGATTCACCAGAGTAAATCAACAAAGAATTATAAATTTTAATTACATCAACAGGAAGAATTTCAAACCATGTTGAGAATTTATATTTTAAAATTTAAATCTATTTAATATATTCTAACTCTAACATAGCCCTCTAAAGATAGAATTATTTGTGATGGCAGACGGGCAGAACAATCATTTAGGTAGCATCTAGGAATACTGCTACAATTACTTTACATAAATAGAAATCCATGTCTTTATTAGTAAGGTACCACACATTGTAGAGTAAAAATCCACGTAGGACAGGCTTATAAATATACATAAATCTCAAAGTCAATCACAATTGAACATTAGGTACACAATTATTATAAAACAAATATAACCCATCAATGTCCATCTAAAGGCGTAGTTCTTACAAAATAGTATTTTACAGACAGTCGCAAAAAAGTATATTAATACTCCTGGAGTCAGATTGTTCCAGCATATGAGCGCATCTGGGGGAATAAGGCATGTGGAGAAGGTGCATTTACTCTTCCAGGTGGTCAGGACATTCTGTGTGATGAAATGGTAACGGCTTTAGTGATCTGAGTGAATGGCACAACCGCCACGCACCCCATAACCCTAGAGAATCCATGGCTCTCCAGAAGAATAGAACAGAACAGCTATTTGCCTAATAGCCAATATCCAGGGGAAAATGGAAAACATTAGTTGAATACCAGCATACTTTAAGTGAAAAACCTCAAAGCGCTTGATGGTTCACTTAAATTTTTAGTCACATTTAAAATCACGTTAATAGCCACTATTTTCATGAAAAGGAATTTACATTTATCTATTAAATATGAAAACCACCAAGTACAACTTGAAACTAAATAACTGATTAACTGAACAAGAAATCTAATTAAATATAAAACATGGATAGGTTGCATCTACATGCCATTGACTCAGTTCACACTAGGCTTAGTTTCTTAACTAACAGTATAGAAAAGTCAAACTCAACAATGATACTTTATTTTATATGTTCTTAACAAGTCATAGAATGTTTAATGGAGGAGGAAAGGTTTAATAACGGATCCAGGAACCCTTTCTGCAAACGAAATGACTATAAACTCAAGGGTAGTTTGGCCTGTAATACATACAATGTTTTATCTCTTGGGTTTTAAAGTATTTACAAGATCAGAAACAGAAACAATCCTGACAAAGACCTTCAAATGGCCATGGTATGTGTATATATAGGCATTTATGTATAAACACATACAGACCTCATCATGTATGTACAAATATATATACAAACACTCTGAGAATAATCAAACTGTTCACTAAACATAACCAATTCTATTTAGAGAACAATACAGTTATATACAGCAAAGTATTCACATCTCAGCATTTGACCTATTGTGGTGGTTCTCAAACATGTTTCCATTATGATACACAAGGTGATGCCATAGTCACATGAGTAAAACACTCCCATCCCGTGGATGTAACAGATTTAGATAATACTTAAAAATTGTCTAGAGGAAAATAAACTAGTCTGAACATTGTACAGCTGACCCTTGAACAACATAAGTTTGAACTGTGCAGGTCCACTTATACATGGATTTTTTTCAATAGTAAATACTACAGTGCTACATGTAGTAAGGTTGGTTGCATCCTTGGACCATGTGACCATGGTTAGGAGGAACCGCGGACATGGGAACCACATATTATGGAGGGCTTACTATAAATTACAGGTGGATTTTCCACTGCCTAGAGGGTCAGTGCCCCTAACCCCATGCGATGTTTAAGGATCAACTTTAATCCACACCATGAAGAGCAACTGCACAGTGAAAGTCGTTCACGATCGGCACAGCTTAGATAAAATAAAACTGCTGCTTACCCAGCTCTGACTTTACTGACACCTCTTTCACATCAGCTCTGGAAAACATAACCAGAATGCAAATTCTAATGGGAATGCGTTATCAAGATAACAATCCATCAACTATAATTTATTTTACAAACAAATTACTAATGTCGACATTTTTACAAATAACCAGTAATACATTATAATACATTACTCGCAGTGTCCTATACAATTGATCATGACACCTGGGCGTGCCTCTTAGCTGAGAGCAAGGGTAGGAAAACTACAGTCCACAGGCCAAACCCAACCTGCTGCCTGTTTCTGTATGGTCTGCAAGCTAAGAATGGTTTTTACATTAAAAACGTTTTTTTAATCTAAAGAAGAATATTTGTGACATGTAAAAGTTATATACAATTCAAATTTGTGTCAATTAAGTTTTATTGGAACACAGGCATGCTCATTGGTTTACGTATTGTCTGCAACAAAGTTGAACAGCTAAGAGACTGCAAAGCCTAAAATATTTATCATCAGGACCATTACAGAAAAACTTTGCTGACCCATAGGCTAGAACTAAGAACAATACACAACCTCAGTGGTAATACCCCTTAAGCACAAAATCCTGAATATAGACTGTAAACTTAATTACAGAAATAGTAGTAAAAAATATGTGGGATGGAAATCCATCCCTGAGTTGCCCAAACTTTCTGATTTCCTTGATGACAAAAGCCAACTTAAGATAATTAAATATGGCTCTTGCATTTTGTCTGAAATCATGCTTGCAAATTCACCTTTGAGACTACAGTGGAGCAAGAAAAGGGCATTGGACTCCAAGTTAGAAGACCTGGGTTTTAGGTAGTCACTTTTAAAAATTAACTAAGACAAATACATTCTAGTCTTGTCCAATCTGTGTATTATTTTTTTTAAACTACTAAACACACTAAAATGACTGGTAAAATAAAGAATCAAAATGTTTTTAAGAGAAAAAGCTGATAGAAAGTAAAATGTACCCCTTTCCCCAAATATAACTATAAAAGTCCTTCTATTCATTGTAAATTGCTAAAGGGGAAAAAATGCACCTGGCTAATTTGAGTGTGGATAGTGGGTTCCATTTAATAGAAGTTTTAATGAATGTGCATGACGGAAATCACATCACCTCCCTAGGTCTCAGCTGCCCCTCTTTAAAATAAGTGCACTGGATAAAATGGCATCTCAAGTCCTTGCTAACACTGGTAATTTATGCCAAATGCCTAGCCTCAGTTTCTTCATCTGTAAAATTGGACTAATAATAGAATCTACTTCCTATGGTTGTTGTGAGGATTAAATGAGTTAATCCTTGTAAAGTGCTAAGAAAAGCACTAAATACATTTATCAGACATTATTATTCTACTTAGGCATTTACAAAAACACACTGGTTGGGTTTCTCCCCTGTAACAAGTACTATGTTAGAAAATGGAATACGGATAAAATAGAAGTTGATTCTCCTACATTATGTAAGAACGAATAAACTTGGACTCTACAGAGTTTTAACTTCAGTATGTCTATAAATTGATGATTCTCTGGGATGACGGTTAAATGCTGTTCTGCATCCCTGGTCTGTTGAATTCCCATTTCTGAACAATGATTATTGTTAAAAATGTCAACTCTGTTTTACAGGGCAAAACAGCATTGTTACGAAAGATCTTTTGATTTATGTTTCAAGAGACAAAAGTTCAGTGTTTGCTAAAGGAGCGATCACAGGTCGAAGAATAGAAAAATGTTGACCACTCTAGCAATGTATATGGAATACAAGCTTTCTGGACCAAACTTGCCATAGGAGTAGAGTTTCGTTTATTTATTCATTCAACAACTGTTTGCTGGGTACCTACTATGCAGTCGTGTCTGTTATAAGGATGAGTAACAGGAAATGGTCCCTGCATTACGGAGTTAGCAGGGAGGACGAGCCAGCAATTACAGGAAAGTGTGATGAGTAAAATAATGCGGAAGCCAAGTGTGCTCTGGGAGCATCTGTCAGGGACCTGAACCTATTGATACTTAGTCCAGGGGACTGGAGGAAGAGATACTTACTCTGTGACCTGACAGGTGCATAGGAGTTCAGCAAGCCCAGGAAGTGGAGAATGTTTGGGCACAGGGAACGTCATGAGAGGTGAGAAAGCAGGTCTGAAGAACTGAGAGCAAGTCAGTCTTGCTGGGACAGAGCAAGGTGAGGAGTGATGACAAAAGATGATATTGGAGGTAAACAAAGTGGTTTGCATTTCACACTAATGGAAATGAGAAATCGTTGAAAGTTCTAAGCACAAATGTGCAAAACTGGTAATCCGAGGAAAAACAATTCATGAAACAATTAGCTTGACTTGAAATGTAAGCAGGAGGAAAATCCCTTAATTTATTCCTTCCCTGCCTGCTACAGAGACTAGCTCAAGTCTCGAGTTACTTTTAACCTATTTATGGCAGAAATATTATACACATGAGAGGGTGAAATATAAAAATATTTGCTTTCTTATTTACAACGTGGGTGCCTACCTACTCAGTGTCCTCACTGCTACACAACCACTGTAGCTTAGAAGGTGATGCACAGGCCATCCTCAGCCAAGGCTGGAGGGCTTGGTTATGAGTCAGGTGGAGCCAGGGACTTGAATCCGATGACTTGAGTTTGAATCCATCACTTGTTTGATGTCATTTCACCTCTGTCCACCTGCAATGAGGATTGTTTATCCTACATCCCTTGGATGCATGCAGTAAATGTCACAGAATCTGGATGTTTTCCTTTTTTTTTTTTTTGCAGTACGCGGGCCTCTCACTGTTGTGGCCTCTCCCGTTGTGGAAAACAGGCTCCGGACGCACAGGCTCAGCGGCCATGGCTCACGGGCCCAGCCGCTCCGCGGCATGTGGGATCTTCCCGGACCGGGTCACGAACCCGTGTCCCCTGCATTGGCAGGCGGACTCTCAACCACTGCACCACCAGGGAAGCCCTGTTTTCCTTATTTTTGTTCAGTGCCAGAAGAATGTGAAAGCTTCCCCCATAGGAGAGGTGGCCTTTCACTTCTGACACGGATTCCAAGGATGACATTAGAAATCACAGTCTCCAGTGTTGTTAATCACAAAAACCACAAAGTTGAAGCCAACTTTAAAGCAACGGGGGGGGGGGGGGAGTTGGCGGGGAGCCAGAAGACTCCAGAACTCTACAGTGGAAATGCCTCAGCAGTATAATTATACCCAGAGACTCTTTTCCTCTAAATGGGCTGTTAACTCAGTCAGTAGGAATAAAGGAACATTTGGGTTCCTTTGAAAAAAGAAAATGCATTAAGTCAAGACATTATTATAACTTATGCTGACTGCCAATCCAATTTACAAGTCTGAACATCTGAATGGATACTCTAAGTAAATTCACTTGATGGGTCATTTCGCATTTGCTAATTAAAAAAAAATGTCATCTTTAAAATGTTTCTACTCCAAATCTCCACAATCTCCAAAAATGTTAATTTATTATCAAAATGCCTTGAATATTCAAGATGATTTGTCTATTATAATACACATTTAATCATACTCAATATACGGTGACTGACAACAGAATTAGCTGTAACCACAAATGAACACCTTAATTTATTAAATACAGTGGTAGTAGAGTCCAAATTCTAACTTCTAAGAATGCCCATATTTTTTTTATCATTAATATAATTTTACATCTTCAGGAACACTCACAGTTCCACTTCTAACCTTTCCAAGCAGCAAAAAAAATGTGTTCTTTTAGCTACTTACTAATCCAGAAGACACTTCAAATAAATATGAACCATTTTCATATCACTATTATCTCCATCATTCTCCTCATTAGCTGTGTAAGTATCCAAATGCCTTCATGCTTTATGAAAATTTGAAAGTTCTTCTGCCTAAAAGGCTGACTGTGAACTTGGGCCATCCAGTGAAGTTCTCCTTAGTATTACTCCAAGTAACTCTCTTGAGCTGTAGTTGGAAAAGCAAAGGTTGTTTAGAGACATGGTTTCTATGCCTAGCTTTCTCTACCTTGCTATGTGTTATCTGACCAAGTAGCCAAGGCTACATGGCACGAGAGTCATAAAAAGGGAGCCTTCCTGGGTCTCAAATCCCATTCAGTACGATGGCAATAATAATGTTCGTCAAGCCAACTCAGAGATGTTGGGAAGCTCAAATAAGAAAACATATTTGAAAGTGAGTGCTTAGAAAAGTTTTAAGTACTTTCCCAAAGTATGGGGTCATTATTAAACAATCCTCTTCGCTTAGAAAAAAAACTTGCTCTTTCTTCCAGAAAGCTGAATCATATAAGTCTTTTTTTTTACATAATAGAAGCTAAAATTATACTGCATATTTTTTAAAAATATACTAAAGACTTTCTAATAATGCATTGAATCTGTTGGCTTTGCAGCTGTGGTTAAGGGGTTCCCATCAATAAGTAGAAGGTCAAGGCAACAATGAGAAGCAGACAGAATGGAGAGGAGAAGGTCTGATAGGCAGCTGATGGCATAAAAATGTCCTCATACTTGTAAATACTGACAACACGCTCTGAAGTCGGTGGTGAGTCTATATCATGTCGGGTGATGGAGCCTTTAAAGAGGAAAGAAATAAAAAGGAAGGGGCAATAGAAAAAAGGTACAGATTTAAAATGATACATGCAAACCACAGAAAAACTAAACTTCAAAGAACAAGAGCTACTATTTTTTCTCCAAATATATTTTTTATGTATGGCTCATTAACCACTCCTGACCACATGGACTCCCTTGCAGATGGAAGTCTATGGGATATAAAGTGGTAGCCTGCCCAGGCCAGACCAGAGAGGGTGTGGTGTGCTGTGTATCTGTATGTCTGCATGTCTGTCTGGCAGAGTGGTGTGGAATGGTATAGAAAGTAAGAGGATTAAGATACCAAACAAGTCTTTGGATGGGAAACATTTTTTGACCTGGTTAGAAGAGGAATGAGGGGAAAGGCTGTATGCAAAGGCTGCTTAATAAGCTGAAATTGATAGGAAGGGCCTGACCTTTGGATTAACCCATATGAAATTTAGGAGACTAAGGCATATGAATTTAGAGCAAAGATCTCCTTGGAAATAGGGCTCAGAGTGAGGGTTTTTTAAGGTACTATTTACTAGAGAAGCCGTGTCCAGCTGGACATGTCAAGCCCCTGCTGCAGTGTCCGTGCTGGCTCCTGTTAACACAAACCAAACTCCTCCGGCTGGCAAGAGTTTTTCTCTCAACTGGTCCCATTCACCTCTCCTCCCTAACCTCAATCATTGGTCACCTACATGAATTCCCAGGCTTAACTATGTACCTCCAATTCATACCTTTCCTGAGGGAAAGGCTAGATACAGCTACCAAGAGGCAGAACCAAACTCAAACCCAGAGTTTTAGATTCCAAATCCCATCATTTAAAATGAGTTCATTTCTCCAGCCTAAGACATGGTTTATTTCCCAGGGCATTGAAAGTACTCAAAGGTATAATTGTAGGTCCACCGTCGGTAACCTGGGAAATAAGCAAATGGAAAAGGTGTCACAAATCTGGAGGCATCCATATGTTTTCCCAACTAGAAACAGGCAAAAAAAGAGGGTATAAAATCTCCAATCGATCAATGGGAACAATTTGAAGAGGAAAAAAAGATCAGATTAGGCAACGGATAGTTGATGAGAAAGATGCAATTCCCAGAATGAGTTCTCATACAGCGATTGAGAACAGCTCACTTCCATCCTTGGTCAGGCCATCAGGCTGATGAACCAGGAGGAATGCTGTAGACACAGTGTAACTTGATTTTAGCAGCCTCTCAAAGGCCTCATGATATGCTTGGGTCACTGTTGGGGAAATGCTGAAGAGCCTTGCTGCCCAGAGTGAGGTCATCAGTGGACCAACCTGTTAGAAACGCAGAATCTCAGGCCCCACCCTAGACCTACTGAAAACTGCATTTTAACAATATAGCCAGGCAATCCCCATACACATTAAAATTTGAGGAGTGGGCTTCCCTGGTGGCGCAGTGGTTGAGAGTCCTCCTGCCGATGCAGGGGACACGGGTTCGTGCCTCGGTCCGGGAAGATCCCACATGCTGTGGAGCGGCTGGGCCCATGAGCCATGGCCACTGAGCCTGCGTGTCCAGAGCCTGTGCTCCGCAACGGGAGAGGCCACAACAGTGAGAAGCCCACGTACCACAAAAAAAAAAAAAAAAAAAAAAAAAAAAAAAAAATTTGAGGAGTAATGGGTTAAACAATAGGATAATTTGGTAGATTTATGACCACCAGAATAGTCATAAAGTGAGTATCAATCTCCAGAGCAGTCGCCAGAGGCCCTTTCCTGTTCAGTATTTTTTTATTTAGAGCATAGGAGTTAAGAGTACTCACTGATTTTGAAGTCAGACAGATATAGGTTTGAATTTCAGTTCTTCCATTAATTAGCTATATAGCCTTGAGCAAGTTCCTTAATCTCTCTAAAATGAGGATAATGCCTACAATTCTGGAGGATGTGGTGAGGAGTAAATGAGACCATTCTGAAAATTAGAGTCCACATACCATACACAGCAGACATATGATCTGTTTCATTAAGCACAGAGCTCATCATATACTATCTTGTATATCTTGCTCTAACTATGCATGTGTATAACTTGTCCATTTCTGTGTTCATGTGTATAAGTCCATTATAACATTCTGAAGGCAGAACATTCATATCGCCTTTCTCTCTTATGTTAGGCAAGTGCTTATCACTCCCTCGCCCCGTAAATAAGGACTACAAGCACAGCAGTGTCTGGTGTTTAATTCAGATACCAAAATGTAAGCTTACCCTGAATGGCTGGACCCCAAGCAAACAGATAATACCAACTTAAATGCAGATCAACAATCGTTTCATCTCTGGGAACATTCACAGGCCGTTTAAATCTGCAGGTGACCCGATTATTCTCAAAAACTCCTTCCTCATCTCTGGCAGGATTTCTCTGAATCTCCTTTGCCCACTGGCCTACGTTATAGAAGTGCTGTACGCGCACCCTGCCGTTGTCGTCGTGGACGCAGGCCATGACATCATCACCACCCTAACACGAAAGATGATGGAGAAAAAAGTCAAAGGTGTGTCTTTGGCAAACTTTTCTGCTAGAAAGAAATTTCACTCCGAAATATACGATCCATTAACTCTGTAATTGGAAGCCCCACCCCCCAAAATTGTTCTAAAAGCCATTAAAAATCTTTAACCAGGGACTTCCCTGGCGGTCCAGTGGTTAAGACTTTGCCTTCCAGTGCAGGGGGTGCGGGTTCGATCCCTGGTCAGGGAGCTAAGATCCCACATGCCTTGCGGCCAGAAAACCAAAACATAAAACAGAAACAATATTGTAAAATTCAATAAAGACTTTAAAAATGATCCACATCAAAATATATTTTAAAAAAATCTTTAACCAAGTGACCAGAGTTTGTATCACCATAGCTGACATCCAGTGCCTCCTAATGAGTCATTTAGAGAAGAATACATCACCAGCTCTCCAGCAGTCCTGCCGAAAACACAGACACTAACCTAATCATAAGCAAACAATCAGACAAACCTGAATGGTAGGTCATTCTACCAAAAAACTGGCCCATAATCTTCAAAGGGGTCAATGTCATGAAAGACCAAAAAGAAAAGAAAAAAGAAAAGATAAGAAACTATTTCAAAATAAGTAAGGCTAAAGATACATGACAGCTAATGGTGTTCCTAGACAGACTCCTGAGTCATAAAATAAAAATTTCTGTAAAGGGCAGTATTGGGATAAAGGGCAAATTTGAAAATGGACAAGTATATTTGATAATACTATTGTATCTATGTTAAACTTCCTGAATTTAATAAACTATATAATGAAAAAGAATGTCTTTGATCTTAGGAGATACCCACTTAAATATTTAGGGTTAAAGGGTCATGATATCTTCAATTTCACCTCCAAAGTTTCCAGAAAATAATAAAAATAGTAAGTAGTAGCAGCAGTCAGAGTTGTTGTAGTAGCAGCAGCAGTAAAGAGACATAAAGCATATGTGGCAAATGTTATTGTTTGTGAAAAAGTGACAGTGGTGACAGTTCCACACCATGAATGTGACTGATGCCACTGAATTGAATACTTTAAAATGGTAAATTTTAGGTTATGTACGTCTTGCCACAATTAAAAAAGTTACCATTTGGTGAATCTAGGTGAAACATATATACAGGAGTTTATGGTCCTATCCTTGCAGCTTGTCTGTAGGTTTAACATTTTTGTAAAAAACAAACCAAAAACGTTATAGGTGTTCATCAGTTATAACAAATGTACCCTTCTGTGAGGGATGCTGATAATGGTGGAGGCTCTGCACGTGTGTGTTGGGGGGGTATATGGAAATCCTGTGTACCCTCTATTCAATTTTGCTGTGAACCTAAAACTGCTCTAAAAAATAAAATCTAACGAAGAAAACAGTAATGCATCATTTCAAAAAAAGTTAAAGGTTATTAAAAAGGGGTTCCATTTTGCTTTTCCTGTGTATCAGGTTTTGAAAACTTTTAAATCTGTGCTTCTTGGAGTAATAGGAGAAGAAAAGAGAGACCTATATTTTATTTTTTTGAGACCTATACTTTAAAGGCCCCTAGATAGCAAAATGCCAAACATAAAATCTGAATGCTCCTCACTCGACCTCCCTCCTGAGCCCCCTAATCTTAACAGCTGCATCATGAGTGCAAATGCATTCCAGGACAAGAACTGGTCAACTGCACTGCAAGCCAGCTTCTGGGATGACACACACCTGCTGTTTCTCCTATTGACCCTAAAGTAGGAGATAAGTGATATAAATTAGTATCCATGCCGTCTTACCAGGTGGACCCACTGTCTTACTGACTCTCCAAGAACAAACTCACTGGAGCTCTGATTGCTTAGCCTGATCCCCCAGTCTCTTCTTACCACCCACATACAACCTATGTCCAATCCACCAGCAAAGACTGTCAGCGTTACCTTCAAAACATACCTGAAATCTGAGCCCTTCCCACCACGCCTGCTGCTGTAACCCTGGTCTGAGCTGCCCTCCTCTCATTGCAAGAACCTCAAAACAGACCATGTGAAGAAAAGCAGCAGCAGCACACGCAAAGGTTCAAAGGCCTAAGAAAGTCTGGCTATTTGGGAAGCACCTTGGCACAGTGAATGGCAAATGATGATGCCCCAGAGGAAAGAGAATGCAGCAGAGGCACAGACAGAAGCAGAGGTAAGGGATGGTCAGCTACCTGGGTTCCTGCCTGTTTCACAGTCCTTTCTGAGGACCAGATGTGTTCCTGCCCATGTATACTGTGGAAGACTGAATTGCTGGACACAATTCTTCACTCCCCTGCTGTTATATTATGTACATACGCCTTCACAAGGCTTCTTGCTAGAGGGAGTGTATTTCCCTGCCCCTTCATTCTGGGCTTGGCTGTGTGAATGACTTCAGGCAATGGAATATTATCAGCAGATGTGATGTGAACACAGGTTTGAAATAAGCTTGGATGGCTCTTGTGCTTCTGCCTCTGCCATGAGAAGAACATGCCTGGGTAGTTACTGGTTCCAGAATGATTAGAGAATACCTGAATCCAAGCCATGGCCTGGAGCCAAGCCCAGCTGAGTCCCAGCCAATCCACACACATGTGAGCAAGAGATAAATGCTTCCTGTTATCAGCCGTGTAGTTTTGGGGGCTCTCTTGCAGCCGTACTGTGGAAATAACTAATGAATACTGGTACCACGAGACACATTGTATTCTCATAACCAACCCTTCCATCTACGTTTAAGCTAGCTTGAATTTTTTTTTAACTTGTAATCAGAGAGCCGTAACTAGTATCACTGTTATACGGATTTGATCAATTTACTTGCTTTACTTTGAAAAAGAAAATTAAATGCCAGAAATCGGCTTCTCCCATTTAAAAGTGGCGTCATAACTTAGGGAAACACAACCGTGCTCATTCTCTAAAGTCTAAAGTAGCACAGCAACCTAAAGAGAAAAAGTAGCTTCTATCATGCTCTGTGTCTTACCATTTTCCTGTCTGAAGAGAATCCAACTGCTACCCAACCATCTGTGTCTGCACTCAGCTCAAATTCCACATCAGCCCCTATCATCCGGTAGCTAAGGAAGTAGTCACAGGTCTCTGCATTACAGCCCGGTTTGCCATATCTATAGGATATATCAAAACAGATATTACTGCTTCCTCAGCCACTTACTCAAAATACATCAACAGAACATCTGTGTGTCAGGCAGGACGCTAAGCAATATTAATAAATATATTAGATCTTTGCTACCTGGGATCTCAAAACCCCAGTTTCACTCAGGAGAGACCATGGAGACAAACCGCTCCTCTTTATCTACCTGCAAACTGAGGTCCAGAGATGGGAAGACACTTACCGAGTGAATCAAGCTGCAACGGGACTGAACCTGGGCCTCCAGGCCTAGCCAGGGTTCTCTATGTGTTATTAGAGTTTCTCAAATATTAATTATTACTGAATTATTTCTGCATCCCTTTTAGAGAAAAAAAATTCTCTGAGTTAATAATTTAAATAATTTACCAGTTCTTTTCACTTACAAATTTTCAATTAAACTACAAAATTAAACTAACAAAAATGGGCAAATTAAATATAGATTAAACTACAAAACCAGGAACTTTTAAATTCATAGCATTCACGTGATAAATGAGGTCATTTCACTGAAAGCGACTTTCTGCTTACCTGCGTGTAGTGTGTCTGAGTGGCCTCTGCAGGGTCTTTATTTTGAGCATGTTCTTACTACTAGACATGACTCCACTCCCCTCCACTTTTATCTATTTGAATTGCTCCACAACACTTATACATACAAGCCACCAAACAAATGCCTCATCTGGTAATCACTGGGCACGAATGCATCATTTATTCACAAAATTTGCTTTTGCTCTTTCGGGCTACTTGGTGCTGATACAATTCAGACACTACAGTA
Organism: Mesoplodon bidens; assembly: GCF_964165515.1. Classification (NCBI taxonomy): domain Eukaryota; kingdom Metazoa; phylum Chordata; class Mammalia; order Artiodactyla; family Ziphiidae; genus Mesoplodon; species Mesoplodon bidens. The sequence goes on from NC_138162.1 coordinate 34,462,640, forward strand.
CAGAGCACTGTAAGGGGGTTACCCAGACAACCAGATTATGCATTTGTTCATCTGTTTAAGGAGCATCACTGAAATGAAAACATGAATTAAAATTTTCTTCCAGAGGACTTGTGGATCCTTTAAGGATCAGCAAGCCCTAGTTTTAGGAACACTGCTTTACACCATTTTCAGAAACGACAGAAAATTGTAGCAATGGGTGGGATAATCTAAGCTCAGATGGAAGGTATCTAAAAGTACAGGATGCAAGGCTGCCAAGTATTGACGGAGGAGGGAGACAAGGAACATGCAGCTCTGCTGGCAGATACCCTGAGAAGCTGGCAGGAGGTGTAAGCTCAAGACCACAGGAACTGGGCTGAAAAACCTGAAAAGGGTGAGGAAAGCTAAAAGAGGGGTGAATGGGCCAGAAAGCAAGTCTCCCTGAAGCTAGCAGGGCACTAAAATGCCTTCCCTTCTCAAAAATATCCCTTGATCACCAGAATTATTCTTTGCTGGCTATCTTCCCCAATAATCATATCACTGGATTTTTAAAAATTCCTTAGAAATACGCTTGTAATCAAAGAAAACTCAAAACCTCCATGTTCAATTGTTTGTCCTTGAGCACTGAACCAAAAAAAAAAAAAAAACTCAAAACATTCAGTGCAGTGGCCATCAAAATCTTTACTCAAGGACAATTTGTTTTAGGAAATAAAGGATTCAAAGAAAAGGAGGGTTTCCCAACAAAGCACAGCTGTCTAGACGGGAGGCCCACTGTCTACACTACTGTTTTCTAGCTCCAGCCCATCACGTCTTGACAGAATACTACTAATAATCAGGCAGGAACTCACTAGATCTGAGACAACTAGCTAGACACAATAATCAATGCGTAATGACTAGTTAGTATCATACAGCTACCCATAAGTCATGACTATTGATTTGAAAAGGAACTGGGTCTTAGGCACATGTATTATTGCCTGTCCCATCCACACCCCTGCTGAATAAGCAGAGACATCTGTGTTATGTGATTCTTTCTCATACAACTGGTTAGACCCCTGAGCCAATGGCGTACAGTCATAAATGAAGAACTAGAGAAGAACGTTCTAGGGCCAACGGGCATGCTACAGCTCAAGGCTTGGAAGACTGAAACCTGGAGTGGCCATCAGAAACAAGCCGCATCTCTGCTGAAGTTATGAGGGGTACAGGTCCCTGGTAGAGTGAACTGCATGCAATTTAAATACTACCTTGAGAAGTAAAATCAAAGTCTTGGCTTTAAAGTTATGCAACTCGCAGATCTACCAACCTAAAGCATCCCTTAGTTTTTCCACAGTCATCCACTTTGATTTTGGCAAATGGATCCACAGGAGGAGCAGTAGGGAAAGGGTAACCTGGCCAGTGAGAATAAATAATGGTTAGAAAATCCAGGAACAACGTTTCCAATGAGAAATGCTTCTTTTTAGTAGGTTGACTATTCTCTAGCGCACGCGTCTAGAAATGGTGAAGGCCTCAGAAAAGAGCTTTGTTGAAGCCTAATCACCCTTTTCATGAGGGGCAGGTAGGGGCACACGTCTTTGAACCCAGCCTTACGTGTTAACTGAGAAAGGGCTTTTTCCTCACTTACAGGTAAGGAGCCTGAGGCACTGAAAGAGGGCATAATATCATACCCACTGGCTCACCACTGTCCCCTGAGAGTGTGAAAATCACAGTTTTATACAATACACATGTTCTAAGAGAAAAAATAAACGAAACACTTCTATATTTGATAGCAGAGGTTTTCCATTTATATCTATATGTTATAATAGGGTTTTTCTGTTTCTCTGAACTTCCATTTTTCATTAAGCTGTATAGAACATTGGCTTATCTCACTAATTCTTTAAACACATCATTTCATGCATCTTTCTTAACATCATAATGCATTCAACCACACATCAAAGGAAAGCCTGCATTATGCTTCCAGTCTGTGACACAAATATTTTTCTTCTAGGCTGTTCACTCCCTGCACCATGTGTGATTTATCTTGTATTCTCTGCCCATCACAGTGCTTGACACTGGACATTGAATGATTGTCAAATGAATAAATAAAATCACCCATAGATATTAGGCAGTGCAAATACACTTAAAAAAATTATTGTATTAGTTTTTCTTTTCTCACTATTCTGAAGTCCTTTCTTTGTGATTTGTAATTTTTTTAAATGAGGTTTTGTTTACTTTGTTTCATTAAGTTATACTTTTAAAAAAGCCAACAGCAGATGCAAACTATTACATTTAGAATGGATAAACAAGAAGGTCCTAATGTATAGCACAGGAAACTATATTCAATATCCTGTGATAAACCATAATGGAAAAGAATCTAAAAAAAAGAATGTCTATATGTGTATAACTGAGTCACTTTGCTGTACAGCAGAGATTAGCATGACATTGTAAATCAACTACACTTCAATAAAAAAAAAAGTCACCAGGTCACATTTTCCTGGTTCATATCTGTGCTCTACGGACAGTTCATCTCTACTACCCTAGATCTTGATCACATACTAAAGTACAGCCCTACCTTTTCACCATCTTTAAGTACTTGGGCCAGATGCATTACTTTTTCTATTTTCATGCTTATTTTATGCTAAGTTGGAAATCCACTTAAGTACTATAGACTGAGTCCCACCTTGGATGAGTTTTTTGTTTTTCTCTTAATATTTATGGAGTTCGATGCTACTATGTTAAGCATCATCCTATATGTTCTTCCTCTTCTCACTACAATGCTGTGGCTATTTTTTCTCAGAGTATTTATCCAGGAATGCAATGACTACTTATGTTTTTAAGGTTCTATAGGTGTCTGAAAAAGACAATCTCTTGTAATGTTGCTTCTGACGCAGGTTCACCATTTTCGTCCATCATCTTTACTACTTCCTAGCATCTAGAATGATACATCAGCATATAGCAAATTTCTTGCTCAATAAATGCCAGTAATTATTACTATTGGATATTATTACTATTAAATTTTTAAACTAACCATTGGGTAAGATCGCCTCTAGAAGAAGAATGGGTTTCTAAGCTCCAAATAAGATCAAGTTTTGGAACAAAGCTCACTTATAAATGTATTGAACTAGCTTATTAATGTTGGTAAATGGCTTATTTCTCAGGGCTTTTCTAGCACTGATTTTCTATTTTATATACTTCTAAATCTTAGAATGAGAACTTTTGTTGTCAAATGAATTTGGGCATCATTTAATAATATCACATTTTCTTCTCATTTTGTAAGATGTTTTGTTTAAGTGTAAATTTATTTATTTATTTATTTATTTATTTTCCACTGCACTGGGTCGTCGTTGTTGCACGCAGGCTTTCTCTAGTTGTGACGAGCGGGAACTACTCTTCATTGCGATGCGCAGGCTTCTCATTGCGGTGGCTTCTCTTGTTGCAGAGCACGGGCTCTAGGCACATGGGCTCAGTAGTTGTGGCTCGCAGGCTCTAGAGTGCAAGCTCAGTAGCTGTGGCGCATGGGCTTAGTTGCTCCGTGGCATGTGGGATCTTCCCGGACCAGGGTTCGAACCCATGTCCCCTGCACTGGCAGGCGGATTCTTAACCACTGCGCCACCAGGGAAGTCCCTGTAAGATGTTTTGTAATAAAGAATTTGATTGGTTTTTGTCCCTGGTTCCTGGGAGGGCGACTCTAAATCCCTGGAATTTCCCAATGGGTCTTTCTTATTCCTGAGCCCCTTGGGGTCACACCTGAGTTTATGCTAAGAGACAAGATGACTCAGAATGGGGACTGGTCACTAGAAAGACAAACCACGTGATTAGAGGTTTGGGGCTTTGAGCTAGCCCTGCCTCCAGGGAGGGGGTGAGGGGCTGGAGATTGAGTTCAATTCTGTAGCTAATGATTAAATCAGCCATGCCTTGGTAATGAAACCCCAATAGAAACACTGGACACTGAACCTCAGTGCAGCTTCCTGGTGGTGAACACACTGATATGCTGGGAGGGTGACAGGTCATGATTCATTGGAGAGGAATCCTGCATTCATGGAAACTGCATTCATGAGCCCCCAGACTCTGCCCTGTGTGTGTCTTCACTGGCTGTTCCTGAGCTGTATCCTTGATACTAAAACTGTTATTGTGTGTACAGCCCATTCCTGAATCCTTTGAGACGTTCTAGTGAATTATAGAACCCAAGGGAGGTTGTGAGTGGCCCCTGGATTGGTAGCCAGTTGGTCTGAAGTGAGGCTAGTCTTGTTGTGGACCATGCCCTTTAACCTGTGGGGTCATTAGTGCCAGAACTGAATTTCAAGACACCAACTGGGGTTGGTATCAAAATATAAGCAAAGCAATATTATATTTTTTTTCCTGAAATTAAATGATCTCACTATTTGGAATAAAATAAGTTTGGACCACGTGCCAATATTTAAGCTCCTGTATCTCAGCTACAACCCAGCCTCTACAGCCAGCTGTAGGATGGGCTAGTACTCTGCAAACCACATCTCTCCTTTGCCAGCTGGCTAGGTTCTGCCAAAAGAAAACATTAAAGGGAGGTTGGGAGGCAGGAGGAGGGAAAGACCATTTGTTCCTGTTTGATTGCTGTCCAATATGCAAGTCCTCAGCAACTCTATTTCATCCTCACATTGGCAGTCGGTTTGAGTTTACAGCTTTTTTCTAGACTCCCAGGACCAGCCTCTTCAAAGGAACTGGCATCAGCTGGGCAGACAGCCCATTCTCAGAGGATGGGCTGCACCTCTGGGGCGGGGGTGGGGGTGGGGGTGGGAGTGGGAGGTCCCTTGTCTGATCTCTTGGTTCTCACAGCCTCAAGCCCTTCTCTCTGCTCCCTCAGCCCCAGGGCCGGCACCCACTTCCCAAAGTGACTTTCTCTGAGCTCCCTTCTTGCTTCTGCAGTCCCCTCAATACCTTTTCAGACAGCTCCCTGGGCTGGCTATCCTGTTTTAAAAAGCTTAAAAAATTGGTTTCTGTCTCTCTGACTAAACCTTGATGGGTAGAGACTAAGTGTATTAATCCTTGAATAGCAATACAATGTAAATGTTTGTGAAAAACCATATCTTATTAGCAGTTATCATCTTGAAGCCTAGAGAATTAAGATATTCAATCGGATCTGTTTTACATGCACTGTACAATTTTATTGGAAAATTGTGTTTATTGTAGAATTTTAATTTTTAAATACCCTAGGTCCACAGAATTAATGATATTTCTTGATTTACGGAACACTCCGTTGTATGGATATACAACATTTTTTTATCCATTCAGGGGCTGACAGACATTCAGGTTGTTTCTACTTTGGGGCTATTATGAATAATGCTGCCATGAACATCTGTGTACAGGTCCTTGTGTGAACATATGTTTTCAGTTCTCTTGGAATAGAATTGCTGTGTCATATGTTAACTCTACGTTTAACTTTGTGAGGAACTATCAAATTATTTTCCAAAGTAGCCACACTGTTTTACATTCTTACCAGCAATGTACTGTGGGGAGGTTGGGGGGAGGTCCTTTGTTTTTTATAGCCATCCTAGTGGGTGTTAAGTGGTATATCATTATGATTTTGATTTGCGTTTCCTTAATGACTAATGATGCTGAGTATCTTTTCATGTACTTATTGGCTATTTGTATATCTTCTTTGGAGAAATGTCTATTTAGAGCCTTTCTCCATGTTTTAATAGGGTAGGCTGTCTTTTTATTATTGACTTGTAATGTATTAGCTTTTTAATCTCTGCTATGTCTAGGGTTATTTCTCCCTTTTTTCATTCCTAATATTATTTGTCTTCTCTCTTCTTCTCCTTATCAATCTTGCCAGAATCCTACTGTGAGAGTTAATTTTATGTGCCAACTTGGCTAGGCCAGGTGTCCAGATATGTGGTCAAACATTATTCTGGATGTTTCTGTGAGAGTGTTTTCGGATGAGATAAACATTTAACATTTTATATCAGTGGACTCTGAGTAAAGCAGATTGCCCTCCATAATGTAGGTGGGCCTCATCCCCAGCTGGACAGAACAAAAGGACTGAGCTTCCCCAAGCAAGAGTGAATTCTGTGGCAGATGGCCTTCGGACTTGAACTATAACATTGGCTCTCTCCTGGGTCTCCAGCCTGCCAGCCCACTCTGCAGATTCTGGACTTGCCAATCTCCAAAACTGTGTGAGCCAACTCCTTAAAATAAACTTCTCTCTCTCTGTTTCTCATCTATATATACATACACATCCTATTGGTTGTGTCTCTCTGGATAACACTGACTAATACATGTATCTACTTCATTCATATTTTCAAAGAATCACTTCTGGCTTTTTTGATTCTATTTACTGAATATTTGGTTTCTAATTCATTAAATTCTGCTATTTCGTCCTTTCTTTCCTCCTACTTTCCTTAGAGTTTTTCTTTCTCTAACTTCACAATTCTTTGGCACTTCTCCTTTTCTTCTATCAACGTTTAAGCCCAACAATCAACTGCCTCCAGGGGTTTCTGCCTGGACATTCCACAAGCAAAACAATTCCAGACGCCCAACACTGAGCTTCCCCACCTCCCAAATGCCCTTCCTTCTATGTTTTCTATCTTAGTGAAGAATCCCACCACCCACCCCCAGTCTCCCAACCCTGAAACCCTAGATTCCTCCACCTGGAACATTTCCTCCATCACCATTCCTTTCATTTCCACCCTGAAACATGAGCCTGCCTCTTGGCTATTGCACTGCCTCCTATCTGATTCCCCCACTTCCCTTCTAATTCTTCCACCAGCGCCAGGTTTCTAAAACAGAAATCAGATCTTGTCACAACGCCATTTGAAGACCTTTACTGGCCTCTCCCCACCCCCTCCTATCTCTCCTACACTCACTCGTCTTCCTTAGTCCTGACATGTATGCGTCAGACACCCAGCCATGCCAGCTTCTGCTTTCCCCCTTAGCTTTGTCCATGCTCCCACTTTTTTTTTCTATTGAAGTATAAGTTGATTTAGAATGTTGTTGCTCCCACCTTTTTATTACTGGTTTTTGGTGGTTTGTTTGTTTGTTCCTTTCCCTCCACTTTCCATTTTAGTGCTTTCTTTCTCTTTATTGAAAATTAAAATTTGGATGAAGACCAAATAATATTGGTTTGAGGCAAAAAAAACCTTTTTTTCCTCCTTCCCTTTCCTTCTTCTCACATGTGCCTTGTAAACCCCTCCAATAACCGTTCTGTTTTGGAGGATGAAAGCCATTTTTTCCTCCCTTCAAGAGGCACTTATTTTCTTGGTTTATTTCTCCAGGTTCTCAACATGCTTTTGTTGTTTCCATTCTTGTCTAACTCGCAGCCACTATCTGTTCTTCTTTTTGCAATCCCTTGAGCCTGTTTTGCCATACTCCACTAGGTGGATAATGGCTTCTCGTTAGCTATTTATTGCTTCTAATTAACTGCTTGGATCACAGCCCTCAGGTATTAATTTGGTACTTAATTCCTTGAAGTTTTAACCAGAAATTATCTGTTCAAATCTCTGAGAGCTACTGCATCAGCCTATTTCTCTTTCTGGACTGCCTGAATCGTTTCTGCTTATCAGAACCATATAAAGAAGCAAAAATGTCAAGGGACTTTGTAAAATGGAACATTCCACCCACGTGGAGCCCGTTTAGCAAAGCTTTCATCATGTCACTCCACCACTCAGGAACCTGCAGTGCCCAACTGACTACCCCATCAATTCCAAGGCCCTCTTTTCAAGTTTGCCCATAAAAATGCCCCATCCCGCCTGTTCCACTGCATTTCTTAACATATGTGTTTAGAAGAGAGGGTCCACAGGGACCCACTCTTCTAAACACGCTGGACACCTCGCACCACCTTATCCATAAAGTCAATCAACAACAAACCCACCCGGTTCTCTGCTACCTTCTAGCTGTGTGACTTTAGCTACAATATTTAAACTTTCTGGGGGTCAGTTTCCTTAACTCGAAAGTGGGAATAGCAGTAGTATCTAAGTCAGAGTGTTGCTATAAAGATTAAAGTTAATATGGGTAAGGTACTTAGGACAGTGACTGGCACACAGTAAGCACTTAATAAAAGTTAGCTCCAGTTAGTGTTATTATTGGGTTAGATTCATGGATATGAATTAGATGTAGATTATTTACCTTTAAATTATTTACCTTTTCTGTGATTTGTTTTGGTTTTATTCTCCCACCCCAAAACTATATATATATATATATATATATATATATATATATATATATATATGCTGTTTCTACTTTGTCACTGAACAAGGTGATACTATCTTTGTTCAAACCAAAGTACAAATGAAGAGATACTATAAATGAAAAAAAAAAGTGTGCACGTGCCTGTGTGTGTGAGTTGGGGGGGCTCTTTTTATTCTCAGTACGTATATATGCACCACGAGGGGAAAAGCATCCCAAATGTCTATATGTACGGTGATGAGTTATGTATTCACATACAATACACAGTAGACACAGGAAGAATATAGGCAGATGAAGGAACTCCTGATCTTCCCCCCAAGCTCTGTTCTTCTCTCTACTGCCTTACGAGCTCTTTCCCAAGATGGGAAAAATTGTGGTCAGAACTCAATGGTCAGAAACTCATGGATTGGGCCATGTTTTACAAGTGCTCAGACTACTATGCCTTAAAGATAAGCAACCTTGAATGGTGTTCCTTCTTTCCTTCCTAGGTAGGGTATGGCCCAAGGGCAAGCCAGCTACCATCATCCAAGTGGCTGGCTGATGAGTCTCAGGGTTTGCTCTTCAGACCTGGTCTGTAAATCTTAGCAGCAAGGAGAAGGGAGCAGCAGGCTTCATTTAGGACTTAACCCTAAGCCAACACCCAACTCAATTTTTTTCAGAGAACCCTCAGAATAGGAGGTTTGCCCATAATCATGTGGTAATCTGTTTTATATTCTACTGTTGTTCTGAATATATAGATTCTGGCTTGAGAACCTCAAGGGTAAGAGGGTATGGGTGATAGGAGTCAAGCACCAAGAACCTATCCAAACTGTGAACCATGGACAGCACAAAGGGTCACAGCACGGTTAGACTGTACTCTGGGAGAATATCTTGCCTAATGGCAGGGAATGGGGAGAGAAAAGCAGAGAAGCCCTCTGAAAGAGGCAGCAATTGAGCTGGGACTGTACGGCTGAGTAGTATAGGCTAAGACAGTGGGAACCCCCAAGAATTCTGAAAACTAGCATCATTAAACCAAAATATAATTTAAATTTAAAAAAATGAACATGTTAGGGGGTGATGAGAAACATCAAATCAGCCAGTGTTCAGTCTGTGGTCTGGTGGGTCTTGGGCAACCTGGACACTGGAGAAATGGTCTCTGGACAAGGTGGGTAATGGTCACTTGGCTCAACCAGAGTTTCAGGGAATTCTCCATGCCCACCACCATTATTCTAATTCCCTTTTTCTGATTTCATACTACTGGGCTACTTTTTCATTAAAAATTCAGTTTGTCAGCAACTTTGAACCTGAGAAGGGGGTACCCTGCATAGATAAAACAGCCCAATCACTAGAAAAAGACAACCCCACTTGTACTGATAGATAGAATAGTTTAAACGTACTATTTCTACCTCTTCATTTGCCACTTCCTCCAAAATCAACTGGGCTCCCTCTTTCCTTCTCCACTGAACTCATCCCAGGAAAATCCACCCATTACCTCTCATTTCCTGAATCCATCAACTATTTTAAGTCTTCACTGGGCCTCCCCATGGCATGGGACACTCTTCCTGATGCCTTTTTCCTTCGTCTCCTGGGTGGGAAGCCATTCTGGGACATTTTCTGGTTCTGCTTCTCCATCTCTGGCAGTACCCTTTTAAGGCAGTGTCATTGATTATTTCTAAGGATCTTGGGAAAGTCTCTACTCAAGACCCACAAGGCTAAAGCCTAGGCCCAGGGTAATCTAGTAGACATGCTTCCCCTGGGAGGCTCACCCCACAAACATCCCCACTAGCACCCACCAAATGGTTGTAGGATCAGCCTTTGAAGGTAAGTGCAAGGATCAGAGAGAAGAGTAGAATGGACAGTGAAAGCTCAGAGTGAGGGAAAGGAAGGAGTGAGAGATGGTTGTAAATGAAAGTTGGGTCAGACAGAAAATTCCAGATAAAGGAGTTGAAGCTTCATCCAGGGAGTAGATTGGAACCATTGCAGATTTTTGAGGGTTAGAGCCAGGCTTCAGGTGGTATGTGCAGAATGGGTGAGAGTGCCAAGCAGACAAACTAGAGATTTGTACACGTATCACAGGCCCTGCTACCCCTGTAGGGTCACCTCACCTAAGTGCCCTCCCCCTTTTGTCTCATTAAAGTCTCTCACACTTCCTGGTTCAACTCTATAAAGCTTTCCTTTGGGCTGCAGCCCACCTGATGTCCATGTTCATAAAAGTGCCTGGACTATACAGCTAACTTCATTCTCTCTATATATACAAACTGACATCGAATCTGACCTTGTTCTCCATTTGTTAGGTGCATGTGCCCAATAAGAATATAATTTCTCATGTGCTGCCTTTGAGTCACCTGGCAGTGTGCTAGGCTGACTATGAACAGAATAACTACCTATTACATGCTTTCAAAAAGAGATGGATTTTGTACTATTTACTCTTTTATAGAGTGACAGATTCTACTTCTGCTTGTTGTTCCCCTACTCTGCCCCTGCATTCTTTCCTTCTCCCTGACTACATGGCTGCCCAGCTAGAAGACTCTACTTTTCAGCTTCCCTTGCAGCTAGGTCATGTAATTAGGTTCTTGCCAAAGAAATGTGTGCAGCAGTGATTTCTGCAACCAGCCTAAAAGGTAACTGTTTGTCCTGAACTTCCTCTCTTTCTCCTTTCCTCAAGCTTGAACAAAGACATGCAAGCAACCTGACTTCCACACAGATGAGGACAAAGCCTTAGACGGTGGGGGAACAACATCAGGGAAAGAACCTAGGTCCTTGAATGACCTTGTGGAACAGAGCTGGACCACCTGTCCAGACCAGCCAGACTCAAATGAAAGAAAAATAAACTATCTTATTTAAGCCACTGTATGTTGGGGTCCCTGTTTCAGCAGTTAAGCATCTACCCAACTAATGTATTTCCCCAAATCCATTTCTCCATATAATACAGTAAGTCCAGCTTTTGAATTGGGCCTATTACTTCCCAGATAAAGGCTACATTTCCCAGCCTCCTCTGCACCTATGGGTGACCATATGACTAGGTTGTGGCTAATGAAGTGTAAGTAGAATTGTTACATGGGCCTTCTGAGCAATCTCCTTATAAAGTAGTCAGTGACCTTCTTCCCACTTCCTCTTTCCCACGGTCTGGAAAGTGAATGTAATGGCTGGAGATGAAGCAGCCATTTTGGACCATGAAGTTACATTCTAAGAGTTGTGAAGAAGCAGAAGACCAGGATTAGTGTCTCCAATGACCAGTTTTAGACTGCCTACTTCTAGATTTCTTTACGTGACAGAGAAACTTCTATCTTATTTAAGCTATTAATGTTTGTTTGTGGTAGGTAGCTAAACCTAATCTTAAGTAACAGATACATCCAGCCTCATATCATCTGCTGGGACACACAACATTTCAAAGCCCAACTTGATTCTTGGATATTCCTCTTAGCAGAAGAAAAGAAAAATCACTTTCCAAATTGCAGAAGTAAGAAGCCAGTTTCCATTCCTTCTGAAGAAAATCAGCTTGGCTTTTGTGCTCACTGAAACACTGCCTCTACAGGGAGGTCATTGAGGGACAAACACCCTGTCTCTGGGCCCACCAGGCCCCAACAATGGCGGCTCACACTAGGGATGCATGACATGTGGGAAAACAGTAAAGAAGTGGGATGGAAGTGGGGAAAGAGATGTGACCCAGCTCTCATGGGCAGGGCAGTGAGCACGAACAGAACGCTGAGCTTGGGACACTAGCCACTGCAAATTTAGGTCCATACAGACAGGGAGGAAATAAGGCAACATCTCTCTTTAAGTTGGGATTTCTGCTTCCCACCAGCTGCTCTTATCTCACACACCCTAGGCCAGATGGCAGTCTCCTCCCTTACCACCCCCTACCCCAATCCCTGACAGAGACAGAGAGTGGAGGCCAGATGCTGAAAACTGGGGGAGCCTAGACTCAGCCCCACCTGTCCGCAGCTTCGCAGGACTTGGCTGACCACCTGCCTCTCCCGGCCTCAGTCTCCCCACCTGTAAAGCCAGCAGCGGGCGGAAGGCGCTGACAGCTCTTGGGACCACTTGTCCAGGAGGATGGGTAGTGGGAGCCACGCGCTCCCCGTCCGGGCCTCGGCCGTGCCGGCGCTGCCTCCATTCGCATCCTAACCAACTGCCCGCCCCCGCCCCCGCCCCCGCTCCTGCCGCCTCCGGCCCCCGTCCCGGGTCTCCGCTCCCGCAGCCCCTCATCCTCCCGCAGCCTCACCCTCCTCGGACAGGTAGCGTAGGTCGTAGAACTCCCCCGCGAAGGTGCCGTAGGAGGAGTCGTGGCGCGGAACCGCCTCGTCAGAGCCCGAGTCCCCCCGCGCGCGGCCCCGGGGCCCCCGGCCCCCGGCGCCCGCGCCGTCGTCCGCGGGGCTGGCGGCACAGGCGATGGTCCCGGCCAGCAGGAGCAAGAGCAGCGGCGCCCAGGCCCCCGGGCGCTGCCGGCGCGGCCGCGCCATCGCTATCCACCGATCCCGCAGCCAGGCCGCTCGGGCCGCAGCAGGGGCGCCGCGGGCGCTGGGCCGGGACTGCGCGGCCGCCCCCGCCGCCGCCAGCACGCGTCCGCCGCCGCTAGCAAGCATCCGCCCCCTCCCGCAGCCCGCGCAGCCGCGGAGCCGCCCGCACCCGCCGCCTCCCAGCCTCGGTCTGCGCATCCTCGCTTGCGCCAGAAGCCTCCCATTCTTCCTAGCATCCTCTCCTCCTCGCCCGAACTCTCTTTCTCTGCCTCCGTTCTTTCTCCCATTTCTCCTCCCTCCCTCCACGAGTCTCTCACAGACACGGATTTGGCCCTTCTACCCTCTTGCTACTACTCAGAAAGTGGTCCACGGAGCAGCAGCAGCAGCAGCATCCCCAGAGACCAGCATGTTAGCATCACTAATCTCGGGCCCCACGGCAGACACGTGACTCAGGATGCATTTTACCAATATCCCCGGGAGACCCCAGTATATGTTCACATTTAAGAAGTGCTCCCCGGAGGGTTCACCTTGAACACACCTTGTCAGAGTCGCTGCTTCCCCCACCTTGTTCCAGCACTTTTTGGTTTATATAAAGCACTTACTATATCCATTACTTCTTGGGATCATCACTGAAAAAGTTGAAATTGCAAGATCCGCACTTTATAGATAGGTAAACCGAGGTCCTTAGGGCCACTTTAAACATAGGTAAACCGAGGTCCGAGGTCCGAGGTCCTTAGGGTCTAGTTTCCCGAGGGAAACTAGAACCCAGCTCTTTGGGCTGGATTCACGTAGATTTTTGGCGTGTGCAGTCAGCAGAGGCTGCCAGTGCCCTTGCGAAACGTGCCCCCTTCAACACCAGGCAACTGGTTTACTGGTTTCCCCACAGCGAGCACGTACAGGCCTCGGCAGGCCCAGACCGTGGAATTCCCGACTTTCCCAAATCCATTCCTGCCGCTTGCAGTTCACTTCCGGTTATTTACTCACCCATTCATTCATTCATTCACACCAAGCACTTAACTACATGCCAGGCCTTTCCAAATGATGGTTTTGGAGTGATAACACATTCAAACTGCTAAGCTGTTTTCCACTAGAAAACATGGATACAATTCTTTTTATGCTAGTATTGCAGATCCAGCATTCTAGCTTGCTTTTAAATCTTATTGCATAAACAAACAAAATAATTACGGAGGCAGAAAAGCATAGAGGTTTCAAACGTAGGCCCAGAAGTCAGGCAGTGCCGCGTGGTGATCAGTAACCTCCATGATGCACTGCAGATTAGGTAAGATGATAGATCTGAGGATCAGTGGTATTGAATGAATACCTATAGTATTAAACCCTATGACAATGAACGAATGAATATGCCTATGGTTCTGAAATACAAAAATTCTAAAGAAACTAGTGATTACAACCTTTTTTGGCCCAGGAGAGATGGGAGACAGGGGACTCCTGTGGAAAGAAGTTTTGTGTGACCCAGAGGTCAAATGTTTGCTTTTAGGTATCAGTTAACACTGATGGTGGGTTATCCAATTGGAGTTTAAACGTGTTTATCCTGACAGGTGATTCAGGTATAATTCATGGAAACCCTGGGCTTCACTAGGTCTCCCAATATCCCAGTCGTTGTAAGAAATATGTCAGATTTACTGCTTGAAAAAGGTAAGATGAACTATAATTACTTAAAAAATCAAAGACATTTCTTTCCCAAAAACATAGCTTTCAGAGGATAAAATTCTAAAATATAAGAAATCCAATCAATTGAAAATCTGTTAGAGTATCCCTAGAAGAACAAAAAATTCAAAAAAAATCTTACTGTTAAAAATTGAAATGTCTTTCTTTTCATCTTCCTCTTTATCAGGAAAGATATGGCCAATTTTAAATGGACCAATGTTTAGCAAAAATAACAAGCATTGGACTTCTGATTCTGGTGTTGATTCACTGGTTTGGGAATCCAAGCTGTTATCTATGACTTTTTTATTCCCTTCATTTTAATTAATACAATTAACAGTGATGGTGCCAGATATAAGGCAAATTAAAACCAGGTCATTCTTCTGGTAAACTGGTCTGGTAAAACCAGGTGGGCTTTTTTGGGGGTGGGGGGCAGGGGATGTCGGGTGCTGGTGTTGGAGGAGGGTTTGCACCCACAGCTTAAAATGAAGCTTGTAGGTAAACTGCAGATTTCAGTGACCTACCCATGATCAAGGACCTGGGGTCCATGGACTCAAAGGCGGACACAGATGGGTTTCAGGGGTGGTGTGAGGATCCATTGAAAGTGCTGGAATGATGTGTGACGTATAGCTTTTTCTAGGGAGAATACCCATATTCTTCATGGGTCACTTAAAAGTCTGCATGCCACCCCAGGGTCTTAGAACCTACTCTGGTTTCCAATTCCTTACAGGCTTGGCTGCTTCCTTTCACGAGGTTCTCTCTCATCCACTTAAATTGCTTTTGGGATTTTCTTATTCTTTTTGTTTTCTTACAAGATTTCAGCCCTGGAAGGAGACCTGTTCTCACCCTCAGCACATATTCCCTACGTTGTTACACCCCAGGTTTTGCATAAACCCTCTGCTCCCCACTGATGTGAATCTACAGTACTGTGGTTTTCTCTTTTGTACATATTTTTCAAGGAAGAACGTTTCCTGAACATGCTGAGACCACTGCCTGAACAAGAGTTGGGTATTCAAACAAGAACTTAGAGATGAACCTGAGTTTAATTTCATTTGCATTTTTAAAAAAAGAGCACCTTTATTTTCTCTTCTCAAAGCCATTTCTCTAAAACAATTTTTTTCTGTTATAAACTTCACCCCCCACAAATCAGTGCTGCATCTCGGTATCTGAGCAGTTTAACAACAGATTTGCTCACGCTTCTGTCTCTCTAGTAATATATGTGACTTTTTTCACTTCTGATTGTTTATGAAATAAAAGTTGTGATCTTGGCAGTTCCTTAAAAAGTTCAACATAGAGTTGCCGTATGACGCAGCTATTCCCATCTCAGTTATATACCCAAGAGAACTGAAAACATATGTTCACAAATGTTCATATTATTCATAAGAGTCAAAAAGTGGAAGCAAGCCAAATGTCTATTAATTGATGAATGGATAAACAAAATGTGGCATATCCTTACAATGGAATATTATATAGCCATCAAAAAGGAATGAAGTACTAATACATGCTACAACATGGATGAAACTTGAAAACATTGCATTAAGTGAAAGAAGCCAGTCACAAAAGACCACATATTGTGTTATTCCATTTATATGAAATGTCCAGAATAGGCAAATCCATAGACAGAAATCCAAAGACAGAAAGTAAATTAGTGGTTGCTAAAAGATAGGGGGAGGGGAGAATTGGTAGTGACTACAGATATGGAGTTTCTTTGTGGAATCACGGAAATGTTCTGTAACTAGATAGTTGTGATATTTGTATGACATTATGAATATGCTAAAAAATACTGAATTATATACATTAAAATGGTTAACATGGTGAATTTCAAGTTTTTTAGAAGCTGTGATCTTTGAGATGATGAAAGAAAGATAAACATGGTAACAGAATATTCTTGTGCTATTCTGGGAGTGTAAAATTTGGGGCACATTCAGGTGGGATCTTCTGAATGCTCTAGGACCTCGTTTTTAAACTCTTTAAACATAAGGATCTCCTATGCAATCTACAATCCACAAACCTGGGGTTGCAGGATTCCCAGGCCACTTGCATTAACCCTCACCCCCATACCCACCAGGAGTCTGTGGCTCACAGTCTGGAACACTTGCTCCGGAATGATTATGTCAGCAAGCTGATTTTTCTCCCTGGATATAAGATGTGTTGTGTGACTGTATGGTACTGTTATTTTGGTTTTAAGTATATAAAAAAAGGGGAAGTGATTGTACCAATTCATTTTTATCCCTATGGATCCACCCAACACAATGTCATCTTCTCAGGTCACAATGCCAAGCACCCAACATACATGTACATAGGCAAATAACCAGGACAACTGCTGAAACAATGGAATCCTCTTGATTTTACTGGTTAGAGTTGAGCTGCCAAAGGTACTGGGTTTTCATATACAGTAACAGCCAACTTGTTTGTGGTCAGACTTCCAGTGACATCAACCTTCTGAAACATCTGTGAACCCAGGGGGACATGGGGAAGAAGCAGCAGGCTCCTGAGAACAATGGCCAAAAAGCCCATGCATTCCTCCTTGGAAGCAACGCCAATCTGACACGTATGTAACACTGAGTTTCCTGGCTTCCTCAAGAAAACTTCAGTTTTGCCCTGGAGGTTTCCATCAGAGAGCCGGAAGTGAAGAGCAGAAGACTGAGAAAGCAGGTTAGAAGAAGAGGGATTGGCAAGAGGTGACAACCCCAGAAACACATATTTCCCCCGTACTGTACAGGAACACATTTTGTATCGTGTACACAACATAAAGAACGGCTAAAGCTGTTTTAAAAGTACAGCCGGGGTCATGTAGTATTGGGGTGGGGGGTAAAAGTTCCCAAATACCACAGCTGCCCCCAGACAGCTTCACCAATAGAGCAGACAGCAGTGCAAACCATCAATGAGAAAAGCGTTAGTCTGTGAAAGGCAAGCCAAGCCCTGCACATCTGGATAGTGCCTGATGACATCACTGCACCACACCAAGGTACAAAAGGGGCTGATGTTTGTAATGATGACCATGACTCATCAAGAAAAGGTTAAATACTCTCCAGTATACTCTGTTTACTAAGGCAGGGAAGTGTGTAATATATTTTAGAAAGATTTCCCTCAAAAAAATATTAAAATTGTATAGATTCAGCACTTAAAGGGTTAATCCTCTGTTATCTGAATATTTGCGTACATTGCCTCCTTTTACAAGTGCTAGTCAATGAGGCATTACTTTTTTTTATAATCATTAGTATCAAATTATTGGCACCATTCAGGTTTAAGGATAGGGACAGGAGAGCAAATTATACAACATAAAAATACAGTTCTGATACAAATATACGAGATCAATTCCACTTAAGTGGTCATAAGAAATGGATGGACATTTTACACACAAGGAAATACAGCTAATAAGTCACCACATGGAAAAGTGCTCAGCCTTGCTAGCAATTAATGAAATAAAACCACCTTTCAAGGAACAACTATACGCACTTATTAAACTAGCAAAAATAAATAAAAATGGCACAACCCAATATTGGCAGAACTATTGGTAAATAGAAATGCTTACACATTGCTGGTGGCATCATAAATTGTAGAGGGGATTCAAGCATTCAGAGAGGATGGGGGGTTGAACTTGATGACCTTTAAGGTCTTTTCAACCCAGAGACTGGATCTTTCTAGAAAGCAATCTGGCAATATGAAACAAGAGCTATAAAATACCTCATGCTCTTTGACCTTGTAATTCCTCTTTGGAGATATTCCCAAGGGGAGAATCCAAAGGAAGGAACGTTTTTTACAAAGACATTCATAGCAGCACTATTTATAAGAGTGAAAAATTAGATATAACTCAAATATCTAGTAATGGCAAGAAGTGAGGTTAATCATGGTACATGGATACAAAGAAATCAAAATTGGTGAGAGCAGGATCAGTGTTGAAAAGAGGAGCTGTGTGTTAGATGGAGGAAGTAATCAAAGACCAGGTACACACTGACCATACTGATGTAAAAATGTGTGCATATTCATTGAGAAAGCATGGGAAACATTTCAGAGGGCTAGTTTGTGGCTGGGGGTTCTAAATTATTCCTGCAAAGTTGTTCAAGTGCATAATAAAAATTTAAAAACACATTTCTTGAAACTATATAAAAAGAGAGCAAAGTTTCTTCTGGTCAAGTTTCTATCAACAGGACATGAGTTGATCAACTTTAGAAATAATTTTCCTTTATGGAACACCCAAATGAATCCTGATATCAAGTCACTTTGTAAGGATTTTTAGACAATTTAAACTATAATGTCTTACTTTGGGTTCAATAATAAATTTTATATATCCCAAATAATATCATATGCCATAAGTTCACAAGTTAAATTGTATTTCAGATTAAGCTGAAGCACCTTCAGCTCTGGTGACTGCAACTTTCCTTTTTTAGTTCACCTACTTGTGTCTGAATAAAAATGAATGTTAAAGACTTTATAAGATCTGTGTATTTACCAGTGTAAATGAAAAACCAGCAGTAAAGAATTATTCTCTCATTAAAAATGACTCTAACAAACAGTCAAAGCTTGGTGCAAGTGTCAATCATACAAAATCACATGGTTGAGATTGACAGTAAAGGATTCCGTGCCATATTAACTCCTGTGGTTGTTAATATATACACACAGGTACTTCTGAAAAGGAATCCTGGTTTTCCCATCTTTCTTCCAGGCTTACCAAATCCTGTCTCAACTACACTGAGTAGCAGAAAAACTCTAATACTCAGGAGACATAAAATATCTTTTCCGATAGAAGTCAAGCCAGAAGTTGGCTTTGACTAACCACAGAGACCTGGGCCAACAGAGCACACATTGTATGTTGTGCTAGAGTGATCACACAAAGCCCGAAGAAAGAAAACGGACAGAAGGCACCATGCCATCCTCCAGGCACCAAGGGGAGAATTTCACAGTTCGGTCATCAACAGTCTTTTCATCATTTTCTCTCTCTCCAGTTCCTGCCGGAGCGTCTCTGCACTGAAAAACAATAAGGTGACAAAATGGTGAGATACATGCTCAAACATGGTAAGAGCAGTCTCAGTTTAAATGTCGTCTCCTAGATTCTTTCCCAAACTGAGTTCTTGACTTTCTCTTTCAGGCTCCTTAAGGACCCCCTACATTTGCTAGCATTACAGTGACCTGAAATAGGCTGCCTATAGGTTTCCCCCACCAGACAGAGAGCTTCTGAAAGCACCGCTCCTCAGGGGACTGACTGTTATATATGCCATTCCTCTCTGAAACCCTGGAGCCTAGCATAGGATCTAGCACATAGCAGCGTCTCAGTAAAGGTCATTTAAATGAATGGGAAAATGTCCAGGGGTTAGATTTCTTTAAATCATGTTTTCAATTGGTTTCATATGCACTTTCTCCCAGAATTACCTCCAATGTTTTAATAAATAAAATTGAATGAAGTAAAATTGGCTGCTTTAAGAGGTTGCTGCTGAGCTCTTGGTCCTTGAGCCCAGTTGCTTATCTCCAATGGAATTTCTCTCCACTGTTTAGGTGCACGCATACACACACACACACACACACACACCCCACAGGAAGTACACGTCTTGAAAGGCACAATCAATTTTTTAAATAATTTCATTCAGAGTAGAAAGCAATGTTTCTACTATGGCCAAGAAGGCTTTACACAATCTGGCCCCAGCCTACAACTTCATGGGTTTCCTCTCCTGTCGTTCACTACCTCTCTGGCTGCACCAGCCCCCTTAACTCTTCCTTAACCGTGCCAGGCTCACTCCACCTCAGAAGTCTTAGCACCAGCTGTTCCCTCTGACTACTATACTCCTTTCCCAAGTATCTGCAGCTTGCTCCCCTCACCACCTTCAGCTCTCTGCTTACATGCCACCTGGGTGAGACCATCCCAGCATGCCCTATTGCCCTTCATGGATTTATGTTTCTCCCTAGCACTTGTCACTATCTCACACACACATACACACACACTCATTCAATGTCTTTCTCCCCTCCCCCAACACTAAATTGTAAACTCCGTAAAGGTAGCACTTTCATCTGTTTTGTTCACTCTACAGCCCTAGCGCACCTAGAATAGTGTCTAGCCTTTGACGACATTTCAATGAACACCAATATTCAGAGAATATTCAGAGAATAAATGAATAAAAGAATGAATAAGAGAGTGGTAGATGTCACAAACACAATGCACCTAGAGCCTGTGCCTGGTTTTCCTGTCATCAGAGTTATCTCTTGGTACCGGTACCTGCTGATCTGACTGACCTGGCCACTGGAGAAACAGGCTTCCGAATGGTGTAGATGGTCTGCACTGTGGAGACGGTCTCTGTCAAAGGCCTCAGGGTTGCTGCTGGAATCAGTGGGGAAGACTGGCCAGGACAGCACTGTAATTTACTGTCTCTAAAGTCTGCCTGGAGAGGAAACAGAAAAGAGGAAACCAATCTCAGTTTGGGTCCCATTTTCACACTGTCAGCTGCTCCCTAAGCCTTACCACACAGTCCCTGTTATTTTATTTATTTATTTATTTATTTATTTATGGCTGCGTTGGGTCTTCATTGCTGCACACGAGCTTTCTCTAGTTACGGCAAGCAGGGGCTACTGTTCGTTGCGGTGAGTGGGCTTCTCATTGTGGTGGCTTCTCTTGTTGTGGAGCATGGGTTCCATGCTCATGGGCTTCAGCAGTTGTGGCACGTGGGCTCAGTAGTTGTGGCACGTGGGCTCTAGAGTGCAGGCTCAGTAGTTGTGGTGCACAGGCTTAGCTGCTCCGTGGCATGTGGGATATTCCCGGACCAGGGCTCGAACCCGTGTCCCCTGTATTGGCAGGCGTATTTTTAACCACTGCACCACCAGGGAAGCCCAGTCCCTGTTATTTTTTAATAATAGTTAATCAATTGCCATTTATTAAATGATTTTGCTTAGTGCTAGCCACTATGCTAAGCACTTGACATACCTTACGTCTGGACAATCTTCAAGGTAGAGGTCATGTTTCATCACATGTTAGACACCATCATTTGTAAGACGCACCATTTTTGCATGTGCCACAGAGAAAGAAAAAGTAACCATTCGAACTCTGTCATGTACACTATTGTAATAAACATTCTGATTTCAGAGATGTTAGAAGGTGGAAAAACGCACATCTTGGAACTGATTTTATGGAAAAGGAAAGTGAGGCTCAAAGAGGTTAAGTAATCTTCCCAAGGTCACACAGTTAGTAAGTATTAAGAACCAGTATTTAGAACCAGGGTTGGCTAACTTCATAATTGGTGTTTTTTACCATTATAACAGTGGTTCCCAAAGTATGGGCCCCAGACTAGCAGCATCAGTACCATCTTGAAATTTGGTGAAAATGCAAATTCTCAGGCCCCAACTAAGACCTTTGGAACCAGAATGTTTGGGGACAAAGTCCAGCAATCTGTGTTTCTACAAGACCTTTACTTTTTTTTTTTTTTTTTTTTTTTTTTGCGGTACGTGGGCTTCTCACTGTTGTGGCCTCTCCCCTTGCAGAGCACAGGCTCCGGACGCACAGGCTCAGTGGCCATGGCTCACGAGCCCAGCCGCTCCGCGGCATGTGGGATCTTCCCGGACCGGGGCACGAACCCGTGTCCCCTGCATCGGCAGGCGGACTCTCAACCACTGCACCACCAGGGAAGCCCTACAAGACCTTTAGATGATTCTGATATACGGTAGAGTTTGAGAACTACTGGTCTAGAGCACACTGCCTCATTTGGAGAGGATAATTTATTGTTGTTTTCATTACAAAGCAAGATATGCTTATTACTTTACATAGAAAACTCAGAAGATACACAAAAGTAAAGAAATGAAGTAATTCCATAATCCCTTCTATCACTGTCAGTGTATTTCCTCATAGTGTTTTTTCTATGCATACTTTTTTGTTTGTTTTATATCCTTTCAGTAGTACCAGCTATATATTTTATAACTTGAGTTTTCATGCTAGTTCCTGGCCCTAAACTTGGAGAAATTTTTCACTTGGCTTTCTAAAGAAGAGGTTTTGATCATCCAATGAGCAATATATTTCTAATGATTAGACAGACGATCAGCTGTCCCTCCTAGGGAAACATGGAAAACCACAAAAATACCAGGTGTAGTTGTAGCTCTGTAAGGGTATATCTGGCTTGAGCAATGGGGAGAATCTTAACTTTGAGAGGTCCTGAAAGACTACTACTGAGAAATACAAGCCCTTGTTTGTTTTACAAGTGCCTCTAGAGAGAGAATTGACCTGGCCTGGGCTGGAGCAATGCCAAAGAATTGACCACAAGAACAGGAGCATCGTAGAGTTGCTTCCATGTGATGTTTGCCCCAGGGAGCTTTCACAAACTTTGGGCTGTAGTGGTCACTTGTGTGGTTTACCAGATAATCCTGGCTCATTGATTTCCACGGTAGGATTACACTTCCCTACCCCACTTTGAAGTCAGGCATGACCGTGTGCCTTGTTTTGGCCGAAGAAATGTGGTGCCATGTTTTACTTCCATTGGAAGATTTAAGTGCTAGTGTGTGATTTGTCACCTCTTTTTTTTTCACCTCTGCCACTGTGACTAGCAATGTTTCAGACGGCAGCTGCTCCATTAGCCTGGGTCCCAGAAACAGAGCAACACAGAGCAGAATGCATAGCCCACCCCTGACAGACATGCAGCATGAGTAGGAAATTCAATTTGTCATTTTAAAGCATGACTTAGCCTAGCCTTCCTGATATAGGAGCTGGGGTAAGAAGTTATTTTGTTGTTTCAGTGAAGTGGGTAGAGGTTGGGCTTTTGATGCCAATTTTGATCTTTTCTGGAAAAAAGAGGGAAATTTATACTTACATACAAAGGCAAAAGTGGGTAAAAGTACCAGGGCCTTAGCATGAATCAAGGCAGTGGCACCAGACTTTATTAATAGTCATTATATTTCTTACTGCCATGCACTCAAAGTAGAAAAAGAAAGAGCCAGCTTCACTTAAGAATGACCTCAGTGGGACTTTCCTGGTGGTGCAGTGGTTAAGAATCCGCCTGCCAATGCAGGAGACACGGGTTCAAGTCCTGGTCCGGGAAGATCCCACATGCCGCGGAGCAACTAAGCGCGTGTGCCACAACTACTGAGCCCGCGCTCTAGAGCCCGTGAGCCGCAACTACCTAGCCCGTGTGCTGCAACTACTGAAGCCTGTGCACCTAGAGCCTGTGTTCCGCAACAAGAGAAGCCACTGCAATGAGAAGCCCGCGCACCGCAAGGAAGAGTAGCCTCCGCTCGCCGCAACTAGAGAAAGCCCACTCACGGCAATGAAGACCAACGCAGCCAAAAATAAATAAATAAGTAAAATTTAAAAAAAAAAAAAAAAAAAGAATGACCTTAGGGAGCAGTGAAAATCACTATTATTAAATCTCAACCCTGAGAACTTGCCTTCTTAATATTTGTTGAATGAAGAAATGAATAAACAAACTTCTGCTGGAACAAAGCAGATAACACAGGGACAGACCAGGTTAGGCAGAAGAACATGGGACAGAAATCTGACCAGAGCCAGGCAGGGCCCCTCATCTTAGACAGACCAAGGCCCTGGACTGAGTATCAAGTAGAGTTAACAGGCCCAAATACAAGACAGAAACTGGTCTCAGGATTAAGCAAGGAGCCTGGTTGTTGAAACCAGGCCCAAGGTCAATGCTGGATCAACTGCCAGAAAAACTTTATGTGGAGTTCCCTGGAGCTGCTGAGCTCCCCCATGACTGTGGTCAGGATAGGTGTGGAGGCCTGTGGAGAGGCCAACCCTGTAGCAAGGTCAAGTGTCTTGACCTTGGAGGGGAGGAAAAGACAATATGACACATGAGGGGTAAGAAAATTAGGAAGCTGAAGCTCATGAATTTGGGTTCTGTTACCATCCAGCTGTTAGTAACTCCCTAATTATAATCTCCAGTCTAGTTCTGTCTCCTGATACAGACTTGGATATCCAACTGCCCATTCATTGTTTCCATTCAGATGTTTCCAAGGCATTTCTAACACATCACGGCCAAAGGCAAACTCATTATCCCTCCCAATCCACTCTTCCCTAAGATTTCCTTATCTTAGTGAATGGACCCACTCTCCATCCACATTCTGCAAGGAAGAAACCTGGGAGCCCTTTTTGGCCCTCCCTCTCCCTCATCCAATCCAATTCCTTACCGGCCTCTTTTTTTTTTTTAAGATTTTTTTTTTGATGTGGACCATTTTTAAAGTCTTTATTGAATCTGTTACAATATTGCTTCTGTTTTATGTTTTGGTTTTTTGGTCACCAGCCATGTGGGATCTTAGCTCCCCGACCAGGGATTGAACCCATACCCCCTTGCACTGCAAGGCGAAGCCTTAACCACTGAAATGCCAGGGAAGTCCCCCTTACCAGCCTCTTAAATATCCCCCTGATCTGTGCACACCTCTCCACCTCCACCATCAACACCTCTCTGGATCACATTCTCTGCCTTCTCTCCCTTGAACTACTGTCCTAGATTTCTAGGCTACGTCCCTGAGTCCACTCTGCCTGAACCCAGATCTGCTCCCACTGCCATCACAGGGAGCATTTCCAAATGCAGCTGCCCTGTTACTACCCTGCTCAAAGTCCTTCAAAGGCTTCCCGTTGCTCGTAGGATCCAGATCAGAGCCCCTCCTTTGGCCTACAAAGCCAAGCACGGTTTTGCCCTGTAGGGTTTGTCCCTGCTTCCCTCCCCTTCCTCCTCTCATGCCTCACACCCTTGCTCTCTGCCTTCTAGGCCCACTGGCCTTCATTTCAGTCCCCTGAATGTGGGATGACTCCTCTGCCCCAGGACTCTGGTTGATGCTGTTCCCCCTGCCTGCTCCAGCTGCCTTCAAGGCCCTCTTGCCCAGTTCTTAAAAGTCCCAGCATGGTTTCTGACATTGGCTTCCTGCTCCATCTTGGCCCCCAGCTTTTCAGGAAGGGCTTCCCTGGGTGTCTCGCAGCACTGCCAAGGCTGGGGAACAGGCCAGAGTGCCTGCCATGGCCAGCAGAGGAAGTGCAGCCAGAGCTTCCAGCTGGGGAGCTGTGCCTAGCCAAACTGCAGGGGCCATATGAATGCTGGGGCAGCAGCACTGAACAGCCTGGCCCAGCCCCTATGTCTCTGCTCTCTGGTTCTTAAAAGGCAGGTTCTGGAAGCAGATCATGACCCTAGCATGGACTGTTCTAGAAACCTGCTTTTGTCTCTGCATGGACTGCTGAACACCTTCCCAGTTCTGTTCATCCTCCGAAACATGAATCAGCCACTGCTCACACCCTCCCTGTTCATGTGGCTGGCCACCTCACATAGTGACCATCACCTAACCCATGAGAGTGCACTTCAGGCTACCCCTAGGCCACCTCACAGGTCCTCTAGATTGGCCTTTGGAAGGAGTCTCAGGGACCACTTGGTTCTTGGTTCTAGGAATCGCATACTCTGATCCCTGGGAGGAGGAGAGGGTGAGGGGAAAGAGGAGGGAGTCTCTTCTACCCCCCCATTTGAGCCTCCCCACTTCTGCTCAGTAGATGGTGAGCTTCTGCAGAAGTTTTTAGTTAAGGAAAAAAAAGTTGAGCAGCTGAAAAGAATCCTGAAAATCATCAAACTCTCTCATTTTGCAGATGAGGAAACTACATTTAAATGTTTAAACACATTTCAACAGTTTGCAAAGAGTTTAAATAAGCTGCTCAGTGACACAGAGAACCATGGTAACGGGAAAGCCAGTTGTCATGACTACCTGCTCTTGTTAAGTACACCACCTGCCTCTCCAGCACTGAGAAACAACAGTCGTACTTGACATTTGTGGGGGTGGTCTGTGGTCGGTAAAGTACTTTCAAGTTCTTGATCCCTTTTGATCCTTGCCTCAACCAGATGTAAGGAGGAGGATGTTCTTATTACTATTTCCACTTTAAATAAGAGGAGACTGGTGCTCAGGGTGGTAAAATAACCTAAAATCTTACCATTATCAAGATGCAGATCCAACCCAAAAGAATTAAAAACAGGGACTCAGACAAATATAGGTACCTGCATGATCATAGCAGCATTATTCACATTAGCCAAAAGGTGGAGACAACCCATCAATGCCCATCAATGAATGAATGGATCAACAAGTTATGGTATATAAGTACAATGGAATATTATTCCTCCATAAGAAGAAATGAAGTACTGATATATCTTACAGTGTGCATGAGCCTTACAAACATGCTAGGTGACAGAAGCCAGACACAATAGGTCACACAGTATATGATTCCATTTTTATGGAATATCCAAACTGGGCAAATCCAAAAAGACAGAATGGTGGTTGACAGGGGCTGGAGGGAAGGGGAAAATGGGAAGTGACTGTGTGATAGGTATGAGGTTTCCTTTGGGGGTGATGAAAAGGTTTTAGAATTAGATAGAGGTGGTAGCTGCATGACACTGAATGTACTAAATGTCACTGAATTGTCACTTTAAAATGGTTCATTTTATGTTACATGAAGCTCACCTCAATAAAACAAAACTAGAAGATGCAGACCCCCAAACCCCAGCTCCTTCCCAGCCTCACAGAGTTCACAGTGATCAAAAGAAGCTGTTGGCACTGCTGGCTGGCGAACCACAGAAAAGCACGCCACCTGGGAACAATGTCTCGAAACACAGATCTGTTTTCCGGATCTACTTACGGTAAACTGTGGCCCTGTTATGAAAGGATCAGGAAAGGGGGTCACTGTATCAGCCGGGAATGTTTTTATCTTCAAAAAAGAGACAGAGAAGAGTGTTACTTTCAGATTAGAAAACAAAGTTTTGAAATCTTTGGCAGTGCATTTTTAAACCGAACTGAAGGTTTCAGGGGAACACACACCGAGCCTTCATTACTTGTTGAAGGAATACACCAAGGGTCGCTAGAGTGTTGCCCAGCGCTCGTATCTGTGCCCGTTGTTGTGCTATAGGGCCAGGCCGCTGCAAGGAAGACAGGTTGGAGTCTTCCTCGCCCTGACCATGACCAGGGCGTATAATGAGGCAGGTGAGGGCTCCCTGGGGGCCTGCTGACAGCTCCCCTGCAGCTGTGGAGAATGGACTAGAGGCCGCTGAGAGGGCACATCTGGGAACACAGTATATCAGAGTGGACAGAGTACCAGGAGGCCTGGACTCATCAGGCCAGGAGGCTTCCCTGTCTGTTCACTTTCGTTGCCGGGCTCCCTGTAAACTCTGGGCCATAGAGGGAAACCTCAGGGAAACCCATGTAAGCGTGGGAGAATCCCACCACCGTGGCCTTGGGAACAGAAGGCATGGTGATCAGAAGTGCCCCGTGCTGGGGTCTGAAAGAGGGTGGACGCCCCGGCATGATCAGGTAGGGCTAAGTGGCCAAAAAGAGCCTTTGTTTCCATTTCTTTCTCTTGGGTCATTTCATCTTTGGCCTCCTGGAAGCCTTGGAGGATGTGGGGCGGGGGTGTGTGTATTTCTTTAAGCTGGCCTAGAGGACTGCCAGCAGGCCCAGGGTCCTGATGACTGTGGCACTCGCTTTGTCTGCAACCCACAGGGGCACAGAAACTGCCTGCTGGTGAATGCACATTGTGCCACCCGCCACCAGAGGGCTGCAGCCAAGACACCAAGGCCACCACTCCCTATGTGCCACCGCCTTAGTGTCTCTCGGAGTCTTGCCTATGGACCCTGGAGTAGTTACCTGATGGCCTTGAGTCATTCTAATGGAGGGTAAGGTAGGGAGGGTGAGGAACACATCAGATCAGACCCAAATCTGCTGAGGGTTCTGAATGAGTTGAGTAGATCTCAACTCATCCGATCTAGAAATGACAATGTCCTTGCCGTGGGCACTGAGATGTCCAGCCCAAGCCTGCTCCCCTTCCGCAAACTCCCCTTAATCTCTTTAAATATCTCAAAATTCCCAGGGACTCAGGTACCAACTCGGGTTGCTGGTAGTGACTGCCTGCAGCATGGTAAGAGAAGGACTGGGGGCAGCCTTTCTCCTCACAGGGCCTAACATGGTGTTCTGAGACCCAAAGCAAAGTGAACGTAACATACAGAGAAGACTCAGACCATCATGAAATAAAAGGCGAGAAGAGGATTATTATCGCTCTTACAGAAATATGAAAGTGGGCAACTTCAAAGAATTATTTTATACCTGCTCTAAAGAAGAAAAAGACATTCCAACAGTTACACTCTGGGTTGCCGGGCTCTGGCAAAGCACATTCACTCTTCTGATGATGGCACTGATGGTCATTGGTATCACCACTTTAGAATGACTTTAGCAAAGCCAGAGTTGCAATTTTGAACCCGGCAGGGTCTGGCCTGAGAAAATAAAATACCTGACACACAAGCTACATGTGTTCCCTCGAATAGTGACAAGCTGGAAACAAAGCACGCATCCTGCAGTAAAGAGTTCATTAGGTGGATGGTGGACCATTCACTTGATGGAATATACAGTATGTGGTACCAAGAACAAGCTAGAAACGATAACACATTAAGCAAAAAGAGGAAAACAGGAGATGATATGGATACTCTGATTTAACTATGTAAAATTATGAATGAATACAAATAAATATTAGAAGGAAACATGCAAAAATGAAAAAAAGTTGTGCTAGGTTGGGATTATGGGTGATTCCCTCCAAGTCATTATATAATTCTCATATTGTCATCTTGATAAATAGCAGGAAAACACAAGTTAAAAGCTTTTGTTTTCAATAGAAATGCAACTAAGAATTTTTCTCTCTGCGGAAAGCATCCATCCCCAGCACGGCTCTAGGAGAACAAACCCTTCACGGTTCTTGAGACCTAGAGACGAAGGGGCAGGACCACAGCCGTGGGTCCCAGTTTGACCAGGGATGGCTGGACTCCAAACTCTGCAATCATCCTGGAGTGAGAGCCCCTGCGGCCCCGGGCTCCTCCGGAGGTCTGGTGCTCGTGCACACCCACGGGCTGCTTCCTGGTGGCTCCTGCCCACCTCACCTCTCCTGGCCGGGCCCCTCTCCCTGCCAGGGTACCTACCAGCCTCGTTTTGATTGGAGGGTGCATGCAAACTCCAGTGGTCTCTTCCTTCATGGGGAGAGAGAGTGGAGGAGAACAGCGAGGGTGGGCACAGTGGGGGGCGCTGGCGGGCTCTGCCTGCTCACGAGGAGAGGAGAGAGGGGAGGGGAAGGAGAGAAAGACAGCACAGTGCAAGATGGATCTGTGGACTCCAGACAGCTCTCAAGCCAGCCTCACCCGCAGCCTCCTTCCAGCCTCTGGCCACCTGGCTTCTGGTCCCTCCCTCTTCCCTCCTCTCTTCACCTTCTCTCCTCCTCTCTGGCCCTCCTCTGTCTTCTCCACTATCTGAGCAGAACGACACATCAAAACCCCATTGTTGGGGCTGGCAGGTAGGGGCCATGTCCTGTGCCAAGTGCATAGGACCAGTGTGCTGTTGAGGATTCTGAAGCATTGCCCAGGCCAAGCCAGAAAGAGCTCAGATGAATCAGTGAAGCCAGCCATGGGGGCAAAATGAGCAATGGCCGGGCTTCGCTGTTGGCGCAGTGGTTGAGAGTCTGCATGCCAATGCAGGGGACACGGGTTCGTGCCCCGGTCCGGGAAGATCCCACATGCTGCGGAGCGGCTAGGCCTGTGAGCCATGGCCGCTGAGCCTGCGCGCCCGGAGCCTGTGCAATGGCCATGTATTGGAGAGTCTTTGCCTTCCATGCCCCATGGCCTCCTGCACTCTGCTAAGTAAGGGCCCACATTATAAGTGGATAAGTGAGTAGATGCCCAACAGAGAGCTACAAGAAAGAGGTACATCAGTGAGGAGGAACACAGAGTTTAACATTTAATCTGTCATGGCTCTTTATCTGTGTTCAGAAAATATATTGGCCGTGACCCTCCTCCCACATCTATGGACCCAGGCCTTGGCATCTCATATTGGCACTGGGGGGTGAGGGGGCTTGCTGCTTAGCTAGGAGATACCAAGCATTGTGAGAAAATGCCATGTCATTTGGGATACCGGGTTCCCTGGCCCCAGCCCAAAATACTGCCATGTGCCCAGCAGAGATCCAACAGCTTGTACTGGTGAGGATGAGAATGGTGAGGGGAGAATGCTCTGATGTCAGGGGAGGGAGCCACTGACAGGGTCAGTTTGGGTCTCAGGAAAGAACCATTACTCCAGGGCACAAATACATGCATCTTTTAGCTTATGAGCATTTTCTTAAGTAGTTGGTATGATCCAGCCATAATGAATCAAGTAGAGCCTCTGGGAAAGTTTCACTGAAAAATTATCAGGAAAGTTCTTGCCTTCTTTTCCATCTCCAAATTGATCTACCTCCATCCTTTTTACTATGGTGCAGTCCTAGATGATCTCCAAGGGGCTTTCACAACCATTATTCACGATGGCCTCCATAATAGCCTTGTTTTACTATTCAGATGTGGGAGATGCAGAAATTGCATTCGCAAAGTCTAAATCCATGAGTCTAGACCCTCTTGTTGATTGTTTCTAAATCCATTCTTCAGAAACAAGGGAGTCCACATTAGCCACCTAATGTGCAGTTAAGTTTTCCCACCCTACTTAAACTCCCCCTCCCCCTCTGGTCCTCAGGATAAATGTTATGCTGTATAAGATGCTACCAAGGCATAAATCACCAAGAAACATGGACATTCTGCCTTGAGGCCAAAATGTGTACTGGCCACCAGTGTCTGTATTGAAGATTATAATGGATGACTTAAAGCTTTGCCCAGCATTGGACTTTATGGTAAAGAAATGTTGGTCCATCCCACAAGCATCTCTGACCTTTCTAAATGGAGATTTAGATCTCAGATTTCAAACTCAGATTTCTAAATGCATCTGAGCGGATTTAAACAAAAGAACATCCCTGGGGCCCCCACACTTCTGACTTGTAGTAAATGAACAGGATTTCACATGTAATAGAATACTATTTTGAAATACCATTTATGTTTTCTCCTGGTATTTCCTTTCCCCCTTGGGTCTTTTCTACATTCAGGCAGCTAGGTTCTATATGGCTTTTGATTTCAAAATCTGACTCTCTGGGGAACAGAAAGGTTTTGGCATAGATAAATGATGGTGAAAATGTGTAAGCCTTCATCCAGGTAAGAAAAGAGATTGCCAGCTTGAGGATAAGAGAGAGAAGTCAGAAGGAAAGGGAGGAGGGGTAGACATTAGTGAGTGCTGCACAAAGGGGCTCTGGGCCCCCCATTCATAGGCAGAGGCTGGGGGACAGGGAGTAAAGAGCAGTGGGGACCTGCACCCCTCTACTCAGGTAAAGGTGGGAGAGCAGAGCAGAATGGCTGTGTGGTGTGTCCAGCAGATAGGGATTCACATCCCAGCGGCACTGCGACCTCCACCCACCCAAAAGGGGCATAAGGGAAGCAGCGGGCGTCCCAGATGTATCAGCAAACAGGTGACTTCACGAATGAAAGAGACTTCCCTCCCTCTCCCCATGCCCTGAAGAACACGGATGAAACCCCAGGAAGACTGAAAAGGCACCTGATCTGACTTGAGATTAAGCTTTAGCTCTCCTGCTAGAATAAGGTTCAAAATAAAAACTAAGTTATTGAGACAAATGGAAACCCAATTCTTCTGACACCCAACCCAGGGCCCGTTCTGGGCCCTAAACAACCTTCCTTTGGGCAGGATATCTCCTCCCTGACACATGAACTCCTGACTAATGTCCCCTGACCCAGACGAGACCTGGATTATGATGCTCTGCAGTTGGGTGAGTGGTTCTTGCAGTACAGGGATCAGGGAGGGACAAGCCCCAAAGAGAGAGCATCAGGGACACAGAAGGTATGGGTGTTCACGGTCTGTGTTACCTGGGGAAGGAGGCTGGCATGACTGACCTGGAGTAGAGGGTGGGACTCTGCATCCCAAGGTCAACATGATTGATGTGTCCATGTGCCCACCTTCTAACACTCTACCGACACCCACACCCCCCTGCACACCAAATGAGAACCCCAGAGGGAGAGTGCGTGCTGTCTTCACTCACTTCCCTTCTTCCCTTCCCATCCTCACACCCCCAAGAGTTTCTCCCAGGCAGAAACTCTTATCTGATCTTGAAGAGTCTATGATGCAGATTCCAGGAATGGGCAGACAACGGAGCTGCAGAGGTTGTAGGACTTGGATTGCTAAATTGAGCTACGTAATAAAAGAGTTGGGGATTACAGAAGAAAAGAGTTGGGAAAAGGCAGGGGAAAATGCTACAAGAGTGAAGCTAGAAAGAATGTTTTTGTGGAGAGTTTGGGATGTAAGTCCTTGGGGAAGTGCAAGGTGCAAGAGAATTAAGAGAGAAGCAAAATGAGATTCAAGAACTGTTACCAGGAGGTGTTCATTTAATCTTCTTTCATTATCTTAAGAGACGCCAGTTAAAGATTGAATCTTTTTCATTATTCTTGGCTGTTTGGACCATGTTTCATTCCATGCAGAGACTGGATCATAAGGGTAAAGAGTCATAAGGGTTAAACTAGCTCCAATAGTGTCTTGGTGGAACTTGGCTTAATGAAGGTAAGAAAATCTGTCC
This sequence comes from Mesoplodon bidens, assembly GCF_964165515.1. Lineage (NCBI taxonomy): Eukaryota > Metazoa > Chordata > Mammalia > Artiodactyla > Ziphiidae > Mesoplodon > Mesoplodon bidens. The sequence goes on from NC_138162.1 coordinate 34,495,262, forward strand.
CACTCCTTTCTCTCCAGCTCCCTGTCCTTCCAGCTCTGGCCCGAGGAACCAGAACAGGGACACAGCTTTAAGACTTTCTTCCAGCCCCAGGCCCTAAGTCTAGCCTTCCTTGGCTGTCTTTAGAGACACAGATGCCACGCCCCTCCATCACCCTAACATCACGGGCAGAAAGGGCTGCAGCTCGCATTTCTTTGATGCTGGGAGGAACAAATGGAGGAGATGGAGGTAAGAGGACCAGACAAAGGGAGGAGCAGGCTGCTGGAGCCCCTTTTCCCCTCTAGGACCCTTCGGCACTCATGGAGATAGGTCTCTGGAGTGAAGTAAGGTCAAAGCCAATGATGCCAAGGAAAGCCCGAAATACTAGCCCTCCAGCATACCTTCTGTGTGCATGTGCTCTGTGAACATGCACTTGTGCCTCAAATCCACACAAATAAGAAGAAGGATGCTTCATCTTGAAAAAAGGTATTCACTGCAAACTTCAGCTGTGAAGTGGGCAGCTGTGTCTTGTATAAAAACCTCAGCTGTCCCGTGGCTGGGCAATGCAGCACCTGGACCCTGTTTCAGAGCTCGGTCAGAGCTGCCCAGAGACACAAGCAAAGTGTCCTGGGGACACGGAATAAGCTCCCTGCTGTTGGAGGGGTGCAAGCAGAGACTGGACAGTAACTTGGTAGGCATTGGCACCTGAGATCAGGGGACCTCTGGGTCCCTGCCAGATGCTGCTTCCTTTCTAATCTCAGTCTGTTATGCCAAACACAGAAAAGGTGAGGCAATTAAATCCACAAGCTGGATCTGCAACACAATGGTTTTTAAGGGAATCCCATCACTCCTGTCAAAGCCATGATGTATTTTTTTGTAAACTAACCCTAGTTCTCAGATCCACCAGACCTTTTAAATAATAATAAATAATCATTATTTTGCTCATGCTGTACCTTCTGCATAGAATGCTTTGGTCTACTTCCTCCATCTGGCAAACTCCTCCTCATACCTTAAAACCCTAGCAACATGAAGCCTTCTTTTTCCTAGTGCCCCCAGACAGGGTTAGGCACAGGGTCCCACAGCAGTAGCAGTTTATACAGACACTCTTCCAAGCATTGCTCTTCTCCAAAATGGCAAGTTCCCTAAAGAGGAGGCTGGATTTAGCTCAATTGGATGCAAAGGGCACCAGAGAAAGAGCCAGAACATCTGGGCTCCAGCTCCAGCTTGGTCCCTGGATGATTACCCCACTCTGGGACTCAGTTTCCCCATCTGGGCAAAGGGGCGATGAGGTGTTTCCGGGTTACCCTATCTTGGCAATCTGTCTAACGAAAAGGCCATGAATAACCAGCTCCATTTACTTGAGCATGGGAAGGTCCCCGAGCTGGGTGTTGCCCACTGCCAGTTCTCAAGCAGTTTATCTGAAGGCGCTGACTCGAAGCTCTCAGGCTGTACCAGCTCTCCAGAAGAGAAGTATAATTGCATAAATCACAAATGATTTCCTTGTGCTAGCTGAGGCAGGAGCGGTGACCATTCCTAAAGCCTGGACAGCATTTTGCCTCATTTGTCCCCTCTTGAAAGCCTTCCAGAAATCCTTCCCATCCACCACACCCTTGTCCAGGGAGCCAGTCCTGAATGACTCCCACTTCTGGCTTCTCCCCAAGCATCTTCCACACGGCTCTCCTGTTGATCCTGACCCTTTACCAACCTGAGCCCCCTCCAGCCTCTAGCTGCCCTATCCATTCCCAGAGCCTCATACGCAGCCAGGCACAGACTAAGTTCTCAGGAGATAGTTTTTGACTTGGCTCACGTTTTGACTCACATGCCAAATTTGTGGACCATGATTTATGCTCCAGTATACTTGGGTATTAGGCTGAGCCCAGCCTAAGATACATCCAATTTTGCCTGTGTCATCTAATCATGTTTATAATATCTTATACACGTTTATGGTGCTTTATATATGGGGCTCTCTCTCTCATGTGATCCTTACAATACTCTTAGGCAGACAGGGCAAACAATGACATCCTCATTTGACAGAAGGTGGGGCAGCAACTATCCAATGACAAGGATCTTAAGGTGAGGGGCAGAGAGTGGAGCCAGGTCTGGCCTGCATGACTCCTGGTCCAGTGCTCCCTTAAAGGGCTTCCCACCTGCAGGCATCCCATCCTGAAGGAGAGACCTCTGTGCAGAGGATGGAGGATGGTAGGGAGGCACGAGGGGCCTAGAAACCTAGGTGAGGCCCTGAGCTGGTACTTTAGGCCAGAGCATGTTGTTGGAAGAGACAGCAAGAGATGCCCCACGGCGGGCATGCATGGTGGGCATGCAGCCCAGGAAGCCAAGAAGCCGAGACTGAAGCACGGAGGAGTGGCAGACAGGCAGGGTGGGGCCCCTGCAGCCACCCTCAGAGGAAAGGGAGCACGGCCCTCCCTCGGGGGCTCTGTGAGGTGGAAGGACCCGTGATGCCTGAACCCTGGAAGAAAGCTGATCCCTGAGCCTCCAGGCTGTGCGCAGGACAAGAGGAAGAGCCTTCCCAACAGCGATGCCCACCTCTGTCCATCCGTCCCACTGCCAAGATGTTTCTATGGTCTGTGGCTTTTCTGGTTTTAGCAAAATGGGAAGTTTACCAGAGGAGTGGCTTCTGTGAAATCCATCAGCAGATCACCTGGCTCCAAGGTAAAGGCACCTCCTCGGTCAGAGGGGCTCTACAAAGGCAGACAAAAATATCCCAGTTAGTGCCGGCTCTGGACTGACAGTGGAATTTCAACAGAAAATACAGACGGTCCTGACCTCTCTCCTCTTCCCCTTTTCTAACACTGAACTCATTATCATGCCAGCCCCCACCAGAGCTCTCTTAACTCCGTAGTGTACAAAATGTTGAGACCAAACCCTGAGTTTTTCTGAAATCTTAATGGGTAGAAGTAGGGTATAGGGTGGAGGACTGTCTTTTTTGAAGCTGCAAACAATTTTTCTTAAATGCTTTGAGTGCTCTTTGACTGGCCTTTGGGGAAAGAACACTTCAAAGAGTCCTTTGAATATATAAACAGAGAGTAAAGACCTCATCCTGGATCAAGATCTCACGGAGCTAAACTCATCTGCACAATAACGAGGAAAACCTTTATGGTAGGAGAGTGATTTTCAGATGGTACCTCTGAAAATCACGTTCATTTTTTGGGAAAAATTTTTTTTCGCCTTGCCTTGGGGGTATCTCAGCAGCATGGGGGGCCTTGAAACCCTTTGTGGAAAAAAATAAGTCGCATTTACTTGGTGCAAGCAGGGCCCTAAGGAGAGAGACGGCCAGAAGAGGGAGCCTTGTGGCTTCTGGTACGATGCTGCCTGCATCTCCACTGAATTCCCTTCTGTTTTGTAAATGTTTTTACGTGGTTTTAACCATGGCCTGGGATATATACAGAGGAGCCTGTGTCCACACTTGGGACAAAGCAGTGCTAGGGACTCAGCACAGTGGAGGGGAACCCAACTCCAGTTCCCAGGGGGTGATCTACAGAAAAGCGGAGAGCCTCAGTCTGGGCCAGTCACTGGCTGAAGGATCCAGCCAGATCCTGTTGAACACAGAGTATTCCCAGAAACCCCGGGAAGGGACCCCGTGAAAGACTGGCCTCAGTCATACACGATGTGGCCTGGACTATTGTTACTTAGATGTTACCAGGAATCATGATCCCTGGAGCTACAGAAGCCTCAGGCATCCTGTTTGCACAAGCACTTTAATCTCTGCTGGACCCATGAGCTGGGCATCGTAGCAGATCTTATTCTCTTTTTTTGGGAAGAGGAAACTGAGCCTCGGAGAAACAAGGGCTGCGGAGCGACTACTTGTTTCAAGCAGCCATAGGTGTTTGAAAGGAGCAATTGGGCCCCAAGTCTTGGCCCCCAAGACTCTAAGTTTCCAATCTTGCATTAGGGGCCCCACCTCACACACACAGTGTTCCTCAGCAGGGTCCACAGACCAAGCAACCTTTGACTCAGCATCTGCTTGGAGAGCAAGACATGTGACCGCCTTTGGACCAATTGCTGAAGAGTGACCACAGCTAAGCGTCACTCAGAGGAAACCAAGAGAAATGTCTTGTGCCTTAGTCACAGTCCATTCACATCAATGGCAATTTCCTGAAATTTCAAAGTGGCAAATAGAATAATATTTCCCACTTTCAAACTATTAACACAGGCTATCCCATATAAGGAATGGGATAGGGATACCTCTATGTTTTTACTCCTCCAAATTTTCCATTATGGGGGATAAAAACCCACTTCTTTCTGTCTTCACAGTAGAGTAACAGCTTTTGCAGGGATGATATTCTAAAACTAAAATTGCCCTCAAAAATCTCTTAAATTTCCCTTCAAGTACAAAGTACATGCTTTTATATTATACCATTTGTCTCTCATATGTAGTTATCTTTCAGGGACAGGTTACATAAAACACATGCTTTGGTGGTTATTACTGTTGTTTTACGAGTGCACAGACTTGATGATGCAAAGTTTAAATGCATACTGATGCCACACACAATTTATGCAGAGTTCTCGGCAAGTATAGCTACCCCTCAGGGCTTTTCCGCCATACCTTGGCTCCTGGGGACAGCTGGCCCTTGCCTTCTGAATTCTGAGGCGAGCTGACTTTGTGGACCTTGGGGGATGCCAGCGGCACTGAGACTTGTGTGGTGGTGGCCATGGTGGGGGCCATGGCTGGAGTTGTGGTCGCTCCCGCTGCCTCGGCCAGGTCTGGAGGGAGGTCGTCTTCATCACTGCGGTTACTAGAAGCACATGAAGCTCTGCTCATTACAATAATAAACAGGCTGTGGGGAGTGGAGGGAGGTGGGGAGGGCTGGGATGGCTAGGGTGGGGACTGGGGACTCCCCAAACAGATGTCTACCAGATGTCCAGCTTACAGGGGCCGATATATTGACCTTCAGCCAAAGCAAGTCTGGGCTGGATTTTCTGTCACTTGCCCGGGGATTAAAAAAATGTTTTATTATGAGAAAATATGTATAACATAATATGTATCATTTTATCCATTTGTCAGTTTACAATCCAGGGGCTCAAACACATTCACAATGTTATATAACAAGGACTTTATCTATACGCCAAACTTTATCATCCCAACAGCAACACTGTACTCACTGAACAACAGCTCCCCGTGGCCCCCTCTCTGCAGATCCTGGTAACATTTGCTCTGCTGTTGAGGCTCAGGGTGGGCCACCCCCAAATATGTCACAATGGCATATTGATTCTTTTTTATTAGGATAGAGTTGTTTTTATTTTAATAAAATTACATGGAGAAAAAGCTTAATATGTTTTTTATATAGCATTTTTTTTGAAGACCCTGAAGGAAAGATTGAATTACCATCATCATCGAAAATTTATTCCTGGAAACATCTGCAGGATTTTTTTTTTCATATTTTCAAAATTGTAATTAGGTATTACCAAATAAAGTAATAAGCAACTTTTAGAGTGCAAAATGAAAGCACCTTATTACTTTAAAGGTGCAAAAGCAAGAAAATACGACATACACTTATCCATTTTAAAATAGTCATCTGTATGATGTGTAAATGCCATTTAAAAACATTTTCAATAGAAAAATGATTTATAAATCAGTTTTCAGAAGATCAAAAAATCAATGTTTAATACCAACTTTAACTATAAATAAAAAGAATATTGTCATCTCTCCTGTTTTTGCTTCAACATTTATGTCTTCTGCTCTTTGCCTTTTGGAGAAAATATTGCATTGTAAGGCTGTCGTCTTTTTGGATGAGGACAAGGATCACGATCTTCTTTAATGTAACCTCTTTCCATACAGGTCTGAGTGGAAGGAAAACCAACTTCCCAGAAATTCTCTGGTGTGTTGGGTGGAATGTAGCGAAATCGGTGTCTTGAGCAGGAAGCCAACTTCTTTTCTCTTTCTTCTGCTGGAAAATCTGCATAACAAATTTCACATTACTTACATGTGTGTCCAAGCAATTTTCTTCTTTCTTCTTTTTTCCGGACCACCTCAATATGAGGAAAATTTTGTAAGCTAGTCTCTCTTTCATCATCTTTAAAATATGGCTCCACAAATGCTGTTTGACGTTATCTTGTTTATCACCAGGAGAGTTTGGTTTTTTTGTAGCAGTTTACAACTCCTCTTCATCTGCTACGTGGGGGAAGCTATCCACCAAACAGGATTCATATTCTTCATGTGTAGTCCGATCAAACATATCTTCCAAGCTATCATTCATTTTTCTTTCTCCATTTGGACTTTTTTCTCCCTTCTGCTCTTGATTCTTCATTTTTAAAAGCATAGTTTCACTAACCAATGTACAGTGCATGTCCACTGTCTCTCCTCCTGCTAATCTTGATTGGCTGCCATCCTTTGTATCTACTACAGTAATATCCATTTTATACTGAGAAAGGTCTGCTCCTGGATCTATACTCCACTGGATATTTTCAAAGGATACATCTTGGTTGTTTTGTAGAGACTTTGTTTTAGCAATTCTACATGGATTTAACCGAAGAACTGATGCAAGTTCACATGCTCCATGGACTGACCTGGTTTTTATTTTTAGAGGCTCACGAGAACCAGCACCCTTCGTGTCATCAAAAAGATTCTCTGTCTCCAAACTTTCACGTGGATGTAGAGAGATTTTTAAAATAGAATTTTCTTCCTTTATTTGTAACAGTGTTTTACTATCCGGAGATTTACTCAGGGACTGGAGGAGGGACTCCTATAAACTGCTGGGCTCTTCTGGGGAATCTTTGGTTAACCCACAGCTCCCACTCAAGGCCTTACGGCTTGAGGAAGAGCCCTTTGGAACAAGCTTCAAAACCTCATAGAGAGTCACTCGCCTAAATCCGACTTTAGAGTTCTCACTTCCTCTTGACGCTGAATAGCTGAAAATCGATCAGACAGATCCAGAGGTTTATCCATCACATAGTCTCCATTCATGTAAGAATGACTATCTGGTGGAAAAGGAAAAGCATTTTCTTTATCAAAGGAGCCTTGGGGGCAGCTTATTTCATCTTCACTTTCTTCCTCGATTTTCTTCCTTTTGGTTCGGCCTCCCAGTGATTTCAGGCAGTACCACATGTTTACCTTTATCAGTAACAGTATCTTTAATGTGATCAATACTATCCTGTTCACTTGTATTTTTATTTATAAGCACCTGCTTATTAGAAGATGACTGGTTAGTGATCTTCTTCACTTCAGCCCCAATATTATGATGTGTGAAAAGGGCACCATCTTCAGATTTTGATCTAGGTTTCTCTGGTCTAGAATTATCAGTGTTGTTGAAAGGCGTTATTTACAGGTGGGTTTTTTTTTTTCTCCCAGTCTCTAAAAGAGAAGGGGACAAACTTGTATTCAAACCTAAACTACTTTTCACATTAGAGGTAGCTCCAAATACAGGAGATGATACCCGAGTAGTCAATTCTTCTTGAGGAGGAGTCTTTGCATTAGAATCTGAAAATCTTAAACTATCTTCACTATTTCTTCTAGATTCCTCAAAAGGCTTTTTGTGATCTCCTTCCAGACAGTGGTAGAGCTCATCACCAAGAGGGCTCATAGCACCTCGAGATTCAGACTCATCTTGAACACTAAGTCCAAGTGTTTCAGCAACAACTGTAGCTAAATTATCAGGAGGATAACTGCTTTTTCCATGTGTATTAGCCACTGGAGCTTGACTCTGATCACAAGTGTCAGCCACTAGAATTTCACGTTCATTATGTTTATGTTGTGAATGAGTTGAAGACTTTGGTACTTTTCTCAATTCACGTGCACACCCAGAGTGCTCCAGTTTAGTATGTGTTTGTTCTACGTATCGGACGTGGAGGTTCTCCTTCCTTCGTAGTCGGTTAGCGCCAGAAAATGAAAAGGTTGTTATTGGTCAATCTGGAATAACATCTTCCTCAGATTCAAGATCGGTTGCTTGATGTGGTTGATCATTCTCAATTTTCTGCTGCAGCTGTTCAGAAAGCTTTTTATTTTCGTCCTGTATTCTTTTCATTTATAAGCTCTGTGATAAGTTTAAGATTCTGCAGTCGAATATTTTCAAACTCTTGTTATTTCTTCCGTATATGTTCTTCAGTTACTGCACAGCGATCACATAATCCTGCTTTTAATCGATCTTCTAAAACTTTAATGGTTTCATGAAGGACTTTCCACTGCTCTCTCAGCTGTTGATTTTTGGTGAAGAATTCTTCTAGTCTCTGTGCATCTAAACTTCGTTCCTTTTTCAGTCTAGTTACTTTTACTTGTAGACCTTGTACTTCTTTATCATGATACTCCTTTAGTTTTGTCCAAAGATCCTTAAAGTCATTAGATACATCTGCAGAACTGGGGCCTCGACAACTGCTTCCCGGGACATTCATCTTACTTAATATGCTCACACTTCTACTGCCTAATGTTTTCTGACCTTTTCTGTTACATTATACAGGTCTGAAGTTGTCTTTGGCCAGTTCAAATACGGCTTGCAAGACTGCCTCGAGATTCTCAAAAGCCCCAACAGGAACACGAGCACGCTCTGGAGCGGGGAAGAGACGGCCGTTAGCTTTTCTCCTCGTTCCCTCACTAATCTGCCAAACTGCCAGCAGCCAAGCTGCCCCCGTGGGGCAGCCCGCGTTTTCCAGGGTTGGGGGGAGGGCCCGAGGGCCCAGGATTTTTTAATTAATCCGGTAAGAGATAGTTTTACTATTAAGCAAAATATGTATTAACTATGAGATGTAATATCCTAGTTACGAAAATTTGCATTTTAAAAACAACTTAGGGGAATTTTTCCCTGTGGTATTTAGTAAGAAAAAGTAATTACTTTTGGCATTTAAATTAGAAATAAATATTTATCAATATAGGTTGTACTGGTTTCCAAGAGAATACTGAAATTTTATTTAGGGCCTCAAGTTTTCTTCTCCTCTTCATGATGTTAAACTATAACCTAAAATGTTGTAAAAAGTTATTCCTTAATTTCTTTTTTTTAATAAATTTATTTATTTTATTTATTTATTTTTGGCTGTGTTGGGTCTTCGTTGCTGCATGCAGGCTTTCTCTAGTTGCGGCGAGTGGGGGCTACTCTTTGTTGCGGTGCGTGGGCTTCTCGTTGCAGTGGCTTCTCTTGTTGCGGAGCACAGGCTCTAGGCGTGGGCTTCAGGAGTTGTGGCGTGTGGGCTTGGTAGTTGTGGCTCACGGGCTCTAGAGAGCAGGCTCAGTAGTCATAGCCCACGGGCTTAGCTGCTCCGCGGCATGTGGGATCTTCCCGGACCAGGGCTCGAACCTGTGTCCCCTGAATTGGCAGGCAGATTCTTAACCACTGTGCCACCAGGGAAGCCCCAGTTATTCCTTAATTTCTGACAGACTTTCTCCTTTCTCCTTGTTACATGGTGTAAAGGTCTGTCATATTGATTATTTTGAATTAAAGTTACTTAAGAAATGGCCAACACTCTGACCCTCCTTTCTGTCTCCCTGAAAGCAGGAAATAAATCTCTCGTGTGAAAGGTGTACTCCCTGCATCTGAAGATAGAAGGACCCCTTTATCATCAGAGACAGGGGATTCGGGCCTAGAGTCCTGTATAAACAAACCCTGTTACTTATTGAAGTTACTACCCCAAGCCCAAACTCTGTTTAGATTCTTCACTAAATGAGCACCCAAAACCTAAGTTTCTTTGTCCTGTTAATTCCTCACAACTTTATTGTTTCTTTGTCTAAAAAGTAGAAAAGCTGCCTGCTTTGGGCACTTCTTAGTTCCCATTTCTATGAGACCACCATGTGCATGAATTAAAATTTCTTTCTTTTTAACCTTTTTAGTTTATTATTAGTCCAGCCACAAGAACTCAAAAAGGGTAAAGGGGAAATTCCACACCCCTCCCCCATGATGCTTTCTTTCCAGATGAATTTGACTACTCTAGGTACCTCATATAAGTGGAATCATACAGTAAATGTTCTTCTATATCTGGCTTGTTTGAACATAATGTTTTCAAGGTCCATCCATGTCATCGCATAAGTCAAAATGTCATTCCTTTTTGTGGCTGAGTAACATTCCATTGTATGGACAGACTGTATTTAGTTTATCCCTTCCTCTGTTGATGGACAATTGGGTTGTTTCCACCTTTTAGCTATTGTGAATAGTGCTGTTATGAACACTGGTGTACAGACATTTGCTTGAGTCTCTGCTTTCAACTCTTTTGAACTGGAATTCCACCTAGGAGTGGAATTGCTGAGTTGTATGGTAGTTCTATGTTTAACTTTTTGAGGAACCACCAAACCAAGGGATGTTATTCTGAGGAGCCTCCCTTAGGAGGGTGAGCATAAGACTTGTAGGAACCTACTGTTCTGAGCCAAGGGTGTAACAACTCCTTTCGTGGCCTAACAGCAACTGTCTCTTCGGTGTGATAAACTGATTATAGAGGAGGATTTGCACACAATTGTTTTGGAGCCAAGCAGCTCTGGTCTTCGACCCTCTCTGATCAAGTGGGATGAACCAGGATGGAAAGGACACTAGACAGGAATTCACCATGTGGGAGAAGTCTCCCTCACGGCAGCTGGGGCTTATCTCCAGGGCTTGCTTTGTGGGCAAGGCCTGATTTCCCACAAGGTATGTCAAGGCTGGAAGCTCTTCTGATCTGGTCATCCCAGCACAGAGCAGCACCATCAATCCCCTACTCTTAGCATGGACAGTATTTTCTCAAATTTATAGAAATGAAGGCAAGTTCCCTCTCCCCTGCTGCCAGCCAGATTGCTGCCTGCACAGGAAAGGGCTAACTCAGCAAGCCCCAGATGCTCAAACCCTGTACATTCCAAAGGAACCATTGGCCACTGACAAGCTCCTGAGAGAACCCCTGGACCCTTGGAATATCCCGCTGGATAAGTGTGTCTTTGCACACCTAAGACCTTGAGCTATGCCAGATAGCTTATGCTATCAGTGTGATTTATGATGAACACCTGGTGTCTAAGGTAAATTCATGAAACATTTTAATAAGTAAAATTTTATGTAGTAGTATGAGTCTTTTCTTTGAAATGATTTCTATTTTAACAACATATACACATAGAAAAATGTCTAGAGTAATAGTCATAAATGTGAACGTTGGTTATTTTTGATGGTGTGATTCTAGGGAATTAGTTACTTTTCTCTTTGGACTCTTCTGTCTTGCCTGAATGCCTTTAGATTTTTACACTATGTTTAAATACATAGTAAAGTTACATATCTGGGTAAAAATTAAGCAGCTCATCATTTTCTAAACATACCAGCTGGCATCAATATAAAGATGATGCTTTTACCTGCCTTCAACTCTTTGCAGAGTTTGTTTCTCCCTTCACTCTGCACACAGCAGCCACACCTTTCCTCCCTATGCCGTATTTCGAGAAAAGAACACAGCTGAGATTTTTGTTTATATCCTAAAAAGCAGCACTTTGAAAACTTTTTCAGAGCATCTGAATATCATGATGCTTTGATGGAGTACCCTAAAACCCAAAAAAGCACACATAATTCTGGCCTAGGAACTAGGAATACTGTAACCGCTAAAAAGGGCACACACATCCCTGCATCTCAAAACTAATGATGCAGAATTATTTTTGAGGAAATGGGAAATCTGAGGTTTTCCAATCTGAATCCCCAACCAAGTGTTTATTAACTTTATCAATATCTATGAGCGGAAGAGATGAGTAAAGAAGGGGTAACTAATGTCAACAATACCATTACTATTTATGGGATGAAAACTTAAAACTGGGAAAATCTCATCCATCAGTTTTGCTATTTACTACTAATGGGAAAAATGCTGCCATTCTTTGATTTTCAAAGCAGAATACTTTGGGGTATCTTAAGAAATACACATGAAGTTAGAGGTTTGAAAATGGTTTCCTTAAAAGAGGTAATTTGGTGAGTTAGCTAAATTTTCTTTCCTTCCAGGTCAGGTAATAGTCATTGCTTCCAAAGTGATTACGTATCCCACATGGGTGATAATAACATTTTGAGTTCTGAAATGTGAAAGGTTAATCCTGCCAGCTTTATCCTCAGGGGAGCAGATTTTTCATGGTTTAATTTGTCCCCCAGAGATCATTAGGACTGTTAATTATTTGAATCTTACTCGTTTTGGCTTCCCTAGGAAATACAGCTGCTATACTGTCCAGAAACTTCTATTAAGGCTAATGAGGTGGGATGTGTCTGCCCTGAAACTGCACTCCCCTTTCTTCTCCTTTTCACAAGGTGCAAGTGGCAGGCCTGAGCTGGCTGTTTGAGAACTGCATCTGGAGTTACACTCCTTGTCCTATACTCTGTACTCTCAGCACCTCCTAAACTTGACCTCTTCAGAGGCTTCAGGTCCATAAGAAGAAAGGAAGGGGAACTAACTCATCTTTCAGCCAGGGCTAGGCTGAAAGCTAGGGCTTTACCCACATTATCTCATGTTTACCCTCACAAAATCCTTAACCATTTTACAGACGAAGGAGACGTTCAAAGAGTAATTTTCCCAAGAGCTTGTAACAGTAAACTAGAAGCCTTTCTAACTCCAGAGCCCCACGCTTTCCACTGCACCCCTGCATTTCTCTGACCAATTATACATCCAGGCAGGATACCTGGGCCATAGCCAAGGTCAAGAAATTCTAACTACCATTGTGATTATGCTAATATACCACCACCCTTACTGTAGCATTTGCCTGTCTTCTTTGGATTATAATTATAATTTATTAGAGGGAAATCTGTCTTTCCCTGTAATAAATTGTGAGCCCTTGCATGGGAATTGTCAAAGTCACTTTGTTCTTCCCCCACAGTGCCTAGAATATCCCTGTGCACATGGTAGCCAAAAAAACTTTTGTTATGCTGAACAGAACTGGACAGGTCCTGGCGGTTCTGGGACACTTTGGAATATGGCTCCTCCTACAGGAATATGGCTCCTCCTACAGGAATATGGCTCCTCCTATAGCTCAGGGATCAGCTTTGGCTCTGTTGACAGAAAATGCCACTGTTTCACTATGGCACCATGGAGGCAGTATCCGATATGGCTCCCCCTGATCCCCTTCTGCTACTTGTGCCCCTGAAGTAGCCTGTCTCCTTGAGTGTGGGCTGGATCTAGGGACTTGCTTCAAATGAACAGAATAGAGCAAAAGTGATGGGATGTCATATCTGAGATTAGGTTATAGAAGACTGTGATGTCACCTTCTTAGCGCTCTCTCTGGCTCTTCTTGTGTGTTTTCTCCTATGGAGAAAGTGGCAGAGGTCCACATGACTAGGAACTAAGGGCAACCTCCAGCCAATAGTCAGCAACTAATGATGTCCTCAGTCCAGCAGCCCTCAAGGAACTGAATCCTGTCCCACAGAGCATGAATGAGACTTCAGATGAGACTGCAGCCCTTGCCAACACCTTGAAGGCAGCCTTAAGAGACACTCTAACCCAGAAGACCCAGCTAAGCCATGCCTGGATTCCCAACCCACAGAAACTGTGAGGTAATAAATGTGGATTGTTTTAAGCCACTAAATCTTGGAGAAATTTGTTACACAGCAATCAATAATGAATACATATGCCAATCATGTCACGTTTTCAGGGAGAAAGATCCCGTCCCACTGTGATTTAAATTGGAAACAGACTGTCATTTTGGGATAGCTCTTTGGGAATGGTGTGAAGGGCTAAGAAGCATTTACAACTGGACATTTAGCATCACCATTGTTATAATTGAAAAACCTGCAGCATAGAACTCACAAGCTGTATTGTCTCGTTAACTTCCGCACTCGGGGAGGCTTGATTTCCGGCTTTTCCACAGCTGGTTGGGTAGTTTCCACACGTATAGGAATAGGACTTCTAGAGACACACCAGAAAAGCAGAACACCACCAATAAAAAGGTTTATGGTCTGATTTGGGCTATAGGGACTGCTTTCTCAGTTAATTTATACCTTAATAACATTGACAGTCAAGATATCCTTTTTTTTTCCTCCTCTTTACTTATTACATATCATTATTTAAAAATACCACAGAAAAGCCAAAACCAAAAAAATCATAGGGAAGAAAATACAGCAAGCAGGAACTGAACATAATTGGGGTACCACATAAAATTTCCCTGCCCAAAACACCCACTCCCAATTTTAGGTTTTGGTTCATAACCAGGTTTTGCCAGTAAAATGAGTAAAGAGAAACCTGTGGATAACCCGTTTTTACTTCCAAGTAATCTGTTAGCTATGTTATTTTAAACATAGCATGGAATATATTTTTTAAAAAGAGAGATAAATAATGATTAGAGTATTTCATGGGAAAATGCATAATCAGAAGACCTTTAAGACTTACTCTGAAACATTTTAATTCTATGTCTAGGTGAAAATGTTAAAAATTAAGTTTCATTTTTATATTTCCTCAAGAAAATATGCCAGATAACCAATGGGCTTACTCAAATTGACCAGTGATTTTAAGGTAAAGCTTTTACACATTTTTGTACGTGACTGATTTCACTTAAAACACCAGAAATTACCTTCGGGGACCAATAGGCATCAAAACAAATTGAGGTTCTCAGCAAGGGACCTCTAGCAAGTCAGTTAACACTTCTGGACCTCCATCTTCCCTTCTATTCAATGCCTAATATGGCGATAGGTAGGTGGCCAGTGCCCAGGAAATGTTTGTTAAAGAAACATGTGAATGAGCAAATACGAAATTGGAGTCAACATACTTTAGGTTCATGATTTCCTCAAGTTGGGACCCCAGAGTCAACGGAACGTGGTCCCCGGAAGAACACATAGGGGAGCACATAACTTTGCTTGGGTGAAATGGTTGGTGTCTGGAAAGCTTCAAGGAGGGATTTACACTTAACCAGATGGAGGTAAGACTTCCACGGTGGGAGACAGAGTGGAGACCCGGAACTGCTGATGGGCAAGGTCCCAGAGGAAGAGCAGGGGATTGTGACTAGAGGGGAAGGCAGGGGCCAGGGCGTGAGGCACCTCAGGATGAGCTGTTTACCCTGAAGGCAAAGGCAGTCACTGAAGGTTTTAGGCAAGGGAGTGGCGAGGTCAGACTTGCATTTTAGCAAGGCCCTTAGAGCAACAAAGGATGCTGGTGAGAGCAGGCCAGTTAGGAGCATCTTAGAAGACTGCAGTAGTGGTTATCCGGGATGAGAAATGGTGAGGCCCGGGCGTAGGCCGGGAAGAGGGTCATGAAGAGGAGCGGATGGATGTGGGTAATAATATGAAAGTCAAATTGGCAGGACTTGGTGACCAGTTAGATGAGGGCATGAGGTAGGTAAAGGTCAAGGACTCCCAGGCCTCAGGTCTGGATCACAGGTAGGTAACAATGCCACTAACCAAGATAGGAAAACTGGTGAAGGGACAGTAGGGTAGGGTGGGAAGAGATGAATTAAGGTTTTGAAAAGTCCAAGAGGCAGCTGGGTATGCGTCTCTGGAGGAAGACAAATTTATACCAAGAACATGGGCCAGGCATCATGAGATGACATAGAGAAATATTAGTCTTTATTTTTAGCATCAAGTATTCCCCAGGGTAGTGGTTCCTAGGTCACCTTGGGTGTTTTTGAAATTCTTATTCCTGGCCTCCCCTACCACAACCACGCCCCCCTCCCCCCACCCCCCTGCAACAACACCCACCCCGCCTTCCACCAAAGGATCTGAAGGGTCTGGAGTAGGACTTAAGTCTTTGGTTTTAACAAGATATGGTTGCAGTGCTCCTTGGACCCATTTTAGGAAACTCTGTCCTAGGGAGACACCCACCAATGTTAGCAGGCTGCCAAGGTGTCAATGGGGCTGCCATGATCTACAGGTTGTTACTCATATGGGCTGGGAGGGGAAGAGTGTCTGCTTTCTATGAGATCAGGAAAGGAAGGTTTTCCTCTGGGTTTGGGTTGGTGGTAGCCTGGAGGCTTTAAAGAACATTTGTGGCTCTAGTACTTCAAGGAGCTCAGATAAGGAGCGTGTGAATGGACCTCGGGAAGAGTGATGAAGTGAGCTGGGACAGGGAGCAGAAGCCAGGTCATAAAGGTCACCCTATGCTCTGTTAAGGAGTCTGGACTCCACCGTGACTTTAAGCAGGGGAATGACAAGGTCAGATCTACATGCCTGAGAAGCATCTCAAAAGTGATTTCTTTTTTGGTACATCAGGTAGAAATATTAAAACAGAATAAGTGGCATTTTTGAGGCATAAAGGACGTTGTTTATGACAGTCCTTTTCTCTTGCTTCAGGCTCACATTCTCTCAGTTTTCTTTTTCCTCTTTATTTTATTAGCAAATGCCCTCATGAGTAATGTTTTGAGGATAATGCTGAAGGTACTATTGTTTCCCCATTCAAACAAGAAGCAACAGACCTTACGTTAGCGTCCTGAAGACTGGATTTCTTATTGATATTTACAAACGTTGATTCCTCTTTTCCAACCTGTTAAAGAAAACAGGCAGGTTCGTCAACACTGGACATCTTGGCATGTAAAAATGTTTCCAAGCCTCCTACATTCAAAGGATTACAGAAATGTGAAGGTGTATCAAAGAGGTAGATCATCAAGTACTCAGTCAATAACAAAATTTTCCGGTGTTTATTTAACAAAAAATGTTTTCTTGAGTCATTCCCCATCGCAGGGATTAACACGTAATCATTCAAAAAAAAATCAGTGCTTGCATTCACACTCTTATTGAGCACCTGCTACGTGCCAGCTCGTGATGGAATGAGAAGAGGATGGTTTGAGAAAAGCCAAACCCACAGTTTAATCCCCCACTTCACATTTTATATCAGGAATAATAAGCAGCTCTATGCTCACATAGCACTTACAGCTTACAAAAGAGTTTAGAAGCTGTCCTTTCACATCAGTGTACCGAGCCTGGGAGGAATTATGTCATAGGATTTTGATAGAAGCCTTGTCCTCTTCCCTCTGGTGAGTCCCATAAAGAATGATGAGGAAGGAAAGGACACCCACTCAGCCAGCCAGGCCAGCTGAACACACACTGGAGGTCAAAAGGAGATGCAGCAGCCTGTGGTCCTCAGACCCACCACAGCGTACAGAACTGGCCCTTACGCTTACCCAATTATAGCTATACCAGTTAATAACTCTTTATATTAAAAGCTCTGTGCACGTAACAGGTGTGGTTCCTATCTCCTGGCTGCACCCTGACTGACACAGCATCTCAGTCCTAGAATGCCTTTTTCTTCTACGTGGCACAGAGGAAATCCCGCAACATGAAATCAAAGGCTTGCATGCATGGCACGCACCTGGGCACTCGCTCGGGAAGCATTCTCCAGCTGGGCTTTTAAAATGTTACACTTCACGTGATCAGCCATGGGGGAAGGCAAAAGTGGGGTCTGAAGAGTCTTCTCAGAAACCTTTTTTTCTTCAGCCTGAGATGAACCAAAATACACGCAACAGACTGTAAACAAAGAACTAAGAAAACACATACATTAATCTTTCCCATCAATCATCACTGCAAATAACCCAAAGACATAAACATATAGACAAATGTGTCACTAACTCCTTATGTTTGTACCAGTGCTTTTACTATTTGCAAAGGATTCACAAGTACATCCTCTCATTCTCACGTGAAGCAGGGAGAGCTTGTATTAGGAAGCCCATGAGTCAGAAGACAGGGAAGGTCCAAAGAGAAGAGACTCTTCCAGTATTCATGCAGGTAAAGCCAGGACTCAAGCCCCGAGTTTCCTACACCCAGCTGCAGTGCTATTTCCCCCATAACTGCTACTTCTTACATATAAAGACCCAATTCTGTGACTTGTTGGGTTAAGGGAAAGAGTACAAAATACTAATTGGTATTTTTACAATAATCTTGCTGAAAATAGTGATTCTCAATGAGAAATTTGTATCTATGTTGCCTCATTTTAGAGTGCCTCAGACTTCAATAATCTAGTACCACCTTTGCTATTTTTGCCATTTCTCATGTATTAACTAAACATGTACCTATAATTCATACAATCCAGTTAAGGTGGATTACCCTGGGACTACCTATTTTAAGTGTGTCCTAAGCAATAGTATCTTTGAAATGATAGACTTGGTGGCTATTATATTTATTATGACATAAATTATAATTATGTAACTATTAAAAATACTCATCCATGTATATAACTTGAAATCATCTTTGAGGGTACACATATCACACTCTGGGAAATAATGTCATATTGTTAAGCATGCCTATTGTGGCCATTGTATATCCCAGTGCTAATATGGTGCTCAGCACATAGCAGGTGCTTAACAAATGTCTACTGAAGAAGATTATAATAATATATAGTTATTATTGGAAGATATGTGTTTAATAAGAAAGATACAAGACCATATGATTTCCAAAAGTCAATTTAGTGACATCAGGACTTAATATGGCACATTAGCCACAATGTACCAGGGCAAGAACAAAATGTTCTAAAGGCCTCCAATTCTGGAATTTCCAAAATTAACCTAATTCACTAATTCAAAAGTCCTATTGAGCACCTTAATACACATAGTAGGGATTTTATGAAAGCTCCAGAGGAAGCATAGGGCAATTGGCTGGTTGACATCATTGAATAAAGAAAAGAGGGCAGAGAATGCAGTTTCCCAGCAGGACCTCCAAACATATGGAGGGAATTTGGTAGAACAAGCTGAACCCAGAAATTTCACAAAACAGTAAAATAAGCAGAGACAGAAGACCTGGATTTGAATCTCAGCTCTTTCCCTTACCAGCACCATAAACAAGATGATGATGGTGGTGGTAGTGATGGCGATGGAGGAGAAGGAGGGTAAGGGGCAGGGGGAGGGGGGGAGGAGGATTTCATAGGCACATCTCATTGAATCCTCTCACTTAACCAGCCCATTTGAAGGTAGATACTATCACCATCCCCATTTTATAGATGAGAAAAACAAAGCAGAGAGATGGCAAGTCACTTGCCCAAGGTCACACAGGAAGCACACAGAAGAGCCAAGATTCACACCCAGGACTGGGTGACTCCAAAGCTAGAGCCCCTGACCACCAGCCACACTGGCTCCCCTTAACCTCTCTGAGGCTGTTTCTTTCTTCATAAGATTATCATGACAATCACATGGGAAAAAAAAGGATATGAATGGCACTTTCACGTTAGATTCTTTGGTTAGAAAAAAATATATAACTACAAAGAGAGCATCGGATATGAGGACACTAATGATGCTAAGCCATCAAGCTGAGTATAAAGACAATAGACTGTTTTGAATGGAGTCAGGATCCTAAGAGACTTAGCATTCTCTAAAACAAAACAAAACAAGTAACTTATTTATTATTTACAGTATAGTTTTAGTATAATTTATCTTGTATATGTAAATCCTGTTACATTAAGATAATTGTTGAAAAGATATATAAAAGATAATACTAGCATGGGTGTTTTCACTGGTGTATGATGAGTTAATTTTTTAATTAGATCTAATTTTTTGCAATGCTATGCCAGAATACAAGAATTGAACTGGTTCTAAAGCCCACTTGAGATTTTTGACAATTGCTTAAGGGGATATAGTTATACTGACAGTAATGACCGAAGACCTACTTTAAAAAAAAAAAAATTGAATGCTGCTAAAATAAGAGTTAGAATTTAGCATTGATTTCCCCTTGCATTTATTAATTCTAAACTGCTTTTTGGATACAAAATTCAAGCTGGCTTGTTCTGAAAAGAAGGAGCTACCTTTCAGCTCTATAACTTGACTCAGGTGAAGACCAATATAAATTTTGGAAAATTTGAGTGTTATTACATGAATTTGTTTGCATAAAAGGCATCTCTATGAGGGATAAACATGTGGATTACAACAAGACCATAATTACAGCCTGGAGGATGGCACCAAGAATGCTGTGCTTTCTCTCTTTTGCATGGCCATATTTTGTATTTTACATTCAATTTGAATTGAGGAAAGAGGCTTTATCATTCAATATGGAAATACAGATTTCAAAACATACAAATGAATGATAATTAGGCTGTGATATTATTATAATTGGAAATGGTCTTCTGTTTGAGGATGTCATTTGGGGATAAAGAAATGATCAGAAGCAGTTTTCACTTGTTGATACAAATTGTTTACACATTTGAAATCTGATGAGATTTAAATTCCTGTGATAATTTTGGGTACGCTTTTGGAATTGGGCAACCAAATGTCTTCTTACCATTAACATATCCAAACCTTAGAAGAATCAGAGGATTCTTCAGACTGCAAAAAACCTTAAAAGCCATCAAAACCATTGGTTCCCAATTGTGGTATCATGATAAGTTGTGAGGATTGTTTTATTAATGAAAAAGAATCATAGTATGGGGCTTCCCTGGTGGTGCAGTAGTTGAGAGTCTGCCTGCCGATGCAGGGGACATGGGTTCGTGCCCCGGTCCGGGAGGATCCCACATGCCACGGAGCGGCTGGGCCTGTGAGCCATGGCCGCTGAGCCTGCGCGTCCGGAGCCTGTGCTCCGCAACGGGAGAGGCCACAGCAGTGAGAGGCCCGCGTACCGTAAAAAAAAAAAAAAAAAAAAAAGAATCATAGTATGAAGTAATATACTTTGCTTATGTATTAGGACAAAGTCAAGGTTATCTGACATCACTCTAGCCTACTTGCTCACTGATGCATTTCTTCAAGTGGAGGAGAAAAGAGGGGTATTGTTGCTTGAGCGCCAGGGAAATGCTCAATAACTCACAGCTGTCTCAGCTACATCTTAACCCAGAGTAAGCCATTATTGTTGATGTCCCACCAATATTCGTGCAACTACTAATTACCCAGAGCTTGTGAGTTCTCTGCTACTGTATGCTATACTTCCCTGCAAAATATTTTTGGATTTTGCCAAACTCCAGGTAAGTCCATGTTAAAACAATTTATTGTGTGGACTGCAGAAGAAAAGTTGACAGTCAAGAGACTAAGAGAGAGAAGAAAAATCCAGGGGCACACAATCCATCAGGCTGACTCCCAACACCTAGCAGAGGCCTGCTCAATAAAGATTTGTTGACTGAAAGAATATAAGTGCCATCCTGCAGGAGGAATTTTTTTCCAGCTGGCTATCAGGGAGGGTAGTATCAAAGAAAAAGTGGGTGAACAGGGTGTCTTGAAGTTGGGGCCCTTTAGTGATCAGAGGGACTTTAGGCTGCCCTGCTGGGGTGTGGGATTGCAAGGGAGTGGAGGGTCTTCTGAGAAATGCTGGAAGTGTAGTGCAGGCTAGAGGGATGTCTGGGGTGGAGGAACTGCCCCAATAGGAGGTATAACCTTCCCATGATCACCAGTGCAGGTAAGGAGGGGGAGCTTTCCAGGCCAGATCTTCCAAATTCCTCCTATTCCCTCTTATAAAGGGGCAAAGCTAAGCATTAGAGTGGAAAAAAATGACCCATGAGTAAAGAATACTATTCCTATGGGGATTTTAAAAATTAAAATATGTGTGCAACAGTGGATCTCGATCAGGGGCAATTTTGCCCTTCAGGGGACATTTGGCAATGTCTGGAGACAATTTTAGTTGTCACACCTGAATGGGGGTTCTACTAGCATCGAGTGCGGAGAGGCCAGGGGTGCTGTAAAACATCCTACAAGGCACAGGTAAGCCCCCCACACAACATTATCAGGCCAATATGCCACTAGGGCCTATGCTGAGAAATCCTGGTGTAGAAAATGAAGAAGCATGTTGGAGTGCAAAGGGCACTGGACCATGAGTCGGGAGCCCAAGGTTTCACCACTGTTCTGTGACCTTGGGAAAGCCATTGCCTTTCCTCTGGTCTCAGATGTTGAAAAGGCTGAACTAAATGACAGATTGAATTCGGCACCAGCTTTCTACAGTTCTAAGATAAAACTTGGCTTTTATAAGGCTACCCATTTGGATATAAGAACAGGTCTAGCCAAAAGAGAGCTTGGCCTCTGCCCTGTCCCTTCCTCCGCCCGCCCTCCCTACTTTCATCCCTCCCTTCCTTCCATTAGCAAAGAGTTACTGAACATCTGCAATGTGCCAGGTACTGTCTGAGTGAGATAGAGGGTGCTATGGACTGAACTGTGTTCTCTCCAAATTTATATGTTGAAACCCTAACCACCATTGTGATGGTATTTGGCATGAGGCCTTTGAGATGTAATTAGATTTAGATGAAGTCATGAGGGTGGGGCCCTCATGATAGGATTAGTGGCTTTCTATGAAGAGGAAGAAAGAAAGATCCCTATCTTCTGGCAAGTGAAAACACAGTGAGAAGGTGACCAGCTCCAAGACAGGAGGAGAGCTCTCACCAGGGAACCAAGTCATCTGGCACCTTGATCTTAGACTTCCCAGCCTCCAGATCAGTGAGAAATAAACATCTGTTGTTTCAGCCACCTGGTATATGGTAATTTATAGTAGCCAATGCAGACTAATACAGAGGGGTAAAAACGGAAAGAGGTAAATGTGGATGCTTCTCTCATGGAACTTTCAGTTAGAAGGATTGAGAGACCACTAACAGATCCAGCCTGTTGGATCTCAGCACTGGGGGCAGCCCCTAGTGCTGTAACCCACCCAAACAGAATGTAAGTGCATTTCTGCTCCTAAGAGACATGCTGAGCAGAAAAAGATTGAGTAGAAATCCCTCCAAGACAAAGGCACATAGTTTAGGAGGCAGGCAGGGTAATAATGAGAGGTTTGAGTGAACCCCAGGTCCATCCTCATTGCCCAGCTCCAGTCCTTGGCACCTTATTTATGTTGATGTGCAGAGCAGGCCAGGGTCCAGCAGCCTTCACAGTTTCCAGTTCCAGCTTCTTTAGATGGGCAGCGGCTTCGCTGAACAGGGCAGGTGCTCCTGGACTCAGTTCTGCAAGTGAATAAGGAAAGGTTGAAAGGGCAGAGAGATATAGGTGATAAAAGATGCTTGCCAGAGCCCGACTCCCAGTGCCTTTCTGCCTGGCTTCTCCTCTGGCAGCTTGAATCTCTTGGCAATGCACTAGCAGATGGGATGTGAGAACATTTAAGGTCGAGGTGTCAAGGCCTAACTTTCCCAAATATGAGCAGTGGCCCTGGGCAGGTTACTTTACCTCTCTGAGCCTCTCAGCCATTTTCAAATGAAAATAAAATTGCTTACCTTGCAGGGTTGCTGTGAATATTAAGTGAGGTAATTCATGTGCCAAAGTTTTACTAATGGAAAAGCACTAGGCAAATGGGAAAGATTAGTGTTCAGGCTAACAGACAGATGAACGTGCCCTTAAAAACCATGTTATGGGGCTTCCCTGGTGGCGCAGTGGTTGAGAGTCCGCCTGCCGATGCAGGGGACACGGGTTCGTGCCCCGGTCCGGGAAGATCCCACATGCCGCGGAGCGGCTGGGCCCGTGAGCCATGGCCGTTGGGCCTGCGCGTCCGGAGCCTGTGCTCCGCAACGGGAGAGGCCACAACAGTGAGAGGCCCGCATACAGCAAAAAAAAAAAAAAAAAAAAAAAAAAAAAAAAAAAACCATGTTATGCTTCTAAAATCAAATTCACTGATTTTGATTTCTCAAAGTTGGATTAGTTCACAACCACTCCTCCCACTAGCTTGTTTTTATCCATTGATACATTAAATATTCATTAAATATTCAATATTCATTACATATTAAAGTTTGTGCCAAGTACTGACAGCAATTGGGATCTGGGAAGCTAGAATAAAGAGATGAATGAGATACAATTCTAGTCCAGTGGGGGAGACAGATGCCTGTGCAGATACCCCCAATAAGAGCAACCAAAGATTTATTTAATTATATAGAGTAAGAGGGAGGGCACTCCAAAGCCAGGAATTGGGGAGAGGTGTAAGAGAAAGTTTCACTGACAACCTTTGAGCTGGTTCCTGAAGGATGTATAGGAGTTCATTAGGGTGGAGAAAAGCATTCCAGGCAGAGGGAACAGCAGGTGCAAATGACAGAGCTGGGACATGGCACAGTGTTTAATGAGAGGAGAGGAGTTCCACGTAGCTAGAGTGCAGTGAGGAGTGTGGGGGAAGGCTGGAGACCTTGGCAGGGGCCAGGCTGTGAAGGTCTGTGTGTGGCCATGCTCAGAAGTGTTGGCTTTATCCCAGGACAATGAAGTACCATGGAAAGGGCTTAAGGCATTTGGTCAGAGCTATTTGGTGAGTGCTTTCGCTTTAGCAGCTACAATTTGGAGACTCCACTGGAGGAGGTGCCCGTAGAGGCCTGTTATAGTTGTCCAGATACAAAAGGATGAGGCCTGGCCCAGGGCCAGGGCAGTGTGGATAGTGATGAGGGACTGATTTTTCAACACCAAGTGGATGATGAGTTCCCATTTCTAGCTCCACCAACCCAGAATTGCTACCTGTGATCTACAGGTAAAGGCTCAATGGCTCATCATTTTCACCAGCCCACAGACTCATGAAATATCAGACCTGGAAGACTCCTTGGCCATCTTCTCAATACCCTCCACCACATTCCATTGACGAGAAAACCAAGGATCCAAGTGGGGACTTGGCTCAACAGTGAGAACTAGAATCGAAGCCTCTTGACTCTTGCCTCTACCTTGGCACTTTTTCAAACCATATGTGATAAAGAACAAGTTCTTCCCCCACCTCCTATCACAGACCAATTCTTTGGTAAAATATAATAAAAATGATTTTCTAGAAAAAGAAAAGAACAGTCATACAAAATCCAAGCCCACATTTTTAATTAGTTTTAACAGATATAAAATCGCTCTGTCAAGTTGCTAGATATGTTTCTAATTTGCTTACTCTCCATTTCCATAATTTCTCTCACTGGGACCTTTAACAGTGTGCACTAGATCTACGTGACACCTTGCTCTCAGAAAAGTGGGATGTCAGAAATGGGACAGAATGGGCTTTCTTGTGGTTGGGAATGAGAGATTCCAGCCACCTCACTCCCATGTGTCTCTGTTCCATTGCTTGAGCCAGTGCTGGATATGGCAGAAGCAGAGAACTGGCACGGAATGAGGTGGAGAGACATTTGCTCTCTTGTAACGAAATCACAGTTTGCTGGTTAAACCATAATTTCTAAGTGGCCCCTGCCTAATGCACAAGGCTCTTGTCAGCTCTTGCCCAGACCTGGTAACCCAGCACAGACATTACCACTGTTCCGAGCTGCACTGCAAGGGGCTGTCTTGAGCATCTAGGAAAGCCACATGCGCCCTGCAGCATCACTCCCCCACCCTGCCCCCTACACCCCTACTCACTTGTAAGCGATTTACTGCTGGAGTTTGGGGACCTCAAAGGCCCCTCCTTGTTCTCCAGGGTCAGCGAGAGGCCATAGTTAGTGTGGTGCTGGTGCTGGTGGTGGTGATGGTGGTGCCTTCCCGAAGCTTTGGTGGCAAATGGTGTGCCCCCATTCTCCTCGAGGCCAAAAGGCAGCCGGTCCGAGCTGCTGAGCCCTGGGGAAGGGAGCGGGTAGCTGCAGAGGGTGTAAAAGTCAGGATTTAGAAAAGCAGAGAGCCTTGATATTCCTGTCCGTATTTTAAAAGATGTTCTCCAAGCACTGAAAACCAGGAGACATAGGTTCAACAAACAGATCCACGGGGTTATTGTAGAACAGGACACAAAGGCAACACTGCACCCAAAGGAAAAGCAGAAAGTGGAAATTTGTATATATCAGAGATGTTAACCCTTAAAAAAATTCTTAAGTTTCAAATGAAATAATTTCTATTTTAAAAAAGACAGCATAGGACTTCCCTGGTAGCACAGTGGTGGAGAATCCGCCTGCCAATGCAGGGGACACGGGTTCGAGCCCTGGTCAAGGAAGATCCCACATGCCGCGGAGCAACTAAGCCCGTGCGCCACAACGACTGAGCCTGCGAGCCACAACTACTGAGCCCGCGTGCCACAACTGCTGAAGCCCGCACGCCTAGAGCCCGTGCTCCGCAACAAGAGAAGCCACCGCAACGAGAAGCCCACACACCGCAACGAAGAGTAGGCCCCGCTCGCCGCAACTAGAGAAAGCTCGTGTGCAGCAATGAAGACCCAACGCAGCCAAAAAAAAAAAAAGACATCATCTAAATGGGAGGGGGAAGTCAAAGGCAATCATCAAATTAAAAAATAATTTGTTAAACATCCTACGACAAGATCATGATAGAAACTGGAAGTCCTGGAGTCACTTTCTCCTCCTCTTCATCACCCCCACCAGGCAGAAAGCACCTATTAATAGTACTGCTACGACATCTTCTAATTCCAACTGCTCCTCCTGTTATTACTGCCCTAAGGCTCTTGAAACAGATTCCCAAAGCTCTCCCAGCCTCTACTCCTCCTTCAGCCCATCCTCCACAGAGCACTAGCCAGAGAGCTGTTCTGATTACATTCTAGAGTGTGGCACTCCTCACTCCAGGAGCTGGAATACCTCTCTGTTACTAGTGATTCCTAACCATTTTAAGATAGAGAACCCTTTGGAAATCTAGAAAACTACAGAACTTCTCTGCAGAAAAAGGCACTAAGATGCAACATTTCACACTCAATTTCGGCCCTCTGTAGACCCTCCGTGAAAAAATCCAAATTCCTTTACTCACGGCCCCCCTGTGATCTTGTCCCATTCTCTTTTCAGCTCATCTCCTGCTATATTCTTCTCTACACCCTAATCCTTCCCATCCTTATGCCTTTCACCTCTTTCTGTCCCCTGGAGTCCTTCCTCATCCCTAAACCCAGCTAAAACACCCCTTCCTCCAGGAAGACTTCCAGCCTTTAAGACCCAGATCAAAGGTCTCCTCCTCACACCCCTAAGCAGAGCTAACCCCTCTTTCTGCTCATTCCCATAGACCAGATTTCTACTGCCCACTCCTCCACTCTGTCTTCAAGGAGCTCACACCTCAAGGTAGGAAATTCTGTCATTCAATCAGTTACAATCACCCTAGAACAAGCCACTAAGTGAGCATAGAGGAAAAGCCAACTAGTTTTTCTGGGGCTGGTGAAGGTGTTGGGAAAGGAATCATAACGGGGGGATCAATTGGGAGAGACAGTCAAATTTTGGTGGACATTCTTGAAACAGAATCCTTCTTCTTACAGGAAACCACATTTCTTGTGTTTGTATGAGGTTGATATTTCCCCTCAGGGTGGGCCAATCAGACTTTTCCCTCCTTCCTGGTAGAGTGACTTTTTCTGGGATATGATCCAATCAGGGACAGAGTTTCCTATAGGTTTAACTTATGGAAACAGAGAGAAAGTGTCTCTCTTCGTTTTTAAGAGTCAAACAGGGCCTCATTGTGACTTTTGTGGGTCCTAAGCACTTTGGCCTTCACCTCTTCTCCATAAAAAATTTAAAATTATATTTTATGACTGCATTTGTATAAAAATGAATATATTATCGGATACTAAACCATTTTCCTCAACTAAAAGTTCATTTTTTTTCTTCTGACTTAAAAGAAATGAAACCATTTTTGTGGGACCCTAAAAGTATTGTGAGGCCAAGGCACTGCATCTACTGTGACACACGGATAAGTCAGATCTGGCTATGAGGATGATATAAGTTGAGGCTACTTTATGACCATATTCCCTGGACACAGAGGAGTATCTGTGGGAAGTGGCCAATGCACAATGGGAGACAAGACGAGCAGAGGGTAAAGCTAGATGGAAAGAAAGAAAAAACCCCAATGGTATCATCTGAACCCCTGGTTCCAGCCCTGCCTGAGGCTGGTTCTACCACTGACCTTTTTAATTACAAGGTCCAATAAATTCTATTTATTTATTTTTGTTTGATGTGGTTGAGTTTCTCTCATTTATAACTCACATGCTCTAAAGCAGTGAAGGTGTGTTACCTTGTTACTGTTTTTTGTTTGTTTGTTTTGTGGAATGTCTTTCAAGTGAAAAGGTAAAAATGGCTATTACAGGCCTAAGGAATAGTCTGAGCAAAGGAATGATGGTTGAACGAGCAGGATGGCTGGAGCGGAAGTGAGGAGTGGAAAGGGTTTAAGCAAAGGAGAGACATGACTGGAGTTCCATCTTAGAAAGTTCGTGTTGAGGGCTACGTGCAGGACAGACACCCCAGTCTCTTCATTAGGAGACTGTGACGGGGCGGGGCTAGACAAGCTCAGTGGATGGAAGAGCAGCCCTCTGAGCTGTTTCTGAAGCAGGGCAGGCAGGGCTTGCAGGCCTGGCATGTGGGCGCTGGGGGAAGGAGGTACAGAGGAGGCCTCTGCTGCAGATGCAGGATGCTTTCCGGAAGAAACAGCACCATTGTCCCCACGTTGTCCCGTGAGCTGGGTCTTTGGTCCACCCTGGCTGCTTTCTGGAGACTTGGCTCAGGACAGTCTCACATTGTGTGTGTGTGTGCGCGTGCGCGTGTGCGTGTGCACGTGGTAAGAATGTGGAAGAAGGCGTGACTTTGGCTTCTGGGTTCAGAGTCCAGCTTCACCTCTCCAACCTGAAACATAACCAAGGGAATCCACCCCCTCGTGGAGGCAGTAATGGTGGCAGCAAAACGTGCACCAAGTTATCATCGAGATGCCTGACTTCTTGTCTTAGTTCTGCCCAACTTTGTGCAAGAACCTTGGACAGCTGCTCTGGGCCTCAGTTTCCTCCTCTGTGACGTGACAGGGTCAGGTGACTTCTGGTGCCTTTCCAGGTCTGAGAATCAGCCTTTCCCCCACCTATTTATCCAGTACTTGCTCTATCCCAGGCACTGGGCTACCTATTTTACATTAAATATCCCACTGTATACATGTAGAGACTTTGATTAGCACATAATTGGTGCTCCATAAATATATGATGAAAGGAAGGACGGGAAGGCGGGAGGGAGAAAAGGAAAGAAGCAGGGAGAGAGGGAGGAAGGGTGAACGGAAGCTGTGGAGCTGGGATGTGACGACAAAGGTGTGAACAGCAAATCCCATGGGCATTATTTTCCTGTGTCTCAAATATGTTGAAAATAATATCTGTCCTAAGGAGGCACAGAGACTGGGAGCTCAGAACAGAGAAAATTCCCTACAGCCTGGGACACTTTACACCTCAAGGCTCATCTTCCACCCCGCCCTCCTTCCACAGTGCAGCCAGCCTATTAAAGGTCTGAATGGGAACTATAATGGTCTAGGCAGCAGAGACAAACCAGAGAAACACTGAAAGGAAGAGAGTGACAGGATGGGGGGTATTGGCAGGATTTGAGAAGGGGAGAACACAGAGACATGGAGGGGTCAGAAATTTTTGAATTTTTTAGCCTGGAGGACCAGGCAAATGGCATGCCATTAATTGAAAAAAGGATGTTGGGAGTGAAGGCTGCTTGGAGGAGGGAAAACTATGATTGAGCTTCAAACGGGTTACACTGAATGTGAGAATGAACACCCAAGGAGCAAGATGTCCTATAGTAGAGATCTGGTGTACATTCAGGGCTGTAGGTAGTGTTGCAAAGTTCTGAGCAAGAATTTCTGAGGAATGGTAAATAGACATCATCTCCCATGCCATCTCCAACTGATGCTCACTCTCTGCTTGGAACGTAAGACGAAAAAGGATTCTGAGGTTGTGCCAGCTCAGGAGGAAAGAGAGCTGTGATTGATGAGTGATGTCTGCCGCAGACCTGGAACGAAGCTGCAGTCTCACGTACCTTCTTGTCTTTCCAAGTTAAAAGTGTGTGTGTGTGTGTGTGTGTGTGTGTGTGTGTGTGTGTGTGTGTGTGTGTGTGTGTGTGTGTGTGTGTGTGTGTGTGTGTGTGTGTGTGTGTGTGTGTGTGTGTGTGTGTGTGTGTGTGTGTGTGTGTGTGTGTGTGTGTGTGTGTGTGTGTGTGTGTGTGTGTTTTATTTCCAGGAAACCCAGAGTGAAAAGTTAAACAGGGAAATAAATATATGTGCAGAGAGTGATAAATTGTATTTAATAACGAGTGATTTTCACTTTACCGTGACTTTTGGGGAAGACTGAGAATGAGACAAATGGGAAGAGAAACAGAGGGTTAGAGAAGCTGCCTGGATCTCTGAGAGTAAGTTTCTAGAAGAGCAAAGATTCATAAGCAGGCGTGGTATGACCTGGGTGTTTTCTAAGCTCATACACATGGAGGACCATCCTGGAGATCCTAACTTACGGCACTGTGTTGGGTTATGGGTCTGTTAAGGAAATCACTGCTCCTGGCCTTGTGGACTGTTCCCTGCAGAACTCCAGGAGGTGATATTCACATCAACTATGATGTAAATGGCATCCACTGGAGTTGTGCAGCTGTCCTGTCCACAGGGACCTCAGAGAAGGTCAAGCCCACCCAGAGGGTCCGGCAGCACTCAGCAGCCCACAAGCCTCGGGGCCCAGTGGCTAAGGTTTAGGAGATGAGGCCAGCTCTGTGCTCACCGTCAGTAGAGACTGAGATTCACCAGGCTCCTGGCATTCTGGAAAGGAGGTCACAAGTCCTGGTTTTCAGAGGGTGATGGATGAGGGGTGTGTAGACATCAGCCCCTGCTTCCATGAGCTGGCAGTTGAAAGGATCTGGTGTGGAAGAAGGGGGCTGCTATGTGCCTAGCACGTGCTAGGCGCTTTACAGTTACCATGCAAGGAAGCTGGTGCCACCTCCTTTTACAGTGGGACTTAGTGAAGGTGAGTAACATGCCCTGTTAGTAGATGTGAAGTGAGAAGTTGAACCAGATCTAGTTTCTTCTCCTCCCTTCTCTTGGGGGAAGCCCCTACTCCCATTCTACTTCCAACTCTAGAAAAGTTAGTGTTCCTACTGGGAGGGGGGCCTGTGTCAGATGGGATGTTCTTGACTGCATTAGGGGTGGACACGGCTCTGCAGATGCACGGCTGGGGGACGTTTACAGCCCTGCCTAATCCCACCAGAGCCTCTCCCCTCCCTGACTCTGGGATCCCAGCAGGCCAGACATGTGGTACTCAATCAAAATGCATTGCATACTGAAAAATGGGATAATTATTGAGGTTTATAAGTATAATATTATAGCATTATAATAATTATAATATTATTATACCATTGTTATATTAATTATTATAAGTTACAGTATTTAGTATAATAACAGTATGATTATTCAGAATAATCCTCCAGAATCCATCGCCAGAACTATGACCTGCGCAGAGCAGGGATGGGGGAGGGTCCTGAGCTGGAATACAGAACTTACACAGCTTTCTCTTAAAACTAAGGCTGGGAATTATCAGGGTGCTCTGAGGAGCCAATCATACACTCTACAGCTCAGCCAAGTTCTGGGTGACGTGGGCTTCTGTGGGCAGACGTAGGCTTCTGTGGGCAGCCCTGGGGATCTAATCGGATTAAAAAAAAATCATAGAATTGTAGAAACAGGGCCACTCAGATATCATCCAGTTAGGTGGTTTTAAATTCTGGATGAATATTAAAAGCACCAGAGGAAACCCTCTACACTGCTGGTGGGAATGTAAAATGGCACAACTGCTTTGGATATCAGCCTGGCAGTTTCTCAAAAAGGTTAAGCATAGAGTTACCATATGACCCAGAAATTCCATTCCCAGGTATATACCCAAGAGAAATAAAAACATGTCCATACAAAGACTTGCACATGAATATTCACAGCAGCATTATTCACAAGAGCCAAAAGGTAGAAACAACCCAAATGTCCACCAACTGATGAACAGATAAATAAAGTCTGGTATATCCAAACAACAGAATATTCTTCAGTTATAAAATGGAATGAAATATTGATCCATGCTATGACATGAATAAACCTTGAAAACATAATTCCATTTATATGAAATGCCCAGAATAGGCAAATCCATAGAGATAGAAAGTAGATTAGTGGTTACCTAGGACTGGGGAGGATGGGGAGAAATAGGAAGTGACTGCTCATGGGTATGGGGTCCCTTTTAGGAGAAGTTAAAATACTCTAAGATTAGACTGTAGTGACTGTACTACTTTGTGAAAACGCTAAAACTATTAAATTGTACAATTTGAACTGGTGAATTGCATGGTATCTAATTTATATCTTAATAAAGCTGATTAAAAAATCAACCAAGGGAGATTTTGAACGCTATCAATGTACAACCCTTACCCTGGCTAATTACATCATCTATCTCTAAATCCAGTGTGCAGCCAGGGCTGAGAAACAAGGCCCTAGTCCAACCTCCTCATTTTGCATATGGGGAAACGGGGACCCACTGGGGGGATGAGGTGACCAGGTCACACAGTGGGTAATTGGCTGAGTCTGGGACACAATCCAGGACTCTCACCTCTCTGCTTGCCAAGTGCCCCAAGTGCCGTCCATCTGCTACATCTTCCCATCTGCCTCGGCTTCTATTTAAGGCAGCAAGTGCACTCATCAGGAAAATCCCAAGACCTCCTTAGAACCCCACTGCCTGAGACATCTTTGTGTACACATCTTGTCTTCCCAACGATAGAGACTGGCATTATCACATGTTTTCATGTCCTTGGGCGATGTTAAGACAACTGGTTCTACATTTCAGGAAAAAAAGAGACCTTTGCCTCACAATATCTACATAAATTCTTTTTTATTGGCTCCTCCCCGGGCTGGGTTGGACGTCTCTCTCCTTACCTTTACCTTACCCTCCCTGAGTGCCCCTGACCTGCTGTGTTTCCAAGGAAATGCATTTCCCAGTTTCCCTGCCCTGTGGTTTCTATGTAGGTTTGACCAATGGGAGGCACTGACAGAGACTGGAGGGTAGGAAAAGGAGCTAAGTATTTCTCCCTCATCTCTTTCTACCTCAGGGGATGTTTCCAGCAGTAGTTGAGTCCCCTAGGGCTTCAGCTTTCACTAGACTGACTCCCTGTGGCCCCAGATCCTGGGCTCTGGAATACTGCCATCTCTCTTTGTCTCTCTGTCTCTCCAGCTCTAGGAGTGATAAGCAGGTTCTACTGTTGCTAATTTCTGGGTTGCCTCACTGGTCACTTTAGCTACTTAGTTCTTCATCCCTTGTGCAATCAATTCCCTGTATCAAATTCCCTCTGTAAGAAACCTGCCTAGAGTGATTTCAGTTCTGATTGTCCATGACTGATACACAATTATCTACCTGTATCTATTTCTGGATTCTTCATATATTTTTTAAGATTTTTAAATTTTTTTATTTTTTTTTAATTTATTTTTGGCTGCGTTGGGTCTTCATTGTTGCACGTGGGCTTTCTCTAGTTGGTGGTGAGCTGGGGCTACTCTTCATTGTGGTGCGCGGTCTTCTCATTGCAGTGGCTTCTTTTGTTGCGAAGCATGGGCTCTAGGCACGCGGGCTCAGTAGTTGTGGCGCACGGGCTTACCTGCTCCGCGGCATGTGGGATCTTCCCGGACCAAGGCTCGAACCCGTGTCCCCTGCATTGGCAGGCGGATTCTTAACCACTGCGCCACCAGGGAAGCCCTGGATTCTTCATATTTTTATTGAACTATTTATTTATTGCTAAACCAGCACCAGACTGTCTTAATTACTTTTGTGTTAATATTTGGGCTTTTTAATATCTGATAGGACAAATCCTGTTTCCTTTCACACATCGTTTTTTTTCTTTTGTTTTTTCTTGGCTATTATCATGCACTCAGTCTTCCAGATTACTTTACAATTCAAGTTACTACCAAAAAAATCCCATTGGAATTATGATTTGCAGCATTAAATATAATGGATTATTTTGGGAGAATGTATTCATAAGGTATTTCTGACCATTTATTTAGATCTTCTTAAATGTCCTTCAGTCCGAATTTTTAACTTTTCCATAAAGGTATGGAACATATCTTATTAACTTTATTCCTATCCATATATCAGTTTTGTCACAATTGAAAATGGGATCTCACTAATTATTACATTTTTTTCTAATTTTTTTTTACTACTATATATATAAAACTACTGACTTTAAGGTATTTCTACCTCTGGTCACCTTGCTGAACTCTTATTAATTGGAATTCACTTGTATTTTAGGATAATCACATGAATTTTGTTGCTTCCTTCCCAGCATTTGTTCTTTATTTTGTTTTCCTGGCTTATTGTATTGGTAAGGCCTCTAGAATGATACTGAATATTAGCAATCATCTTTGTCTTATTTCTGAAGTATGTAGATTATCTTAAATCTACAATCTAAATTAAATGTTGATTTGTGACAAATTCTACTTATTAGGTTAGAGACAGTTCTGTTCCTAAGTGAACACTACTTTACTAAGTGCTTAAATATGAATCTGTTCTCTAACTTTTCTTGGTATTACCATCAAGCTTATCCCTCCAGGTTTTAGAATTCATTTTTCAAGAATCTGTATGACATTTCCCTGTCTATTCTTCTGGCATTTCCCCAAGACTCCATAGTTTTTCAAAGTGTGCTGGTGCTGGCTCAGCAATGACACATGCAAATTTTCTTCAAGGCCGTTTTTCTCAACCTGAAGACTTTAACTGTAAAGCAGTAAAATATTTCCTGACTACTCTCTCTCTTATCTTGGACTTCCGTTTCATTCTCTTTGTTCTTTTCACCTTTCTGTAGTTAGTATACTGACTGGCTTCCTTGTTGAAAAAGAGAAAAACAAAACAGAAGTTGAACACCTCTTCTTCTGTCCTGTTAATCTCACATACCATCCTCAAGATGGCTCTGCTATTAAATTGTTCATCTTTTTGCTCTGACCAAAGTGTGCATCTACAGAAGTCCTTTTTAAAAAAAAGGTCTCTGCCCCTTTGTTTTTGGTCATATGTTCTACCTTCCTTCTCTTTA
Organism: Mesoplodon bidens; assembly: GCF_964165515.1. Classification (NCBI taxonomy): domain Eukaryota; kingdom Metazoa; phylum Chordata; class Mammalia; order Artiodactyla; family Ziphiidae; genus Mesoplodon; species Mesoplodon bidens. The sequence goes on from NC_138162.1 coordinate 34,529,624, forward strand.
AAATACTGTTTTAAATTGTGGGCTCTGAATGCCTTCATCTTTCAGACTATCTCATATATTCATAGTCCATGTGAAAAATATTCCCTTTTAGATCTACCCTTGTTTAACATTTTTGAAATCTGATCTTCTAAAGATTAGAATACATGGAAGATTAAACCCTGAATTCCACTCATTTCATATTAATGATTCTAAGACACCAGGGTCATTTTCTTCCAAGGGTCTTGTCACTTATACACTTCCAACCCAGTCTTCCTTGCTGACCAGAATTAACAAAACAATACTGGCAGGGCAGTGTTTCTTCTACCTTCCAAACAACCAAATCATCAGCTAGAAAGGCCAAGGCCTCAACAGATGCTCTGCTTTTAATGGAATGCCAATGTCTGGATGGCCAAGAAGTCCCCCATATGTGATGTGCCAGCTTGAAGTCTCTTAGGAGAGCACAGTGAACATCCTCTCTGTCCAAAGTCGCCTGGCATCTTCTCTGGATTGCTCAGTTCACCCTTAGGTGCTGCCTGTACTCAGTTACTCTTTTACCTATCCTGGCACATGTCTCAACTTCATAGCAGGGTTCCTGGAGGCAAGAACAGCTTCTGTGCAGCCCACACAGCAGCACATAAGTTCTCTGAACACCTTCCAGAAGAGCCTGGTTGGGGCAAACTGGCACCTATTTTACTTTTAGCCTAAGTGGGGACACCTCCATGTTCCTAATCAGAACTAAAGCATCAGGGAGTTGCTGACAAACAGTAAAGCTTCCCAACTGATAGGCCTCAGAAGGTGGCAAGTGGGTTGAACCTTTCATTCTCTCAGTTGTTGGAGCAAGGGGACAGGACCAAAGGCGCCGGGAGCCTCAAGCAGCCTTGTCTGCTTACCCCAGTGTGCTATACAACAACACATTTCCTATGGGTGCCAAGGACAAGAAAAAGCTGGGAAGCAGGGGCTTCCCTGGTGGCACAGTGGTTAAGAATCCGCCTGCCAATGCAAGGGACATGGGTTCGAGCCCTGGCCCAGGAAGATCCCACATGCCGCGGAGCAACTAAGCCTGTGCGCCACAACTACTGAGCCTGCATTCAAGAGCCCGCAAGCCACAACTACTGAGCCCATGTGCCACAACTACTGAGCCTGCGCTCTAGAGCCCATGCGCCACAACTACTGAGCCCGCGCTCTAGAGCCCATGCACCACAACTACTGAGCCCATGTGCCACAACTACTGAAGCCTGCGTGCCTAGAGCCCATGCTCCGCAACGAGAAGCCACCGCAGTGAGAAGCCCGCGCACCACAACAAAGAGTAGCCCCTGCTCACCACAACTAGAGAAAGCCTGTGCACAGCAATGATGACCCAACACAGCCAAAAATAAAAAACAAATAAATTAATTAATTTAAATAAATATAAATAAAGCTGGGAAGCATCATTACTAGTTCATAATTCAGTCCATTAGTCTGGAACTGTGGCTCTTGATTGGGACTCTCTCTTAGCCGAATCCACTCAAGTACCATGTTATCACAGCAGATGGTGTCAGCCAGAATCATACCTGCTGACTGAACACTAGTGCATTAATGCCCTCAGAGGAGAAAAAAAAAGTGCTAACACTTCTGAGTGCCCAGCACCATGCCATCTATGAACTTACTTAATCTTCCAACATTTGAAGAAGGAACAATGATTACTATCCTTATTTTACAGATGAGGAAACAGGAACAGAGAGACTAATTAACTTTCCCAAAGACACACAACCAGTAAATGGCAGAGCTGGAATTTGAACCCAGGCAACCTGACTATAGAGCCCTGTGCTCTCTTCAGTGCCAAGAGACACTGCTTTGCCATGTGGATGATGAAAGCAGCAGTATAATGACATTAAAAGAATGCTGGTTGGCACTTAGCTTTGGTTGTGCTGCCCCTTAGCTATGACCTTAGGTAACTGATTGCACTTATCTGCCCAGACACTGCATTTTCAGACAATCGTTTATTAAGCATCTATACCTCAGGAACTACAGATCAATGAAATAATTTGATCTCTGCCATGTCCGGATGAGAGACAGGAGAAGGTGCATTTACCCATCCTGGTTTCCAGGATACCTGTCACTCATTTCCATTTTAATTTAGCAGAGACTAAACAGAGTAGGCATTACACCAACATGTTGCTACAAGTTCTTATTGAATTTAGCGCAAACATACTATCTGACAGTAAGAGTATAATTGAAAAATTGTACCTTTTTCATAATGGGCTTGAGAAGAAAATTGTACCAACATCTTAGAAATGTGACACATTACGAATGTTAGGTCTATTAATCTGGGATGATTTCTTACACTAACTTAGTGGTTTTATTTTTTAAAAAGCGACTAGAGAGAAACGATGCCCCTACCTCATTTTTCTCTTGTCTGAAAACGTCAAAATTACGTTTTTTGGCATTATTTACTCTTTTATATGGATTACTAACTGGCAGAAAAAAATTTTTTCCCAATTTGTATTTCTTTCAAGACATTCTCCAGGCAATCAACTTGGAACTGTCCAGTTAGTGTTAGCACAGGTGCTATGTGAATCCACAGTAGACTGGGAGCTCGTTTTCATTAGTTTACCAGGGTGCCTGGAGCCAAAGACGGCGTCTTCCTCAATAGCAATTCCCAGCACCTATCCAGAACCTGGCACAGTGAGGCAGCGGAGTAAATATCTGTTGGATGAATGGTGTAGTGCATGAAAATCGAACTCTCCCTAGGTAATTTATCAAGTGTCAATTCATAAAAGCTTCACTCTGGTCACGAATTCCCCAGTTGTTCCTAACAATACATGATGGTCTCGGCAAAACTGCAGAGTAAAATATTCCACATCTTAAGGAACGATGAGAGCCTTTACGATTTGTTCGGCGGTAACGGGGTCTCTGTCCCGTGTGAGCTACGGTAGGATGTGTGCCTCCATCTTTGAGTCTGGAGTTTTCCTTTGGTGAAACCGGTATCCATTGGTGTCAATGAATGGCTGTAAGCAGACAAGCAAGGCTTGAACATTTTCTGCCAGAAAACCCATTTTACCTTGATATCGATCTTGCTAAGTTTTACGATGTCTTATTCTAATTGTCTGTGTAGGAGACAGCAACAAGCTGTGAGGAAGGGCTCTGTAACTGCGGTGAGATCTAGGACTTCAGCAATTCCAGATACATTTCAGGATCTGAGTCCAAAGAATAAATATTTCATGAGTTCACTTTTGCACAGAGGCTCATGACTAAGAATGTATTCAATCTTTTTCCTGCCTTAAGGAAAAAAATACTGACATAAATATTGCTGTTTTCCTTTACAGCATTCACTTCTAACAAATCCAACACTGTTTTCCCTTGGTTTCTTACAGATTTTCTTTTTGCCTCTCATTTCTGCATTTCAGTGCTCACTCTCTGCCTTAAAAGAAGATTCCTTTTCTTCTCTTTCTTTCTTCAGGTGGGGAACAGCATTAACGGATTTGCCCCTAGCCACTGCTTTAAATGCATACATACCCCAATAGCATCACACGGGAGCCCTCAAGGAACAGTAAGACAAAATTATCGTTGCCATGAAAGCACAGCTGCTAGTGTGTAAAATAATGTCGAAAGAGCCCGTTCTTTAACACCCTTTGCACTCTGCAGGAGTTACGGCAGAATCGGGCATGAGCGGCGAGTGTTACTTTTCCACTCGGCAGACACCATCCAACTCACCCAAATGAATGAAATTATTATTCGTTCCAGAAAGAAGTTCCAGTTGGATGAATAAAATGCAGACTCTGTTCAGGGCAGGTCCTGGACATTCTAATTGCACAAGACCAAGTGTGAGCAGGAGCTGAATGTGGGGTACGAGGTCCTGAGGGGATACAGATGGGGATGAATCTATTTTGGTTTTCATTCGTGCTTAAAAATCTCTTCAAATGGTCCTCTCTCTGTTCCCCAATTCTTGTAGGTTCTTCAGAAGCTTCTATTACAAACTTCCCTAGTTAGCCTCTGAAGCCATACACTGGGCCTAATTTTAAGGGCTTGAAAAATTGCCTTTAATATAGTTACAGCGTCTTTATCCAGCCACGGAATGCAACTGGCTAGTGGAGCCGTTAGCATAGCAACACCTCTTGCTTTTGAGGTCTCAGCTGTAGAAAGTGGATGTTTAAACCATTCACTATTCAGTAGGGGATGATTAGGTAGGTTTCTGCAGGTTTCTTGTAACATGAGCCTACGGGGATGTTCCTCTAATTATTCTAACCCTTTTTAGTGGATTGCCTAGACTAAGCCGTTTGGTATTTTAAATTCTGCAGCCTTTCCCCAATAAAACCACTGGTGAGTCGTGGGATGTGGCTGTGATTTTAGATTCCATATATTAGAATCTTAATTGTAATTAAATGTAAATCCATCCTTCCCTGATCAAATACACCAGGGAAATTCACAGTGTCTGAGTGTAAAGTTCTTAATCAACTCCCAAAAGGGAAAGGAAACATGGATTATTAGAAATCAATTCCTTCATCCTGGCTATTATTATGCTGCCCCTTTTCCTTTTTCAGACCTCCAGGGCGTGCAGGTATCATGCTGATTGTTACCTGAACTTCTGGAAAACTGCTTTCACAGAACGTCTGGTAAAGATAGACTCTTCCCAGCCTTCCCTTTCTTCACTATAAAAAGGCTAAGATGACGGATTTTACTTCATCAGTCTGATCTTTATTAGAGTATGACTCAAGATTAGGGCCTCCAGATGTTCCATAGTAAACAAGGAACAAATGGCATTCAAAATGGTAAAAAGGTGTGCCACCCTGCTTATAGAGAAATACAATTGAAACAGAAATTCTGATTTTTACCCATCAGACTAACAAGGTTTTAAAAAAGTTAGTGAAGACTAGGCGCATGCTTCCTGTGGGATCACAGAGGCCCTGTCAAATGGCTGTTGTGTGTATAGTGGGGAGAGGCGTCATCAGGTAGAATATCTTTAGAGGGAAACTTCATTAGGCAATACCCAAATTAAATACGTACATTCCTTTTGGCCCAGCATCTCTACTTGTAAGGAATTTATTCTACAGATGGATTTGCTCAAGTGCACGACGTGTGTAAGGATGGCGGCAAAGCTGTCATTTTAGAGATTCAGGGCAGCCTGAATGTCCATCAGTATTGATTGGTTAAATAAATATGTGCTTGTTTAAACACAGAATAGTTCTAGATTGACAAGAAATGCTAACAATGTTTGTCTTTGGGGAAAACTAGGGAATAAGAGGGTGGAAAGGGAAAGTAACTTTTGGATATTTTTGAATTTTTACCACTGTCTGTATTACTTACTAAAAAAGGTTGAATAGCACAGCAGTTCTCTTTATTCCTAACTTTCTACTTAGTCTCCAAATAGTTAAAAGCTTCCTCTGCTTTGTGTAAGATGAAATCTCAAGTTGGGACAGGCTGGGAACGGAGCAGATCTGTTTCAATTCTCTCAACTTCTGAGTCCCAAATGCCCCAGCAGAATGGATTCTCTGTGGTCTCACCAATTCCTTCTCTAGGGCCATTCTCCCATTTGCAGGTCGGAAAGCATTGCCCACATTCTGCCTGGACAGTTATTTCTTCGTATTCTCAGACAGAAATATCATTTCTATTTCCTTTTATCTCCTCTCAAAACATCCCCATGCTGTTTCTGCTTTTCGCTTGTTAAGAGTTTCAGAGCTGTGTCTTTACCTATTGTGTGGTGAACTCTCTTCCATGCGATCTTTCCTTTGGAATGAAGCACCCCTTTCTGTTGCTAAACTTAGACCATACATCTCAACCCATCAACCCAGGAGAAACACCATTCCTTGAGCTAGACTTTGAATCTCCTTGTCCTGCTTCTCACTACATGGACTGCTAAGGCTTTAAATCTCAAAAACTGCTAAAAATTGCTACCAGCTAGCATCAAACATTGTGCAAAGCACCTTACACATACAGTGCCATTTAATTCTCACAACGGTGAGACATTGTTAAATTCTATTTTGGGATGAGGAAAATGAGGCATAAAGATAAGAAACTGGCCAAAGGTCACATGGCTAGTGAGGGGCAAAGCTGGGATTCAAACTACCTGAGATTCCAAAGCGTGTCCACATTTCACCTGAGAACTAGGTGCTCTTGCTCCAACAAAATCACCACTCCACACTGGATTCTGCAGTCTTCTCTCAGCCTGCAACATCCTGCCATTTTGCTTCTGTAAACTTCCACCTGCTACCCCACCGTGGGCTCTAATCTTGGCACAGGTCCTTAGATTGGGGTGTGCTATGCCCTCTCCTCCTTGAGTGGTTGGAATTCACTAGCCTCTCACTTCAGCAGGAGGGCCCAACAATGACCTAAGTCTTGGTTTGACAGATTTTGGGGGCAGGAGGTTGTGATGAAATTAAAGCCATATAAAGAACCACTAGAATTCTTACATTCTTCTGCTTCACCATGAGCCCAAGGAAGTGCAAAGCTATGCTGAGCAGACAGATGTAGCTGCTTATTATGATGTATCCGTCCGTTTACTTTTTTTTTTTTTAATTTATTTTTGGCTGCGTTGGGTCTTCGTTGCTGCGCGTAGGCTTTATCTAGTTGGGGCGAGCCGGGGCTACTCTTCGTTGCAGTGCATGGGCTTCTCATTGCAGTGGCTTCTCTTGTTGTGGAGCACGAGCTCTTGGCACGCAGGCTTCAGTAGTTGTGGCACACGGGCTCAGTAGTTGTGGTTCGCGGGCTCTAGAGCGCAGGCTCAGTAGTTGTGGTGCACGGGCTTAGCTGCTCTGCGGCATGTGGGATCTTCCCGGACCAGGGCTCGAACCCGTGTCCCCTGCACCAACAGGCGGATTCTTAACCACTGTGCCACCAGGGAAGTCCCCGTCCATTTACTTTTGAACATCGTGCCTCTTTAAGAAAAAGAACATGTGTATGTATAACTGATTCACTTTGTTATAAAGCAGAAACTAACACACCATTGTAAAGCAATTATACTCCAATAAAGATGTTAAAAAAAAAAAAAGAAAAAGAGTTGGCCTCTAATTAGTTAAAAATTGAGCCACTAAAACAAGGGCAAACGTAACAAGACAGGAAGCTGTGCTTTTCCAAAGTGTGGTCCTGCGCCTGCCCACCTCAGACTCTCCTTGGAGTGACCACTAAAGGGAAGGTTCTTAGGTCTCACCCCGACCACGTAAATAGAGCCTCACAATCTCCATTTTTGACAAGCTGTCCAAGCGATTATTTGGCTTCCTAATATGGGGGGAAATGGGCCTTTTTGCAGAATTGTTGAGGATTTCTTCTTTAGTGGAGTCTCAGCTGAATGTCAATTTCACCTCTATTTCACCTTTTAGATATCGCTGGGGCTTCTTAAAATGTGCCACCTTTCATGTGCAAAGGGACTTTTCTTTTTTTTTTTTTTTTTTTTTTTTTTTTTTTTTTTGCGGTATGCGGGCCTCTCACTGTTGTGGCCTCTCCCGTTGCGGAGCACAGGCTCCGGATGCGCAGGCCCAGCGGCCATGGCTCACGGGCCCAGCCGCTCCGCGGCATATGGGATCCTCCCAGACCGGGGCACGAACCCGTATCCCCTGCATCGGAAGGCGGACTCTCAACCACTGCGCCACCAGGGAGGCCCGGACTTTTCTTTCTTTAGCTGCAGTTTGCTTTTTCTCTCTGTCTGCCCCCTTATACCTTGCCTAGGCATTTTTTGCCTCCTATAGCAAACTAGTGGAAGCAAATCATTCTAGGGCTATTTAGGGTATTTACCTGGTACTTTTGGAAGACTCAGTCAGTCAGGGAATTCACTTAGAGCCATGTGAGGGAAATACTGATCCAAATGGATCAATGCGGGCTGCTCAAGGAGCTCTTTGATGAGCTCAGATCTTAACAGACTGGTCAGAAGCTGGAAAAATTAAGGGCAACAAAAAGGATCTATCATTTGTTGTGTTCAGAGCAGGACCCAGGAGGCTGGAGTCACTGACCTGGAAGCATGGTGGGATATTAACAGCCAAGAAAAACGAAGGACTCCTGCACTGTCCTTACTCCTTCACCCTCACTGTTAAGGAGGAAGTGGTAGACCAAGAAATGAAACAAGCAAGAGGGTTTTGAAGGCCAAGGTAATGGCCTGACATGGCTTCAAGACTTGCAGTCCACGTGGGTTACACCAGTCTGACCATACTGTCCATTCACTGTTAGATATTCTCAGGGATCACAGAGAAACAGGGGATGATCAAGACCAGTAAGTAACTGAGTTTCAAAAATGCAAAAAGCTAATCCCATTAGTTTATGGAAAACCGAGTTTGGTTTTGCTGGCGGGTAATATTCCAGAAGAAATGACCAGTTTGTGAGCTCTCGGGAGGGAAGAAGGGGATCATCTCAAATGAGCGGCTCACTAAGAAAATAACGCTCCATCTCCGCTCCTTTGAAAAGGGGGCTGTTGGTACACGAATGCCTGCATGGACAGGGTGACTAGACTGCTGGAGGAGGGGTGAGGGGACGGGCGGGGTATTGGGAAGGCGGCTTTCTGGTAGTTCTGGATTTCAGTGTAGTGAACTCTTCCACATCATCTACTCAGAGTCTCCCGGAGATGTGGATCGACAGGGTCCCAAATGGTGGAATAATTAGCGGTGAGAGGCCGTAAAGCACAGGAGCGGAGAACACAGACTTTGAAGTCAGAATTCTGAGTGACCATGGGCAAGCTGCTTGGTTAGACCCTAAGCCTGAACCTCCCCACGTGTGAAACGAATATCACCCACCTCACAGAACAGTTGGGAAGATCAAGTGAAGTGACGTATGCAGAGTTTGAAGCGCACATCCGGCTACTAGCCCCTGTACGTTTCTGTGGATCAGTGTCAACCTACCAGTGTTTCCAGTATCACACGGCTGGACCGTCGTTTGCCCCACTCAAATTATAGCGATGCCTCCAATGAGAACGCCGTGGGCATAGTGAATAACATTCACATTTAGCAGATGAATCCAGAACATACGTGGTGGGCAAAGTCCTGCTCAAAAGATGATGCTCCCAGCTGGATACAGTTGTTCAGGTACCTTCAGACCAGCTCAGAAGTGATGCACTGCTGCCTGTTATCTGGTTAGATGTTTCCTTTAGAATGAATGCAGAATAATTCATCTGCTGAGCAGACATCCACTGAGCACCTGCTACTCATCAGGCAGTGGGGAACAGAGGAGAGTGTGACACAAAGCTTACACTTAAGGAACGTACAGCCTCCAAGATGAGATGAATAAGAAAGGCAGTTTTAACACAAACTAGTGAATACATCACAGATACACCCAGGGGCTGGGGGGAGGAGCAGCAGAGCACAGGAACTAGCCCGGTTTGCAGAGGCGGGTGGAGGCGGTCAGAGTCCCGGGGAGAAGACAGCCAGCGTCTGAGCAGAGGCTGAAGGGATGAGCAGGAGTGGGGTGAAGAGGATGGGAGTGACAGCATTTTCAGCAGAAGGAACAGTATTTGCAAAGGCGCAGATGGGAGGAGCAGCAGGGTATGGTGAATGCCAGGAGCTACAAGCAGTTTGGTGTTGTAGGAGTTTAAACAGGAGGGTGAGAAATGGGGGAAGAATACGCTAGCTAGAGCAACAGGACAGGAGCAGATAGCGGGGGAATTCCAGAGAAGGCCTCGGACTTCATCCTGTGGGTCATGGAGAACCCTGGCAGATATCAAGCACTGCAAGGGCGCAATCAAGACGGTGTTTTAGAAAGATCACTCCAGGGACTGTCAGGAGAATGAGCTCGTCGGGAGGCTGGAGTCAGAGAGATCAGAAAGAGCACCTCTCAGCCAGACAGAAGATGCTGCTCCAAGATCAGTGTTGATAAGGAGGGAGGAAGGGCTACATACAAATACTAAGGAGGCAAGCTGAACAGACCTGAGGACTGCCTGGACACGGGTGGCCAAAGGGAGAGGAGCTGTGGATGACGTATAAATGCTTACCTTGGTGAGAAAGAAGAGAATTCAGGTGAAGTTACTGTGTTTTGTTTTTTTCAGTAAAAGAGGATGGATTTAAGTTTTGACATGTGACGTTTGAGGTGTACAAGGATATACAAGTTGAAATGTCCGTGTAAAAACTCACAGAGTAGTCTGCATTAGAGATAATAGCTTCAGAGTCAACAGCACTTATAAAATCTTGACAGGATGAGAAGGGCAGGTAGACTGTGATCAGGGAGAAAAGCAGCAGGCAGAGGAAGAACCCTGGGAGAACACCAATATTCAACAGGAAGACAGAAGAAGAGGCTGTGACAAAGACAGAAGAAAAAGTCCAAGGGCTAGAGAAGCAGAGAGCACAGGAATCAAGAGATTCGTTTCAAGAAGCTGTGAGTGAGCGGTCACCACTGTCAAATGCAGTAGAGAAAGGTCCGCCAAGTTGAAGGGTGAAAACCATACGCTTCCTTTAACAATTAATATGTATGCACACTGGTTAGACCTCTTGGTTGCAGACAATTGAATCCACTCAAGGTACTTCAGGCAGAAAGGTATTTATTAGAGGTTATTAGATAAGTGTACACAATCTCCAGGAAGCCACAGACACGGGTTTGGAGGTCTCTCTGCCGGGAACAGCAGCAATCGCCAGGGCAAACACCCACCCTCACCACAGGACTGTTACAGCGGAAACGCCACTGCCACCTGTGATCAGAACTTTCACCAAAGCTGCCCCGGATGAATAAACACCTGAGCCACGGAGCCTACAAAAAGGGCCACCCTTCCTAAGAGCAACCTCATTCCAGGATGAGTTTGCTCCATGCCACCTAACTGAATGTTCACCTTCAGACTTCCAAAGTCCCATCACCTACTTCATCCACAAATGATACCTCTTGTGCAGCATAAAAGGAAGATGGAGTCAAAAAAAAAAAAAAGCAAGAATAATCTTTATTCCTCACAAACACATTTGTAAAAATGTATCAATGAAATCAAAAGATTCAGAACACAATTATCTGTATGCAGCACGTAAACTGAGGACCAAAACATCTGCTAAAAGGAAATACACCTGTAAACATGTATCTTAGGGGGCGTTTATAAGTGATCAACTCCACTGTGCATGGTGTGCAGCTGATTCCCTCCTTCTGGATAGATTTTTGTGGTAACCAAAAAAAAAGAGATCAGATTTTGGCAATAAACTATCTCAAGGGAGGGAAACACATTTTTTTTTAAAAAAGGCTTAAAAGGGCAAATTACAATTACATATATAAAAAATGGCACAAGAATTGATTTCACAAAAATACTAAGGAAAGTATCTCAGGCCTACCTATCAGGAGGAAAAAAAAAAGGTCTTACTCGGGGGCTTGAAACGGGGGCAGGAAATAAAGAGTTTGGTACGAGTTCTACCCTAAAAGGCAACATATTGATTTCTGGTTCTACAGAAAGACTGTGCAACACCCTCCTATCCTCTTGCATGGGATGCTTTGGCACAACTTCACTAAAATTTTACATGCTTCAATTTGAGCCATATGCATCTCATATTGCATGTTGCTTCTTAAAAGAATGAAGCCTAGGATAAAAACCAACCCTCAAACTCTATATACTGACAGTGTGCATTCATAATTATGTCTTCTGAAAGCACGCAAGTTAGCACCACCAATCGTTAGGACATTAAAAAATTATTCTTGTACTTGAGCAGCAACTTCTATAAAAATAAAGGCTATGTGATTTCTGATTAATAAAACTGCGAGAATTCAAAATGACTAAACTGCTTTAAGATAGGAAATTCAGAATCTCCCTGTATTGATATAACCTTTAACATATTATATACTTTATTCAGCTTTTGAAAGAGGTAACCCTCTGTTAAAGAAGGTGTGAATGTTATGTCCTCAGCCTAAGAATATTAAATGTTGATAAATCACAGAACTGTAGAGCTAGAGAAGACCTTGTGATCATTTAGTCCAACCTGCTCTTTTCAGACGGGGAAAATGAGGCCAACAGAGGGGAGATGGTCTGTCCAAGATCACACAATGGCAGAGGCTGGGCCCCAGTGACCTCAATTCCCACCACTGTACTATATGGTACTCTCTACGGAGCGATCTTCTGAAGTTTTTCTGGTTTTCTTTGGTCCCATTCATTAAATAACAAAGAAACATCAGGTACACAGCAATACGATAAACACAGACTTATACTCCAATTTTAAAATCAGAATATCAAAACGATTCCTGAGCCTTTAACTACCTTCATTTTTTGAGAATGCAGTCAACAGTAAGTTAGGACTACCTATTGGGATTATTTTCAAATATTTACACAGACACTGAAAACACCTTTCAGAACTATTCCTAGAAGACATTTCTACAAACACGTCCACGGGATGCCAAGACACTTTCCATGGGATGTAACGAAACTATGATGGTGAATGGAAGTAAGACGCTTCAGTCTCTCAAAGTGCAGTCATGAGTTTATCTCGATACGTCATACTTTGCATTCCTCCTAAGTTCTTCTGGTTCTGGTCGTGGACATAATCGAAATGGCTGTCATCTCCACTGGCCGATGCTTTCCAATGCGGCCTGTCATCCTGAAAGGATGGCCTGTTTTGTTCGCAGAGTGAGTGGTCAGTGGGGGTATGAAGACAATTCAGAGAGGTGAGTGAAACAACACAAGCACAAAGGAAACGGGACAAGAAAAACCATGAACCACATAAATGGGGATGGCTTTCAGATGGAAATGAATGGATTTTTTACTTTCAAGTATTTTAAAAATTCAGATGTGGGTCCTCTATCAACTTCCAAGTTGAGAACAGCTCTGCCCATAGCTGTGCCATCACCCCTCAAAGGGTGTCTGATGATCAAGTCAGTCTGGGGAAAGCTAGGTGGTGGTGAAAAAGGTTCCTTTTCTACAGGAATTCTCAAGAACTGTTGCCATGTGAACGTACACTGTGAACGCCTCATGCAGCATTTTCCAAAAGTGCTGGACCAAATAATTCTCCTTTCCTGGAGAGTCTGATAAACACAATATGCTGGGAACCACCCCCAGAGATTCTGATGCAGTAGGTCTGGGGTGGGGCTGGGACTCTGCATGAACAAGTTTTGCAGGTGACACTGATGCTGCCAGGCAGCAGGGCCACCTGCAAGCAGCACTGGTCCAGCCTCCCTAGCATTCCCAGCCAGGTCTGCCTCACAAGGAAACCAATATGGTAAAACAGGCAAAAATAAGTGTTAAATTTTGTAAACACAAGGTTAAATTAAAAAGCGTTTCTATAAATCTCTCTGTGTCTCATGTCTGGAAAAGAAACAGCCTTTGCAACACAGAAACATTTAGAAGTATTACTTCACTAGTTTAACTTGCTTTTAAATGTTACATGAATATCAAGTGCTTATGATCAAACTGCACTGTTGTCCTACAGGATCCCCAGCAAACTTGGTAAGAACTATCAAGAACTAACTGCTCTCATCTGCCCCGTTCTCAATGGATTTATTCCCATCACTCCATTCGCCGCACTTTCTCGAGGAGCAAGGCTAGCAATCTCACTAAGAGATAACTTTATGCAAACTGAATTCACCAACTATGTTTCTGAAAGAGCTTCACACATAAACACCAATTAAGACTGATCTGAAATTCAAATCATGAAAGGAACGTTTGCCTTTACAAAGCTGGCATTAAAAAAAAATCTCAAGCTTAACCGTAAATGCAACAAGGCAGGTGCCAGTTTACTTAGGAAGGACTGTGGTAGGTTAGGGCAGAGGTGGGTAAACACGGCCCTCAGCCTAAATCCCACACTGTCTATTTTCATAAATGAGCTTTATGGGAACACAATCAGGCCCATTCACTTCTGTATCGTCTGTGGCTGCTTTCAAGCTACCATGGCAGAGTTGAGTAGTTGTGACAGAGACCACAAAGCTGAAAATACTGACTATCTGACCCTTTACAGAAAGAGCTTACCGACCCCTAGGTTTAGAAAAAGATCCATCACCACAAAAAGCAACCCTCCACCCCATCCCTGGAAAAAAAAAAAATCCTTTCAAAAAATCCCACAACAAAAGTCCCTGAGCTTTAGTCTTATTTTTAGTAAATGAATTCTCAGGACAGGAAAACGTTACTTAGAAATTTTAAGTAACATTTCAAACATAAAACCAAACCCAAAATATCTGAGGTTAGAATGACTAAAACAAAACAAAACAAAACAAAAAACCCCACCCAGTTCATTTTTATTTCGTCAAGCATAACTTTAGTACATCCAGACCCATCACCGGCTTATTTTGCTTTGCAAGTTATTCATCTCTTCCAGGACAAGACAACTCTTTAACAGTTGTTTCTGATGCAGAATTTCAATTCATAACTAAGTAGAAAAGGAGAGCTTGGGAAAGGACGGCTCTATGAGCTCAGGTACTTACCTGATGTTTGGAGAGTGCGGGTGCCAACGAGGCTGGCTGGGGTGAAGATTGGGGTGATACTGAGGCTAGAAATAAAACACCAAACTCGATTATTAGATGCCCTTTGCTTTCAATGGTCTTCACCGGCTGTGAATGGAGAGGCTCTTACTGAACCCTGGCTGGGGGAGCGCACGTTTCCCAGGATATCACGTTTCCCCCGTGACAAAGGCTGGGGGCTGCCCTCCAAGAAGAAAGCGGAAGGCATCTGCCTTGAAAGGGTGCCCTAGAGCGCCCAGGCAAGGCAATATTCATCTCTCCCAAGGGAACCCACGGAAGGGGCCAGAGAGACGGAGAGAATGTGGGTAATTTATTCTTTAGAAACAATTTCTGTCGTTGCTGAAAATGACAACTGTGTGTAAACAGTTACATCTGCAAACAGACAAGGACTGGACAGAGGATGCCAAGGCAGCAGGACTCTGGGCGAACTCTTTCTCTCTTGTTAAAAAATTTTTTTCTAAAATGTGATCCAAAACAAAACACCCAACCCCCCACCCCACCCCCGCCCCGGAAACAAACAAACAAAACTCCAAACCATCCAGAGCACCATTATCCTGATAAAACAGAAGGAAAGAAGTAGTTTGCCCATTTTAACATGAGAAAATGGATCCAGACTGATGACTCACAAAACGGCCCGGGGTGAAGATATAAGGCTGGCCTGGGTGGGTGGCAGGCTGCCTGCCAGTCCACTTCTGGCCTGCAGAGGGCAGCGGTCTCAGACTGTGTCAGAAGCCCTGGGGCTTTTCAAGGCTAAATTTTCTACGGGGCAAATTAGGTTCTCCTGACATTTAAGTCACCACAGGCTTGCCACCATTATTCTTTAAATTATTTCCTCCCCTTCTTCTTCTTCTTCCCTGCTGTTCTGGTTAATAAGCAGAAGTCCATTCTCTATTATGAAAAATTCTCAGCAATTCTGTTCATTCCATTTTCATGGACCTGCAATGCCCTCATTGACTATTCTGTATTCCAGTGGCCCCTCTCCTTCAAGGATGCCTGTCAGCAAGTCCACAGCCCCCAAAGGACATCCTACTGGAAAGAGGAACCTGGAGAAAACATTTCAGTGGCAGAATCTGAAAGCTGACCAGGGCTTTAGAATCTCCTGGAAATAGTCGCTTCATATTTCTCTCTCTTAGGGGATACAGAAACCCAGAGGTGATAGATGATTTGCCCAACGCTGAACCGTTTCAGGCGTTTTGGCCATACAGCCAAGGCCCCAAAAGAGGCTCCACCAACTGGGTCTTGAACAAAAGAGAATAACCTAGAAGAGAAGTGGACCTTCTATTCTATATACCTTGTCTTCAAACACAACCAAATCAGATGCATTGGAGAGAGGTGGGCACCTTATCCATAGAGACTTGGAAGGAGGATATTCCAGAACCTTCCTTGGTCTCCTTTGGTAATTTATACACCCTCTAAAGCTGTCAAGGAGTATTTTTTTAATGTTAACCCACATGGTTCTCAACCAGGACCGTTACATCTCCCTGGGGACAACTGGAAATGAGTATGTGCAGTTTTGCTAGTCACAATGACTTGAGGGTTACCTGTAACTCTTGGGCAGAGAAGAGGGAAGCTAAACTTCATGTAACTCTAAGGACAGTCCCAAGCAGTGAAGAACTGTCCATCTCCAAATGCCAATAGTGCTCCCATCAAGGACACAGCAATCCGTCCTTTGCATTCGGCTAAGCTTGCTGAGCTCAGAGTAACACCAATGCTGCAATACCACCTTCCCGGAAACCTTTCTCAGTGCTCAGATGCTTACCGGGCCACCTCTCAGGATGTTCTCTTCCTGGTCAATTTACTCCCATCATGGCACCTCTAAAGGCTGGCAAGGAGCAGAGGGCCAGTGGTTGCCAAAGATGTTAAGAGAACAACATCCAGGTAACAGTTGTCATGGATTTGATTTCAATGAACAGTCGCCTTGACGTTCACTCTACCTGCGAGGCTGCTGGGGCAAGGGCAGCGCTGAGCTGGGAATGCTTTGCTTTGTTTATTTTATTTTTTTTTCTCCCCTTCAAGCACTAATCACCCATCAACAACATTCTAGCCACTCACACCTGAAAGTCCGACCAAAAAAAAAAAAAAAAATCTCTGACTAAGAAGATTCAAGAACCCAAAGGCAGCAGCAAGGAGATCAGCAAAGCTGGCCTTTCCCCACCAGGCGCAAAGCACTTTTTACACTAATTCTCTACAGCTCGGAAGTCACGTCCAGGTTCTGCACATTGGGCATAAGATTTCATGTACAGAAGGTGATATCACAAAATTCTTCAGAAACATAATATGGAGGTCTCATAAAGATAATGTACACTGGGATCCCTGCCCCCACCTAAGGAGTTAATATCTACAGTAATGAGACTGATTAGATCCAGAAAGAGACTGATTAGAATAAGGATCCAAAGTGAACTCATCATGGAGTAGTTTTATTGTGACATTCAAAACCAGACTGGTGATAGGGCAGAGAAACTCAGGAGAGGAGTGTCCCTTGGACATTCACACCCACCCAGGACAAGAAAGCTGGCCACCATGTTAGGGGGTCATCAGACATGGATGCTGCCTCTCAGCACATGATAACCTGCGAAGCCAGGGACACATCATTAGCTCAGGGCCCCCACCTGGCCGCTCATCAGAACCACCTTAGAGAGGCACCACAGCTTGCCAATACCCAGATCCCACCCACCCTAGAGTTTCTGATTCAACCAGTCCAGGCTGAGGCCCAAGCACCAATTATTTTTTTAAAGCTTGCCAGATGGTTCTAACATGCAGCAGGGCTGAGAACCACTGGTGCTGGTGATTTCTAATCAAGGGGCTCAAAGAAGGCTTTGTGGAGGTGACAGCTTCCCAGCAGACAAGTGTGGGCCAAGAACAGTGGGAAAAAATTATGGGGCAACAATGATGTGATTCGCCCTAAAGATGCTACCAGAAAACTACTAGAGCTAATCAATGAATTTGGTAAAGTAGCAGGATACAAAATTAATGCACAGAAATCTCTTGCATTCCTATATACCTAATGATGAAAAATGTGAAAGAGAAATTAAGGAAACACTCCCATTTACCACTGCAACAAAAAGAATAAAATAACTAGGAATAAACCTACCTAAGGAGACAAAAGACCTGTATGCAGAAAACTATAAGACACTGATGAAAGAAATTAAAGATGATACAAATAGATGGAAAGATACATCATGTCCTTGGATTGGAAGAATCAACATTGTGAAAATGACTATACTACCCAAAGCAATCTACAGATTCAGTGCAATCCCTACCAAACTACCAATGGCATTTTTCACAGAACTACAACAAAAATTTTCACAATTTGTATGG
The DNA here is from genome assembly GCF_964165515.1 of Mesoplodon bidens. Taxonomy (NCBI): domain Eukaryota; kingdom Metazoa; phylum Chordata; class Mammalia; order Artiodactyla; family Ziphiidae; genus Mesoplodon; species Mesoplodon bidens. The sequence continues at coordinate 34,547,216 of NC_138162.1, forward strand.
AAACACAAAAGACCCTGAAGAGCCAAAGCAATCTTGAGAAAGAAAAATGGAGCTGGAGGAATCAGGCTCCCTGACTTCAGACTATACTACAAAGCTACAGTAATCAAGACAGTATGGTATTGGCACAAAAAGAGAAATATAGATCAATGGAACAGGATAGAAAGCCCAGAGATAAACCCACGTACATATGGTCACCTTATTTTTGATAAAGGAAGCAAGAGTATACAATGGAGAAAAGACAGCCTCTTCAATAAGTGGTGCTGGGAAAACTGGACAGTTACATGTAAAAGAATGAAAACTCCCTAACACCGTACACAAAAATAAACTCAAAATGGATTAAAGACCTAAATGTAAGGCCAGACACTATCAAACTCTTAGAGGAAAACATAGGCAGAACACTCTATGACATAAATCACAGCAAGATCCTTTTTGACCCACCTCCTAGAGAAATGGAAATAAAAACAAAAATAAACAAATGGGATCTAATGAAACTTAAAAGCTTTTGAACAGCAAAGGAAATCATAAACAAGACGAAAAGACAACCCTCAGAATGGGAGAAAATATTTGCAAATGAAGCAACTGACAAAGGATTAATCTCCAAAATATACAAGCAGCTCATGCAGCTCAATATCAAAAAAACCAAACAACCCAATCCAAAAATGGGCAGAAGACCTAAATAGACATTTCTCCAAAGAAGACATATAGATTGCCAAGAAACACAAGAAAGGATGCTCAACATTACTAATCATTAGAGAAATGCAAATCAACACTACAATGAGGTATCACCTCACACCGGTCAGAATGGCCATCATCAAAAAATCTACAAACAATAAATGCTGGAGAGGGTGTGGAGAAAAGGGAACCCTCCTGCACTGTTGGTGGGAATGTAAATTGATACAGCCACTATGGAGAACAGTATGGAGGTTCCTTAAAAAACTAAAAATAGAACTACCATACGACCCAGCAATCCCACTACTGGGCATATACTCTGAGAAAACGATAATTCAAAAAGAGTCATGTACCACAATGTTCATTGCAGCTCTATTTACAACAGCCAGGACATGGAAGCAACCTAAATGTCCATCAACAGATGAATGGATAAAGAAGATGTGGCACATATATCCAACGGAATATTACTCAGCCATAGAAAGAAACGAAATTGAGTTATTTGTAGTGAGGTGGATGGACCTAGAGTCTGTCATACAGAGTGAAGTAAGTCAGAAAAAGAAAAAGAAATACCGTATGCTAACACATATACATGGAATCTAAAAAAAAAAAAAAAAAGGTCATGAAGAACCTAGGGGCAAGATGGGAATAAAGACATAGACCTACTAGAGAACGGACTTGAGGATATGGGGGGTGGGAAGGGTAAGCTGTGATAAAGTGAGAGAGTGGCATGGACATATATACACTACCAAACGTAAAATAGATAGCTAGTGGGAAGCAGCCGCATAGCACAGGGAGATCAGCTCGGTGCTCTGTGACCACCTAGAGGGGTAGGATGGGGAGGGTGGGAGGGACACGCAAGAGGGAGGAGATATGGAGATATATGTATACCTATAGCTGATTCACTTTGTTATACAGCAGAAACTAACACAACAATGTAAAGCAATTATACTCCAATAAAGATGTTTTAAAAAACACGATGTGATTCTCTAAGAACTGAACACATGATGTATGCTAAGGAGCAGGGACAATAAATGTAGAAAAGTTAAGCTGGACCCAGGTTTCAGAAGGCTGCGAACAGCCAGCGAGAGCTACCCACAGCAGTGGCTGGTGGGCAGGCAGGGGGTTCGGGCCTTGACGGTCATCCTGTGAAAGAGCAGAACATCAGCCATGGAAACCCATCTTCGCTCCTTTTGCAGGCAACAGGCCTAGCACAGTGCTTTACAAAGCAGGTTCTAGAAACCACTATTCCACTGATGGAAATGAACACACCACCAACAGAAGTGGTGGGGGAAGCCAGCTTTTCTTATGGTGGGAAGGTTGTCCAACAGTCAAATGACTTGCGGAAACACTGGACTTAAAAAAATAAAACGTGTGTTCCTTGAAGGATTTTTCAGCACTTTTGACATCCCAATGGGCACCATAAGATCCAAGAAGGGAATGAAGGATGCAGCATTTCCCAAACATGTGACCAAGACATCCTTTCCTGGGGGCACATCTCCAGGGACTCATGTTTCCTGGGCCTAGAACACACTTGGACAAAAAATGGCCTCACTTGAGTGCCCCCGAGAGGCTGTGTTTGACCACCCAGAAACTTAGAACATATATCCCTGCTGCTTGCCAGTGTACAAGGTTAAGAAAAACAGGCAGCTCAGATGACCAAGAGGAAGCAGGGGTCAGGGGAGAAGGCTCTCCTCTTACTGTTTTCTCAGAAAAACATGTACTGCTGTTATTTCTTCCAAACCTGATTATAAGCTCAATGACAGCTCAGTGTGGAAAATTTAGACACTTTAAGAAGTATGACATGAAAACCTTTAAAAGCAATAGCTCACCTGGTAATTATGGACTTCAGGATTTGTTTTAGAGCTAAAAAAAAGAAAAGAAATATTGTAATATAACAGGTTGTAAAGTGGCATTATTACTGATTTATTTAACAGTTGTAAACTAATCCTAGGTGCTAGCTACTCTGTTAGCAACTTTTACAGAATACTATTTTTTTGGTTACTAGCAGCTTAAATGAACATATAATTGGGGAAACCAAACAGCAGCTCTCATTCGTCACTTTAGAGCTCACAAATAGAAATATGTAGGTCATATTCCAGACCCGTGCTTATAATGTTATATTTTGGTGGCAAAAAGGAGGTCCCTTCAGTTGGGCAAACTAAATAATTTTAGCTCCCATTCCAGGCCTGCCCCGGCACTGCTGGGTGGCCCATGGTACCGGGCAGCTCCAGTGATGTCCAGGGCTTTCTCCAGCTCAAGGGAGGGCCACAAGCCACTTCTGAGCATACACCACTGTGGGTCCCACTGCTCTCAACAATGCTGCCATGATGTGGCCACCACTCTGGAATGTTCATTCCACATAAGGTTCTGTACTGGGAACTTCACATCTGTTATTATTTAATCCACACAACAAGGCTATGAGGTCAATAAATGTTACCACCTCATTTTACAGATAAAGGAACTGTTGCCTAACAGAGATGTTAGGACACTTGCTAGCTAGTCCATGGCCGCACCGTGACCGGAATTGACATTTGCAAAACCCCTAGGCCAGTATCCTTTCCGCCAAGCCACGCTGGCTCTCTGAGAACCTGTGGAAAGGTTCCAGGCTCCTCATGCATGATCCTATTTTGATGGAATCTGAAGTATAACTACTCTGGTCAAAAGTATGGGTGGAGACGGTTGGTGCAAAACACAATGTATTTAATATGCAAGCTCGGCATCTGCCAGAAAAACCACAGACCAACCCAGCACCATCATCGGGCTAGGCTGCTAGGGTGGCGTGTTCAAAATCAAGGTTTACTGCTCCTCCAGCAATGAGAGGAAAACATTTCATTGTTATGAGTCTTGCTTAGGGTCTAAATAACCCTGTGTTCCAGTTTTCATAGAGGGCCAGTGCACAGAGCCAGGCTCTGGGCCAGATTCACCCCCGGCTGCATTTCACCAGGAGGGCTAAGTGTTCTGCAAGGTGCTATTTTCCTGGCATCACCTCTGCGCCCAGAGCACAGTTTCATCCCCGGCTCCCATAGAAATCCTCCCCACCCCCAGGATCCCACAGGCTATGAAGAGCAACTGAAGAGCTGTGAACAGTGGTTATTAGCTCATTTGTTCCTAAAGGGTATATTTACTGGGTGTTTTTTTTGTGTGTGTGGTGGAGATTTGGGTTTTTAGTTTATTTTGGTTCTCAATATATATAATCTCTACTAGACGCTAAGAGGAAAATGTAATTTTATGAGGGAAAAACAAACAAGCAAAACAATCACTTCCTTAGAGAGCAAAGGAAAGAAATGTAACTCACAAGCCCCTGAGAATTAAAAACAAGACATGCTGACAGGCATACTTTCAGCATACTACCCGCCATAGGGATCCTGGAAACAGGGCAAGCTTGCAGGCCTAAAACTAACCCATGCAGGATCCCTGCCACCTCCTCCCATCCTCAGGGGTCCAGGCCTGATGCACAGCAGTTCAACAGGACCCTGGAGCCCTTCGTGAGATGCTGAGAACTGAACCCAGACAGAAGAGCCAGACATCTGAGGCCCAGCCGAATGGCACTGCAAGCAGCGTCTGCAATCAGAGTGCCAGGCCGAGTTTCCAGCTGTGACACAACGGCCAGCTACATTCTCCAGAACCTTGGGGCCCTTGGAGGTGTCTTGGGGCTGCCTGTGGGATGTGGGGGGTGGGTGAGCAGCAGGTGCCAGCCCTGCCCTCCCCTCCCTGCTCGGTGTCACCCAGAGCAGTCCCGCTTTGGTCTGTTCTCTGTACTGGGCTTCCATGGCAGGTTTCTCCTAGTGGGCCAAAATCAAAAGCTAAAAAATTTCGAAAAACACTTGATCTAGCCCAACCTCTTTGTTTTCAGATGAGAAAAAGGCCGCCCCAGAGCTGAGTTAAGAGAAATGCCAGGGCTGGGCGGGAGGCCTCCTGATCCCTGATCACTAACACACTCCTCCACACACCGCACTCTACCAACTGCCCAGGGCGTACGGCACACCAAGATATGCTGACCTCAAAGACCACCCTCGCCAGTAGCCTGAGACCTGTGCCTGGGATGACCAGAGACTAACCAGATGGGGCTACCAGAGGCTGGAGCTTGGACACAAGGGCCGAAACAATTACACAGTCTGTGATTCTCTAGCATGACAGCTGTCCACTGAGGTCGAAACTCACATAAGAAAACAACTGTTTCAGGGAGAGAAAGAGAAGTACACACCAGGTGGGACAGTGTCCTCTTGGGCAGCACACGAGACTCACCTGGGAGCTTTAAAACCACGTATGTCCAGGTCCTCACCCGGAGACTGATTCGATTAGCCTGGGGTGTGGCCTGGCTGAGGGTTTCAAAGCTCAGCAGGTGATTCCAATGTACAGGAAAGATCAAGGCCACCTGTGCTGGAGAAGGGGGCGGCCAACCACGCCCCATGGGCCGAATCTGGCCCACCTGCTTTTGTGAGTAAAGTTTAATCAGAACACGCTGGAGTCGTTCATTTACATACTGTCTATGCTGCTTTCATGCTCCGGGGGGCAGGGTGGAACGGTCCTGAGAGGGACAGCAGAGCCTGTGATGTCTAAAATATTTACGACCAGGCACTTTACAGAAAAAGTTTGTGGACACCGGTGCTAGGGTTTCAGCCTTGTGACAAGTTCTCTTCCTACAGGAAGTTCACTGGGTGTTGATAAAGGTCTTCTACATTGTATGACATGAAACCCGCACGTCACTGAGCAGATCCAGTTTTTGTTCTCGGGGAGCTTTTGCTCAAGAGAACGGCCTTTCTTTCCCATCACTGCCTGCAGTGCCGTTAGCACACTGTGCCATACACATTCCTATCACCTTTATCACTCACTGTTACAATACACAAAGCACAAAGCCACTCAAACAAAGCATCTGTGTTTTCCAAAAAAACAAACTGTCTTGGAACATTCTACTGTGTACTTATTGAAAGCCAGGCAGACGGTATAGCCAGGCAGCAGCAAAAGGGGGTGGAGAGGAAACCATCAGTGCTTCACTCTGTGATTTAACTGTATTAAGGAAAAAGTCAACATTGCAAACAAATACAGTAATTCGAGAGCAGAGCCATACCCGGACTCTGGGGGCACTTACCAGAACTGAGCTGCTATCATCGGGTTGCTTGCTTTAAAGGAAAAACAGAAAAGTATGACATCTTAGAGAGCTTTACCAATTTTTACCATTTTTACCACTTGTTACCAATGATCAGGGAAGAGATTCCTGTGATCTCAGAGCGGTCCCAACCCCAGGAGGCAGAATCTTCATCTTGGCTACCTCTCCTTTCTGGAGGAAAAGTAAATCACCTCCCGCTGTGCCCCACCCTCCAATTCACTCAGAACATGCTCACTGAGCTAGTTCCCAGGACCAGGAGTCCTAGGAGGCAGAGACAGACAGTCCCTGCTCTCAAGGAGCTCACAGTCTTGACACAGACAGAGACAGAGGCGTGAAAGATCGAAGACAGGCTGAAATACAAGCAGTAACCTGTGCAGGGGGCTCGGGGCAGACACCTCCGACTGGGTTCGGGGTGTGAGTCTGCGGAAGGGGCCATGGACAGAGGTAGAGCTTGTGTACCTAGACACCACTTCGTTTTTTGAAAAATGGAGCATGGAAAATCATTAACGGTTTCACAAAGATGCTAGAACTCTGGCTGGAGAAAATGTCAGTAAAATAAAGGAGGGAAAGAGGATGAAGACCAGGAAGGGAAGTGGAGGAGAAGCACGGAACCTGGAGTCTGGAAGAGCTCTAAGGCCACCTCGTGGCATCAAGCACCCTCCCCTCTGCAGCAGCCACACCGCGGTGCCTTTCCCTTTGTGCCTGTACACCTCCAGGGACTGGGCGCTCACTCTGTAAAGAGGGGGTACTATCTTTGGATGGCCCTACCAGAAAGTTCTTCCTTCGACCGGGGTGTTTCTGGGCAACTTTGACCCAACTGGCTACGTGCACAAGCATAATAATGCTCACCAGGGAGGTGAACACAGCCCTTGGGACAGACAGCTTTCTCATCGCCCCCCCACCCGGCCCCACCCCATCACTCATCACTCCCAGTTCCTGCAATCAATCACCCTTCACGGACCTGTCACCCTCCCTGGACACAGCCCCACCCTCTCAACCTCTGGTCTTTCTTGAAAGTGAAGCCACATTCCTTGGGCTCTGGGCAATTTTTTCCCCATGAAAGCAGCCAAGAATGGCTTTGGAGAGTTTCTGGCTGCCACGCTATTGTACCGTTGGTTCAAAAGGGAAGGAAACAGTGGGGAACACAAGGTTAAAGATTCTAGATGGGAAAGCACAGGTGCCAGGTCCCACAGAGGCCCACTAAGTCCTGAGTTATACAAGAAAAACATATGAAATGGCCAGTACAATGATATATGGGAGGGAACAAGAGTGGGGTGGGGAGATGCAGAGGTCCTGCTATAAAAGAACAAGATAGGGCTTCCCTGGTGGCGCAGTGGTTGAGAGTCCGCTTGCCGATGCAGGGGACACGGATTCGTGCCCTGGTCTGGGAGGATCCCACATGCCGTGGAACGGCTGGGCCCATGAGCCATGGCCGCTGAGACTGAGCGTCCGGAGCCTGTGCTCCGCAATGGGAGAGGCCACAACAGTGAGAGGCCTGCGTACCGCAAAAAAAAAAAAAAAAAAAAAGAACAAGATAGTCCTGAATGGAGAAGCAATCAAGTGTGGACAAAGGAGAGCTAGGAAATGGGATCTGGCGGCCGGGTTTAAATAGAAATGAGCCTGGCTTGCTCATTTGCTGACTGAACCTGTAACTGGGTACCAGGCCTCATGCAGGTGTGAGGCCACAGTAGTAAATGACAGACAAAGCTTGGGGAGTTCGGAAAAGGGGGGGTGGAGAGGGCAAGCATCCTGGGGCCTAGCTAAATTCAAGGGCACAGTGTGCTTGGATTGACTGTGGGCCCCGAGTCTAGTCTTTAATTAGTTCTGGTTCTGCTCTTAAGTGGTCAGAATTCTGGTTAGCGCGAGACTGATGTCCCCAATTGAAACTGGAAGATGGAGGAGAGAAGGGACTCTTCTTCCCTCCGAGACATGTCATCATCTTCCACGGGCAAGAAACATGTTTACCTATGATATCCCTAAGGTCCCAGGTCCAACAGAAGCAAAGAGATACAAGAAAAGAAACATGGAAAAGGGGGAGAAGGAAATGAACACATCCAATGGGAAAGACTAAAGACAGCTGGATGGTGAGAGTAGCCTGATTCCCACCAAGAGAATCCCACTGGGGTTTTGTCAAAAGCTTCAGAATGACAGAGAACAGCAGACAGTTCCTTCACAAACTGCTTCGCCAAACTCCTTGGGGCTTATTAACCAACTGAACCATGGTGTAAAATTCCAAGACAGAATGAAAAGCACACCACCTTTGAATGTCGAATGTCTCCGGGACGGATAGCGTTTACTAGGCTTCCTCTCGAACGTGCTGGTTCTTCGTAACCTGGCGCCATGTGTAGCCTGGTATTCCGTCCGGCCACTGGAAAGCAAACATTTCACTGCATGCTACCAATATCAGAATGTCAGTACATTATACGTATTTGGAAGTGAACTTTTATTTCCAAGAGCTCCAATGTAAATTTCAACTTATCTCAAACTCGTTTGGTAAAGACACACACTAAATTTAGCCTTCCGTTTGAAAATAAAATCACTGTTGCCAAATCCAGGCTGTATTATATTTCCGCCAAAGGACAAAACCTGCAATTTAGGTACCAGCCACTTGACTGCACAAACCAAGCAGGTCTGAGTACTTGGAATATTTGACTAAGAGAACACTGATTCACACATAAAATACCTTTCCTAAAACATATTAGGTAGACATTTAACTTTTAAAAGGCTGTTATCAGTGACCACTTAACTAAACCTTGGCTTTCCTTGCTATGCCAAGAAAAACACTGCTGCTTTCACCAAGGCTTTCCATCAACCCAACGTCCAGCTACAGCTTCCAGGAGGCAATGCTATCTTTGTCTGATCTATCACTGCCTCGTTCCAACCACCCTCGGCTTATGATTTATCACATGGAAGGAGCCACTTGCCACCTGCTTTAACTGCCTCCAAGGGGCAAACTCATCTCCAAACTCCCTTCCTTCTCACGCTGGGCTGGACCAAGTCCCACGGAAGTGTCCTGCCAGGATGGAAACCCCGCCTGGGCAACCTCAACAGTCCAGCCCTGCTCACTTGGAGCACAGCAGACTTCAGCACACCGTGCAACGTCTCTGCCAGGCTTCGCAGTTATGACACCTTCCTTCCATCCTTCCTTCGCAGGACCCATGAGTCGATTCTTTCTCAAAAAGGACTTGGTCCCCCCCCCACTCCCCTCTGCAGCATTTAAAAATACATTCAAACCAAGCGATTCTTTAAACACAAGTGCACAGACATTTCCGTGCACAGCAGAAAAATTTGAAATGAACAAATCGTTTGGCATCTTAAATAGAGTTCAAGGACATGCCATGTGTGAGAAGAGGTTATGAAAGCATGTGAAGTTTTAGATCTTGTAACAGCAATTCTCAGATCTGTAAACATGCCTCAGGAATCGACCCTGGGAGTGCATTTAAAATGCACATTCCCAGGCCTTATTCATACAGCCACACGTGAGTCCCCATAGATTCTGATTACAAGGGCCTTAGATGAGGTCCTAAATCCTCATTTTAAAAAAACACCCAGGGGGCTTCCCTGGTGGCGCAGTGGTTGAGAATCTGCCTGCTAATGCAGGGGACACGGGTTTGAGCCCTGGTCTGGGAAGATCCCACATGCCGCAGAGCAACTAGGCCCGTGAGCCACAACTACTGAGCCTGTGCATTTGGAGCCTGTGCTCCGCAACAAGAGAGGCCATGACAGTGAGAGGCCCGCGCACCGCGATGAAGAGCGGCCCCTGCTTGCCACAACTAGAGAAAGCCCTCACATAGAAACGAAGACCCAACCCAGGCAAAAATAAATAAATAAATAAATAAATGGAAAGAAGGCTCAACATTAAAAAAAAAAAAAAAAAAAAAGTGCTCATCAGTAGTAACCAAGGAAAGAAAATTAAAACCACAGGGATATTTAAAAAAAAAAAACAAAAAAAAACACCCAGGGAGTTCTCATGCACTTTGAGAGACATGGTCTTAGAAATGTAAGTAGAAATATATCAGAATAAACCTCTCTTTCTTCAGGGTCTTTCCAGATTCAAATATTCCTGAGCCCAGCCTGGGTCACACACACACACGGTGACATCTGCTCTCATTCTTGTCACCAAATTTCTTGATGTTGGCATGTGACAGGTGATACAGTAGTGGTTAAAATATAAGACATAAGACCCAGACTGCCTGGGGTTGAATCTCAGCTCTACCACTGACTGGCTGTGACTTCGGGCAGATTATAAACCCCACCCCCAGACCTAGTTCCCTTATTTGTACAATGGGTATAATCTGAGGACCCATCTCATTAAGGCCATGGGGAGGATTACGAGTTGGTACATGAGAAGCTCTAGTGCAGTGTGGTCGACAGAGCTTTCCAAAACGACGCTCGTGTTCTACATCAGCACGGCCCAATGTGGCAGCCACCCATCTCACTTGTACCAGGCACCTGAAGCATGGTTAGAGAGACCAAGGAGCCACATTTTTAAATGCTCTGAACATGAATTAATTTAGATAGCCACATGTAGCTCGCATCTACTGTATTAGACAGCACAGTTCCAGCTAAATGTCAGCTGTTAATAATTTTGTGATTATTAGCTTCATCTGATCGATGAGGATGCGGAGGCTAGAAGAGCTCTGGCGACTCCACGAAAGGTCAGATGCTAAGAAAGAAGCAGGGGCAGGACGTCCAACCCAAGCCTCCAGATGCAGGTCCACTGCTCCTTTCACCAAAACATCACGGCTGCCCTCCTACAAGACACGTGACCGTGTTGTAAAAACGGTGCCTACCTGAACCTGAAGCGAGAGCCCAGTCTGATAAAGTCTGATCTGTTGGACTTGCTGTTTCCCGGCGTCCGCAGCCGGAAGAAGGCGTGGTGCTCCACGGCGCACTTCCACAGATGCTTGCAGGTCCGGGCGCTGTCCAGGCGGAACACGAACGTATGCTCCTGTTCCCGGCCCTCGGAGGTGAAGCACGGGGGTCCCGGTGAGCGGGGATTTGTAACACTGACTCAGGATGACTCACTCACAGCAAGGCGGAGGAACGGAGGCAAGGCTTACCTGGTCATCGTCCTCCACCACCACCAGCGTCAATTTGCTCTTTTTAAAATCCATTTTGGTAATTTTTGGCCTGGCCAGAGAGAAAGCATTTTCAAAGCACAGTCTGCAGCAGCGCTGTCTACCCATCACACCACCGTTTCCTTTCTACCGTTTAAGCTCAGATTTGCTCAAGGAATCACTCATTCATGTTAAGTGTGATTATCCAGAAGCGCCACTGCCATTTGTCAGACACCCACAAATGCAAGAATACGTGTGTTTTAAAAATGAATCTGGGTGTTGCAAATATCCCTCGATCATCACCCATCACATATAATTCCACCACAAAATAGGAAAAGACATTTTTAATATAGGACAAAACTAAATTACCAAAAGAACAAGCCTATTTTGTTAGCTCCTTCAAAGATTAAAATGCCTGTCGGGGTCAGTCCAAGAGAATATTCACAGCCATCTCTTCCCTACAAATAAACGAAGGCACAGTCGGTAGAGGGTTCTAACAGGTCGTCACAGAGCAGAATGCAAAACAGTTTCCTCACCGCATTACTTTGTTTGCACATTGTTTACACGTTTTTCAGTCACCGGGAAAACCAATTACTTAAACGCACACGGTTCTTACCCTGACAACGTGCATGTCTACCCCATACATTTCCAGCCACTTCGCTTTATTCAGATAGGAGAGTTCCGCCTGGGCAGGGCTCTTTCCCCTTAGAAAAACCAACGAGACACATGTGAACTGCAACGCGTACACCCACACAAGCCTGAAGGGCACGGCCCCATGAAGGGGTGCTTGGGGCAATTAAAGGGATGAGGGCTACCGATTTACATCAACATGACACGACCTCCAAGAACAGACTATTAACTGAGCGGAAAGAGGACAAGGCAGGGCTTATAACAGGAACGCTTAGGGAGACGACTGTGTGTGTGTAGGTTCGTGCGTGCGTGTGCGGAGGAGAAAGGCTGGAAGGATACACAGCTGGCTGCTCACGGCGGCTTCGTGCAGGGAGGAGCGTGGGTGGGGTGTGGCAGGGACTGGGGCAAGACTCCACGCCCGCCCGCCCGTTTCTACGTTGTTGTGTCAGTGGGGTGTGAGAATGTGCGACGGTCACCCTGCATCTGCAAAGGAGCCAGAATGGCTGTGGGACAAGGGGAAACCACGCTCGGTTTCTGAGTCCAAGAGTGACTGGGCACAGGCAGTGTCTGGGGAAGATGGGCCGGGCGGGAGGAGAGGCGGTGGCCCTGTTATCCAGGCATAAAACTGCTAGACTAGGGTGACTAAGGGAGGAAAGGGACAAAGCAAGAGAGAAGTAGCAGGGCCGGACTTAGCTGTGGTGACCACGTGTCCTGAAATACAACTCTACAACACATGGTCTCAGACATGAGTGTCCCTGTAAGGAACCCCAGGACACATTTCTAAAGGGTCTGCCCTAGCAGTCCAGGCCATGGACAGAGCCCCAGGTGTGTGGGACCGGGTGGATCAAGGCAGCACCCCTCTGCCTTGGTTAGGAGGCCAGGATGGCCATGGCGTCCCTGGCTATGCAACGAGCAAATCAGGACCAGGCCCTGTACTTCAGAGGAGGAAACAGGAGTATGGCTTGGCTTTTACTGTACATCTCTGGAAAGAGAGAGGTCCTGTGGGCCTTTGAAAAACAGGACTGAAGCACGGGAGAGAAAGAAGTGAAGAGCTGGAGCTGCGATTTTACAGTCATCAACAAAGCCCCTCTGCCATCCAATAGAAGAGTCTGACAAGTGCTTACAAATGACCAAATGCATATATCAGAATGTTAGACGGTAGCATCAAGGTACCTGCACTCTTTCCACCTCTGGAAGATATCAAATTCCATCGCTTCTGTCTGATTTGGAATGAACCGAAACTCAGACACAAGCTCTGGTGTATGTTCTGGAAGCTCGCACTCCCCAAGCTCGGCTGCAGGTTTCATAAAAGGGAGAAAACAGGAGACAGTGAATGCTTTTGGTTATTGCAGCACCAGGTCCAAAGGCACTTGGCCTGACTGTAAACAGCACAGGTACCCCCTCATGTATAACCAACTCCCCGCTTTCAGGAGGATTTAACTCCCACTCGGTCCCCACATGTACATGCAGAATCCCCATGAAATCACTCCAATGTGCTCCCCACCAGGCCATACACCATCATCTCAGTTATGACTATCCCTCTCCCGACTATTTCTCTGGCCCAGGGAGGCCCTGATTACATTTCCCCCACAAAATTGTAGTGTCTGAATTTGCAATAAAAGGCAATTGCAGGGAATGGGGACCCACCCAGCAACATCCATGTAACAAGGCTCTCGTTAAGGGTGGGTCTGAACAGCACTCCAGAGTCTGCAGTGCTGGAGAGGACCAATCAAGAATGCGGTACAGGCAGAATCAGGGAGAAAAAATCTGGCAGGAGGGAGAAGGAAGGAGTGAGGAGGGAGAAGGAAGGAGTGAGGAGTGAGGGTGGAGGGGGTGAGAAGGCCACGGGAGCAACTGCGGCAACTCAGGCAGAAGCTGGGAGGGAGCCGGCTGTGCAGAAGGGAGCAGCAGCCACGCGGGCGATCCCAGCAAAAGGCCCGAAGCTGCCGCTTGGTGCTGGCTCTTGCCCAGTGCCCCAGGGAATGCAGGGCCCGAGGACACAGAGGGCCCATTCCTCCAGGACATGAATGAGAAAGTCCACTCTCTCCACTCCCCCTACCCTTGCAGTGCAGGAGGCAGACCCCAGAAGGAAAAGGAATCCTCCAGGGTTTCCTCTATACCTTGTTTGCTATGAACTCTAATTACCTCTGATACCTTGCTGCACAAAGTGTGGTCCGCAGACCAGCAGCGTGGGCCTGCTCACCATGCACAATCGCAGGCCCCACCCTGGACCTGCTGCAGCAAACCCACCACGTGCCCAGGAGGGTGGTGCACACATTACTTTGAAAAGCACTCATCTTCGACAGCGGTTTTCGAATGCACCGAAATTGCCTGGAGGGCTCGTTCGAACACACGTTGCTGGCCCCCATCCCCGGAGGTTCTAAATCCACAGGTTTGGAATAAGGCCTGAAAACTTGCATTTCTAACAAGTTCCCAAGGGATGCTGACGCAGCTGATGCAGTATGTTCCCAGGGAACACACGTTGAGAATCACGGCTTAACACGACATCCCACAGACCAGCCAGCAAATGACCAAACACCCCCAGTGACAGCAACGCACTATGAACCCAGCAGCCCTTTCCAGTGGCTTCTGAGCCCCAATCCCAGAGCCCACCTTTCAGGAAAGGGACTCCAGTTGGCTCACAGGAGAAGAGGTTAAAATGTTCCTGTCCACACAGAGGAAGCAGCTATACCATACTCGGAGGGGTGGTGGGAGGACTGCAGGAGACGGTGTCTGACACAGGGTGGGGACCTAGTGACTGTCCCCTCACCTGACTGCAGCCCCTCATCTGCAGCTCTCAACTGGACAGCACCCCTAATGCCACCAGGTGGTCTGGGTCAGGATGTGCAGCTGCTTGGTGCCTTGGGCAAAGTCACAAATGAAGATCGTGACATATTTGCCCAGAAGAGGTGAGGGCTGGGCTCCCAAGGCTGAGGGCCACGACTGACCTCTGACCAAGATGTCACCCTGAAGCTAGGGACCTGGCAAGGCTAGAAGGGCAGTCTGGGAAGATATCTCCTTGATATGAACCATGCTGCACCCATGGGCCAAAGTGAGCCCTGTGTTTACTGGTGTGTCTGCACAAGACTGGATTAACTGTGCATCTGACATCATCAAGCACAGGAGCGAGAAGTCAATGACGAGGTTCCCCCGAGATCAGGCAAGGGGGACACTTTGTTGTCTGCCTTCCAAGAACCTGCCGGCAAGAGGACACTTTGCTCAGTCTTTGAACTCTGCAGCCAGGGTCCCAGCTGTGAAGGGTGTGGGGCGTGGTGGAAACAGCTCAGAGGCAGGAGGGCTTGACACCCAACTTGACCATATACTACCTGTGTGACCTGGGCAAGTCACTTAACTGTCCTGGGTCTCTGATGCCTTATCCACAAAAGGGAAACTGACAAAGATGAAACAAGATCATGGACACACAACAAATGACTATCCCATTCTTCTCCTCCCTTCTTCTTCTTTGTGCCTGAAATAATTTCCAAATCAACCATAAAATTACTTCTTAAAGAGCAGAGCCTCCAAGCAGGGCCACTGCATCACAACTCATGAGGCATCAATTCAAGGACAACTGCAGCAAGACACGTATTCAAGGCTCAAGCATGGGAAGAAGTACACAAACTTTCACTGTGCAAACCCACAGAGGTTCTCTAGCGATCTTCATAGTCCAAGGCAAACCGGCTTCTCTGCAGCTGAACTAGAAGCATTTACTGATGGGCTGGGGGGAGGAGGGGACATGGAGAGACAATGTGACAAAAACTTCCCCATTTCCGTGTCTACATCTTCAGTTTTTCTTTGTACCTGACATAATGACTGCATCTTAAATTACACTAATGTTGTGGTTCCAACTCAGATAGGTAATTTCTCCAAGAAGGGCTCAAATGACAGCTGGTATTCTTGCCTGCCTCGGCTGCAGGGCAAGGCAAATGGTTCTCCTAGAGCTGGGTGATGCCTTCATCACTTGGGGGCAGGCAGGGTGGTGACATCTGTGCCTCATCGTCCTCTAATCATTTAGGACGTGTGCCAATGGCTTTAGGAAGAACCTCTCAGGTGGACTGACGGCCTCAGGTCTGACATGGATGCTTTCATCCCATTAACTACACCCTGCCATCTACTGCTGGGCCACCAAGCCTGACAGTATGACCTCCTGGCAGCTCAGAAACTCTAGGGTGGATGCAACTAGGCAAGCTGGTGAAATACAGATTGGTCCAAGTGGACAGTCCATTTCCAAGTTCCCCAAGCCACTGCACATGGTTATGGTACTTACCATAAGGACCACTGTATTAGGAAAATATGGATGTGAAGCACTTAGCATTGTATTTAGCGCAGACGGTTACCTCCAACACAAGTGCCTTCAGACCACATGGGCAGACTGCCTTTCAGCCAAAGTCCATGGGTGGGGGGGCTCTTCAACTTCATTCTGCACTTACTGAGCACCTATTATATGCCAAGTCCCCACTAGATAATAAGCACTAAAGTGGTAGATGGACCTAGAGTCTGTCATACACAGTGAAGTAAGTCAGAAAGGGAAAAACAAATACAGCATGCTAATGCATATACATGGAATCTAAAAAAAAAATGGTTCTGATGAACCTAGGGGCAGGACAGGAATAAAGATGCAGACGTAGAGAATGGACTTGAGGACACGGGGCAGGGTTGGGGGTGGAAGGGTAAGCTGGGACGAAGTGAAAGAATAGCATTGACATATATACACTACCAAATGTAAAATAGATAGCTAGTGGGAAGCAACCACATAGCACAGGGAGATCAGCTCGGTGCTCTGTGACCACCTAGAGGGGTGGGATAGGGAGGGTGGGAGGGAGATGCAAGAGGGAGGGGATATAGGGATACATGTATACATATAGCTGATTCACTTTGTTATACAGCAGCAACTAACAAAACAATGTAAAGCAATTATACTCCAATAAAGATGAAAAAAATATATATATATACATAAATAAATGAAAAAAAATAAGCAGTAAAGGTGACTAAGGAATGGAAGTATCAGGGAATGGGAGTAACCTGGTCATTAAAAACCTTCTTTATAAGTACAAACATGACAGAATATATGTACTAAAATTACCAAGTAGAAAATCACACAAAAAAATTTGTGTATGAGTCTGATCAGAACTACATTTTTAAAACTCAAACTCATAGACAGAAACTCTGCTTGTCTGTGGGTAGGACCGCAGGTTACGTTCTTCTACTCATCTGATTGTTGTCCTGATATTCTGTAATAAGCCTGTACTGATTTTATAATTTGAAAAGACTTAGATCAACTTTTAAAACTTGGTAAATACAAAAGTCAGAAGCCAAGTCTTACTATGACACTCAAAAATACTTAGTAGTTATAAATGAATACATCATAATTCATTATCCCATAGAAGCTCTGATAAACGAGTCCACAATATATGTCTATCCGATGTGCTGATGAAATTCCTCATATACAGTTACACGTTAGTATCCTTTTAATTAGTGCTGGCAACTTTAACAAGTGTTTCTTGTGCATGTTAAACTAAAAATCCACCAGTGCATCAGACAGATGGAACAGTCAACGTTGAGAGACAGGCAACCCTCTTACCGTCCAATTCCCACCCACATGCTGATGACTCTCCCCTGTCAGTGCTTCCAGCCTGACCTGTCTGGTGAGCCAGATACAGACTCAAGAAGCTCCCAGAGGCCCCACTGG
The DNA here is from genome assembly GCF_964165515.1 of Mesoplodon bidens. Classification (NCBI taxonomy): domain Eukaryota; kingdom Metazoa; phylum Chordata; class Mammalia; order Artiodactyla; family Ziphiidae; genus Mesoplodon; species Mesoplodon bidens. The sequence goes on from NC_138162.1 coordinate 34,564,371, forward strand.
CCCCTCTCAGCCAAGAGACCCTACACAGATGTCCCCCCACTGGAGCCCACCTTTTCTTCTAACCATTCACTGTCACCATCTCCCATCCTTGGTAGCAGCCTGTGAGTCATCTCTGTCTCCTCTCTCAACACTGAGCCTAATGACCAGGTCCTTCTCCTTGTACCGCTGATGCTATTTTGGGGTGTGTGTTTAACCCCCAGCCTTAGTTTCGGTTTGTTACAGCTACACCTCCTCACTTCACCCCCAGCCCCAGTCTTGGTCTTGCCCCCATCCCTTCTCCCCATCACAGCCACTGTGGCCTTTCTAAAATGCACGTCTGACCAGGCCTGCCTCCCGCTCAAGAGCCTTCAAAGACGCCATGTTGACAGCACGAAGTTCATGCGCTTTAAATGGGGTCAAGGTCACCCGCCCCTCCAGGTTTTTGAACTTGGCCCTCTGACACCAATCAACTGCTAGTGCCTCTCCGCACTTTTCTACTTTGTGCCTTGGTTCCTCTGTTCATCTCCATCTACCGTTCCCCCGACAGGCCTCCACCTTCCAAGTCTCCTGCAGGTCTCTCTTCCTGAAGGAACCACACTGTACTCTGTACGTACACACAGGAGTATGTGATCCGGCCACGAGGTCCTCATGGGACTGAAAGCTACTTGGGGACGGAGACCAAAGCAGAGTACTGTGCCTGGTACACAGGAGACCCTCATTTGTTGAAATGAAAAGCAACAACTTTAAAATGCTAATTACCACTAAGGAATAATGTACCTTGGAGACAGAGAGCAGCTAACTCCACAGCTGTTTCATATGGGCATTTCAATCTTGGAAGGGAAAAAAAGAAAAGAAATTAACTGTAAATACGAACTTTAATATTCATAACCATACAAAATGTCACTAACATCATTTCTCAGAAGGTAGTGATATTTAGATAATGATTTTTGTTCTCGGTGGTTTCTATTTTTGCTGTCTACATTAAAAAATGCAAACAAGCTGACTTACACTCCCTATTTCCCAAAGTCAGTTCTCATCATATGGTAAAATAACCCCATCTAGGCATAGTTCCTCTCAACTCTGAGTAGAGTGGGCAATTTTACTGAATCTGGCAAGAACTGGGAAGTCTGGGAAACTGAATGGAAAGCCTTCCCTTTGCCGTATTATTTTTAAACTTATTTTATCTTGGTCTAGTACATGCATCTTTTGAAGCTGCCTTCACTCTTTCTTGAAACGAGGTCATAGTGTTACAAATAAACAGAAACCATATCTAAGATTGCCAGGACAGCTGGATACACTCAAGCAATCGAATAACCAAGGCATCACCACAGAGGTGTATTACTACAAATCCAGGGATCTCATTCATATTTACTATTACAAATTTAGTTAGAAAAATAATAATGACATACATTGGTATAGCACTTCATGGTTTTCAAAGCCTTTTCATATATGTATATTATCCAATTTGGTCAACGCATCAGGTGCGTCAACCCCTAGGATGGGTGTTGTCTGTGCTCCCCATCCTCACCTCAGAAATGAGGAACTGAGTGTTCAAGTGTCCTGCCCACAGACGGCCAGCTGGTAGAGGCAACGCTGGGGCCGCCAGAACACTATTCTGCTATGAATTCAGTTAATCAGGCTGACGTGCACGTCAACTGCAAAGTACTGTACAAATGCAAGGCATCGCCATTAATATTTTTCCAGACCAAAGACAATCACCAGTTAAGAGGCTTTTAGTATGAGAAGCACAGTATGGAGATAGAGAGAGAAATACACACACAATCGAAGATCTGTATTGCATGGTAGAATAAGGCAAATGTATACACTGTACAATCTACTTGTTCTATAGTGTACATTCCACTAGGATTCTCATAGCACATATTCTACAGACAGCTTCCAAATTCGGAAATCACATTTTAAATCTCCTTCAGATTATATTCAAAATCAAAATGTATTCTTGTCAATAATAGCAGGTATTGCTTTTTAGATTCAGTATATCTTAGTTGTTCATGTAACAGAAAAATAGTCAATATGTCTGGTGAAAAATGACACAACTGTAAAAGTTATGACTGCTGAAATCTCATATCCTTAAAATACATACTGCCTGTGAAACCAACCATTTCAGTGCCAGTGCTTCTCGTGCTCAACAATCATTGTATAGCCAGAGGCCTAGTGTTTAAAAACCATTTTTAGGAGAGGAAAAGGAAATGAGATGAGATGTCTAAACCTCTTTCTACTAGAATCAGAACATAACCTCTTTACATTACTTAAATGCAGATGGTGATGAGTGAGGCTTTTGGATGATCCAAATACTTGTCAGTGTATACATACTAATAATGTATCTTGCTTGCAAATATGACAAAAGCCGTTATGAATGGGGCAGTGATGTGATCAGGGAGAGAATTATTCCCAGATACACATCACTTAAGATATTAAATGCTCTTGGAAATGCTTCAAGCCATATAGTAATCACGTGAAATAAGATGATGATGAAAGTGATACAAGTATTAGACTCACTTTACAATGCCTGGTGTACTTTTTTTGAATTTTGAAAAGGGAACAAGGGTAAAGAGTTAAAAAACACACACGGTGAACTATTTAGAAAATATACTATGATCTATCCTGAGTTAAGAGTTAGAACAAAAACATACTTACTTTCCTGAAAGAATGTCATGCCTGAGTTGTAAAACAAACAGGTACCTGACAAACATATACAAAAGTCAACAGAGGGTAACTCTTCCAGTCCCCAACTTCCCATCGCAAATCCCACCCCACACACAGCCCGGAATTCTGCATTGTAAAAAGGGAGTCCAAATCAAATGAGAACTTGGGTGGAAGCATCTCCTCCTGTCTCCAGGAAGGCATCCCAGAATCCAGCTAGGAAGGTGAGCGCATGTAGGAATTCGCAAGATACTTGGGGGATGGAACATGGAGCACTGCACAGTCCAATGACACCTCCACATGCCCTTGGGGCTCCAGGAGACACACACACACGTGCACACGCACGCAGGGCTCACACGCAGCATGCAACGTGTCCAATCCAACAGGCAGGGTAGAGCCACTGCGTTGGGCCCTCAGCCGGCCCACCAGCAGATTCCAGAAAGGCTGCAGCTGATTGTATCAAAAAATTTACAGCTGACTGTAGTTAGCAACCACTGGAGGCTTTTTTTCTGATTCAGTTTAACTGCAGACTCTGCCTTTGAAAAAACAAAGTACATGTGTGCACACAGACACACACACAGACACACACACACACAGGAAACAAAAATACTGGAATTGGATGGCAGCTGGTCACAGGGGTAATGGAAAATGGGGAGAAAGGCAGCAAATAACACAAGTGCAGTTCACTGAAGTAAAAGATTAAGTAAGTGTTCTTTTTACCAGGAGGATGTGGGCATCAGAACCACTTACAGTGCTTTGTAAAAACCAAAGCTGCCCATGCTCCACTCCATACCTACAGAATGAGAATCTTACACACAAGAGTGGTCCCCAGGAATCTGATTTGTTCAAAAGCCTCCCCAGTGTTTCTGATTCACAAACCCTGGTTAAGAATCACTGGCTTTGATGACAGCTAGAAGCAGCACACTTCATAAAGGACTCTAAAGAGAAACACTAGGATAATGTAATTTGTTTGAACTTTGAAAACAATGTACACGGTCACTCTCTGTGGAATGGACATAGGACAATGTGGGTGACGCAGACATGTGGGTGGTGGTGAAGGTTCTAGTACATTCCAGAATGTTACTACTTCTGAGAAGTGCTCAACCACCATTAAACTGAGTACCCACATCAAGGAGGACACAATGCTGACGTGGCCAGAACTTCCAATTCCTATAGGAAAACCTAACCGCAGAAGCCCCCAGGCTGCTCCCATGGGGGGCATGGTGATAAAGTCGGTCTTTATAAACTATTACTTAGGGGGTCACCTCCAAGCCAGTGGCCACCACAATGGATCACCCAGAAGCTTACATGTCACCACAACTGTCCATTACAGACAATGACAAGGAGATTCTGGGGACATCAAAAGCAGCAGAAAGCTGAGTAGAGAATCTCACTGATAGAAGGGTGGCTGGAGGGAAAGTCCACACGTAAAATGTTCTTTAAGCCTCTTTTGCTTTGACACTATTTCTGAAGTCTAAGAGACAGGCAAGGGCAGGTGCACTATAAAAGAAATTCAGTGGGGCGGAAAGGTACCATGATGGAATTCTAACAACTTTGATATTGTAATAATCAAGGGAATATTTCGCAGTTGCTTAAAAAAATAAGGTGGCAATTTTGGAGGGAGAGATGCTCTTCTAATATTTGCCTTCTCTTTTTGTATCTGAGACAAAATTAAAGTGCCATAGACCAACTAGCCAATTTACCCAAGGTCCAACAAAATAGGAATGTGACAAGAAAATAAATTTTAAAATTTTGATTCACTATGAAAAAGGTCCAGTCAAGCAAAGTGTGGATTTTCAACAGAATACAGAGATAAGCACACACAAAGTGCTAATAACAGTTGCTCAGAATATAAAGACAGCAGATGAAAGAGGCAACAAACCCACAGTTTAGAAGACCCATGGATTGTAAGTAAGGCAAGTGCTACGGGGTGTGGGTGGGTAGGAGGATCTTGTTTTGCATCTTGTCCTACCTTGTAAACTCTTCACGAAGGTTGTTCGGTTCTGAAGAATAATATTTAACTCGAAAGTGCAAAGCATAAGCAGGTCCAACTAAGCATTTGGAGATGGAGGGTTGAAGATCACAGAATGGACAAAAGGAAAAACATGTTAAATCTATTAACATATCCACCACGGACTCTGGGAGGTAACAACGGAACATACAAAGCTAGTAAGTTGTTTTCAATACTAGCTTGGAAAACGAAAATGGACTTCAGTTTTGACAAAGATAGTTTAGCTAGTAATCTCATTCTGGAAAAAAACCCTTAGATGAATTACTAAGAGCTAACCTTTTACTTTCACCCGATTGCCAAGATACTCCAAAGTGATACTAACTTTTAACAAAATACTAAGTGGGCTAAAGGAAAGTGACACATAAACAGTCAAGTGTTCTGTAATCTAAAAATACTATGGTAGGGCTTCCCTGGTGGTGCAGTGGTTGAGAGTACGCCTGCCGATGCAGGGGACGCGGGTTCGTGCCCCGGTCCGGGAAGATCCCACATGCTGCGGAGCGGCTAGGCCCATGAGCCATGGCTGCTGAGCCTGCGTGTCCGGAGCCTGTGCTCCGCAACGGGAGAGGCCACAATAGTGAGAGGCCCGTGTACCGCAAAAAAAAAAAAAAAAAAGTATTAAATTAAAAAAAATTACTCATACATAAACCACATTGAAGAAATCTGGTTACCACAACTATAAAATCAGAGAGCCGGACCAGACTGTCAAAGATCCTTCCTGCTCTCCCATTCTCTGAATCTACTTCATAACTCATGAGAAAATGAATGTCACAGGTATAAACTCATGTTTCTGAACAGCATATTTATCAGTCCTCATTGGGAGAAGTGTCTGATTTCAAATGAGGGCATAGTCTGTTTTTTAACATCTACTAAAAACTCTTATTCAAATTTTAAACTCTAATATTTAGCCAGCCTTAGGAAATTAAAATTCATCCTTAAAATTGAATCCATTTGAAAATGCTCCCAAGTTCTAATGAAAATGTAATACCTCAAAACATTGGCAAAGGAGTTTACTCTCTGATAAAAGAAGGTAGTAAATTAAATTCTGCTTACTTACTTTTCATCTGCTTTTTTATGGGTTTGGAATGATCCAGCCAGTGCTGAAAGAAAGAAAACAAATTTTTTCTTAGGAATAGTTCATCAGTAAGATTACACAGTCCCTTGGAGTTACCCTGCCCTACAACTCTTAGTAATTAAAACCAGGGATTGTACCAGATCATGAGCTCTTAGGCTGGGGATCTGCAAACAGCTTGGAATGGTATAAAAATACCTGTGCTACATGAAAAGATGCTCAACATCACTAACTATGAGACAAATGCAAATCAAAACCACAACAAGGTATCACCTCACATGGGTCAGAATGGGCATCAACAAAAAGTCTACAAATAATAAATGCTGGAGAGGATAAGGGAAAAGTGAACCCTCACACACTGCTGGTGGGAATGTAAATTGGAGCAGCCACTGTGGAGAACAATATGGAGGTCCCTTAAAAAACGAAAAATAGAACCATTTGATCCAGCAATTCTACTCCTGGGTATATATCCAAAAAGACTGAAAACATTAATTTGAAAAGATACACACACCTCAGTGTTCATAGCAGCACTATTTATAATAGCCAAGCCAAGTGCCCATCAACAGATGACTGGTTTAAGAAGATGTGTGTGTGTGTGTTTGTGTGTGTATAACAGACTATTATTCAGCCATAAAAAAGAATGAAATATTGCCATTTGCAGCAGCATGGATGGACCTAGAGATTGTCATACTAAGTGAAGTAAGTCGCAGAAAGACAAATATTACATGATATTTATATGTGGAATCTAAAAAGTAATACAAATGAATCTATATACAAAATGGAAACAGACTCACAAAAGTAGAAAACAAACTTATGGTTACCAAAGGGGGAAGGGGAGAGGGATAAATTAGGAGTTTGGGATTAAACTACAGATGCAAACTACTATACATAAACTAGATAAGCAGCAAAGATTTACTGTATAGCACAGGGAACCATATTCAATATTTTGTAACAACCTATAATGGAAAATAATCTGAAAAAAATATATATATATATAACTGAATCACTTTGCTGTATACCTGAAACTAACACAACATTATAAATAAACTATACTTCAATTAAAAAAAAGAAAAAATACCTATGCTTATGCACATTGAGAGCATTTCTCCTGGGGAGAGTTAGCTTTCCAAAGTGGTGCCTAAAATAACCTAACACCCTTTACCTCACTGATCTATAAAGTCCCTTCTAGTCAGTGGAGCCACCAACTGCCTTTTCCTTCCGAGTTTTCTCAAGTTACAACCAAGTCTCCGTTAATCTAGTAATGACTACAAGCCCCACCGTCGAAAATCTCTGCTCATACACAGGTTCTGGCATACTGTTGCCCTAAACTCTAAAATTTAAAACCAAAATTCATGACCCTTTAAATGACCCGCACTGAAGATGGAAAGACAGGAGGGGATTTGCCTGAGAGAATTCTGCTCTGGTCCATGAAGGCATTTCAACTTCCCCTAGTTTTCACCAGAAACACCACTTCAGTCTTATCCATCCAAGGAAACTGCAAAACCATTTCCCTCATATAAACGTTCCTCTATATCATCCAAGTTGTTGATACTACAGTCCTGAGGCACCTCAGGAGCTTGACTTCCATGGAAATCAACATTTAGGAACATGAAACTGTGAGCCCCTCCAGGTGAACACGAGCCTCAAAGGGCAGGGACCATGCACTCAATCATCTCTGAGTTTCCTGTGCCAAACACAGAGCCTGTACCCAGCAGGCCCATATCAGATGCTTGAGAAATAAATGTTCAACATAATTTTTTAAATGAGGCAAATAGAGACCTTCCCATCCCTTTATGTAAATTCCATGCACGTGGAACATCGCTGTTAGGATGTTGGAACAACACAGCCCGCAGCAGGTTTCTCACTAGCTGTTCAAAATCCGAGGCCAAGATACTTTCAGAAGCAATCTAAACTCTGCACATTCTAATAATGAGAAAGGGTGGGACTAAGTGAGTACAGTGCACTCTACCCCTCACCAAATAGCCCACTCTGACTGTGTGGGAGGAGGGGGATAAGGAAACACAGAAGCAAATAAGAAATGAATTAAAATACCATAAGCTGGGAGCAGTGCAATGGGAGACCGTGGGCTGTGTCAACCCCACTCCCCAGCTAGGCAACCGTGCGATCAAAGCACCGGATCCCCACAGCCCGATGCCTATCTCAAACCTCGTGGACAGGATGCTTTATCTCACTGTTCATAGCTTTGAATGGAAAATGACCTAAATGTCCATCAACAAAGATGGATTAAAACAATGGCTCCTCCATATAATGAAATACTATTCAGCCTTTAAAACTGATTTAGGCCTATATTTATTGATGTGGCCATAGATCCACAGCACAATGTGAGATGGAAAAAAAAAGGCAGGTAGGATCCCTTTATAGAAAATTATTATTTCCTATCAACATATGTCTAGAAGAATTTATAGAGGTTATTTCTGAATGTGGGACTGGGAATGACATCTACTGTTTTTCTTTTTTAATTTTCTGCATAGTTTTTTTCCTTTGAACGGGAATATTATTTTCACGGTGGTGGGCTGGGTTGCCAACTTCCATCATTTCATTCATCACTTGCCTATCGGGCAGTTTCTGATGATCAATTTGTATCATTAGAACTAAGTCTCACTGCTGCCCTCAAGCAAGCTGGAAATGCTGGACCTTAGCCCCTGGGAGGACACATAAAGACTTGATAAAAACATAATATTTACTTTCCTGCCAAAGTAAGTATCATGCTAATGGCTTGGCTAAACCTGTTCTTCCCCTCACTTTCAAATCAATTTATCCTTAGCAGGCAAGGAAAGTTCTCCCTGCAACCAGTCTTCTAATCTTATTAGCCCCAGAGGCTCAGAGATTAAAGGAGCTTGTCCCATCTCTTTCCCTTCTCAAGTTTCCTTATTGTATTTGGAATAGAACAAACTTCAGCCCACTGTTCCTCTCCCTCTACTGTCAAACTCTAATTTTTTTTTTTTTTTTGTGGTACGCGGGCCTCTCACTGTTGTGGCCTCTCCCGTTGCGGAGCACAGGCTCCGGACGCGCAGGCTCAGCGGCCATGGCTCACGGGCCCAGCCGCTCCGCGGCACGTGGGATCCTCCCGGACCGGGGCACGAACCCGCGTCCCCTGCATCGGCAGGCGGACTCTCAACCACTGCGCCACCAGGGAAGCCCTCAAACTCTGATCTTGATCCAGGCCCAACCTGTGTCGTTTCCTCAGCTATAGTTTTCAACCCTGGCTGTGTGTTTCAATCACAAATACCCAGGTCCCATCCAAGATCATTAAACAGAATCTCAGATCGTTAGTGTTTTTTAAAGGCTCCCAGTGTGCCCATCAAATGTTTAGTGTTGAAGTTTTCCTGCATCCTCTCCTACCCAAGAATATGTCCTAATAATGATCCTGGGGATCTTGAAACATCCACGACCCCTTCTGAATATTGCTGTCTGAAATCTCAAGTAATTTCAGGGTTTATTAGCCAGACGTCTACAACCCGTGTTAACTGACAGGCAGATCATGGCTAGATGCCCCTCCTGGACAGCAGACACCTTTCCCTCTGACCACACTGCTAAAGAAGCCCCCCTATCAGCAACTTCCCTGGCGGTCCGGTGGTTAAGACTTCACCTTCCAATGCAGGGGTGTGGGTTCGATCCCTGGTCGGGGAGATAAGATCCCACATGCCTTGCGGCCAATAAAACCCCAAAACATAAGCAATATTGTAACAAATTCAATGAAGACTTTAAAAATGGTCCGCATCAAAAAAAAAAAATCTAAAAAAAAAGAAGCCCCCTTATCCATGAGTGCTGGCCTCCATCCATCCTTCCCACCTAGCCACCAGCCACAGAGCCCTGCCCAGAGCAGGACCCGCCAGGATTGAGGCCTGTGAAAAGTCTGGGGCTCACAAAGCCGGGAAAAGAATCAGAAACAGCTCCATTTAAAGAGCTCCTTGACCCCGTGGTGTTCAGATCAGGTTTGCTCATCTGCATCAGAGGTGATAAGAAATCCAGTCACAAGCCTAAAACAAGAGATGATAAAATCTATCTCGTATCCAACCAGTTCAAAATGACCCGAGTTTTCTTCTTAGCTGTAGGAGCTGACCAGACTCTGATCACTCATGCTTAATCCCATAAGACCACCCTGGGACTTGAAGACGCTGGGGGCACTCAGGCCCAACGTGGCATTTAATAAATTATATCCTATACTTGGCTTGAAGCCCTATTCAGCAGCAGCAGGACCTGTCTTGGATGTTCACCTGCATTCGGCTAAGTACAGCCAGGCCGCCTGTCGGCAGAGGCCAAGGCAAATGGCTCCAGCTCTCTTAACAGACCTTTAAACCAGTCACTGGAAACAGACAGGTGCCTTTCTGAGTTCAAAAGGCAAGACATTTAACTCAAACACTCTAACAGGTATTAGGTGGTTCTGATCTGAATTTCTCATCCAAGTCCATCTGGCAAAACCCTTCCCATAAATCGAGATGTGAGATGATCTGGCAAAGCCCATCTGTTCTGATAGTACATCAGTTCTAGAATTAGGACATACATAAGGCTGGTTATAGAAGTTAATTGTCTAAAATCTACACAGAAGCACTTGAATCACAATGGCCAGGAGAAGCTCAGGGGTTGAAGAGGGTCTGGGTCTAAAAACTCTGCCTGTACAACACTGGGCCATCACGTTTGAGTGATGGAACTCGTAACTGGCTTTCTAGTACCTCTAGATTTTCTTGGCTTGTAAAAAGTGTCTAGTTTCCATTTAAATTAGAGCTGGAAGGAATCTGAGAGATAATCATATCCAAAGGATGTAAAGAGAAAGAAGAGAATGAACACTTTTGGAGCTTATTGTGTGTGATGTTGTGACTCATAATAAGAAACGTATATATTTGGTCTTTGTCAGTTTCTGGCACAAAGCTCCTAAAACCCCTATAATTTCCTAAGTGGTAACAGCAGTAAAAGCGTCGTAACATTCATAATGAAACCCTTTCAATGATACCTGAGTTTACGTGAATGAGGTGACTTTGGGAAAGCACCTAAGGATGGGGCTTGTTGCCAGGGGAACCAAACACATGATTGATTACAGGGTTAGAACTTTCAGTCCCCTGCCACCTCCCCGACCTCTGGGAAGGGGAGAGGGGCTGGAGGTTGGATCAATCACCAATGGCCGATGATTTAATCAATCATGTCTATGTAATGCAGCCTCCATAAAAACCCAAAAGGACAAGGTTCATAGACCTTCTAGGTTGGTGAACACACGGAGGTTTGGGAGAAGCGGCGTGTTCACAGAAGGCATGAAAGCTCCCCACCTCCCCAACCCCTATACCTTGCCCTACGCATCTGTTTCAAATGGCTGTTCCTGAGTTACATCCTTTTATAATAAACTGGTAACCTAGAAAGTAAACCGTTCCCCTGATTTCTGCGATTGGCTCCAGCAAATTAAACCCAAAGAGGGGGTCATGGGAAACTCCCACCTATAGCCGGTAGCTCAGAAGCACAGGTGACAACGTGGACTTGGGATTAGCACCTGAAGTGTGTGTGTACATGTGGTGCGGGGGTTGGTGGGGAGTCCTGAGGGACTGAGCCCTTAATCCGACATTGTCTTCAGGCCGACAGTGTCAGAATGCATTGCTTGTAGTGTTGGAAAAAACACCCCTTACATTATGTGACATCCATCCCTTTCTCAGGCTTCGAGCAGCCGTGGAGAGGGCTCAAGGTACCCTGGATCACAGCGCTAACGAGGCAGGATTCTGACTCAGGCTGTGTCGGCATCCGGTGCTCTGGGTCTCCACACCACACCCCAGCAGGACACACCTTCTCTGCCTACGGGAGGGATCCCTCTTCATCCTCGTTCAGCATGAAGCCCTGTCAACCCATTCACGCCAGCTACTCGAGCTTTCCTTGGGGATTCATTTAAATCAACTGCAGAGACCCCTTCCCTTTATCAATAGCTTCCCACTCAGCACCAATACCTGCACATGGACAGGAAAACACTCTCTCTGCCAACATTCAGAAGCAGGCTGCTGGGAGGCCTGAGGCATTTCTTGAGCTGTTGCACGTCTTTGAGAAGGAGGCAGGAGGTCAGAGTTCAAGTCCCAGCCCTGCCACTTGCCTGGCATGTGGCCAGGAACAAGCCCCCCGCCCCAAGCCCCCCGTCCCATCCCCTCAGCTTCCTCATCTGTACACTGAGTGGTCCCCTAACACAAGAATCAACTCAGTGTCCGTGGCAACTGTAATGAACTGTTCAAATGAAAGGAAGGGTTTAAGATGTTTTCTCTGACAGTAACATGTCCCACTACTAGTGTTTATACTCTCCAACCCTAACCCCACATACATCTGAAATGGTAGGAGCGCCAGCAGTGTCCACACAAGTGGCAAATGTGATGACTTCCAGGCACCCAACAGGGTGAAGCCACAACAGTCCCTCTGGCGTCCACGGAGTCCTTCCAGCAGTCACCGTGTCTGTGTGTCAACCTCCCCTCACAGCCCTGGGCCTCTAATTACCCATGTACCCGATTCCGTGCTGCAAAAACCAGATGAAAAACACCTCACAAGTCTGAGACAAAGGCCAAAGACCACCTTTTCTGGATTCCTTGCTGCAAAACGGACTACCATGAAATGCTCCCTTTTCACGTTGGGAGGGGCTTTGGAAGGGACTGAGGATGGCTACACCTACCCTGTAGAACGCCCGCCCCGAGATGGGGAGGGAGACTTCTGCTTGGTGGGGCCACGGTTACCCCAGCCCCAAATCCCTGCCGCTCCTCTGCCTGGCAAAGTCCTCTCATCCTCTGTGGCTGCGGCCCACCCCACGTTCGCCCTTCCCCTCTGATACCCTGATCACCTGATCAGCAACACTCAGCCTCCAGGCTCACAGACGGGAGGACAGTGAACAGTATAGTCTATAACCATGAACAGTATAGTCTGAGACTTAACTTTCCAGGTTTCAGGATCTTAACACAGAAATTCTGGGATTGGTTTTTTGTTCCAAGACTCTGAGTCCTAAGATACTTTAAGTACACTAACTGTGGTGGATATTTTATTGGATTAATTTTATATTTATCATAAAAAAAAACGGAGCCCCCAGTTTTCCAAGGGACCACTTGTCTATCTCCCTCACAAGAATGTGGCAGGTGGGGGGACACTGTCCAGTCTACCTCTGCACCACAGAGCTTGTTACTGAGTAAGCTCCACGTCAAAGTTTGCTGAATGGCTACTGACTGAATGTTTTCTTTCCACGGGTGTGGCTGTGTGTACGTGGCTGTGATGTTCCCTTGTGTAATGGAATCAGTATAACCCAGTGGAAAGTGCTGGCCTTTGGAATGAGAGACCAGGTTCTGAATCCCGGCTCTGTCCCTTACTTTAACCTTTACAAGGTCTCTAGTGAGCCTCAGCTTCCTCATCTGTGAAACGGGTCTGCTTTATGGCCAGCTTCACAGATCAATACTGAATGTTAAACAAGAGTTATATAAAGCCTTTAGTTTGTTGCCTGCCTCAGGGCTCATCAGAGTAGAAACTCAGTAAACAGCACCTACCAGAACAGTCTAAGAAAGCTGGGTGGGTGCAGGCCAGAGCCCTGGGCTCTCAGAAGAAAGCTTTGATATGTAAAAATAGAACCCCTGCCCCTGCTTTGAGCTGTGCCAAAGTGACAGCTACAGAGTGGGTTCCTGGGTGGCTTTCCTGCTTTGATATGGAAAAGGGAAAGAGGAGGCCCCAGCCCCAACCGCTAAAAATAGGCGATGCCAATAGACTTTGACCTTGCTTCAGGGCTGGACTGTGCCCTATGGAAACCAGGCTTGGCTCTGCAGCAAGCTGGGAATATAAGCTGGGGATGCAGAGATCCAAGAACCCTGGAACCCCCAGCCCTCTGATTTGCATATCAGGGGCTGGGTGGGGATGTCATTCCTTGCAGGAGCCTCAATTATGGGGCAATAAGCCAATGGCCAAGTGGACCATTCCCTTCTGGGCCCCCTTCTATCACACCTGCCACCAACTGCTTTGTCCCAGGCCTTTGGGAAAAATCATTGGCTCAGCGAACTTTCCCAGAGGTCTCATCTAAATTGCTAAGGTCTCTCCCACGGACAAGGCAGCCTTGAGCTTCCAGCTAACCTCAGTGCATCACCTCTGGGGGCCGTGATGACTTCTGGTCCCCCCGGCCTGCCCAGCTGGGAAGAAGAGACCCACACCTGTGCTGGATTACAAAACCTTTCTCTTCCATTAACTCACTGAGTCCTTCAATTTCCCTCTGAAATGGATGTTACTACATTCACCTTGGTGTTAGGAAAACTGAGGCTCCAGAGTACAGTGTACCGAAAAGAACACTTAAAACCCGAAATCATAAAACCTGGGTTCGCACACAAGCTGTGCTACTCACTAAGTGACTTGCCAAGGTCTAAGGACTTTGGTTTCACCACCAGAGATGGAGAAATTTGACAAATGGCTCCTAAGGTCCCTTCTGGGGCTAAAGACGAAAGTTCTAGGTTGTATGCCATGTCACCAATAGTCACCAAGTTAAGAAGAGGAGGACCCAAGTCTTAGGATCTAATCAGAAAGGTTTGTTCATATACACAAATAATGACCCTGAGGCCAAATTAGCAAACTGCCAGGGAGGGCAAAATAAGCTCAGGTTTACAAAGAGGAGGAAAAACATTTTGGGAGTTCAGGACATGCTGCACGAAGGGCTGTCATCGGAGGTGGTCTTGAAAGATGGCCAGAGGTTTAAACGGGATGAGAAAGGGTGTTCCGGGAGGGGAACCAGCACAAGCAAGGTGCGGGCAGTACCAGACCCAGCCCACAATGAACCCAGCTTAGATGTCAAACCGATGAGAAGAAGAGGCCTGGGAGCTGTCGCTGCCCCACATCTCTAGGATCCTCAGAGTTCGGCAGATGAGGACCCTACGCCTGCTCTTGTGGGAAAGAAAAGCGCATCATATTCACAGAGCTGCATGCTTGAAAGGTTTTAGCACCTGCAGAATCTGAGCATCTGCAGGTGTGTGGCCTGGGAAGGACGCCTGGATCTCACCGTGAACATCCCCCCTGCTGCACAGGGCCAGGGCACCAGCGGACGGGAAAGCCTGGCAGCCAAGTGAGCAGAGGCTCACAGCAGAGTCTTTCATAGTGGAGTCACATCCTTGGCTTTCTGGGAACCCGTGTGGCTGGAAAGCAGTTGCCTGGGGATGAGGACACGCCACCAGAACAACAGGTACTTGGCTCTAATGGCAGAAATAACAGGTATCTTCTCCCTGACTAGAGAAGATTTGTGGGGCAGACACACCTGCCTCTCCTTTAGACTCAGAATCACTGGACATTAGAACTAGAAGAGCTCTTGGGAGAACAGGTCCAAGAACCCCATTTTAGGGATTTTCCTGGCAGTCCAGTGGTTAAGACTCCACGCTTCCACTGCAGGGGGTGCGGGTTTGATCCTTGGTTGGGGAACTAAGATTACACATGCTGCCTGGGGTGGTCAAAAGAAAAAAAAGAGGGGCTTCCCTGCTGGCACAGTGGTTAAGAATCCACCTGTCAATGCAGGGGACACATTCAATCCCTGGTCCGGGAAGATCCGATGTGCCGCGGAGCAACTAAGCCTGTGCGCCACAACTACTAAGCCTGTGCTCTAGAGCCTGCGAGCCACAACTACTGAAGTCCGCAGGCCTAGAGCCCGTGCTCTTCAAGAGAAGCCACCGCAATGAGAAGCCCGCACACCGCATCGAAGAGTAGCCCCCACTCGCCACAACTAGAGAAAGCCCACACAGCAATGAAGAACCAACACAGCCAAAAATAAGTAAATAAATAAAAGAACCCCGTTTTACAGATGAGAAAACTGAGCCCAAGGGAGAAAAGGTGGCTTATCTAAAGCCCATCAAATGAGTTGGGGCAGATCAAGAGTAAGGTCCAGGTCTGACTCAGTCCAGGGCCATAAACAATCTGAAGCCGAAGATACCACAAATGTTAGGACAACAGGAGAAGGCAGAACAGAGAAGAGTTTCCGGGATGAGGAGGGCTGGCAAGTGTCAGATGCTGGGGACAGCAAGGAGGACTCTAAACTCAGCACCCAGGAAGCAACTGGAAATGGAACTCTGACGTAGGTGTAGTGAGTAAATGCTGGAGGAACAGGCCAACTCCCTTAAAACAAAGTAGTAAAAAGGATGGACAGAGAGAAAAAAGAAACTTTGAGATGCAGGGAAGAAAACTCAAGGCGTTTCAGCTAAATGACTCGGTCTTCTCAGTAGGTGGCAAGGCCAACCGTGAGACCAGTCTTTGTGGGAACTGGACTACGGGTCTGTGATCCAGAGTCAGAGGGGAACCCTGGGGCATTCCAGAGTTGGGATTAACCCCCAGAGTCCACTGGGGGTTAATGAGGCTCCAAGAGCAGCTCGGGGGCTTGGACTCTGCTGAACCTGTGATCTGTGATTTGTGCTGGTGCCAAAACGCACAGCCCATGGCTCTCCAGCAATGCCCGGCAGCCCGGGAGAAGCAGCAGAGGAAGCATATGGGCCTGCGTGCGTGTCAAAGGGAGGCCAGGGGACAGTCAGGGGAGCAGGAGAATCAAAGGGCAAGTGGGAACACGGGTGAGACAGCTGAGCTTCGCCAGGCCGGGAGGACGGACAGAGTAGGAGGGGTTGTCGTGGGCCAAGGCCACGTGTAGAGGAACTGGAAGGACGCGATCACGGGACGTTGTCATGCGATGAGAAATGACAGAATTCTGGATCTTGGAGTGATTGGGGTGGTGACAGGACCAGAAGTGTGAGGTTTGCTCAAATGAAGCTTCAGTGAGAGGAAACCATGTCTGGAATGTTTAGAGGGGTCAGCAATTTGAGTTCTGAGGTTGCCCAGGGAAGAGAAAAACAGGCACCAGAGGCCTTGAAGGACGGGAAGGAGAGCGCTGAGGTTAGAGGACACAGCACTGGGTGGTCCAACCTCAAAGGAAGCAGAACTGCATGGGGGAGGGGACAGGGAAAAGCTGGTCTGCCCCCCCCAGGGCCACAGTGGCCAGAGTGAGAGTCTCTGGCTCACAGGAAGGAATCAGGACCACGAACTCAAGGAGGCAGCTGGGGTGTTCGTGGCAACAGTCAGGGGGGTGGGGTAGTGGGCTGTCAGCAGACAGGAGGTCCTGAAGGTGGAGAGGAAGTCAGTGGTGTAGAGGGGGCATCCAGTGGGAGCAGAGGGGAGTGTCTGCCCAGCAGGCACTGTAGCCCAGGTGCACTGAAGTCCTGGCTCCACCGTATCACCGCAGACTGAGCATCACAGTAACCATCTCAGGCAGACCCAATTTCCAGGCATCGACTTTGAGCATCTCCTTACAACCGTAATGGGTAGCCCCCAGGAAGTCCCTAAAAAGTGTCTTTCAGGTAGAAAGGCTTAGCCTCAGATGAGGAGCTCCAGGTCCCAGCTCAAACATCTCCTACCAGGGAACTCACCCTTTCATACTCTGTCTAAAATAGCACTGCCCCTTATTCTGTCTATTCCCTCACCTTCCCTTTACTTTGTCTAACGCCTCACTCTGCTTTATTTTTCTTAACACTTATCACCACCAGTCATGTTACATAGGTATTATATATATCCACTGCATTATCCACTGTTTGGAACAGGACCCAGTGCATAACAGGCACTTAATAAATAACTTTTAGATTGCTGAATAAGTTCTCTTTGAAGCCCAAAGCTAGATTTTGTTGGGAAGGGAGACCCTGAAGTCTTTCCTGCTTTTTAAAAGAACAAAGCTGGAGGTATCACATTCCCTGATTTCAAGCTATACTACAAAGCTACAGTAATCTAAACAGTATGGTACAGACACAAAAACAGACACATAGGTCAATGGAACAGAATAGAGAGCCCAGAAATGAACCCACATTTATATGATCAATTAATCAATGACAAAAGAGGCAAGAATATACAATGTGGCACAGACAGTCTCTTCAATAAATGGTGTTGGGAGATCTGGACAGCTACATGCAGAAGAATCAAATTGGACTTCTATCTCACACTATGCACAAAAATAAATTCAAAATAGATAAAAGACTTAGATGTAAGACCTGAAACCATAAAACTTCTAGAAGAAAACATAGGCAGTATGCTCTTTGACAGTAGTCTTAGTAATATTTTTTGGATATGTCTCCTCAGGCAAGGGAAACAAAAGCAAAAATAAACAAATGGGACTACACCAAGCTAAAAAGCTTTTGCACAGTGAAGACAACTATCAGCAAAATGAAAATGCCACCTACTGACCAACAGAAAATCTTTGCAAGCGATACATCTGATAAGGGGTTAATATCCAAAATATACAAAGACCTCATACAACTCAACATCAAAAAACCCAAACAATCCTATTTAAAAACGGGCAGAGGATCTGAATAGACATTTTCTCAGAGAAGACATACAGATGGCCAACAGAAACGAGAAGATGCTCAATATCACTAACCATCAGGAAAACGCAAATCTAAACCACAATGAGGTATCTATCACCTCACACCTGTCAGAATGGCTATTATTAAAAACACAACAAATAACAAGTATTGACGAGGATGTGGAGAAAAGGGAACCCTCATGTACTTTTGGTAGGAATGTAAATTGATGCAGCCACTATGGAAAACAGTGTGGAGGTTCCTCAAAAAATTAAAAATAGAACTACTATATATCCAGCACTTTCACTCCTGGATATTTATCCAAAGGAAAAAAACACTAATTAGAAAAGATATATGCACCCCTATGTTCCTTGAACTGTTATTTACAAGCCAAGATATGGAAGCAACCCAAGTGCCCATCAATAGATGAATGCATAAAGAAGATGTGGTATCTATAATACATACGCAATGGAATATTACTCATGCATAAAAAAATAATAAAATCTTGCCATTTGTGACAATATGGAGGGACCTAGAGGGTATTATGCTAAGTGAAATAAGTCAGATAGTGAAAGACAAACATAGTATGATATCACTTATATGTGGAATCTAAGAAACAGAACAAATGAACAAACATTACAAAACAGAAACAGAGTTACAGATACAGAGAACAAACAGGTGGTTGCCAGGGGGGAAGGAGGGAGATAGAATAGGTGAGGGAGATTAAGACATACAAACATCCAGTAGTTGCAAAATAAGTGAGTCACAGGTATGAAATGCACAGTGTGGAGAATATAGTCAGTAACAAGGTAATATCTCTGTACGGTGACAGGTCATAAATAGGCTTTCAGGGTGATCACTTAGCAATGTACAGAAATACTGAATTACTACGTTGTGTAACAGGAACTAACACAGTACTGTAGGTCAGTTATAAAATAAATAAAGAAATTAAAATAAATGAAAGAGTGGTTCTGAGCTGTGTCGAGTTCACACACTTGAGCACCTCCACTGCACACAGTTCTGTCTCAGGCAAAGCAGGGGAAGTCTTTGCTGACCTAACGCAACCTGCTGGAGCCTGCAAGATGGTTCTCAAGCAACGCCAAGACCCGCTCCGACTGCCCAGCCCCTGAGCCCACTAAGCCCGGCTGCAATTCAGCTGTGTTCACAGCACCTGCTTGCTACACCTGGCAAGAGTCCAGGAGAGGAGGGTAGCACAGCCTCTTCTGCTGGTTAAATACAAGCAGCATCCTTAAAAGAATTCCTATAATGATATTTCTTCTCTCTACCTACTCTAGAGATGTGCCCACACTGCATTCCTATGCTTGGAAAGGTTCCCCTAGTGCAACCCCATGTGTAACGGGAACACATCTTCCTCTTCCTTTCCCAGGTACTGGCCATCTCCAGGGTGGGGCACCACGGATGCATCATCTCACACGGGCACCAGCACCTCCATCCCAATGCTCCTTACTGCAACAATATCACAGTTTTACTCCTACCAATTTTTTGCAACAATATCACAGTTTTTCTCTACCAATTTCTAGCAACCATGGATCTGTGATTAGCATGAAAAGCCAATCCATCCCATAAGGAATCAAAGGAATACATACCGCAACCTGGGCAGAGTCAAGGAACTGGAGGCCAAAGTAATCTGTTTCCACCAGGTCCAAGTGGTACACAATCTGATCAAACAAATCTTGGCCTTTGGCATGTTTCTGGAAGACAATTGGGTAGATGAAAATTTAGGATGTGACAACTGGATAAGAAACAAGATTAAAAAAAGAAAAAAACAAACCACAAAATCATTTTTCTCTATTGCATACATGTGTCACAGTACACAGATTTTTAAAAATGTAATTATTTTTATTATAATACAAACTCATGATTAAATCTAAGCATACATACACAATGACAACAAAAACCCACCAAACTACAACTTCATAGGATGATTAGGGAACCAATGATTTATTATGATAAATGGTAAATAAATGGGAAAAAAATCAAGCATTGATCCTGCCTTTAGCCGTAGCACTGGGTAACCAAAGAGCAGATGACAGCATATACAAAAATTAACTCAAAATGAATCAAAGACCTAAATGTAAGAGTTAAAACTATAAAACTCAGAATAAAACATACACACAAATCTTCATGACCTTGGATTAGGCAACAGTTTCTTAGATAAACACCAAAAGTGCAAGCAACAAAAGAAAAAACAAACTGGACATCATCAAAAATGTAAAACTTTTATGCTTCAAAGAACACCAAGATATCAGGAAAGTACAAAGACAACCCTGAATGGGAGAAAATTTTACAAATCATACTTCTGACAAGGGACTTCTATCTAGAACAAAGAATTATTACAACTCAATAATAAAGAGACAAATATTCAATTAAAAATTAGGTCAAGGAAATAGATAGATATATAGATAAGATAGATAGATAGATAGATGGTTCTCCAAAGATAGAAAAACAGCCAATAAGCATATGAAAAGATGCTCAACATCATTACTCATCAGGGAAATGCAAATCAAAACCACAATCAGACACTTCACACCCACTAGGAGGGCTATAATAAAAAAGACAGATAACCAACATTGGAGAAATTGGAACCCTCTTATACTGCTGACAGGAATGTCAAATTGTGTAGCTGATTTTAGGAAACAGCCTGGCAGTTTCTTAAACGGTTAAACCTAGAGTTACCATTTGACCCAGCAGTGACACTTCCAGGTAAATATCCAAGAAAAATGAAAACATTAAGCTCACGTAGAAACTGGTACAAAAATGTTCACAGCAGCGTTATTCCTAATAGCCAAAAAGTGGAAGCAACCCAAATGTCTATCAACTGATGAATGGATAAACAAAATGCAGTACATCCATACAATGGAATATTATTTGGCCATAAAAAGGAATAAAGTTCTGATACATGCTACAACATCGATGGATACTGAAAACATTATACTAAGTGAAAGAGCTTGGTTACAAATGACCACGTATTATTTGAAATGTCCAGAACAGTAAGTTCTAGAGACAGAAATTAGATTAGTAATTGCTTAGGGCTGCCAGGTTTGTGGGGTGGCAGCGAAGATGACTAGGATTTTTTGGAGGTTAATGAAGTGTTCTAAAATTAATTGTGGTGATAGATGCACAACTCTACGAAAATACTAAAAACCGCTAAACTGCATGCTTCAGATAGGTGAATTGTATGGTATGTGAATCTCTATAAATAAACAATTAAAAATAGTAGAGAGACAAAGTTTTTCTTTATAGTAGTATTCCAGCAAATAAATGAAGGAATAACAGAATTGCAATATCACAAATTTTGCAACTTCTAATGAATGGCAGGCTCTAAGCATTGGACGCCAGTGGCTACTAATGTCGCAATAGGAGACAGACAGACAACCATTATGTACCTCGCCATGAAGAACGTCCCACCACCCAAGATATAATCTTGTTCCCCACACCTCTCTTCCCACAGGAAATAAAAAATCAACGCTGGGACTGATTCAACCACTAGATCCAACTGCCAACTGTAGGAAATGCAGAGGTATGTTCTAAACTACATGGGACTGCAATTGGCGAGATCCAGCTTGTGGGAAATTCTAGAAACTCCTCAGGACAAATGACCTAGTTTCTTCAACAAACAGACTATAGGGAAGAGAAGAGATGGAGGGAACACCTACAGATTAAAAGAGATTTAAAAGACTTTTTTTTAAAAAAGGAAAATTTAACTTGCAATATCTAGGGGTGCACACTTGGGGGAGCAAACTTGGAAAGATAGTAAAGAAGTGACTGTAATAAAGTCAGAGTAGTTTTTGCTCTTGGGGCTTGGAGGGGGCACAGGGAGGGGGCAACAGTGGACTTCTGGCTGGCTGGCAGGGTTCCAGCGTTTGACGTAGGTGGTGGTACAAGGGTGTCTGTCTACTTTCTAGTAGTTCATTAAACTGTACCTTTGCTTTATTTGTACATCTGTACTTACGTTATACAAATAAACAACAATAACAAAAAAAAATCAAAACTACATCAATGAATTACAGTCTCTTTCCTTCCTGGAAATACTCCTCTGAAGGCATCAATTCAAAAGAAGCGGAAGACTTGACGTGCAGTGGTGTTCTCTATAAATTAATCTACTGGAGAAATAAGGCAGGATCACGGGAGGCCAAAAAGAAGAACAACTGAAACTCCAATCACAGAACACAGCACTGAGGCCCACCAGCACTCCAGAATACTATTCGGCCATAACCAAAAAGAATTATGAAGATGAGACAGAAATATGGAAAATTCTTATGACAAACGTTAAGTAAACAGAGTACTTAACTCTGTTAATAGCAAGCTGTGATCCCAACTACATAAAAATATGTATGCACTGTACATGGACTACTTGATAAAAACAGGAAATTGGCAAAAACTAAAACAGCTGTGTTAGCATGGAGAAACTATGGATGGTTTTCTTCCCAAGTTTTTTTTTAACACTGGTCTTTTGGCAGTTGTTAGGCAGCAAATACAATTTCAAAAAAAAAAATCACAATTCTGGCACTCTCCCTCCTTGCCCATAACAATCCATCTTCTGGATGTATTTCTTCCAATTACTATCCAGTGCTATTGGCCCCATGCAACACCTATTATCACGGTGCCAATGCTTCATTAGTGGGTTTCCTAGTGGGAAAAACGTAGTTAGAGTAAAGCTTTAGCAGCAGAATGTGGCAGAAAGAACTGTGCTGGGAGAAAGCAAGAGACCTGTGCTCTAGTCCCAGATGCACCATTAACTCCAACCTTAAGCAATTCATAATTTCCCCCAATCCATACGGTCATCCTGGACTTCCCCTGCAGCTGCAAATCAGACACGGCCATGGCGCCCTGAATATACAGGGCCACCAAAACTCAAATGACCCCAAATCCAACCTGCTCCCCACCTGGGTCTATTTTGGTTCAGGGCTTACCATCCAGGTATGTAATTTTAACACTCTCAGAGAATGAACTGAAAAAGCACAGTTCCCTACATGTAAAATGAGGGAGGTTAGCCCAAGTTTCTGTCTAGGTCATTCCAAATTTTACTCTTCTGATGTCTTTCTAAAGTGGCTCTTAATTTAGAATGAGCTCAAGGTGGCGGTTATGAAAAGAACCCTTCTAGGGGCAGTGAGTCCCTTCTGCCAATGCCAGACTGGCTCCTCTGCTGACAGATCCTCACTCAGCTGGACTTGGAGGTGGCATACAGCAGGGTCTGGTGGATAGGAAACACTATTTTTACTCACCTATAAACACTTCCCCCCACTCACCTCCCTCCCCCCCAAGTATGCTCTTTGGTCTCTTCTGCTGGAAAAGAGAATTCCCAATGGCCCTTTCCTGCTCTAAAAAGAATCTGGTGAAATTATGAGGGCTGGAATAAACAGAAGGGTCCTTGAAACAGGTCCCAGGGAGTTATGGGCAGGTTGGAGACAGGAGGGTCAAGAGCACAGCCCTTGAATCAACCATCTTTCACTCCTCCCTGCCCACAGAGTGTCCAGTCTCAAAACTGAGAAGGTTCCAGATAACTCATCTGCACTGCCAGCCAGGACAACTTACTCAGGGCAGCCCCTAGAAGCCCACAAGCTGTCATCTCGGGCTTACTGGCCCAAACATTCCCTCCTTCGGCAGCTTCCCCAACTCTACTCTCCCCGCCCGCTCCAGGGCAGTAAGTGCCCCTCTTCTGGGTTCCCACAAGCAGGCCCATGCCTTCATTACATACACACTTACCACACTGCACCACAGCTGCCCATGTTCCTGTCTTATTCCTGCTTCAGACTGAGCACTCCCAAGGGCAGAGACCAGCTGTGTTCACCTGGATTACCACTCTCTCTTCCCTCCATCCCAAAACACATGCTTGGCTGGCACCCAGCAGGCACTCCACAAATGTCTGTTTGCTGGCTGGATGGATGGATGGACGGATGGATGGGGATATGTGGATGGGGGATAGATGGGGCCACGAAACAAATCTTCCGGATGGGCCATGCCGAAGCACGAAAAACAGACTGATATTTCACAAGCGGCAGGGCTAAAAATGAGAATACACTCACTAAAATCTTTTCAAATTAAGTTTTCCATGAACAAGCATCTAGGGAACTGTGCTGTACTTCCAAGGCCATTTACCTAAACACCATTTTGTGGCTATTATGTGACGTGCTGTCTAGTGATTACACCAGGAGATCTGTTAATGTGACAAGAATGGAAGCTGCTCCTTGTTGCCTCATCATTAACTGGGTCTCCCCCTCTGTGATGAATCCATTCATTCATTCATTCAACAAATATTTACCAACTGCTCATCAAATGCCAGCCATCCTTCTAGGCACTGGGGTATGCTGGGGTCACAAGGTCTGGAAGGGAGCAGCTACAGGAAGCTACAGAAGAACAAGTCCTTCTTGCGGAGCAACGTCATCCTAAACAGCTTAAGACCCGAGCCCATAAGTAGCAATACCACTTACCTCCCTGCCTTCCCAAACAGAATATACTCAATGTAAAACCTTACAAAGTCCCCATCACCATCCTGAAATCTACCAACTACAAGACACGTATGGAGAGCTGTCCCCAAACACAGCAGGATCTAGAGAGCTCTACCCTCGAGTTCTTACATCCACGTTGCCTAGTTTTTCTTCCTCCCGTCTCAGCACATCATTTTTTACAGGGACCAGCAACCAGTGGTTTGGAGACAGTATGTCTCTCTATAGCAGCTCCTTCTGATCTGAGAAGAGCTAAAAATAACCACGTGCATTAAAATCATGTGTAAAATAAGAGTACAGAGTTGCCGGCTAAAGACTGGGTCAGGCAGGCAGCCAGCAGGGAAAGGTATGGACATCGTGATATCTTTGTTAGCCAGTCAGAGGTTCTGATTTTGCCTATTTACTGGTTCCCAGACATGGTCCCGATAAGGAAGACTGCTGGACAGCGGATGTCTTGACTGTCCCCCAAATAAATGAACCAGCCTGACCCTCTTAGATAGATGCAACTGGCAACGTCTTACTGTAACCTGACCCACTTGCAATGTAATAGGTCGACTGTGGTCCTGGAAGAACAAAGAAGATAGAAGCCAATCCGTCCAAATCTCATTAGTCTCAATAGCATAAGATGCCGTGCATCCCAGGTAGGTTTGAAAGGAGGAAATAAGCTGTGTGTGCAAGTGCTAGTCAAGCGTATACATCCTAGTTGGTGGAAAGCATAACATCTGGGCAGAGAAAGGATTTCAGGAGCCTTGCAGGCACACGAGGCTCTCTTCCATCCACCAGTTCCACATCCACCAGATGGCACGCCCCTCTGCACCCATCTTCAGAAGGCTCTCTCCTTCCTCTCCATTGTGGCTCAGGCCACATCACCTCATATATGGACCACAGCAACAGCCCCCCGAGTGGTCCAACTACCTCTAGTGTCTCCCTCCTAAAGCCCATCTTCCTTGTGTTTGCCAGAATGGTCCTCATACAACACAGCCCTCATCTCAGTCACTTTTCTGCACAGAAACATCCACCAGAGGATGAAGCGCAGGCTTCTTGGCCTGGTGCTAGGGATTCTGCATAATCTATGCCGCCCAGCCCAATACTCTTTCTCCCTCCCACAGGCCTCACGCGTACCCTGGGCTCCAGGCAAACGTGTTCTCCAACCACGACGCCCACTCACCACAGACAGCAGGTCCCACCCCTACAGTGTTGCCTGTGTCATTCCTTTGCCTAGGTGTCCTCCTCCCCTACATCCCCATTGCTGTCCCCACCTGCAACAAGCCAATCCCCATGGCCACTTTCAGGTGACAATCATCATCACTAAACTTCCTGTTGGCGGCACCCTGTCCTGTTCATCTTTGCTTCTTTATCATTCGACCTTCTAAAGCTCGAAAACATAACTGCTGACGTGGATTTAGGAGAATCCTCAGTTCCCAAGACAGTCTTCAAACAACCCACTTTGCACAAGTCTGATCTTCCTGGTTCATCTCCACTGGGAATTCTCTACAGCCAGCTGGGACCTGGATGGAGAACCCTGGTACTACCATCTCCCTTTCCCGACTCCCTGTCTGTTCTAAAGCAGTCTAGAACACTGGTGTTTTGAAAACCATACCACACTGTGGCCTGCCCTTTTGGCTGATGAAAATGCTATGCCTTCTACAAAATATTATCAAGTTCTGGACATTTATATATGGGTTAAAAAATAACCAAAACAAGTGTGGTGATGGTTTCGAAACCTAAGTGCAGACTTTTGCATTTGCTCCAATTAAATGTCATCTTATTTAAATTGGCCCACAATCTATCCTTTTAAGAACATTATTGAAAGGTTAGCCCCCTGGTTATTATCCCATATACCACTTATTGATCTTAGTTTTACAACATATGGGAAATCTGATAATCAGGAACGGGTGAGGGGTGGAGGGTATGGGGTGGGGGAGGGGCGGTGTCTTTATTTCAACAGTAGTAAGGCACCCATCTGATGGTGGCCACAGCCTGGTTATAAATACACACAGTTTTACCACGGGGGGGGGCCATGCCCTGGACCTCTCAGAGGCAAAAATGTTGGGTTGGGGGCTTCCCTGGTGGTGCAGTGGTTAAGAATCCACCTGCCAATGCAGGGAAATTGGGCTCGAGCCCTGGTCTGGGAAGATCCCACATGCGGGGAGCAACTAAGCCCGTGAGCCACAACTACTGAGCCCGCGCACCACAACTACTGAAGCCCACACGCCTAGAGCCCATGCTCCACAACAAGAGAAGCCACTGCAACAAGAAGCCCGTGCACCGCAACGAAGAGTAGCCCCCGCTCGCTGCAAATAGAGAAAGCCCGTGCGCAGCAATGAAGACTCAATGCAGCCAAAAATAAATAAATAAAATAAATAAATTTATTTAAAAAAAATGTTGGGTTGGAAAACCAGCTGTTTCTTTTCTAGCAATATCACGGTGACTCTAGGCAAGCCCCACCCCGAGACTCAGCCTCTTCATCTGAAAAATGGGGTACTCTCCTCCACCCCGTCCACCTTGCTAAGTCATTATGTTAATAAAAAAGCAAGAAAGCAAATGAGCGTGCACTGTAAACTGCGGTGTCCTATACACACACAGGAATTATTATCACTTCTGTCCAAACCTTATGTCTCTCAGGTGTCCACAGGAGTAACACGATATACTTTTTGCCAAATGCTGAACAAACACTGAGGTACAGGAAGTCTGTGATCTAGTAATGCCATTTAAAGAAACACTGAGGCTAACGAGGCTTTGGGATTTTTGGTAAATCCCTGTTGGTCCCTGGAGATCAACTCCTTCCTTTCCAAGTTCGTAAACACTCCTGTTTAAACAGCTCTCGGAACTCTACCTGTTCTCATGGTGGGCTTCCTGGCCAGCGGTTCCCAGAAGGCACCTACCTCAAGGCATCTTTCAACTGTTTCTAGGAAGTGCGAATTCATGGTGAGTTACTAGCTCCTAACCCCACCCCACAACTTGGTAACTTGCTAGTTTTCTCTGAGCCTTAGCAGGAAACTAGCTCTCTATTACACGCACACGCACACAAAGCGGCCCAGGGGTCTCTGTCCCCATTGCCATCACTGCTAAGTCATCACAAAGAAACATAAACTGTTTACTCCAGGATGTCATAAACACAAATATCTGAAATTACCCCATAAAGTTACCTTGAAACTTCATCGTGAGTGAGAAATAGCATCTCAGCCATCGGCAAGATCTGGTGACTCAAAACTGGAATCTACTGATGCAAAGACTGTGCAGAAGTATCCCTAATCTGCTGGACTGAAGGCCAGGCTCTCCAACTTATAAATTCCATCTCCCAGTTGAAGAGGATCTCCATGTTTACAAAGGTTCCATGACCCCATTTTGCAGAGAAGGAGCCTGAGCCTCAGAGAGGTTATGTGACCAAGTTTATATTGCTTACAAGTAGCAGAGCTAGAATCAGGACCCGGCCTTCCGGATCCTTAGACAGGTGGACAGAGTTCTTTCCACCTCATCCCACTGTTTCTCTGGTCAGTTCATTCACCTCTTTGGCTCCAAACACATGAGCCACGTCCAGCAAACAAGAAATGTTTCTTAAGCCCAATTCAACACATGGCTGCTAAGAGCCTACTTCACATGTAGCCTTGGCTACAGCTGGGATACAGGGCCACATGGTCCAACACAAATAGATCTCATGGTGGGGTGGGGTGGGGGCAATTCCAGTTTTGTCTGGAGGGCAGGGAAGCTGTGGCAGAACGCAAAGTAGATGATTTGCTCACAAACTAACACAGAAGTCAAGACACGGTGCGTGGGGGACATCCACAGGCTGGGCAGCTCCTGGAAATTCAATTCTGGTAAAACAGGGCACATGTGATTAATTTCCTGATTTACCTGGCTAACAACCTCTTAGAACTCAGAGGACGCAGAAAAAACAACTGCCCTTGGGGACTTCCCTGGTGGCGCAGTGGTTAAGAATCTGCAGGGGACATGGGTTCAAGCCCTGGTCCGGGAAGATCCCACATGCTGCAGAGCAACCTAGCCCGTGCGCTGTAACTACCAAGCCTGCACTCTAGAGCCCGCGAGCCACAACTACTGAAGCCCGCATGCCTAGAGCCCGTGCTCTGCAACAAGAGAACCCACTGCAATGAGAAGCCCATGCACCACAATGAAGAGTAGCCCCCGCTCGCCGCCAACTAGAGAAACAGCCCACGTGCAGCAACAAAGAACCAACGCAGCCAAAAATAAAATTAATTAATTAAAAAGAAAATTTACAGAAACAACTGCCCTTGATTTTGATCAACAAGTGAGAACAGTCTTAGAAGAAAGTCGTCTTGGTATGTGAGTCAGTGAAAGGAGGCAGTGACGACCAGGGTTCGCTTTCAACCAGGGGCGTGGGGCTCTCCACGTGCAACATGAGGTCTGGGTGGGCAGGCTGTAGGCTTAAGGGGTCCAGAACAGAGCACCACACTGGCTTCGACTGATGGAGAGACCAATCTGAACACTGAGACTTCGTGTTGCATTACTGATTCACCACTGATCAGCCCGTTCCAGGCTGATAAACCATCTTCAGGCCAAACTGTATTTATGTCTCAGCAAAGAGTCAAAGCTCTCAATTGTTTCTGCTGTGAGAATTAAATGGTCCCAACGGCCGTGAGCCTATGAACCTTCTTTCAATGCGTGTGGAATACCTAACGCCTCCTAATGACTTCGGTTTCGGTCTCCCTATAGCTCCTTCCAAGCACGCCTAACGCATGTGACTCAGCGGTTCGTTGAAGGGAGGGGGGTTCCCTTTCACTCCTCAAGATGCTGAATGAAGTCTGGATACTAAAGCTACTTGATCCTGGAGAACCAGCCCTGAAAACTGGTTTCACCCAACACTTCAAATATTATACCTCCCACTCTCAATAAGAAACACTAAAACAGCACATGTTGAATACTCTTTAATTTTGGGGTAACTAGTATCAGGCACATTTTCATATGCGATCCCTACAGACCGGGACAAAAATATCAGACAACCTCCCTAACACAAAGGTCCACTGGACAAATGACTCTTAGAATTCTGGATTGGGAGCCTCTCCTGACCTTTATTATTAAGCTAGGTGAGTCACGAACCAGTCACAGTGCTCTCTGCCCAACTGAGTCCACTCGAAGCCCTAGAGAATGGGATGGGGGCAGGAGACTGCCCTGAATGACCTCTAAGGCAGGGGCTTTCCATCCCAGTGCCCTCCATCTTACATCAAAAGAGAAGCAAGTACATGGGGACTTAAAAGGTCCCCGGTGGCAAGTACCTATAGTGTTAATTTTTGTGTTAATTTTTTAAACTGTAGCCACTAAAAAAAAATGGCTGCAAGGTCTTTTTCTTTTTCCCTTGCATACGGAAGAGCCTGGTGCTGCTTCAACCAAACAGAATATGTCATTAGTGATATTTTGTGATTTCCAAGGTGAGTGACAGTTCTCTTGGGATGCTTGCTCTGTGGGAAGAGCCAGCCACCATGTGAAAAATCCAACTACCCTAAGACTACCATGCTGAAGAGGCCATGAGCAGATGTTCCTCTCAACTGTCCCAGCTGAGCCCAGCCTCCAGCCATCCCTGCCAAGGTGCTAGACGTGAGTGCAGCCATCATGGACCCTCTACACCAGCCAATCTTGCAACTAAGTACTCCTGGGTGATACTAGTCGACACCATGAGGAGCAAAAGAAAATCCCAGCTGAGCCCCACCTCAATGGGTTCTTTTTTTTTTTGAACATCTTTATTGGAGTATAATTGCTTTACAATGGTGTATTAGTTTCTGCTTTATAACAAAGTGAATCAGTTATACATATACATATGTTCCCATATCTCTTCCCTCTTGCGTCTCCCTCCCTCCCACCCCTCTAGGTGGACACAAAGCACTGAGCTGATCTCCCTGTGCTATGCGGCTGCTTCCCACTAGCTATCTATTTTATGTTTGGTAGTGTATATATGTCCATGCCACTCTCTCACTTTTTCCCAGCTTACCCTTCCCCCTGTCCGTATCCTCAAGTCCATTCTCAAGTAGGTCTGTGTCTTTATTCCCGTCTTGCCCCCTCAATGGATTCTTGATCGATCAACAGAACCCATGAACTATGATAAATGATTGTTGTTTTAAGCCACTAAGCATTGGGGGATTTTGTTATTCAATAGATAACCAGAATGAAAACCATATAGGTGCACAGATGTGACACATGTGCGTGGCATGTGTATGCGCTTTATAAAAGATTTAGTATGCAAAAGTTTTTCATAACTTTAAAAAACGTTGCTTAGGAATCCCCACACTGTGATGCTAACTTAGCTATCATCTGCTTGGAGACGAGGAATTAGAATAATAAATATATTAATTCTTAAAAAAAAAAAGGATAGACAAACCAAAAAACTGTTCTTCAGAGGCCACAAACTCTGCTTAGGAGAAAGACATTAAAATCAAGGGCTGGAATGTCTGAGGCTGCCTTGCTTTACATTCACCAACTGCTTATTAAGAACTCAATAAATTGCACTGAAAAGGAGGGAGAGGACTATTATGGATTCAAAGACACTTAATAGACATTATTTACCAAATGTAGTGTGTTGTCTGCAGTTGGCTCCTGATCCAAACAAGCCAACCACCGACCACAAAAAGATTTTTGGGATGACGAGGGAAAGGTGAACAAGGACTTTGTATCAGACGACATTAAGGAATCATTGTTCATTTTGTTGAGTGTGATAACGGGGTGGTGGATAGATATATATAGATAGAGAGAGAGCTACCCATTTAGGTGTTAACAGGTTAAATGATAAGTTGTTTGGGAGTTGCTTTAAAATACTCCAGAGAAAAAAATAATATATGGGTGTTGTGTACATGACAGTTTCATCATACTGTTGTATGATGAGCCATACAAGTTGTCTCAACTTGTGTATTTGAAATTTTCCATAAAACTTAATGAAAACCTCACAAACTACAAAGGAGTTGAGGGTTGGAGAGTGTCAGCACGGTCTGGCCTGAGCCTTGCCTTCAAGCATCCAAGCCAGTGGCTGGGAAGAGAAATCTTTGTCCACAGGGAAGGTGATGGTGCTATGTGATGCAGAAGATGACTCCAAGCCAGTAACAGCTAATTTTCTGCCATGTCACTAACACAAAATACAATATACAGACGTCCGTCCAGATTCAACTCAATACCTACTATGGACCTTAAGTCACATTTCATCCCCACCCCCAGTCTTTGGTGCAGCTTACAAAGGGGCTGCACTGCTGTACTTTGTGCCCAATTTTGCAGACACAAATAACATACTTTTACAGCAAGAAAAAAAGTATGAGCAGCAGTAAAAGCTAATTTTTTAAGCTTTGGACACCAAGGTTCACATTCTACCTAATTTCAAGGAAACAATGATTTTTATCCCTTAGAACGTTTCTGAGGGATACAGGGTTGGTTCTTTTTCTCTTTTCTAATTTATTTATTTATTTTTGGCTGCACTGGGTCTTTGTTGCTGGGCGCAGGCTTCCTCTAGTTGCGGCGAGCGGGGGCTACTCTTCGTTGAAGTGCACAGGCTTCTCATTGCGGTGATTTCTCTTGTTGTGGAGCATGGTCTCTAGGCGCACGGGCTTCAGTAGTTGTGGCACATGGATTCAGTAGCTGTGGCACACGGGCCTAGTTGCTCTGCAGCATGTGGGATCTTCCCGGACCAGGGTTCAAAGCCATGTCCCCTGCATTGGCAGGTGGATTCTTAACCGCTGAGCCACCAGGGAAGTCCCCAGGGTTGATTCTTAATCTTGAACGAAAGCACCACCATCTGCGGCCCAGCAGAATACAAACATGTGATATGCGACAGGACAAGCTCCTCGGCCAAACTCCAGACAGCCATGGTGACAAGGGCCCCACACAGAACCCTACTCGGCATCCGAGTTACCAAATAAGAACACAGGGATGGTCCAGAAATCGGCTCATTCAAGTCCCTCATTTTACAGATGGGGAAAAACGAGGCCAGAGGCAGGTCAGGCAACCAATACAAGGCCAGGAATAGAACGCCAGCCTTCTGACCCTGAGACCAATCCAATTTTCTTTCTGAAGACTATCTTGAGACAAATGCATTATGTTACTTGAATAGGAAAGAAAAAGACCAGCTTAGCATTTCTGCCACGAAATGGTTAAGAACCAAATGGGCAATACGAAAAATTTCAGTGTTAAAAACTCCTTGACTATAAAAAGTGCTTGGTCTGAGCAAATATTTTTGGCTTTTTAAAATGGGGGATCAGAAAAGGAAAAAAAAAAAAAAAGAAAGAAAAAAAACCACAGGAGAAAGGAAAAAGAAAATGAAACAAATTTGTGCCTGGCTAAACAGTAACATGCAATTAAAATGATGGATGCCTTTGTGCCAGAGGCTGAGTTTGAAACAAGCTTCTGGAAGAGGGGCAGCCCTGAAAATAAACTGCCAAATTACTTTTTACTGCCAGATTGCAGATTCCCCCTCCGTGTAATTCTGAAAGGAAATAACTCCATATAAATAAATATGCAACGAATTCCCAGGAAACCCAGCCAAGAAACATGAACAGAAAGAACTAATTTCGGGTGGACGACTGCCCCCACCCATCCTGCAACTTAGGAACACGACTAAATTTGCAAAGTAAGGCAGGTCAGTGCTACCTCACATACTTCCCTAAATTACTAGGTCCTATAATGACCATTTTCTCTGTGGAGCCCTTTACAGCTCTGAAACTTCTGGGTGTCACAACACACCCCATGATGCAGTGGCTGAAGGCATAGACTCTAGGATCAGCGTGGCAGGGATCTGAGTCCCAGCTCTGGTACCCAGCTTAGGCCGAGATTGGTGTCAGGAAACATTTTACCTGGTAGGGATGTCTGAGGATTACATGAAATGAAATGATGAATTTAACAGGGCTTGGCCCCAGGGTTCACCCATAGGGCAGGTCCGTGGATGCAGATGGCCTCATTCTAGGTAGCATATCACTCCCAGAAGATGAGCTTTATAGAGGTGGAGTGACCGGGGAGTGTTATGAGTGAACTGTGTCCCCCCAGAATTCATATATTCAAGACCTAACCCCCCAATGCTTCCAAATGTGGCTATAATTGGAGACAGAGGTAATTAAACAGGTAATTAAGTTAAAATGAGTTCATTGGAGCGGACCCTATCCTATGACTGGTGTCCTTATAAAGAGAGAGATTAGGTCACACACACAGACAACAAGAATGCACACAGAAAAGACCATCTGAAGACAGAGGGAGAAGGGGCAGCAAGAGAGCGGCCATCTACAAGCCAAGGAGAGAGGCCTCAGAGGACACTGACTCTGCCGGCACCTTGATCTTGGAATTCCAGCCTCCAGAACTGTGAGAAGACAAATTTCTGTTGTTGAAGCCACCTAGACCATGGTCCTCTGTTACGGCATCCTGATCTGACTAGTACCGGGAGGGACACAGCTTCAAGTTAGGACCAGTTTTGAATCTGGGCTCCACCACTCAGAGCCAGCATGACCCCCACTAAGCTCCTTAACCTTCCCAAGCCTGTTAACCTTTCCAAGCCTGTTTCTGGCCTGTGAAGTGGACATACCACAGCACGCATCCCACCAAGCAACGGTGAGGGTGGGATGAAAACATACGCAGAGGACCCCATCCAGTATGGTAACGGCTGTGCCTAGGACCTTGGACCAAGCCCTGGGAACTTCCCACCATGTCCCTCTAGGGATCCAGAGCCTGTGCTGGGTGGCGGCCCGTAGACACTCTGCACAGCACCCCCCAGGAGCTGACAGTGAGACATGTCCCCAACAGCCTGGATACTCCTCGAGCCACAGCCCAGTCTTAGATCCCAAATTCCTCAAGTCCCACCCCTGGTTGGGATTCCATAAGGATGAACAATGAACACAGCTAGCAAATTAGCCTGCATTTTATCACTTTCAGTGATCACACCAACTGCTAAGGCACAGAATTTCAGGGCTTAATTTACTTGACTCTGTGTGCATAGAAGATGTTCAAAAAAGGTTAATGAGTGGAAAAGCACATACAACTTTTAACCTTGTCTCTGGTGAGCTTGGCTGTTAGGGTCATAAAACTATAACTGAGGCACCACCGTCCACGCACCCGATGGAGGGGTATACAAACAAAGCTGTCTTTTTATAGGTGGCCTTTGATTTTTTCATTCTTTTCTCTCTTTTTCCTTTGGTGAGTCAGTAGTCTTAAAAAAGTCTCCTGCCAGAAGAAGGCAGAGAATAACACATTCAGAAGAAGAAAAGGAGGGTGTGATGCCTACAGCCCCTCCATAGGTTTGGATCTGTAGAGACGGCATTGTCAAGATTATTTCCCTGAGGTATGTGGTTTGTGGTTCGTGTCAGCTACAGTGAGAAGAATCTCGACTGCAAGTTCACCACACAGAATGTGAGCCTTTCCTTACTCATGAACTAAAGAGAAAATGTTCCAATCATATATGCATTTTCAAAGGCAACAGCTGAGGACTTCCCTGGTGGTGCAGTGGTTAAGAATCCGCCTGCCAATGCAGGAGACACGGGTTAGAGCCCTGGTCAGGGAAGGGAAGATCCCACATGCCGCAGAGCAACTAAGCCCGTGCACCGCAACTACTGAGCCTGTGCTCTAGAGCCCGCGAGCCACAACTACTGAAGCCCGTGCACCTAGAGCCTGTGCTCTGCAACAAGAGAAGCCACTGCAATGAGAAGCCCGCGCACTGCAATGAAGAGTAGCCCCCGCTCACCGCAACTAGAGAAAGCCTGTGCACAGCAACGAAGACCCAATGCAGCCAAAAAAAATAAATTAATAAATAAATAAATTTATTTTTTAAAAAAAGCAACAGTTGAATACCAAGCAAGGCAAAAGCATTAACTAGTATTATGGAATGTTACTTTAAAGTAGAAGACACAAATAGGAAATTATTTACAGAACTAAACACCTAGGTACATATGCAGTAACTCCTCATCATTTCTAACTGCTATGGATTGGTCATAAGCTAACCCCAACTTCCCCCAGTTCAAGCAGAACTAATTCGCCTGTGATGGCTTCACATACAAGAGGAGACCTCAGCACCCCAGGACTTCAAATCCAGGTCAAAAGGTATTCCTACAAGACTGCCTCTAATCCAGGCATTGAACCCCAACCCCCATACCTTCTCAGGGACCTAGGGAATGTAAAAGTAGGAGGAAACTCTGTAAGGGGTTATGCAGGTGCCACCCATTCCAGGGGGTTCCTGCTGGATGGTGCACACAAGTGAATGGGGGTCAGTCACCACACAGATCTAGTCAACTACTTGGAATTCAGACTGTGCTATCAGACTTCCAGTTTTTCAAGAAAGCTACAAAATTCAAATTTCTTTATGTGAAATGTGGGAATTTTTTAAAGCCTTGTACGGACCTCTAGTCTACTTTCTAATTGGAGCATGACATACACAGACAAAACTGCACAGGTCACACGTGCACAACTCTAGGAATTATCAGAAGTGACCACAGCTATGCAACCACCACCCAGGTCAAAACACAGAAAGTTCCCAGCCGCCTGGAAGTCCCTGTGTGCCTCTTTCCAATTTCCCTCCCTCCCTCCCTAAGGGGCTACAGATTGGCTGCGCCTGTCTTGCCGTTCTATATGTAAATGGAGCATGTACTCTTTTACAGCCAGGTAGGACGTGGGGCTAGTGTCCCTCCACTCCACAGCTCTTGATGGCTGAACAAAGGCACGCAAGTGGCACTTCACAGCCCTAAGTGGCTGGGAAGTGAGGCCCAAGTGAACGTGCCTTTGTGGATTCACTCACAGCTGAGAAAGACCTGGACTCACCAGAGGAGGACTCCATAAGAAGCACCAGGTGTGGGTGGAGTGCGACGGTCAAAGTCACAAAAGGGGAGGGTCTGTTCCCAAAGCAAAAGGACAGAGGACAAAAGGACAGGGGAGGTGGCAGGTGCCGGGGGGAGGAAGCCAAAGTTCAGAGCCACCAACAAGGCAGAAAGTAAGCATGTCTGGAGAGCCCACAGCCGGGGGCAACTGGGACCAGCCGCAGTGCCCACTGAGAGGGCATTTTCCCCAGAGGACACCAAACAGGCTGAATTCCTGGCAGGAGGAGAAATCAACAAAGATTACCTAGTGCGCTCTTTCTTTTAAAACTCTTTTTCAGGGTCAATTTCAATGAATGCGAAGTAAACATAATAGTATAGTAAACACCTGTCACTCAGCCTTAAAAATGCTCAACACTCTATGTCACCTTTTCCCCTACTCCTTCCTTCCCCCGCCCTCCATGAATTTTCTCACACTTCTTTTGCGGGGATGGTGGTAAATTTACTTACATCTAAATGTGCAAATCTGAGCCATTCCCTTCTGACAGATGGCAACATTTGTGTAACCCACACCCCTGTACCACTCAGCACATTCCTCTCGCCCCAGATCCTGGGCGCCCCTTCCCAGTCAATCCCTGGCTGTCCCCACTCCCTCAGAAGCAACACCTATTCTGAATTGTTTCTTCCCCAGATTAGTTTTGCCAGTTCTGAAACCACACAGAAATGGAATCATCCAGAGGGTACTCTTTTGTGTAAGGCTTATTTCACTAGGCATAATGCCTGTGAATACAGAAAGATGCGTTTTAAAATTCACTTTGGGCCACACAGTATAGACATGTCTTCATCACCCTTCTGATGCCATCTTCTGTGGATAAACTATAAATCTCTGAGACAAACGTTTGCGATAAAAATAACCTGCACTGGGATTCAGAGCCATGGTTTTCAATGAATTACTCAAACCCTGCTTTCCTCCCTGGGTCCCATGTTCCAGATACCAGTTTCTGCACCTAAAATGTGCAGCCAAAGCCATCCGAGAGCTCTGGCCTGCAGTGTCCTCTGAGAAGCAGGGTGGACTACTGGGTTTTTTTTTTTTTCCTGTCTCTTGTCCTGGCTCTTCCTCCTTAAGTAAGAAAACTGGGTAAAAGTGGGTAAAAGCAGGTAAAACCTGCAGCTTTCTCTGCCAATGCAAAAGACACATCTTCTCACTAAATAGCAGTTACCTGAGGAAACAGATGCATCCTTGACTCAGTCTTGTATCCACCTGGCCCCTAGTGTGGTTCTGTGCCAATAGGAGGCCCTCAATAAATGCCCGTGTTTCTTGTTATTCACTCTTCCTTGAAGATATCAAGGCCACCCAGGTTTGGGAGGCAACAGAGCAGAGGGGCAAGAGCTCAGGCTGCCTTCCTTTGCTCACGTATACAGTGGTGACAGGAACCCTAGCACCTGTGCTCGGGGACTGTGTGGGCGGACCCAGCCCAGAGCCTGGCTGAGAATAAGCTTCTACAAGTCTATGGCTGGCAGCATCCGTTCCTCTCCGTCTTGGCCTCACAGCTGGCCCCATGGATGTGACTTGCACTGAAACTCTTACCACACTCCTCTCCAGGTGTCTGACCCACTGGGCCCTCACACTGGCCTCAACTAAAATACAATCAGGAGCGAATCCAGGCTTTATGGCACCTTAAAGTTTATACCATTTGGCGGTCCTCTTAAAGAAACAAAATGCAAAAAAAAAAAAACCCTTACATCTGCAAACTTTAAAAAAACCAAGGACCCAGCAAGCACAGTACTGGGGCCCCTTCCCACAGCCCCTCCACCCCCAGGTTCTCAACCCCACCAACCTGCCACGCACACAATGGGGGGATCACAGCTTGGCTTCCCATCTATCCCACTCCTAAATCCAGCCACCAAATCCATTGGATTCCATGTCCTCAGACTCCATTGCATCCGCCCCTCTGTCCATGGCCAGCACCACCCTAGTTCAGACCCACAATGCAGCTAACAGCCTTAGTTTGACTACCTTCAACCACCCCCGAGCCAAACTCCAAGCGTCCAGTGGTCCTAGCCTCCCTTCCCATCTCCCCCGCTTCAGCATCCCCTGAGCTGCATTCTGTTTCCCAGACACATCTTCCTTGTGCCCTCCTCAGTAAGGCTGGTCACGCCATTCTTCCACCTGGACTGCCAATCCTCCACTCAAAGTCAAAATCAACCCGGCGGACACCTCCCCTGAAGCCCTCCCCGATGGAAATCCACCTCTCCCTCCAGCGAACCCCCGCAAGGCTTCAGCTGTCCGGCTCTGATGGTGCCCAAGCCATTCTGCCTGCGATTAAGGCGATCTGAGAAGCAAAATGAGGCGGCAGAGCTCCCAAGGGTCAAAAGAGTAAATACACCTTTCTGGGCTCAGCCACCTTCCCAGCCAGATGGGGATGATGGCACTGCACTGCTGAGCAGTGAGGACCACGGCAAGGATCAAGTGAGATGAAGACTGAGAACGCACGTGAAGACCTCACGTTCTCAGCAGGATATCAAAACTTGTGGCCAACCTTGGTTCGTCATGAGCCATAAATTCCCAGTAATGGGCCTTCTCGCGCCACAGCCATTTCAGACACCCCTATACCAGGGAGCAGCTGCTCCCTAGGCTGCAAAGATAAGATTTCTCCTTCCCCTGGCAAGGTCCAGATTGCCCCAAGCTTTTCTTCAAATATAAGAGGTGGCAGAGTGTAAAGATTAAGAACACGTTTTACCACAATTAAAAAAAAAAAGCATACAAAGCATGATCGAATTTTTGTTGAAAGAAACTTCTTTATCCATCCTTAGCAAAAAGGTGGTAGGGGCACCACCAAAGTGTTATGAAGTGGTGATGTCTTACTGGAGGTATTATATGATTTTGATTTTGTACGTTTTAAACAATAATTCCTAAAAATTCTAAAAAAGTATGCTTTAATTTTTTTAAAAATGTACAGGGCTTCCCTGGTGGCACAGTGGTTAAGAATCCGCCTGTCAATGCAGGGGACACGGGTTCGAGCCCTGGTCTGGGAAGATCCCACAGGCCGCGGAGCAACTAAGCCCGTGCGCCACAACTACTGAAGCCCGCGCGCCCAGAGCCCGTGCTCTGCAATAAGAGAAGCTACCGCAGTGAGAAGCCCACGCACCGCAACCAAGAGTAGCCCCTGCTCGCTGCAACTAGAGAAAAGACCACGTGCAGCAACAAAGACCCAATGTAGCCAAAGATAAATAAATAAATTCAAAAAAATAAATAAAAAATTTTAAAAGTACAGAAGTAGTATGACAGCGTAACATTTCTTTTTTATAAAACCAGTATGTTTCTCATCGCTTTTCCCTTTTTTTCTTCCTATTCAAGCAACTAGGCTGCTCTGTTCTCACTGCTCCAGGAAGGGTATGTTATAATCAAAACCAGAAAATTAAGATTAAAAAAACAAAGATGAAGACCATGAATGCTGGAACCACACTTCCCGGGTCCACCACATTCTAGTGGCAAGGCCATGGAGGGGACATTAAACTGTCCTGCACCTGTTTCCTCATCTGTGCAACAGGGCAGTGGCTACCTTGTAAACTTTTTGTAAGAATTAACTGAGTTTAAGTATACGAGAAGCACTCAGAACTATGTCTGGCACATAGTAAGCTCCACTTTTTAAAGAAATCTTCTAGTTGGGATCCCCTCTACCTTTCAGGAGTTCTTAAGACTCATTCCTCAACATTTCTATGATCCTGGAACATTAGCTGGCTTCCAATACTAGACATATAATCCCTACTGGACCTCTGACACTAGCGAGAAATCTGTAACAAAACTGACCACTCCAACTAAGCCAAGAACTTTCACTGTAGAATCCACCCCCTCCCCCACTAATTCTGTTCTGCAGTCCTTATGGGGTACCTCTGGAGGTTTCTGCTCCTGGAGCTGCATCATAGTTTCTTCTTTTGCTGTAGATTAATTCTGTCTTGAATTTTGTTTTTGTCCTTCAAATTCAACTTCATAGGTTGAGCTTATACCTCTAATCTCTAAAGATCAAGGTCAAGAGCAGGAAGAGCAGACACCAGCAGGACAGCAGAGGGGCCAAGAGCATTTAAGTGCTGTGTGTGCTCTAGCATGTTGCTTAACCTCTCTGTGCCTCAATCTCTTTATCTGTATGATGAGGATGTTAACAGGAACTATCTAACGCATAGGGTTGTGAGAAGTCAATGAGTTAAGCCAGTAAAGTGCTTAAATCATAATGTAAATGGTCAATATATTTTGAAAACATTATGCTGCGTGAACGCCAGACACAAAAGGCCACACATTCCATATGATTCCACTTACCTGAAATATCTCGAGTTGGCAAAATCCAGAGACAGAAAACAGATTAGTGGTTGCCAGAGGCTGGGAAGAGGGGAGAATGGAGAATGACTGCTTAATGTATCCAGGGGTCACGAAAACGCTCTGGAGCTAGATAGTAATGATGGTTGCCTAACACTGTGAATGTACGAAATGGTTAAACTTTGTTGTTATTTGTATTTCACCAAAATAAAAAGACAAACATTTGCAAAACAAAAAGTCAGTAATGTTAGTTATTACTCAAATTACTACATGAATAACTACTATGACATGAAATGTACTAGGTCCCAGGCAAGGCACGACGCCCTGCAGCTTCCCAGGCAGGAGAGGGAATTCGACACAGGAGGAGCAGCGTGGGTGGGAGGGGTGGGGGCTCAGGACAAGCTTCACAAACATGGTCGCATCTGACGTGGGTCCTCAAAGACGACTGGACTCTTACAAGATAAAGAATCAGCCAAGAAGAAAGGGAATATGCAGCAAAGGTACACAGGCGAGAAGTGAAGTGTAAGGAGTGAGGGTGCGGCAGCTCGAGCACCACTAGGGTGACAGCCCTGGGGAAGAACTGGGGAGAAGTGAACTTAAGAGCCCGAAAAGGGCTTAAGGTGTGGTCCTGTCATTTACTAGCTGTGGGACACTGGGCAGAAACTTTGCTGCTGAACTTTCGATAAAACTGGAATGCCCACAATTCTCTCCAAGAGGTGCTACGAGTGGGATTACACTAAGCCATGAAAGGCGAAAGCTCCATCTCAACCTAAAACACTACACAAACGTAAAGAACGTGACCCTGCAGAGCACTGGTTCTCCAACTTGGCTGCACGTGGCACCACATTCTGATGACGGGGGCCCTCCCCCCACGCCCAGTGATCCTGGTGTAGAGTCGCAGGTATGTGCTGGCAGAGCCAGGAAGTAAAGCAACGACAAGGTGAAGGCT
Organism: Mesoplodon bidens; assembly: GCF_964165515.1. NCBI lineage: Eukaryota > Metazoa > Chordata > Mammalia > Artiodactyla > Ziphiidae > Mesoplodon > Mesoplodon bidens. Next base: position 34,605,862 of record NC_138162.1, read on the forward strand.
AGAACGTGATACACAGCCCACCTGAGTATCCAGACGATGTGGAGGCCTGGAACCAAGGCGGGGTGGGGGTGGGGGGGGTCTTTTAGCCTTGATATCCTTAGCACGCTGACCCTGGGCTACCAAGGCAAAGCTGGGGGCCAGGAGACGTGCAGGACAGTTCAAGGACAATCCCACACCCCACGCCAAATGAGCTCCTTAGAGGCAGGGCCCACATTTTTGATCATTTCATATTTCTTGCATGGTGCCTTACACACACTAGATGATCTCTCTGTTTCTGTATTTTGATCTTGCGTTTTGCTGTGTTTTCGTTTTGTGTTGTTTTAAAATTTTTACTTTATATTGGAGTACAGTTGATTTACAATGTTGTGTTAGTTTCAGGTGTACAGCAAAGTGATTTAGTTATACATATATCTATTCGTTTTCAGATTCTACTTCCCACATAGGTTATTACAGAGTATTGAGTAGAGTTCCCTGTGCTATACAGTAGGTCCTTGTTGATTATCTATTTTATATATAGTAGTGTGAATATGTTAATCCCAACCTCCTAATTTATCCCCCGCCCGCCTTCCCCCTCTGGTAACCATAAGTTTGTTTTCTGAGTCTGTTTCTGTTTTGTAAATAAGTTCATTTGTATCATTTTTTATTGTTGTTTTTAATGAATAAATAAAATAGCTGGAATAAAACAGGTCTTGTCAGTAAACAGCATGAACCGCTGCTCTCTGGAAAACGCATCTATGGGGAAGTGTTCATCCCCTGAGGTGAGTTAATAAGATAAATGACACGTTACAGTAATCCAACTACAGGTAATTCTCCTTTTCCTTTCAGAAGACAGCACGTAATTTTTGCATTTTTCTTCAAGGAGCCTCTTTAATGAAGAGGAACTATCTGCCACAGCTTTTAGAACAAAGCTAAAAGCTTCTGGACTTCAAAGCAAAATACATCCTATGTAGAATACTGAAGCATCCTGAACGAACACTTTCGACCTTGGATTCCTCGCTCTCCCACTGAAACATCCCACACCCAGATCCCCTCTTCTCACTCTCTCCCTCGAATACCCACGGGATCTGCCACTGCCAGCCTGTGTGAGAGAACTGGGGCCAGTCCCAAGCCAGCCTGGGCCCCTCCCTGGACTCTGACCGGCCACTGTCACTGCCACCTAATACAGACTGCAACTCACTGGGCAGGTGGCTTGGGCCCCAGCAAACGGGAGCAATCAAAGGACTACAGCCACAGAAATGCTGTGGAAGGGGCTGCCAGAGTGCACTGCGGGTTAATAACTAACCCGCAGGAGCCTTTACAGTGTATTGGGCTTTCCTGGGTGAAGCCCATGGCCATTTCACCAGCAGGCAATGTTGCTTCTGGGCCAGGGGAGAACCACGGCTTGCTTTCGGAAGAGGGAGGGGGGCCTCGGAGAGACGAACAGGCCTGCTGCTGTCACTGGGCCACTGAGAGCAGGAGCCAGGAGGGCTGCGTGCAGGAAACTGCGCTTATTACATGCTAATTACTGCTCATTTGCGTCAGGTGAGCAGCAGCTGGCTGCATTGTTCCCAGGGAGGTAGGAAAGACCTGCCATCCCAGAATGAGGCTCTGGACCATGAGGCTTCCAAGCACTCCTTTAGGGGTAAAACTCAGTGGTTCCCGCTGCCCCACCGTCTGCCCCGTCTCCCTTCTCTCTGCAGTGCTCATTGACTCTGCTCCTTAAAATGTCTGCTGGCACCTCTGGCCAGGAGATGGATGGAAAGGGCTCACTAGGGGCCTACAGGAGAATGTAAAGGAACCCAAACAGGAGTAAGCTACAGAAAAAGAGAATCTCAAGGTCAAGGGAGACATTCAAAACTACAGTCACGGAGCTGATGAAGAAACCGAAGAAAAAGAAAAGACACTCTTTTAATCAAATCTACTGAAAACATTCCAACAATGAGGAATCTGGACCTTTTCAAAAAAGCAACATCCAATGAAGGATAGGAGGATAACAGGGCTCACAGGCAGGGGCTGAACAAGGAGCAGGACTCTTGGAAGTATTATTTCCAGCCTCAGTGCCTTTGCATGTGCTGACCTGGCCACCAGGAAAGCTGTTCTCCACTTGTCCTCAGAACTCAAAGCTTTCTCTCTGAAATCTTCTGGTTGCCCATTTTCCCCTCCCAGTCCTCCCACCTTAGCCCTTCCTTTAAGCTTATTTAAAACTCCCTAGGACACTTTTCACACCAGGTGTAATGACCTGTCTCCTCTCAAGCTTCTCGAGGGCAAGGAACCTATCTTATTGTTCTCTGTGTGCCCTGAGTCAGATGCTTTAAATAATGCCTGTACCAACTGTACCCCAAGGTAACCAAATATTGAGGATGCCATCAAGGAAATCCAGAGTGGGAAACTCTAGGACAGATGGCCCAGCTTCTTCAACAAATAAATGGGGAAAAAGGAGGGGAGAAGGGAAAACTCTAGACTAAGAGCTTTAGAGAAATTGTGGGACAGGGAAAAATGAGATAATGTTGGTCAAAGGACACAAACTTTCCGTTTTAAGATAAGTAAGTTCTGGGGATCTAAATGACAGCATGATGACAATAGTTCATTATAATGCAGAGTATCCTTGAAATCTGCTAAGATACACATAGGAAGAAATGGTGACTGGCGAGGTGACAGGTATGTTAATTAGCTCGATGCACAGTAACCATTTTGCAATGCAAACGTATATCAAATCACCATCCTCTACGCCTCAAATATATACCATTTTTATTTGTCAATTATGTCTCAATAGAGCAAGGAAAAATAACATTTAAAAAAATTCTTAAAGAGCTTTAGATAGAATATCAACCAAATACAATGAAAGGACCTTGTGACAACCAAATAAGAAAATCTGAACACTGACTATATATCTGAGACTAAAAAACAATTGTTAATTATTTTTAGTTTTTTTTTATGGTTTTTATTCATCAGTTTGATAATATGGTGTATCACATTGATTGATTTGCGTACATTGAAGAATCCTTGCATCCCTGGGGTAAATCCCACTTGATCATGGTGTATGATCCTTTTAATGTGTTGTTGGATTCCGTTTGCTAGCATTTTGTTGAGGATTTTTGCATCTATATTCATCAGTGATATTGGTCTGTAATTTTCTTTTTTTGTAGTATCTTTGTCTGATTTTGGTATCAGGGTGATGGTGGCCTCATAGAATGAGTTTGGGAGTGTTCCTTCCTCTGCAATTTTTTGGAAGGGTTTGAGAAGGATGGGTTTTAGCTCTTCTCTAAATGTTTGATAGAATTCACTGTGAAGCCATCTGGTTCTGGACTTCTGTTTGTTGGAAGATTTTTAATCACAGTTTCAATTTCATTCCTTGTGATTGTTCTGTTCATATTTTCTATTTCTTCCTGTTTCAGTCTTGGAAGGTTATACCTTTCTAAGAATTTGTCCATTTCTTCCAGGTTGTCCATTTTATTGGCATAGAGTTGCTTGCAGTAGTCTCTTAGGATGCTTTGTATTTCTGTGGTGTCTGTTGTAACTTCTCCTTTTTCATTTCTAATTTTACTGATTTGAGTCCTCTCCCTCTTTTTCTTGATGAGTCTGGCTAATGGTTTATCAATTCTGTTTATCTCCTCAAAGAACCAGCTTTTAGTTTTCTTGATCTTTGCTATTGTTTTCTTTGTTTCTATTTCATTTATTTCTGCTCTGATCTTTATGATTTCTTTCCTTCTGCTAACTTTGGATTTTGTCTGTACTTCCTTCTCTAGTTCCTTTAGGTGTAAGGTTAGATTGTTTATTTGAGATTTTTCTTGTTTCTTGAGGTAGGCTTGTATAGCTATAAACTTCCCTCTTAGAACTGCTTATGCCGCATCCCATAGGTTTTGGATTGTCGTGTTTTCATTGTCATTTGTCTCTAGGTATTTTTTTTATTTCCTCTTTGATTTCTTCAGTGATCTCTTGGTTATTTAGTAACATATTGTTTAGCCTCCATGTGTTTGTGTTTTTTACGTTTTGTTCCCTGAAATTCATTTCTAATCTCATAGTGGTGTGGTCAGAAAAGATGCTTGATATGATTTCAATTTTCTTACACCTTTCTGGGGTTTTATCTTGTTCCTTCATCTGGTACATTTACTGAGGCTTGATTTCTGACCCAAGATGTGATCTATCCTGGAGAATGTTCTGTGCGCACTTGAGAAGAAAGTGTAATCTGCTGTTTTTGGATGGAATGTCCTATAAATATCAATTAAATCTATCTGGTCTATTGTGTCATTTAAAGCTTCTGTTTCCTTATTTATTTTCATTTTGGATGATCTGTCCATTGGTGTAAGTGAGGTGTTAAAGTCCCCCACTATTATTGTGTTACTGTCGATTTCCTCTTTTATAGCTGTTAGTAGTTGCCTTATGTATTGAGGTGCACCTATGTTGGGTGCATATATAATTGTTATATTTTCTTCTTGGATTGATCCCTTGATCATTATGTAGTGTCCTTCCTTGTCTCTTGTAACATTCATTATTTTAAAGCCTATTTTATCTGATATGAGTATTGCTACTCCAGCTTTCTTTTGATTTCCATTTGCATGGAATATCTTTTTCCATCCCCTCACTTTCAGTCTGTATGTGTCCCTAGGTCTGAAGTGGGTCTCCTGTAGACAGCACATATATGGGTCTTGTTTTTGTATCCATTCAGCAAGGCTGTGTCTTTTGGTTGGAGCATTTAATCCATTCACATTTAAGGTAATTATTGATATGTATGTTCCTATTACCATTTTCTTAATTGTTTTGGGTTTGTTTTTGTAAGTCCTTTTCTTCTCTTGTGGTTCCCACTTAGAGAAGTTCCTTTAGCATTTGTTGTAGAGCTGGTTTGGTGGTGCTGAATTCTCTTAGCTTTTGCTTGTCTATAAAGCTTTTGATTTCTCCATCGAAAATGATTGAGATCCTTGCCGGGTAGAGTAATCTTGGTTGTAGGTTCTTCCCTTTCATCACTTTAAGTATATCATGCCACTCCCTTCTGGCTTGTAGAGTTTCTGCTGACAAATCAGCTGTTAACCTTATGGGAGTTCCCTTGCATGTTATTTGTTATTTTTCCCTTGCTGCTTTCAATAATTTTTCTTTGTCTTTAATTTTTTCCAATTTGATTACTATGTGTCTTGGCGTGTTTCTCCATGGATTTATCCTGTATGGGACTTGCTGTGCTTCCTGGACTTGGGTGGCTATTCCCTTTCCCATGTTAGGGAAGTTTTTGACTATTATCTCTTCAAATATTTTCTCTGGTCCTTTCTCTCTCTATTCTCCTTCTGGACCCCATAATGCGAACGTTGTTGCATTTAATGTTGTCCCAGAGGTCTCTTAGGCTGTCTTCATTTCTTTTCATTCTTTTTTCTTTATTCTGTTCCGCAGCAGTGAATTCCACCATTCTGTCTCCCAGGTCACTTATCTGTTCTTCTGCCTCAGTTATTCTGCTATTGATTCCTTCTAGTGTAGTTTTCCTTTCAGTTATTGTATTGTTCATCTCTGTTTGTTTGTTCTTTAATTCTTCTAGGTCTTTGTTAAACATTTCTTGCATCTTCTCGATCTTTGCCTCCATTCTTTTTCTGAGGTCCTGGATCATCTTCACTATCATTATTCTGAATTCTTTTTCTGGAAGGTCGCCTACCTTCACTTCATTCAGTTGTTTTTCTGGGGTTTTATCTTGTTCCTTCATCTGGTACAGAGCCCTCTGCCTTTTCATCTTATCTTTCTGTGAATGTGGTTTTTGTTCCACAGGCTGCAGGACTGTAGTTCTTCTTGCTTCTGCTGTCTGCCCTCTCTAGGTGTTTTAATAATATTGTGACTATTTTAAAAAACAGCCCTTATCTTTTAGATAATTGGGACTTTGTTTTGGAATTTGTTTTAAAAGAATTGGGAAGTAACAGAGGTGAAGATATAGATGAAAAGAGAGGGGCCACATTAATAAAAGATGAAGCTTAACAATGGGTACTTGGATTATGTTGATTATATGATGGGTACTTGGGGTTCTCTGTGCTTTTGACTGCATTTAAAATTTCAATGAATAAAAACTGGGGAAAAAAAGTAGGCAGAATTGAATGAATACCATAGATCCTGCAACTGCTCACCAAAAGCCACCAGTAGCAACAGACTTCAGCTCATTCACAGCAAAATGGAAGACAAAACGTTAATTCCTGCTTAGTGAGGAAAGACCTGCAAGGGGGACTTACAGAGAAGTGTTCTCCTTTGTTCCATTGAGGTGACCTCAGAAGAGGAAGTGGGTATAAGAGACAATCTCATCAAGGCCAGCAGGCAGTGAGCTGAATGCGATGAAAAAAATACAATGCAACTAAAAAACAGGCAAACGTCATAGAACAAGGCATACCAGGAGGAAATACGTTCAAGGTTCGTAACACAGGCAAAGATACTCCACCCCATCAACAACTGGGGAAAAGTGAAGACCACAATAATGAGTTCCCACTAACTCCCACGAGACTGCTAAAATAAAACAGAAAAGCTGTCCAATGCCAAGGGCTGAAGAACGGGTTAGCAGACGCTTTTATGTGCTGCTGGGACTCTGGAGAAAACAATTTCACATGATCTTAAAAGGCCCTGCCCGCCACCCTCCCAGCCACTGGTACATACCCAGGAGAGACGCTTGCTAGCATATGTGCACCAGGAAGACCAATTCCAGAAGGTTCAAAGCAGCATATTTTTTCTAATAGCTCCAAACTGAAAACATCCCAAATGTCCACCGACAAAGGATAACTATATTCCGGTATATTCATGCAGCGCAGCAAGAACTACAGTTACCTCATCAATATGGATGAATCTCTCACAGACACAGTATTGAGTGAAAAATCCATTTCCTATAAAGTTCACTAACATGCAGGACTAACCATAAACACACATATGAGGCAAACTCATCAAAAAAGGGATGAGAGTCAAACTTCAGGAGAGCAGGAAGGAGGGGAAGGTCATTGGGTAGGAGCATGGGGGGGCCATTAACAGCACTGGTGATGCTCTTTGTTCTTAAGCTGGGTGGTGGGTACCCGGATGCTCACTGTATTATTTTTCTTTAAAACTAGTCATGTTACAGATACTCTTTTGTATTTGTATTTCATCATTAAAAGATGTAAAGAATGACTGGACAGAGGACTTGCCAACACTGAGCAACTCAGACAAAAGACCAGACAACTAGGAAGATGAGTCCAGGGACTTCCCTGGTGGTCCAGTGGGTAAGACTCTGCGTTCCCAATGCAGGGGGCCCAGGTTCAATCCCTGGTCGGGAAACTAGATCCTGCACGCATGCCGCAACTAAGAGTTGCATGCTGCAACGAAGATCCCGAGCGCTGCAACTAAGACCTGGCACAGCCAAAACAAATAAAATAAAATGAGTCCCAGGTGAGCGGGTGCCAGAATGCCAAGAACAAAACCCCCAAGGAGAGGGCTGGGGACATCCAAGTCTCTGACGGCAGTGCCACTGGTGAACGGGCAAGGCCCGGATGTGCAGAAAACTCTGAAACTTGGATGAATGGGTCAACAAAATGTGGCATATCCATACATTGGAATACTATTCAGCCTTATAAAGGAAGGAAATTCTGATACATGTTACGACATGGATGGACCTTGAAGACATTATGCTAAGTGAAAGAAGCCAGACACAAAGAAACAAGTACTGTATGATTCCACTTATAGGAGGTACTAAGAGTAGTCAAATTCATAGAGACAGAAAGCAGACTAGAGGTTACCAGGGGCTACAGGGAAAGAGGAATGGGGAGTTCGTGTTTAGTGGGCACTGAGTTTTAATTTGGGATGATGAAACATTCTGGAGACGGATAGTGGTGATGGTTGCACAACAACATCAATGTACTCAATGCCACTGAACTGTACACCTAAAAATGGTTAAAATGGTTAAAATGGTGGGGCTTCCCTGGTGGCGCAGTGGTTGAGAGTCCGCCTGGCGATGCAGGGGATGCGAGTTCATGCCCCGGTCCGGGAAGATCCCACATGCCGCGGAGCGGCTAGGCCCGTGAGCCATGGCCACTGAGCCTGCACGTCCGGAGCCTGTGCTCCACAATGGGAGAGGCCACAACAGTGAGAGGCTCACGTACCGCAAAAAAAAAAAAAAAAAAAAAAAAAAAAAGGTTAAAATGGTAAATTCTATGCTACTTACATATTACCACAATTTTTTAAAATCCGTAACTCAAGGAAGGTGCACCTGAGCAAGCCAACTGGTAGGATAAAGGAGAGGTGCCGTCAGGCCTGCCTCAACCCCCTTGAGCACACGTAAGGCAGGACACGGATAACAGCAGCATTCAGATGGGAAACGGGCATGGAAGAGACACCACAGAGCCGAGGGATGCCGACCCTGCAGGCACCCGGGGAGCCTGCCAGTCCACATCCTCCCAGCCGGGCCAGCTGCCTGGGCAATTCCACCCCTGGGACCAGGCTCAGTGCTGGGAAACAAAGATGCTCCGGATGATGCCACCGGTGGCACAGGGCCCTGGGGAGGTCACCCTCCAGGTCTCAACTTCAAGAAGGAAATTCTGGGCACTCAGCCAACTATGACTTTGGGGAAAAGAACCTGCAAAAATTGCTGAGAAATGGTAGACAGAACCCAAATGCCAGAGATGCTGAAAAGCAAAAAGTTTCAGGAAAGACAGGGCGGTTTATGGCATGAAATTCTGACCCATCAAATTACAAAGGATTCTGACCTTCCCCAGGAGTTCCAAGGAGCACACCTTTCAAACAGGAAGGCCAGGTGTGCACCGCATGGGCTGGGGGAAGAGCATTGGAGGACGAGTCGGGAAACCTAGATTCAATTCTGGCTCCACCACACTTATAGCTGGCCCAGGACCAACTGCTCCCTGAGACCGTGCGTAAAGGGGATAGTAACACCTTCCCGGATGGTGGCAATTAAGAGAAGTAACACAGATTCTGCGAGCCTGGGTGGGTAGGCATGCCTGACAGGTAAGATATCAGGTGCTTTGCATATCAACCTTCAACCCCAAGAGACAGGTAGAGACAGGTATTACCACACACACACACACACACACACACACACACACACACACACACACACACACACACACACACACACACACACACACACACACACACACACACACACACACACACACACACACACACACACACACACACACACACACACACACACACACACACACACACACACACACACACACACACACAGAATGAGGGGCTAATTTAAGTAATCCAGAATAAGCACAACAAGGGGGCACCAAACTGGGTGAGACGTATGTCTGGAAGGCTCGGATAGGAGGAAGAAAATTTTTTAAAATTAAAAAAGGATACACAAGGATGCACACCGTGTTTATAAACATGTATGCAAAAGCACAAGGATTGAAGGGAGCAGCGAAACCAACCAGTTGCTATGCAGCAGGATGGGAATATGTAAAATGCTTTTCTTTGTGATAATTTTAATGTTGTTCTATTACACACTTTTTTAAAATGTAGCCTACTTCCAACCTCAGTGTTGAAGAACTATGGGCCTCAAACCAGAATGCACTCTGGGCGAAACTACACTCACTGAATATGATTACAGATGTGAATCCGATGTCTGGAAACCCCAAGCGGCCTGGAAAGGAGGACACCCTTCTGAGGCTCAGGGTCCCCACCCACCTCGAGGCCTCTGGGGCAGGCTCAGAACCCCGCCGCTTCCACCCCTCGCATGCCCAGTCCTGGGTCAGAGGACACAAACCATCTCCCGGCAGACTACCCGAGCTCGAAGCTAGAGTCTGCCTTTGCTGTGTGACACGGGCAAGTTTCTTATCCAGCCTGCTAAGCCCTGCTTCTCCCCCTCACAAATCAGGGCTAACAACAGTAACCACCAACAGAGGTTCTTTGAGGGTCCAACAAAACAGTCACTTAAGCAATTAGCACAGGACCGACACACAGTGGCCCCTGGCTCTTACTAGCCTGAGACCCTCCTCTGTGCTTCACAGGTTCCTCACTCACTCCTTCAAGACTCAGGGACATAGCTGGAGCTCATAATCCTCCCCGACCCCAAGGAGCCCCAAGTCCAGCAAGTGGGGTTTTCTGGCTCCCATCCTCCATGCGTCTGCACCTGCTGTTTCCTCTGCCCCAACGCCTCTGACCAAATCTAACAGCTGAACTCCCAGGCAACCTTCGGGACAACTCGATGTCACTTTGGGCATCAAACCTTCCCCAAATCCACTCCACAGTTCAATCACTCACCCCCGTACTACCTGATGTGGGGTTCCGAGTTATCTAGTATATTTACACTGTCTCCCCTTCTAGACTGGGACTCTCTCATCCTTCCTGTACCCCTCCCGAACGCTTCATGCAGGGTAAGTGCTCAACAAGTCTATGCTGACTGAAGAAAACAAGTGCGCAAACAAAAACATTTTCGAAAACAAAAATAAACCAGAAATTAAAATCAAGTGGGACTAGTGAGATACATCAGCTGCAGAGAGAAGCCAAAGAGGCTGCAGAAGGAGATGATGAAGGGGCCCTAGGGCAGAGAGGGGGCACACCTGGGATGCTGTGAGATCACCCACCTGCCTCTGCCAGATCAGCCCCAGCTGGTGAGAGAGCCTGGGCATCCTTGGGCAGGCAAGAGTGGTCACCACCCCAAAGCAGGTGTTCAGAACACAAGCCCTCAGATGCAAGGGGACTTTGTGGCCCCATCAACAGGACATTAACCTGCCAGAGAGCAGAGGTGATTGGTGGGGAAGGGCTCCAAGGATGGGGAGCCCTCTTCTTAGCCAGGCAGTAGGTGGCACACAGCTCAGATGGCCACAGGGGGCTCCCCGCCCCAGCTAAGGTCCCACGGACTGTAAAGGGGGGGGAAAGGGTCCCACCCTAAAGAGATACAAACTAGGGGTCTCGGTCCCGATTCATTTGTGCTGAAGGGGTGGGGAAAGAGACTTTACTTTCATCAACCCATATAAAGTCGTCACTTAAAATAACATTCATATCTAAAAACAAAGAGAAAAGTACAGATGGACACACACACCACAATTTTAAAAGTGGTTATTATCTCTGATGAGATTTTAGATCTTTTTAACTTCTCTTGCTTCTCTATATTTTCTAATCTTTCTGCTGCCAACATGTTCTCCTGTGAAATGCAAGTGGGGGAGGAAAGCACATGCCAACCTGAAGAAAAACACCAAGATGAATCAGCAGCTGACCCTGCCCGCAGGCAGCTGCCACGGGCCCGAGGAGGAAACCCAAGTGCAAAGAACCAGATTCCTGCAGGAGAAACACTCCAGGCAGCGTGGAGGAGGCTGGCAACAGGAGTCAGGCAGTGGAGAAGGACGGAACACGTGTTTTGAGGACAAACTGTGGGCGGAGGATTTCTGTGGTGAAGGAGTGGATTTTTTCCTAAGTCCCTATGCAAGAATGTAAGGGAAAGTTCTACCTCCCCATGCCCGCGCCCCCAACCTTTTGCTATTTCAGAATTAAACAGACCTGTACCTTAATCCACAACAGTGCACTAGCAAGAGAATTCAATGAGATTATGCACGTGAAAGTGCTTAGCAAGTTAATATTTGTTCAGTCCTGGACCAGCGCAGGGTCATGTTACTGGCACTGGGGAGGCTGGCAGACTCCCCCTCCCTGCATATTAACACCAACAATCCAGCAAGTGGGGAACCAAGTGGGGAACCACTTGGGAAGGATGTTCACCACCCACCTCTCTTGCCCACACTCCCCTCCTTCGCCAGCAGCCCTCCTTTTAAAACAAAGGTATTTTTTTAAAAAAATACACAACCCCATGACCCACACAGTTATCCAAAGCTCCCCACGGTCTCATTCACGGTCTGGGTGGGGTTGGAGATGGGGGCAGGGTAAGCCCTGGAGGGCCACCTTGAGCCAATACCTTCCCTCAGGAGCAGGAAAAAGCAAGCCACCCAGAGGTCTGGGATAAGGCAGGGTGTCCATGGCAGCCAGAACCTTGGAAGAGGATGGAAATGAAGAGCTGCCTTCTCCCATTTCCTAGGGCCTTATGTAGTTCCCCATTTCTTCCCACCATTGAGGGTGAAGATACCCCTGCCCTCCAAGCTAGAGTCCACTACTCAGTCCCCCCACATTCAATCAAGCCCCACCCCCGGCCCCACCAAACGGCACTGGGCTCTGTTTAGGCTTCCTGGTACTGCTTTTTTTTTTGGGGGGGGGGGCACACCGCACATGTTGTGGGATCTTAGCTCCCCAACCAGAGATCGAACCGGGGCCCTTGGCAGTAAAAACACAAGAGTCCTAATCACTGGACCACCAGGGAATTCCCAGCCTTTTTTTCTTTTTTCTTTAATGTTCATTTCTAGAAAACTTCCCAATCACTTTTCACAGGCCAAAGAGGAGGCACGGAGATGTGTGTAAGATTACAACCTACAGCAACCCTTCAGCACCCTGCTGTTTCCTGAGGCTTTTCATATCCTTTTTGTCATGTAATCGTCCCATTTTAAAGACCAGAAAATCGAGATTCAAGTAGCCCAGGGCTGCCCAGCCCAGCTGCCAAGACTCAAACATGCATCTTCCTGCCCTGAAACTCTCGGTGCTTGCTTGCCCTGTACCATACAAGTCACTGCGGAGCTCCAGGGACAGTGAAAGCAACTGCATCAAATGCAATACTGGCCAACGGGCCGTGCCCTCCAAGGCATGGGGGCGGGTGGTGCTAACCAGCCAGCCACACACCCTCCCGGCTTTCCACACAGAGCTGCTGGAAGACTGCGCACGCAGGGGAGGGGGGCGACGGGGCTGAGCAACAGCCTCGCGAGCAAAAGCGATGCCAGGGCTTTAGTCAACAGAGAGCTAATATGAGTCAACAGTGGGTACCGCTGCCAAGCACACTGACGGGATCTTCAGCTGCATTAATAAAAGGGGAGAGTCTCAGGCAGGCCGAGGGAGACCTGCCTGCCCTGCCAGACCACACCTGAGGGCTGGGCAGGGCAGGGCTGGGCTACAGACACAGGGGCACCTTCCAAGGCAGCGCCAGGGTTTCTGAAGAGGAGTGGCTCAGGGTGGCACTCTGGTCTATAGGGTGGAAGCTGGGTTTGGACAGCAAGCCCACTCCAGACTGCACATTACCGATGGATTTTTTTTTTTTTAAAAGATCCTGACTGGGCTTCCCTGGTGGCACAGTGGTTGAGAGTCCGCCTGCCGATGCAGGGGACACGGGTTCGTGCCCCGGTCCAGGAAGATCCCACATGCCGCAGAGCGGCTGGGCCCGTGAGCCATGGCCGCTGAGCCTGTGCGTCCGGAGCCTGTGCTCCGCAACGGGAGAGGCCACAACAGTGAGAGGCCCGCATACAGCAAAAAAAAAAAAAAAAAAAAAAAAAGATCCTGACTATCCACAGCAAAGGTTAAGAACACGCAGGCATGCCAGGGGATGAGGCCCACCACCTGGGGGAGGGGCCCCAGGCCCTGTCATTTGCTTCCTCCTTTGTTATATATAACAGCTGGGTCGTGGCTTGACTGAGAAGTGGCCCTGACACAACAGGTAATCTAAAAATGGGGAATTCCTTGGTGGTCCAATGGTTAGGACTTGGGCTTTCACTGCCGTGGACCCGGGTTCAAACCCGGGTTCAATCCCTGGTCGGGGAACTAAGATCCTACAGGCCGCTCAGTGTGGCCAAAAAATAAATTAAAAAAAAAAATTTTTTTTAATGCACAAGGGACACTGGATTTGACATCCTAGAGCCTCAAGTGTCAAAGTCTCTGGGAAGTCCTCCCAATTCATCCACCAGCACCCTGTCCGGTGAGCCTGTCGTATCACTCAGCATCACTTAACAATAAAAAGACGCTCTGCTACACGTGTTTCCCAAGAGCCTCAAGGCCCCCTCTCATTCACCTTTGGGTCCACAGCCCATTATTTGGCCCAATAAATGGTGACAACTGAAAACCGAGGTGGCCCTGCACGATCACAGTGAGGGTGTTGTGTTCGAGACAATTCTGGAACATAGGCATCCTGACTAGGGCTAATAAAACGGCGTATGACAATGCATAACCACTGTTAGTATACTGAGCGACGAATTCTTGACGCTACCACTACCAGAGGGTTTTAATTACAAACGAGTTATAGTTAGCCTGGCAAGTGTGCTTTGTGCCCGTGCAAGTGACTGGAGACAGACAATCCAGCTTAGGGAGATGGCGGTCAAAGGTAAATCCTGTGCACCATGCAGCAAAGCAACCCCGGGGCCCAGGAAGCGGTAAAAATCCAGGAACGCAGGAGACGAGAATAATGACCAGTGGGTCTAAATGCCAAAAAGGACAGCATAAAAAGTGAGCTTGGGGCTTCCCTGGTGGCGCAGTGGTTGAGAGCCCGCCTGCTGATGCAGGGGACACGGGTTCGTGCCCCGGTCCGGGAAGATCCCACATGCCGCAGAGCAGCTGGGTCCGTGAGCCATGGCCGCTGAGCCTGCGCATCCGGAGCCTGTGCCCCGCAACGGGAGAGGCCACAACAGTCAGAGGCCCGCGTACCGCAAAAAAAAAAAAAAAAAAAAAAAGTGAGCTTGGTGAAACGGGCTGAGAAGGAGCACGCATGCTACAGATTCATGGGGAGCTGGCCGCCTGGAGCTCACCTTGTAACTCTAAGAATTAAATACAGGAACTAAGACTCTGATCTGGGAAGATGAGCATAGGAGACTGTGCGATGCAGTTCTAATGCCTAATAAATCTTTAAATCGATGAGCCGTGCTCACTGTTTATTCTTCTCCATCTTTGCTCCCCAAGCAAGGGCTCACATGACAAAAGCCAGCATATGCGTGTCTGTATAAATGCGTGTCTGTATAAATAAAATTGGGAGTTTTATGCGTGTCTGTATAAATAAAATTGGGAGTTCACTAAATAACATCTTAAAGCATCAAAAAATCTGCCATCAAAAAATCTGCCATTACAAGAAAACCTGGTGAACTCTTTTGTCAAGTAGCCTTTAACAAAGTGAAGAAACCTCATAGGATGCAAAATCCCCCTCCCCTCACATTGGGCCTGGGTTCCACCAGCTGTGGTTAAGTCAGCATTCCCGTCCCAACCTGTTCATTTGGGTACCTGTTTGGGTCTATTCACTAGGCATGCATCTTACTGGGTTTACATTTTTCATCCCCAAAACACCGCTTAAGCCTGTCGCACAAACCTGACAGAAGCAATACATTTTATAAACGAATCATCCCCGGGGAACAGACAAGAAAACCATCAGCAATGAGCGTTGTCAAAGTTCCAAACCAGAGCATTCCTTTCCCAGATCCGAGATGCAGAATACGCCACATCGTCTCCACACACCAGCTGCCTGCTCCAGAAGCAACACACTCACCTCACCACTGGCTGCCCCCCGGCCCGCCCCTCCCGGCCCCTTCAGGCCTGAAGAATAAAAGCTGGAGAGACCCGTCTTGGTGAAGCAGTAACATTTTAATACTACTGTAAAGACAACTGCTCTAAGCACTGGAATGTTGGCTCCTTTAACATGAATAAAAAGGCCCCCAAAGGGTATTATCATAACAAAATGATATCCTATGGAGAGCACCAGGAACCACAAAAATAAAATCGCCATAAACTGATACTGTCTCAAAATTAAACCTACACAAGGAAACGTTAAACCCCAGGACAGGCAGGCTCTCATTTTCCCATCTAAAACCCTTACAATATTCCCAGTTCTCTTATGACGTCCAATCTCCCCTACCCGAGGAGGCCTAAATGCTTTCTTTCGAAGTCCCGGTATGTTATTTTTTTCCCTTGAAACCCTCGAGATGCTCCGTAACATTCATCTAAAGCTCAATCGTTTCTGTGTCCTCGGTCACACCCAAAGATTCCCAAAGGCACCGTCTGCCGCAGCGCCGGGTGCACAGCAGGCGCCCCACTAATGTGCGGATTTGATTTGATCAGATCTGGCCCCTTCGGCTAGAAAGACACATTGGTAGCCAGACGCCCAGGCGGGGACAGCAGCGCCAGCCTAGCTCTCTGCCGGAGGCGGCGGGGTGCAACCACCTGTGGGCGGGTGGCCGGGGCTCAGGCCGCGGCGCAGCTGCCCTGGAGTGCCTCCGCGGCTCCACGCACAGACCCCGGGGAAAGTCCGGCGCCCCAGGCCCGAGAGCACCCCGGGGCCGAGTCCCAGCGCCCCAGCAGGGGCTCTGTCGGTGCAAAGTTGGCCTGGTCCGCGAGAATCCATTCTAGAGTTAGCTCCCAAGTCGCCCGGCCGCTGTGAGGCAGCGAGCCAGAGGGGCTCTTTAGGATGGGACCGGGTGGGGCGGGGGGGGGCGGCGCGGGGTGGTGCGCCGAGATGGGAACAGAAGAGAGCAGAAGTGGTCCCCCGACTCGCTCCCAAACTTGGGGCACCTGCCAGCCAGCAGGCGAGGGGGATTCTCCGCCTTGCCGTCCCACCAAGGCCTGGTGTCGAGTTTGTCGGGGCAAGCGGGCCACCCCATAGCAGCCCCGCATTGCTTTGAGATTTTCTAACCAATAATCCAGCACCAAGAAGGCCGATGCAGGAACCTGGGGGACAGAGGGGAACACCAGTCACCCGCGCCAGGGGGCGGGGACTTGGGACTCGGGGGCGCGGGCCAGGGATGGGGCGCCGGAAGAGAGCAGGACGGGGTGGCCCGAGAGGGAACCAGAACTAGGAGTGCTCGCAGAAGGGGGAGGGGATCCCGGAGAGCTACAAGGGGAGCGCCCCAGAGGGAAGCATCGGGGGAAGGGAGCTGCCCCAAGGGCCGCGAGGTGCCAGTGTCCCGGACCGGCCCCGTCACTCACCGGCAGGTCCACGCTCACTTCGGTCCCGTCGAGCAGGAAGACGCGGCAGTAGAGGGTGGCCTTGGAGGCCCCGGCGGCGGAGATGTGCACGGCCGCGCAGCCCACGAGCAGGGGCCCGCCGCCGGCCGGGAACACGCTGCCCCCGGGCGCGGCGGGCAGCGTGGACACAGCGGCGGCGGCCGGGCCCCCCCGCGGACCCCCGTCGCGCTCGTCCCCCAGACCGGCGGTCCCGCGCCCTGCCGCGCCCCGCGCGTAGCGCTGCATGGAGCGGCGGCCAAAGGTCCGGCGCAGGAACCGCAGCATCCTGGCTGGGGGCGTCCCCTGCCTCCGCCCCCTGCGCCGCCGCCCAGGAGCGCCCCGCGACGCCGTCAGTGCAGGCGGCCGCCCGCGCCGCCTCCCGCCAGCTGCGGACCGGTGCTCGCTCCCGCCGAGAACGAGGCCGCGCTTCGGCTGCCTGCGGGGCGCGCCGGCCCGGCCAGCGCCGGCTGCGAGTGGCCGCGGGCGGGAGGGCACGCTCGGGGCGGCCCGGGAGCCGTCCCGCCGCCGCCTCCGCCGCCACGCGCCCTGCCGGGCCGGCGGCCTGCGCTCGCCGCCAAGGGGCCGCTCCCGACTGCCGGCCGCGGGCGGCCCGAGGACTGGGGGCGGGGGCGCGGGGGGCGCGGGGGCGGGCTGCGGGCTGCTCCCGCGCCGCGCGCCGGCCGAGGGCCAGCCGGAGCAGGGCGCCTGCGTGCTCCTGGCGCGCTCGCTCCCACTCGCCGCGCCCAGGCCAGAGGAGGCCCAGCCGAGCGCCCGCTCCCCAGGCGCCTCTTCCTGCGCCCGCAGCCCCCGCCTCCCACCTGGGAGGCTGCACCTACAGCCGCCGCCTCCGCCGCCACAGCCGCCGGGACTGCAGCACGCCTTCCTCCCTCGGGGCTGCGCCGGGTATTTGCAAACCGGGTCTGTGCTGCCCCCTGCCGGCCCGAGCGCCCCCTGCTGCTGTAGGTGTGCTCACGTGTGTACACGTAGGTGAGCACACACGTGTTTCCGGCGTCGCGAGCCCTGAAGACGCCGGAGAGTCTCCCCTTGCCTAGTTAGGAAAACGCGCTGCATGCCCTCGGGGGAGGCTTGCCTGGGAGGCCAGAGAGAGAAGCGCATTAAGCGAAGGCCCTACCAGGCCCTCACTTTCCCCTTCTGGAAAAGGATAGGGGTGAACTAGGTAATTACCAGGTCCCTGCTACTTAAAGTTCAATCAGTTTAAGATCTCAGAGCTGGAAGGGCCCTTTCTGCCATCACAGTCCAATGGGCTCATTCCAAATAAGGAAATTGAGGCCAGGCAAGGAGGGGTGTACTTTTCCAACCGACTACACAGAAGAACACCTTTCCTCAGGGAATTCGTGTCCATTATCGAAGCAGAGGCCTGCATAAATAGCCATAACTGAGAAGGCTAGTAAACCTTGCACAAGTTACTGAGAAGCAGAGTAGAACTGAGGCATGAGGTGGATAGTATAGGACACACAGAATATCGGAGGCGGAGGGAAGGCTTTATAAACGGTGCCCCTCAGGTATACATGTTCAAGGCCTGGTTCAGGGAGAAGTGGGTTTCAGTGTGGCTGAAAGGAGGTCAGGCCTCTTGAGAAGAATAACACTGCTTTGTGTGTGTGTGTGTGTGCCTGACACTATGCTAAGCCCTTCCCATTCATCATCTCACTAAATCCTCAGCACAGCCTGGTTCCATAGTCGGTTTTATCCCCATTGTACAGAGGAGGAAATTGAAGCTTAGAGAGCTTAAGAGACTTGCTCCAGATTTCATGGTTAATAGGGGCTCGTTTGCTGGGATTTAAAGCTGTTGCACCTAACTACGGCCAAGCTGAGGCATGTGACATGATTGGCAAGCGATGATGGTTTCTGAGAGTCCTGGACGGAGGCAGTGGCCACAGCAAAGGGGAAAGAGAAAAGGAGGGGTGAATTCAGGAGGCATTCCAAAATCGCCATTTACTGAGGATCAGGCACTGTCTTAGGTGATTTCATGGATGATATTTTCATTATCCTCACTCCAACCCTTCCAGGTAGTTCTATTTGTCCCCATTGACTTAGGTGGAGTTTGGGACCTCTTAGAGAAGTAATATCCTTGCCCATTCAGAGCTCCTGAATGGCAGCAGCCAGTACCTTCACTTGTTGCCTAGTGTTTCCTTTATGACTCTACAGGGATCTACCGGGTGACAGTGTATTCCGAGGGGGCACCTGCAATCAGCCCTCCAATACCCACTCTGCTCCCCTCCCTCAAGACTTGACTTAATACCATCAGCAAGCTGGTGTTCAAAGGTAGCCCAGTCTGCTTACTGGTTTCTAAGGATAGCCCATTTCACACTATATAGCCCAGGGGTGCTGTGGTAGACTGAATAATGGCCCCCCAAAGATGTCCACATCTCGTCTCAATCCCCAGAACCTGTGAATATGTCCCCAAACATGGCATAAGGGACTTTGCAGATGTGAATTAAGGAGTTTGAGGTGGGGAGATTATGCTGGGTTATCTTGGTGGGACCAATATAATCACAAGGGTCCTAATAAGAAGGAGGCAGGAGGGTCAGAGACAGAGAAGGTGATGTGACAATGGCAGCAGAAGTCAGAGTGATGCATTCAGGGGCCAAGGAATGCAGGCAGCTGCTAGAAGCTGGAAAAGGCAAGGAACAGATTATTCCCTAGATATTCCAGAAGGAACGTAGCCTTTGTTTTTAACACAGACTGTAAAATCCATCTCTGACTTCTGACCTCCAGAATTGTAAGATAATACATTTGTGTTGTTTGAAACCACTGAGTTTGTGGTGATTTATTCCAGCAGTGATAGGAAACGCATACAAGTGCAGTGTTAAATCATATTAGTTTGGTGCACTACAGTTTTCAAAGCCTCTTGGCACTGTCACAGTGCCATCCCTCTCAAAGTAAGTGTCATTCAATTTGCAATTATCCTCTGTCCTTCTCTCCTACTAAATGCTGAGCTCCATGAAGACAAGACTTTTCCTTATTCATCATTGTATCCCCACCCAGCACCTAGCCTGCTGTCTGGCAAGTAGTCTGCGTTCAATAAACACTCATTGAATGAATGCAGGATCACATTTCATTGTCGTAATAGCCCCGTGGGGTAGGTATTGCTTTTGCCTTTTAGAGATGGAGAAAATGAAGACTGGAGTGGAGCCCAGACTCACACTCATGTCTCCTGACTCGAGCTCCCATGTGCTACCGACAATACCATGTCACTGAGAATCCCATGGGGACTCCAGATTGCTTTAATTTTACCTGTACCTCCTCTGTGCCAGGCACCGTCACCTAACTGATCTCATTCAGTCCTCATCACAATAGTGATTTAAGCACTATTTTCTCCACCACATAGAGGAAAAACAGAGGCTCAGGCCTTCCTTTGATTAAATTTCATGTCACCCAAGTTTCCTCCCCAGAATTTCCACATTTGATGAGTACGTTTGCATTTTGTCTGCTCAGTGTTATGTATTTCAGTGATTGCTCTTTCTTAATCTTTGCCTTTTGGACCCTAAAAATTTCCTGTCCCTGTTACCCAAGCTCTGTACCAGCCCTTCAGGAATTTTAATGGCCGTTTCTCAGACCTCCTCTATGTTCAATGAAAATGGGGCAGAACTGTGCATGTATCCTGTGTGCCAACACATCATTGTTTAACGGGCCTCTTGGTCCTCAAATGATTATTTAGTATTTCACCTGTGTTCCTGTCTAGAAACAGGAACCGTCTTGAGCTGAAGTTCTCAAGAAACCGTCTACACTAAATTCCAGGTCCTTTCCTTGGCCATGAGCAGTAGCTTGAGTTCCTCAACTTCATGGGCAGTAGTTAGAAGCTGACCCCTAGAGTCACCTCTTGCCTTCTCCTCATTAAAGCTCAGCCACCACTTCTTTACCCACCTCCTCAGGTTCATGAGAACTTCCCGTCTTCCTTCCCATCCCTACTCCCAGAGTTCTGTCATCAGAACTGAGACTGAGAGTTCCTTATATATGCCCTTCCTCCAGAGCAGTTTTACATGTTAATTAAACAGCCCTTAACCCTGTCTCTAAGGAACTCCTCTCAGAAATGTGCCATTTATCCCTACCCTTTGATTCCTGGCTTGTTTCCTAGACTCAGTCAAATTGCACCCTCATTCCCTCATATGCCTTTTCTTTTCCCATAGAACAAGATTACATTTGAATGTATGCATCTATTTTTTCATACATTTTTCTTTCCATAAACATTTATTGAGACCTTACGATGTCCCACAAAGCCTTCCCTACCCTTCCAAGTGTTTAGTAAATGTTGGCTTAACCTTTCTGCTATGGTTTTACAATAATAATAGCTATCATTGATTAAAGACTGTGTAGTGGGCAGCTATGGCCAACCTAGCATCCGTTTTCCTTCTTTGGGTTACAGAGTTTGGGTTGCTTTGCAGAATTACTTCACCTCCACTCAGAGGCCTAGTGGTCTAGGTGAAGCTGAGCCCACCTCCTGCCTCAGGTATGGCACATGATGAGAGCTGGCTAATCAGAGCATTACATTTCTCAGTGACCTGTTATTGGTTCAAAAATGGGCAGTAACCCATGTCAGGCCAACGAAGGTCAGCCCTGGAACTCTTGTTGAAATTGTTGGGAACCAGCAGTGTTAAGCCTGCTGCTTCAGCCATGCCTGAAGCTACCCCTTGGAATTTACAGTTTAAGGAGTGAATCAGATTAGAATAAAGATTTTCCAGGTCCCAGACCTTTCACTGGCTTCACTTGTTCTCTTTCCTGAACACAGAGCGTAAGAATTATTTCGAATAGGGACTCACTTTGTTCATTCTTTAAAGGACTCATCTCTAAGCAAATCATTAGCAAAGCAATTCTCATCACTGAATTTACAGAAATAAATGAAGAGTTAATAAGTCATCTAAACTTTTAGATTCAGAAGTGGCAGCGACAAAAGTGACTTTTTGGCAACTGCAACTGAGTCCCAAATTTCTGACTTCCTCAACATCTAATCCCTAGGTCTCCATTCCAAAAATCTACTAACCCAGCCCTGTGTCTAGACACAGAGATCAACATCTGGAGAGAATGAGGGGTGTCCCCTACTTCACTGATGCCCACCCTAGCATGTGTATCCTATCTGAGGACCCATATCTTCCCTGAAGGATGTGCATCCTGCTTTGGGGAAACACACGTGGCTCTGATGCGATCGATAGCCCTAACATTCATGCTGCCGATGACCACAGAGAAGGGAATGGGGGCGTTTCTATAGTGCCTGCCCACCTTGCTGCCTCCCTGCCTTCATCTTAGGTGTAGCCCCCTCTTACCTGACATTCCTGATGTGCTCACCTTTCTCTTACTCTCTCTTAGCCAACTGCTTACCTTTGGTTCTGTATCCAGTGGTCTAAAATCAGTGGTGTCCAACAGAACTTTCTGCAATGATGGAAACATTCTACATCTGTGCTGTCTAATATGGCAACCACTAGCCACATGTGACTATTGAACACTTGCAAGGAGGCTAGTAAGATTAAGGTATTAAATATTTGATTTTGGGCCTCCCTGGTGGCGCAGTGGTTGAGAGTCCGCCTGCCAATGCAGGGGATACGGGTTCGTGCCCCGGTCTGGGAGGATCCCGTATGCCGCGGAGCGGCTGGGCCCGTGAGTCATGGCCGCTGAGCCTGCGCGTCCGGAGCCTGTGCTCCGCAACGGGAGGGGCCACAACAGTGAGAGGCCCGCATACCGCAGAAAAAAAAAAAAAAAAAAAAAAGATAAATATTTGATTTTATTTCATTTTAATTTATTATTTATTTATTTACTTCTTTATTTTATTTTTTATTTTTGGCTGCGTTGGGTCTTCGTTGCTGCATGCGGGCTTTCTCTAGTTATGGTGAGCGGGGGCTACACTTTGTTGCAGCGTGCGGGCTTCTCATTGTGGTGGCTTCTCTTGTTGCAGAGCACAGGCTCTAGGCACATGGGCTTTAGTAATTGTGGATTGCGGGCTCAGGAGTTGTGGCTTGCGGGCTCTAGAGCATAGGCTCAGTAGTTGTGGCGCATGGGCTTAGTTGCTCTGCGGCATGTGGGATCTTCCCAGACCAAGGATCGAACCCACGTCCCCTGCATTAGCAGATGGATTCTTAACCACTGTGCCACCAGGGAAGTCCTCATTTTAATTTAAATATCAATCTGATTAGTGGTTACCATATTGGACAATGCAGAACTAGGTATCACCCCTACCCCATCACCTACAGCTGGGTTTGTCTCCCCGGTCCCTGTTCCACTCCTATTGGGAGAGTCTAGGTCCAAGTAGTGACCCTTTTTCTCTGTCCCAGACTTCTGACATTAACCTTCCCAGGCCCAGCCAAGTCATAAGCTATGACAACTCTGTGCCTATTTGCCATCAAATCAAAAACCCATCTTCTGCCAAGTTGGTCAAAACCAAGGTAACTTGTTCTTTCGGGGAAAGCCCTTGGCAACTGAGCTGCTGCTGGTGGTGGGATGGACTTTTGAAATCCTGCCACAGCTCACAGCACCCTGTGGAGGCAGATTTCCAAAGTGAGGGTTCCATGACGCACCTGGGTTAACATCACACAACCAAGTTACAGGAACCACAGACACAAAAGGAACTCCATCACCTCCTTCTCTGTGGTGGATGTCAAGCTCTAGTTCAAGCCAAGGAAAGAGAGAATTTGAAGAAAGAGAAGGCAGTGGGTAGGATCAGATGCATGCCAGTGAAGGTTTAAGAGGAGTTAGGTCTGTGAGGGGCCTCTGAAGTGGGCCAGCTGGAGAGGAGCTATTGGCCCTGGGGACCTTGAAGAGAGTCCAGCGGTCCAGCGGTCGAAGCAGTGAATGGATTATATGGGGTTACGAGAAGTTGGAGGCAGGGAAATGGAGATGGCAGATCCAGGCCTCTCATTTAAAAAGCTTAGCATCAAAGGGAGGCAGTGAGGTATCAAAGAGAGAGCTAGGATTCTGCTGCACCCTAGTCTGATACTCACTTTCTCATCTGCAAAACTGGGTGAGTACTACTAACCTCAAAGTTCTATTCTGACCTTAATGATATGACAAAACAGATAATGGGTGCCAAAAAAGGGGAAAAAAACTTTATAAACTGCAAAATCCTGTAAAAGTATAAGGCTGGGAGAAGGAGGGGATAGGGTAGTCTCTAGAAGGGGCAAGAGGACTAAGCAGACGTGGGGGGTGGGGGGTATAGTTCTTATTTTAATACCGGGGAGACCAATACATATTAGTAGAAAAAAAGGAAGGAGCCTGTGGGGAGGGAAAGACCAAAGGGGTAAGGGAGTATCAGAGAACAAACATACAGAGGGTGTTTGGGGGGAAGGAATAAATGGCATTTTTTTGAAGCTGGAGGGAAGGCTGATTGGAGAGAAGCTGGGTGGAGCTGAGAATCGCCAGATGTTTATCAGAGGCACCCTGCTTTTTATTCCCAAGGGAAGAGTGAGAAGACTGACACGTCTTTATGCCGTGCAGAGGTTTATGGTTTATTAAGCGCTGTCACAGATGTGACCGCATTTAATGACTCTGCCAGACAACCCTGGCTGTGAGGTGTACTTGCCCCCAGTTCGTAGCCGAGGAACCTGGGGCCCGGAGAAGTGTGGGACTCGCCTGCGGTGAGTAGCTGGTACGCAGCCGCGGCACTGGGATTGGAGCCCCTGATCCCAGGGCTGCTTGGCTGAGCCTCTGTCCCTCCCTCGGCGTGCTCTCCAGACTGAAACCTGGCCCTTGCCCACAGTTCCCACCCTCACTGACTCACTGGGAGGGGCCCCCCTTCCTCTTTACTCCCTAGAGCCAGTTTCTGACCTTCAAGACTCCACCCTCTCTTTCATCCCTTCATCTCCCCCTCCCCTAGCCCTTCCCTCCCTCTGGACTGAGCTGTTAGAATAAAGGCAGGGGTTTTGAGGACGTGAAGACTGCCAGCCACTCCCCTCTCTGGCCCAGATATCCCCAAGGGAAACAGGCACCAAGGGCAAGGTGGGAGATACAAGGTGTGCTTTGTTTTTCTGGACCTGCCCAGTGCCCAGGGCTCTCTGATAAAGCTGGGGTGGAGCCCAGGGCCCAGCTGAAAGAGGACCTTTCCCTCTCCCCCAGCCCTTGTTTGTTTTGGGCGCGTTTCCTCCTTTGCTGCCTAGAGAAGCAAAGGCGAGTGTACTCAGGTACAGATGAAGGGAAGAGAGTCACCGTCCTGTGTGTTTTTTGTTGTTGTTGCTCAGTGACCCCACCACGCACAAGTAAACCTGACCTAACCATCACCCTGGAATTTGACCAATCAGATTAGTGTTCCATCTTCTTAAGGTGGAGAGCAGAGAAGAAGTGGCAAGGAGACTTTCCTTGTGTGGGGAGTTGGGTAAGGCCTTTCTCTGCCAATCCATCTAAGCTAGAAACTTACCTCATTCTCCCTCATTCCTCAACATCTATATCCCCATCCCCAAATTTCCACCGCCACTACCTGATCCCCCAGGCCATTGCGCAGCGTCCCCTGCAGTCTCTCCCTCTCCAATCCACCCCTTACTCAGCCCCCAGAGTGACCATTCTGAAAAGGAAATGGGCTGAGTCATTCCCCTATTTATAATCTTTCAGCAGGGCCGAAGACAAGGGACAGTGGTAAAAATGACAGAGTTCCAGGAGCCTGGACATGGGCCGAGGGCTATCTATATTTCATATCTGGACAAACTCCACCTAGAAATCTTTAGCCAGCCTATGTTTATCTGCTGGGGAGACAACATAGTTTCAACCAGAGCTCCCTCCCCCACCTCCCCCTTGGAGACTTTGTCTTTCCGTGGTTCCTCATGGTCTACAGGGAAAAGGCTTGATCTGCCCTGCCTGCTGATGCAGCCCCACTGTGACTTCACCACCCCAACATGAATTTTAAATTATTGCCATTCTTCAGACACCCTAAGGGGCCCTTCAAGACTTTATGCACAAAGAACCTACTGTGTAGCACAGGGAACTCTGCTCAATACTCTGTAATGACCTATACGGGGGAAAAGAATCTAAAAAAGAGTGGATATAGGTATATGTATAACTGATACACTTTTCTGTACAGCAGAAACTAACACAACATTGTAAATTAACTATACTCTAATAAAAATTTTTGGAAAGAAGATTTTATACTGGAATCTGATGCCCCTCAAATGTTTTCCCACCTTCCCACCTGCAAACTCTTATTCACCCTTCAGAACCCAGATCGCCCCCTCAGTAAAGCCCTTTCTGACCCTCTCTAGATAGATCTGGTGGGTTCCCTTTTCTGTCATCTTACAATGCCATGTGCACACACATCTCCCTCTGCTAAGAGCTAGCAGTTACAGATCATGACCGCTCGGATTAGAGAGGAGAAAGTGGACAGAACTGAGAGGCAAGAAGGAGGTAAACCCAGTATGATGTGGCGATGGGTGTGCTGTAGGGCAAAAGAAGCAGGTGTCGGGGGATTGACTCCTAGGTCTCTGGCTGGTGAGTCTCCTTCCCTCCCAGACTGATAGTTCCTTGAAGGTGGAAATGCATCTTGTTTACCTCTTCATCCCCTGCCCCGTGCAGGCCTGGCTGGGGGAACTTCTTCAGAATGGGGGCAGGCCTGAGCCTGCTAGAAAAGCAGTATCAGTGAGTCCAGACAGGAGGTGCTGGGAAGACAGAGCCAGAGAACAGAGCCAGGCCTGAGGAAGGGGGAGGGATCCTGGTAAGTGTTCAAGAACTTTCATCACAAGTTACCTCAGTTGTTGGCTTTCTGTCCCTAATCTGCTCCCCTTCCTCGGTAAGAGGGCCAATGGCCATTGGTTACAAGAAAGTCTGGAGTTTGAAAACTAACTCTGAGACCTAATTCATCCCCTGCCTACCATCCCCTGGCCTTAGGAAGGTCATTTCTTCTCTGGGGCTTCATGTCCTGAGAATAGTCTCTTTTTCTCTCTCCCTCTCTCTCCCACCACTGCTTTCTCTTACACTTACACACACACACACACACACACACACACACACACACACACACCACAATGGCTGGCACACACAGATGTTCATTAAATGGCCATGGTCACCAACCAAGAGTGGGCATCAGACAGTCCAGCTCAGAAGCATTTTTGGGAGGTGGTGTTTGAATCCCGGCTGTGTCACTTACTTGCTGAGTGACCTTGGGCACTCACACCTTAGTTCTCATCTGTTAATGGGACATAATAATAGTATCGACCTCACAGGTCTGTTGTGAGGAATAAATGACACAGTATGTCAACTATGTCTGGGAAGTACCCAATAAATGTGAATTGTTATTGTTAGCATTTCTGGACATGTAATTACTGATAATTTTATGTCCACTAAAAAACCAGAAACTTCTGGGTCAGAGCCTGGCTGGTTTGGCAGGGGGCCCAGGGCAGGAAAGGGGCCCCCAGCCTTGGGCATGGGTGTGGAAGTGAAGTCGGGGGCCCAGGGCCTTTGGCCTGGGGGTTGGCAGGGACCATGCAGGGACTGGGAGGGAAGAGAGAAGAGAGAGAAAGAGGGGGAGAGGGAGAGGGAGAGAGAGGGAATTTGAGAAGAAATACAGCCAGAAAGAGAGAAAGAAAAAAACCACTGTGGCCAGGGAACGCCAGCTCCCAGTGAACAGAAACCCTGCAAACTGGTCTGGGCAGTCCCTGCGCCAGGCTGGGTCAGCTGGCGTGGCAGCCTCAGGGAGCAGCCTTGGGCAATGTCTGAGGTCTTCTCACCCTACCTGGGAGGCATGTCAGGAGCTCTCCAGGCCTGGCCTGTGACAGCCCTTCTGGGTCTGAGAGAGAAAGACTGCTTTAGAGAAAACTGGGGCACACACTCCACTACAAAAAAGTGTAACACATAAAGTCCAACAGAGTGGGATTCCAAACTCTGCTTCCACAAGGGTGCCAAGACCATTCAAGTAGGAAAGGACAGTGTTTTCAATAAATGGTGCTGGGAAAACTGGATATCCTCATGCAAGAGAGTGAACTTGGACCCGGACCCTTAATGTTACACCATATACGAAAATTAACTCCAAATGGACAAAAGACCTAAACGTAAAAACCAAACTATAAAACTCTGATAAAGGTAGTTGGTATATCAGGACCCACAAAATGGTGGCCTCCTCAGGGGCCTGGCCTACGTCACAAATCTAAACCCAAGCCAGCCTACACTTATGGGAAATGCCTCTCTGTCAAGGAAACCTCACATATACCAATCACAATCTTCCAACTCAGCTTTGTTTAGCTATGTTACCTAGAAAATAGGACCTGCAGGCCTCATAAGAAACTTCCCGAGCTCCCAGCCAATCATGTCCTGTTTCCGAGTTGCCTCTGTTGATACTCTATAAAACTCGCTCTTGGGACTTCCCTGGTGGCACAGTGGTTAAAGAATCTGCCTCCCAATGCAGGGGTCACAGGTTCGAGCCCTGGTCCAGGAAGATCCTACATGCCGCGGAGCAACGAAGCCCGTGCGCCACAACTACTGAGCCTGCCCTCTAGAGCCCGCGAGCCACAACTACTGAAGCCCATGTGCCTAGAACCCATGCTCTGCAACAAGAGAAGCCACCGCGAGGAGAAGCCCGCGCACCGCAGTGAAGAGTAGCCCCCGCTCACAGCAACTAGGAAAAGCCCGTGTGCAGCAATGAAGACCCAACACAGCCAAAAATAAAAAATAAAGAAAAACAAACAAACAAAACTCGCTCTTGCCCAAAATTTCTCAAGAAGTGTGTCCCACTGGCTGAAGACACTGTACTCCCGTCCATTGATTGTTTTCCTTTTACTAAAGGACGTCAAATTCACTATGAAGTTGTATTATTTTTGTCATTTGACATCTCCTAGAAGAAAACATAGGAAAAAGTCTTCATGATACTGGATTCGGCAGTGATTTCTTGGCTATGATACCACGAGCACAAGCCAAAAAAGAAAACAAATAGATAAATTAGACTTCATCAAAATGAAAAATTTTGTGCATCGAAGGACACTATTAAGAGAGTGAAAAGACAACCTGCAGATTGGGAGAAAATATTTACAAATCATGTGTCTGATAAGGGAGTAGTAACCAGAATATATAAAGGACACCTGAAATTCAACGATGACAACAAAACAACCCAATTCAAAAACAGGCAAAGGCTTTGAAAAGACATTTCTACCAAGAAGATACACAGATGGCCAGTAAACACGTGGCAAGATGTTCAACATCACTAATCATTAGGGAAATGCAAATCAGAACCACAATGAGATACCACTTCACACTTATAGGATTGCTATTATAAAACAAGACAAAACAGAAAATATATGTTGATGAGGATATGGAAACTGTGCATTGCTGGTAGGTAATGGGAAATGGTGCAGATATGAAATATAGCTTGATGATTCCTCAAAATTTAAGCATAGAATTACTTTATGTTCCAGCAACTCCACTCATAGGTCTACATACCCAAACTAATTGAAAGCAGGGATTCAAACAGATGCTTGTATACTAATGTTTATAGCAGCATTATTCACATTTGCTAAAAGGTGGAAACAAGACAAATGTTCATCAACAGATGAATGGATAAACAAAATGTAGTGTATCCAGACAATAGAATATTATTCAGCTATAAAAAGGAATGGAGTACTGATACACACTATACCATGAGTAAACTTTGAAAACATAATGTTTTCACTTAAAAATTGTGAAAATGATAAATTTTATGTTTTATATATTTTATCACAATTTTAAAAAACCCCTGCTCCACCACATACAGTATGATCTTGGGCAAGTCAGTTAACTGCTTTGTGCTTCAGTTCCCTTATCTGTAAATGGGCATAATAATTGGAAGGGTTAAATGATATCAGATAATTGCTGTGCCTGGGCACAGTAGATGCTCAAATGTTATTTTCCCTATTGCCTCTTTTCCCCCTAAATAAAAATAGCTTTATTTTTCCCTTTGGTTATTAAATGAACACACACTCTTTGTGAAAACATTCTTCTCAGACAATATGTAATAGAGAGAAACAAGTTTCATAATAAATTTAATTTAGTAATAACTTTAAAAAGTTTAATAAAGTTTATTTCATAACTTTATTATTTTTTATTGAAATACAGTTAATTTCAACTAGTGTTAGTTTCTGCTGTACAGAAAAGTGGTTCAGTTTTACATATATATACATTCTTTTTAATAGTCTTTCCATTACGGTTTATCACAGGATATTGAATATAGTTTCCTGTGCTTTACAGTAGGACCTTGTTATTTATCCATTCTATAAATACTAGTTTGTATCTGCTAATCCCAAACTCCCAATCCATCCCTCCCCCACTTCTGTTCCCCCTTGGCAACCAAATGTCTGTTCTCTATGTCTGTAAGTCTGTTTCTGTTTCATAGATAAGTTCATTTCTGTCATATTTTAGATTCCACATATAAGTGATATCATATGGTATTTGTCTTTCTTTTTATGGCTTACTTCACTTAGTATGATAATCTCTAGGTCCATCCATGTTGCTGCAAATGGCATTATTCCATTCCTTTTTATGGCTGAGTAGTATTCCATTGTATATATGTACCACATCTTTCTTTATCCATTAATCTGTTGATGGACATTTAAGTTGTTTCCATGCCCTGGCTATTGTAAATAGTGCTGCTATGAACATAGGGGTGCATGTATCTTTTTGAATTATAGTTTTGTCTGGATATGTGCCCAGGAGTGGGACTGCAGGGTCAGATGGCAACTCCATTTTTAGTTTTTTGAGGAACCGCCATACTGTTTTCCATAGTGGCTGCACCAACTTATATTCCCACCAACAGTGTAGGAGGGTTCCCTTTTCTCCACACCCTCTCCAGCATTTGTTATAATAAGTTTATTCTTAAGTAAACAGCATTCTGCTGGTAAAACAAAAAAATATTGATATAATATAAACATATCTTAAAATAAAATATAAAGCATAACAGGACAGTGCAATCAGCAAACACAACAGTCTATCAATATAACCACACCCTAAAATTGTAAACAAACTTAGAATGGTCTAATTGGACATTTTTGTTGTTGGAAACATATTCTAGTGGTGGTGGGGATTGGAGGGGACAAGAAGTAATCAATAAGACATACCTTTTTTTCTAAACAAAAATGGGATCCTTTTCCACATGCCATGTTGTAGCTTTCCTTTTCACACCACAAAATATCTTTCTGACATCCTTGTTGACTTCTCAAATACATTATTCAAAGTATTTCTTGAGATAGGTGTGTATTTTGTCACTGTGTATCAGTGTCTGACACGGAGTCACTGAGAGATGCCAGAATTTTTCCAGCTTCTGTCCACACACTGTGGGCGTGACCTCTGGGCCAGAGAGGGTATCTCAAAGTACCATCTTCGGGACACCATTGGTCAGTATGCTTCAGCGTACAAGGATTCTACGGCAGGCAAAATAGATTTGGAAAATGAACCTCATGCATGTTCCTCTTACGTGTTCACCAAGCATTCGTTAACGGAGTGTTGCAGGTTCTAAGAGGTCCTGCAGTTACGGAATTGGTTTAATTTTTTTTAATCCAGTTGTCTTATCTTTATAGGACCACTGAACACCGTGGCCACATAACCAGAGGGTTACAGCTCCTTGATAAGTCATTGTGTGCAGAACACTGCTGGACAAGACTCCAGTACAACACTCCAGTAGAGGTTTAACTAACATGGCAAAAGGCTGCTGTTCTGACCGGTGGGGTGTTACGATGCTGCCACTGGAAATGTTGAATGCTATGTCGTGTTTTTGAAAATATAGGGGGGGAAAGGTTTAGTAGCAGGAGAAGGGGGCATTACTTTTGGAAATGGTGAAGAGGAAACACAGATAGTAAACACACCGTTGGGAAACCTTATCTTAACGATTATCTTAATTATAGTCAAAGATAATGCAAATGAAAGCAGACTTGAGGCACTTTCTGACATTTACTGAAAAAATACAGAGAATCAGGAGGGAGATGCAACATGGTGTTATTCCCACTGCTGGCAAGGTTGTGGTGAAACTGACATACCCAGTTATCCAATGATGCTGTAAATTCACACAACCCATTGGAGGGCACTATGTAGCAAGAACCATAAAGATAAGTATCTCTTAGACTAGGAATCCCACTACTAGCATCTCTTCTCAAGAAATATTAAATAGGGCTTCCCTGGTGGCGCAGTGGTTGAGAGTCTGCCTGCTGATGCAGGGGACACAGGTTCGTGCCCCGGTCCGGGAAGATCCCACATGCCGCGGATCATCTAGGCCCGTGAGCCACAGCTACCAAGCCTGTGCGTCTGGAGCCTGTGCTCTGCAACAAGAGAGGCCACGATAGTGAGAGGCCCACGCACCGCAGTGAAGAGTGGCCCCCGCTTGCCGCAACTGGAGAAAGCCCTCGCACAGGAACGAAGACCCAACACAGCCAAAAATAAATAAATAAAAATTAAAAATGAATATGTGCTTTATAAAAAAGAAATATTAAATAGAAAGCCTTACACTGAAGTACTACCAACAAGAGCAAAATACTGGCTGTATTCTATATTAAAGTTGCAAATGGAAGGTGTAAGGTGAGGTAGAAGCGTCCTCTTGGAGGTGACTAAGTACATATGGAATTAAAACAAAATGGTTATCAGTGTGTTTCAATCACCTGAGGGATTTTAAAAGCAGATTCCAAGCCTCTACCCCATTTGTGCAAAAACCAGTCTCTGCCTAAGCCACTAGGCTCCTGCCTTCTCATCCCCCACCTGCAATTTCTAGTGTCAGAGTCTCTCTGCTTCCAGTCGAGAAAGAGGAACTCTGGTTGGAGGACATTCTTTTGTGCCAAGTCATAGGTCACTGGCCAGACTGTGAAATTGGCAGCTCTGAGGTTAATGCCCAGCCCTGATCCAACTGGCTGCAGATGGTTGAGCAGAATAGTACAAAACACAGTCCCCTAGGCCCACCTGCCTCCCTCTTCTCATCAGTACTTTTGTAGGGGACAGGTCACCTGGCTTGCAAAGGCAATCATGAAAACATCCTGTGGATCCTTGGAGGAAAAGGCAGATTATGTGAGTCCAAATTTCCAGTTGACAAGAAATCAGGCTGAATCTTTGGATTGGGGCATAGCAGAAAATCTCAGTGAACTAGCCTGCCTTTCTGGGCCAAGTGCTCTGACAAAGAGGAATAAATATTCCATAGCCATTTAATAAATGACCACCGAGATGATTAGCAAACATAACCTCCAGTAGCATGGACTCTGGCCTCCCATCAATTTCAGAAATGTGGCTTTCACTCATGTCGGGGTTTGAAAGTAGCACTTTCCCAAATTATTTTAGCAAATTAGCAGTTTGGTATATCACACTCAGCTTCAGCAATCCTTGCCAACCTCATCCTGCTCAGAGAAAGCCATACTTGGTCTTTTCAAAGCAGATAATGTAATGTTGCTTCTTGCTGAAGTTTGGCCAATGCGGTAGGGTTAACTGAGGAGAAGCCTTGGTGATGAAGCTGCCAGAGATGGATGAAAAAGGAGAAGCTGAATATCCAGGAAGTAAGACAAAAGAGGAGGCCCGGAGGAACTGAAGCTGCCTGCCCTCTCTTAGCAGCTGAAGATCAGAGAACTTCTAACTGTGCTAATACAAGAGCCACTGGCCATGTGTGGACATTTAAATTTAAATTTTTTTGGGGGGGGGCCACACCTTGGGGCTTGTGGGATCTCAGCTCCCCGACCAGGGATTGAACCTGTGCCCTTGGAAAGTGAAAGTGTGGAGTCCTAACCACTGGACCGCCAGGAAATTCCTTTATATTAATTTCAATGAAACACAATGAAAAATTCAGTTGCCTAGTGGCACTAGCCACATTCAAGCGTTCAATAGTCACATGTGTCTAGCGGATATGGTATTAGAGCAGCTGTAGACCATTTCCATTACTGCAGAAAGTTTGCTTGGATAGGGCTGTAGAGAAAGCCATGTCCCCCTCCCTCTACCCTCCTGCCAAGTGTTGGTCACACTGTGCCCACCCTGTGGGGACAGATGTCACAGAGCCAGTTTGGAACTCTCTTGATGGTTTAGCATTTGTGCCTGGAGATCTAAAGAGCCAAAACCATGTAATAAAGGTCTTCTGAGGACGGTTGCATCACTCTAAGTCACCACTCGCAGGTTTCTTGGGTGGAGAACTTTGAGGTTTTCTCTCACTTTGCAGAGAGTGAGCGTTCATTGGTTCATCTTTTTCCTTCTTTTCCAGCAATGCAGCCATAGTTGTCATTTCAATGAACTGGCGATTTGTTCTGTGTCCCTATAAGAGAGAGAAGCCTTCAAAAGGGCAACCAGTTCAGGGTTCAAATGCAATTAAGGTTTGGGGAAAACATGAAAGATTATAGCTAAAAATAAACTAAACCGGGGCTTCCCTGGTGGTGCAGTGGTTAAGAATCTGCCTGCCAATGCAGGGCACACGGGTTCGAGCCCTGGTCTGGGAAGATCCCACATACCGCGGAGCAACTAGGCCCGTGAGCCACAACTACTGAGCTTGCGCGTCTGGAGCCTGTGCTCCACAACGGGAGAGGCGTGACAGTGAGAGGCCCACGCACCGCGATGAAGAGTGGCCCCCGCTCGCCGCATCTGGAGAAAGCCCTCGCACAGAAACGAAGACCCAACACAGCCAAAAATAAATAAATAAATTTAAAAAAATAAACAAATAAATAAAAATAAACTAAACCAAACTTCCCACTCCCACCAGGCCGACTCCAGTACCAGGCTTCCCTGGGAGGCCTTACTGGGGGATCTGGTTAACCCCCTTACCATGAGTGGCCATGCCCCTACGGAAAAGCCTCAGGAGAGAGTTTCGCTCAGCAGAGCTGAGCCCCTACCCTCAAGTACACTGTTTGGAAGATTACAGGGACATGCTGGGGGGCGTCTGAGGCCCCACTTGCAGCCACATCTTCCCTCTTCTCGTCCCAGGTCTGGAGACACAGGCACAGCTGTTCCACTGCAGAGGGCACTGGACACTGGCCTGGTGGATGCTTCTGGC
Organism: Mesoplodon bidens; assembly: GCF_964165515.1. Lineage (NCBI taxonomy): Eukaryota > Metazoa > Chordata > Mammalia > Artiodactyla > Ziphiidae > Mesoplodon > Mesoplodon bidens. The sequence goes on from NC_138162.1 coordinate 34,640,456, forward strand.
CTCTCCTGCTTAACATGCCCAAACAGGACTGCTCCCTCTCCTGCCTTCCCAGCCTACTAATTCCCAGCTTGCCTGAACCTCAGAATATGCTGAGCGGAGTCTGGCTGATTTGTCTGGAACAGTCCTGCCAGCTCTGTTGCAAAACACATTGACGATATCCACCCAGGTTTCCCATTTGGAAGGTTTGACTTTTTGCCAAGAGAAGCTGTAATAGATTAATTAGATCTTTGCCTCTCAGGGATCTGGCAAATAAACAATGTTTCATTTATACCAACAGTAGGTATAAAGAACTAGTGTTTACCATCAAAAGTACCCAACCTGGGTTTAACATGAGGGGTGATAGAGAGTTAAAAGCAAGCAGGCATGGGAGGTGGGTGCAGGATAGGTATGGAGGTGAACTTGCTGCATCCCTAACCCCCAGGCCCTTTAGATACAATTTGGCAGAGTACGAATCTAAAGGCTTTTATACTTTGCCTCCATGTGGGCCCACATGTCTTCATCTTAAGGGAGCGGAACACTATCCTGGATGACCAAATAGATCCCGTTTCTGAGAGTTACAGCCCTCTTTAGCATTTGAATATGTTGAAAATATTTGTAAAATTTGTTTTTGACATCTTGAGGTTACAGTAATTCTTTTTTTTTTTAATAGTGATTTTCAAGGATCTGTTTCCTAGAACTAAGTGTGACACTAAACTTATCAGATGAACTTCCCTGTGATTAAAAAATAAATTTTGTTTCTAAATACATTTCTATTTCAGGTGATTAAAAATATATACAGATAGATAATGATAGATAGACAGATTCAAAATTCAACCAGCATGAGGACCAACCGATATATGGATTAAACATTCCTTGACATGCAGTAACCAATGTGGAAAAGTTTCCTAAAGTTTATAGGAAATGAGAGTTTTCTAATGAGGAGGAAATCATATTATAGAGTCTTAAGGGCGTTTTTCTCTGTGATTCATGAGGCAGGATCAGAATGCTTCAAGGCCATTTCAAAACGACCAGATTATCTTTGCAACCTCCTCTGCTTCCAACCCCCTACCACTGTCTGTTTCATCTTTCACTGTCCTTTGACAGAGCACATCCTCTATGCTTCCAGCTCTTTGCACATTCTGTTCCCTCTGCCTGCACGTCCTCCTTTGCCCGGCACCATTTTCTTTTCTTTTTGGCTGCACTGCGCGGTATGTGGGATCTTAGTTCCCCTACCAGGGATCGAACCCGCGTCCCCTGCATTGGAAGGCAGAGTCTTAACCACTGGACCGCCAGGGAAGTCCACAGTGCCATTTTCTGATGACTGAGCATATTCCTACTTGCTGTTTAAAATGTGGACAATAAATAGGTACTTGAGTATAAGGTAGATACACCACAGCGAGTTGAGGAACATAGCAAAGTGCACCAGTTCTGCTGGTTCCAGTGCAGCCTGGCTTCCCTGAGTCCTGAACTGCTGAGGCCCAGGTCAGTCAGCTCCTGTTCCCCCCTCCCCACTTCCCTGGCCCTTCAGGAAGCACTGCTGGTTTTCTAGGCACCATTCCTGAGCTCAGGCCAATGTACCTCTGCAGAGAGCCCTCGGAGTTCCCTCCCTGCTTCCCGACCCAGGAATCTCTCTCCACAGGTCTCTCCAGATCACTGGACACCTGTGAAGGTCCGGGTTCCGGAGGCCCCACCTGCCCTGAGGCTGCCTCACCCCAGAGCCACTTCAGAAAGGGCCGCAGGCTTCCTGGTTGGCATAAGAGTCATTTTGGGGCCAGAGTTAACTGAGGGATTGGAGCTCAGCTTTCAAACGTGGATCAGCCTCTCGGTGAAAAGGCCTGAGGGCACGAAAGCTCCAGTAAGTCAACACAGCATGAAGCTGCAGCCTGGAACTGAAAAGAAGGAAGGTGGTGGCCCTACCTAGGGAAGGATTCTCTTCTACAACTGCATTTTTCTAGTAACATTGATGAGCTGGAAGGTAAAAGAGAATCATCCTTACTGAGCACCTACTATGCCCTCAGATAATTTTTCACATTTAATCCTCACAACCTAAATGATAATAGTATTGATTCCCCCAGGGCCTGCCTGTAACATTTGCAGGATAAAAGCACAAATGGAGGTCCACATACCACATGCCATATGCATCAATGGTTTAGAGTTAAAAATTAAGCTAAGAAGCTGTTAAATAAAGTATGTGCTAACCTCATAAACTGACATATATCTTTGTAATGGACCAGAAGGCCAAATTCGAATTTAGAATTCTGAGGCTCATCAGAGTTCTGAGCTTAAGGGTGGCGAGGCAGGGAGAACTGCCTCTTCTCTTCTCAGGACTGACTCTGTCCTAAGCCACGAGGAGGACACGCCTGTGAGGAAACCAGATGTCCCTGCTCTGTCCACCTCCATCCCTATCACCCCCTCCCTAGCAGCTGCCCTTGGCCTCCATCAGGCCTCAGGCAGGCAGTGTAGTACATCCAGAGAATGGATCTGGGGAGCAGCCCCCATAGAACCTGAAGTGGGTTCAGGCCCATTTGCACAGGGAATTTCAGGGTCCCAGCCCTTGTAATATGGCCTAGATGGGGAGCAGGGATCCAAGGGGCTTTGGCCCCATTGAATCCCTCACCCAGCAGGGAAAAGTACAGGCAAAGGAACACCAGAACAGGATGCTATAGATGGGGGGACAAGGGTAGGGGCCCCTCTTGCCTGAGCCTAAAGATTTTACTGACTTTATCTCCTGCAGAAATAAACAAGTCAAATACGGCTGGCCAGAGGGGCTAATCCCTGGGAAGATGAACCCAGGTGGAAGAGGTGAAGTCCTTAATCCAAGGGCAACAGAAGATCCTACCTTAATCCATAGGCTAGTAAGTGATGGACCTAGGCTGTGAACTCATGTCGGTCTGACCCCAAGACCCCTGCTCTTTCTGGACCCCACGCTACTATTTGAAAGACCAAAGAGGAGGGTGGTGGGGTTGAAGAGGGAAGAGGATACAGAAAACAGAGGGCTGAATTTTGAGGCTCTAGGATTGGATGAATCTTGGCTTACCTGCCTGTCATGACAACCAGAATCCAGTCCAAAGGGTTCCTGAATGCCGGTATGCCACCCCAGTAAGCTCCCAACCCTGTGCCACCCTCTGGCCCCAAAAGGCTCTACTAATGCCCTGAAAATGCAGAATCCTTCCCTTGGGTGCTTATCTGAGGTTCCCCCAGCTTCTCAACCTACAACCTGCTTTCTTTAAGTTTTCACTTTGATGACCTTTCCTCCGTTTTTCCAAGCCATCTGCCTGCTCAGTGGAAGAAGGTGACCTTGCCTGTGCCAGCTAATGAAGCTTTCTTCACATAGGGGTAACTCACCGAGCACAGTGACACAAGGTATTTTTTCCTCATTAAATTTCACTATTAAAATTATAGCTTGTTTACAGATCTCTAATTTGCTTTGCCCATGAAGGTTAGGATGCATTATAAGGCAAGACTTAAAGAAACAAAACACCTAAGTGTAGACTGGAAACATGGCCATTAAATTTATATGTCCATGAATTCATTAAAGCCTTGGCCTTCTTTCATTACCCTTTTAAGGCCATTGGTTCTCAACCTTGGCTACACACTGGACTCACCTGGGAGCTTAAGAACCACTGATGAATGGGTCCCATTCCCAGAGATTTCGATGTGCTTGCTCTGGGAGTGGGGATTTTGTAAAACTCTCTAGGCGATTTTATGCAGTTAAGATTGAGAACCGTGCTTTTTAAGGGAAAGTCCTATCTTAACGCTACCTGTGTTGCCTTTAGCATTTGAAAGTACAGGTCCCCGAACCTGGCTAGATCCACCTTTCCCAAATCTTACCACTTCTGCCAACTATGAAAATCCTGCCTTCCCAGGTCCCGTGAGCACTCTGGCGTACAGTCAAAATTCTTCCTATGTTTATAGTTTCAAGGAAAGAAGGTCTTAGCTTATCTCCTGCACAAATGAGCAACTACAGTGAGGCAGGAGGGGCCAACCCCTGGGAAGATGGAGCTGGGGGGGAAGAAGAGGCAAAGTCCTAGGTACCAGGGTCCCAGGGCCACAGATGGCACCATCTTAACCCCTGGGGGATGTAGGGTTGACACAGAAGTTCCCCACAGTCTCAGGCCACTCTTCCTTCTCTTCTCAGCTGCATTTGCCCAGCCGCTGTTGGCTGCAGGGGCTCTGGAGGGCTCTCCCTGTGTCAGAATCTTCTGCTATAAGAACCATCTAGAAAGGTGGGAGGGGCCACAGAAGAGGCTCAAAGGCTGGAGAGCTAGGCCCCTGCCCCCACCTCCTCCCAGTCAGTCCAGGAGCCCTGGTCACACGGCTTGTCACCCACACATTTGCTGGTGACCCTGGTCCCTGGTTAAGGACAGTTACCCACCACAGTCTCTCAAGTGCAGCCACAACAGCAGCAGAGAAGCTGTACAGCGGGCTCCACGCCAGGTCTGGCCTGTGGCTCTGGGAGCTCTCTGGGCGCTGCGGCTCCCCGGGGCCGGGTTGGTGGGGGTGGGCCTCCTTGCAGAGCCCGCGGGCATCACCTTGCTTCACAGACGGAGTGTGGCCTTTGCGGTCACCCGCGGGTCACCCACAGACCTGAAGACTCATGACCACACTTGTCATCGGTCAAAATACCGAGCTCTGCCCCTGACCCAAGATGGGACAAAGCCTGGGAAGAAAATGCCCCCATTGTTTCATCATGAGATCAGGCATAGCTTTCCCAGTGGGGAAGGGAAGCCCTCAAATGCTTTTAATATTTCTGCCAGTCTTGGCAGGTTATTTTCATTCTTTACCAGGGCACAGAAAACGATTGTTTCCGAGAACTCTCAAGCTCCCTCTAGTGTGTACGGTTTATTGGGCATTACTTGAGTGTCAAAAATTTTGAAGGACCTAAGGAAATAATGAGAAATTTGGACTAAGACTTAAGAACCATGATCATTATAGCAGTGACATTTATGATATCAACAAATATAAATAACCTAATTAGGGAAGTGGAAAAAATCATCATGCTACATTGTGGTATAACAACTTAGAAATATGATGTTTGTGAAAGACTTTTTAATGACATGAGGAAATGCTCATGATATAGTCATGTTAATAAAATTATATATACCATACATTGAGATATAAACAGTGTAAAAAACATATATAGGGCTTCCCTGGTGGCACAGTGGTTGGGAGTCTGCCTGCCAATGCAGAGGACACGGGTTCGAGCCCTGGTCTGGGAAGATCCCACATGCTGCGGAGCAACTAGGCCCGTGCGCCACAACTACTGAGCCTGCGCGTCTGAAGCCCCTGAGCCACAACTACGGAGCCTGCACGTATGGAGCCCGTGCTCCGCAACAAGAGAGGCCGCGACAGTGAGAGGCCTGCACACCACGATGAAGAGTGGCCCCTGCTCGCCGCAACTAGAGAAAGCCCTCGCACAGAAACAAAGACCCAACACAGCCAAAAATAAATAAATAAATTAATTAATTAAAAAGAAAAATAGGGCTTCCCTGGTGGCGCAGTGGTTGGGAGTCCGCCTGCCGATGCAGGGGACACGGGTTCGTGCCCCGGTCTGGGAGGATCCCGCATGCCGCGGAGCGGCTGGGCCCGTGAGCCATGGCGCTGGGCCTGCGCGTCCGGAGCCCGTGCTCCGCGGGGGGAGAGGCCACAGCAGTGAGAGGCCCGCCTACCGCAAAAAAAAAAAAAAAAAAAAAAAAAAAAGAAAAATAAAACATATATAACGCAGAGCACAGAGGACAACTCTGTGAAAAAGCAGAATGGTGCAGTGGAAACAGCAGAGACAGAACACCTGGATTCAAATCCCTGACACTTGGACGATTTACTTTATTTAGCTTGGTCTGTTTTCTCACGTGTAAAATAGAAGTAATTAAATTTATCTGACAGAGTTGTTGTGAAGATTAAGACCTAATATATAGGAAGGAACTTCATATACTACCTGGCACATGGGAAGCACTCAGTGGATGATAAATCTGCACCTGAAATCTGTCTCCTGTAAACTTGTATCCATTGGTCTCACAGTAACCAGATCACTTCCTCCATCTTCCTCATGACCATCCTTCAGATGTTTAAAGGTAACAGGAATCTCCCCACCTCCCGAAGTGCTTCAAGCTAAGCTTTTCTATTTCCTTTGACCATTTTGGTTTTTCCTCCTCCAAACAAGGAGCTGTCTTTAGATGACCCACCTCCATGGCCAGAATAGATTGGTACAGAGGAGGTCTTTGACCAAAGGTGGCCAGTTAGATTCCTGCCCTGGGATTTTTCAAACTGGAACTGAGGCAAGTCAGATCCTCTCTGCTGGTAGGAGCTGAGGGATGTGAGGTATGGGCCACGTGTGGCAGAAAGAGGTTGTGTAAGAGAGAAAATGAAGGGAACCCAAGAGGAGCAGAGAGGTGGAGGGTGAGGGTGCTAGCTGCATTCAGGCATCTGGAAGCTCAGCGCTAGCCCTGTCCTTCCAGTGGAGTGTCATTTAATCCTCTTGGATTCTGTGAACCAGTAAAGTCCCTTGTCTAAACCAGTTCACAACGGGTTTCTGAGACTTTCAAATAAAAGTATCAGAGTGACCACATCTGAGAATCTAGAGCATGGACTTTGGAGTTCAGAAAGCCTGGGTTTGAATCCTATATTAACCATTTACTAGCTCTGTGACATTCAGCAAGTCTCAAAACTACTCTAAACCCATTTTCTTCACCTTTAACATGGGAAGGGCATTAGGTACCTCGCCACTTTACTGTAAGGACTAAGAAAGAATCGTGTATCTAAAACCCAGTTCAGTACTTGACACACAGTAGACTCATCCCATTGGCAACAGCAAAGCCAATTTTATCTTCATTATTACTGAGTTCGTGGTTAGTTCAGACACTTAGACACAAGCTGTCACAAAATCTGTTTCCCCACCCTGAACTTGCATTGACCTTTTGACTCTAATTGTGGGATTTTAAGAATTTTCCTGCTCACTTTCCCGTTTGTTAATTCCAGAGAAATTGTTTAACGGGAATGTTGACATTCTGGCAAGGACAGATGCTCCTGTGTCCCCTAGGAGGCTTCTGACTTGTGTTGTTTTCAGAGTGTCATGACCAGAGCAACAGAAGCAGTCAGCGTTTAAAGACGTCTTTCTCCTCTGCTCTGTGTACATTCTTGGGCCCTTTCCCAGAAATGACTTACCAGAATAATTGTCCTAGAAAGCTACACACAGACAGCCTGTGTGCTGAACTGCCACGCTTTGGGAGTTAATTCACAGTCCCCATCATACATCCACAATGATGACGGTGATCCACAAAAAGCTCTCGGCTTAGAGTTAGAAGTTTCTAGGCTCAAGTTCCAGCTCTAGAAGTTTCTATACTCCTCAGGTTACTAGTAAGTATTCAGTTGAGACTTTGAAACATCAGGTAGAATGAGTCATTCACTTGTAATTCATTCAACACACATTTAATGAGCACATGTTAGGTCCCAGGCCCTGTAGGGGCTGGTGCTGGAGTTATAAGATGAAAACCTGCTACTGACCTCAAAGAGATCATACTCTCCAGTAGCACAGAGCTATAATTGGATGGATATAACGGTGTAATTAATGGTAGCTCCTGCAACTAACAGCCCCCTTCCCCTGCCACCCATATCTCAGTAGCTTATCATGAAAAAAATTTGTTTTTTTGTTCATGCCAGTCCAGTGTAGGTTAGGAGGCCCTCTTCCTTCTTATAGTCACACCATATGGGACACATTATTGTCACAGTGGGGTAAAGAAGATGGAGGAGGTACACTGGGTCTTAACTGCCTTGGCCCATAAGTAACACACATCACTTCCACTCATAGGCCATTGGCCAGAACTGGTCACATGGCCACCCCTAAGCTAACTTCCATGGATGCTGAGTAATGTTGGGGAGCTCATAGATACTTGGTGAGTACTAACATTTCTCTGCCCCCATAGGAATTCTATGATACCAGCGAACAAGGGATCATGTATTAATTATGACTCTTTGGGTTCATGTAACAAACCAGCTTGAGTTAGCATAAACAAAAAAGAAAATTTATCATAAGAATTTAAAGGATTTTGGGGTGTCTTCAACAATCAAATGGCAGAAATAAAACTAAGCATCTAGCAGGGATTAGAATCAGGAAATGCAAAGGCACTGAGACATGTCTCTTGACTTGGTACCACTGTGAGAAAAAAAGGAAGTAGCTGGCTTTTAAGTTTCATAGACAATCCATCAGGTGTGCTTTTCAGGCAGTTCAGGTATTCACGATGAGGAATATTTAATCCACATTAAGGAGAGAGGGAGGGAAGGAGGATGGGCATTCCAAAGGAGATGATGTCTGCCCTGAGTTTTTAAATATACGTGTGTGTGTGTGTGTGTGTGTGTGTGTGTGTGCGTGTATTTAATTGTGGTAAAATTGTCCTGAGTTTTGAATGCAAAGAAGGAGTTTGTTAGGTGAAGACAAAGTACAAGATCATTCCAGGCAGCAGATGTTTAGAGCTAAGAACTGGATGTATAGCAGAGCTTGGAATATGTTTGGAAATAAAAGTATTCTTTATGGATAAAGTTTAGGGTGAAGTGAGAGACACTGTAAGTTGACTACCCAATATACAGTCTCCCATCTTCTTCTTCCTTGTTAACAGATCCTCAATTTTTTTGGCTGTACTGTAAGGCTTGCGGGATCTTAGTTCCCCAGCCAGGGGTTGAACCCAGGCCATGGCAGTGAAAGCACTGAGTCCTAACCACTGGACCACCAGGGAATTCCCAGGCCTAGGAATTCTTTTTTTTTTTTTTTGCGGTACGCGGGCCTCTCACTGCTGTGGCCTCTCCCACTGCGGAGCACAGGCTCCAGACGCACAGGCTCAGCGGCCATGGCTCACGGGCCCAGCCGCTCCACGGCATGTGGGATCCTCCCGGACTGGGGCACGAACCCGCGTCCCCCGCATCGGCAGGAGGACTCTCAACCACTGTGCCACCAGGGAAGCCCTAGGAATTCTTTTGAGTTACTTTTTTTGTATGGTTTGATAGATGAGATATCCTTATCGATATCCAGTTGTTCCAGTACCATTGTTGACAAGCTTATCCTTCCCCCATTTTGAATATCTTGGCATCTTTGTCAAAATCAATTGACCACATTAGAATGGGTCTATTTCTGAAATCTCTGTTTTGTTCCGTTGATTTTTTTTGTTCCATTGATTTTTGTGTCCATTGACCTTTACGTGAGTACATCACTGACTTGATTATAGTAGCATTATCGTGTATTGTAAGTGGAGTTGATTTTTTTTAATTAATTAATTTATTTATTTTTGGCTGTGTTGGGTCCTTGCCGCTGCATGCAGGCTCTCTCCAGTTGCGGCGAGCAGGGGCTACTCCTCATTGCGGCGCACAGGACTCTCACTGTGGTGGCCTCTCTTATTGAGGAGCATGGGCTCCAGGCATGCAGGCATCAGTAGTTGTGGCTGGCGGGCTCTAGAGCTCAGGCTCAGTAGTTGTGGTGCATGGGCTTAGTTGCTCTGCGGCACGTGGGATCTTCCTGGACCAGGGCTTGAACCCATGTCCCCTGCATTGGCAGGCAGATTCTTAACCATTGCACCACCAGATAAGTCCCTGGAGTTGATTTTTAAATTTCACTTTCTAATTGTTCATTTCAGTACATAGAAATGCAATTGATTTTTGTATATTGACCTTAAATCCTTCAGTCTTGCTGGATTCACGTACAATTCTACAGCTTTTTTCTTTTTCTGTATATTCCTTAGGATTTTCTGTGTACACAGTCATGATGTCTACAAAGAAAGTCACTTTTTCCTATATGCAATCTGTTGTTATCCTTTTACCTCTGTCAGGATTTATTCCTTATCTTTGGCTTTAAACAGTTGACTATAATGTGGCTCAGCATGGCCTTCTTCATGTTTATTCTGCTTGATGTTCACTGAGCATCTTGAATCTGTAAGTTTATGTTTTTAATCAAATTTGGGGAAATTTCAGCCATTCCTCAAATGTTTTCCTACTCCATTCTCTTTCTCTCCTCTTCTTCTGGAACTCCAATTATCTATATGGTAGACCATTTGATATGTTAGACTGACTTTCTGTTCTTTTTTTAAAAGAACATTTTTTTCTCTGTGTTCTTCATATTACATAATTTCTATTGCTCTATGGTCAAGTTCACTTCTCTTTCCTCTGTTATTTTCATTTGGCTCTTAAATCCATGCAGTACATTTTTTAAAATTTAAATATTGTGTTTTTCATTTCTAGAATATCCAATTCACCTAAAAAATCATTTTGATTTTTCATTCTCTGTTGAGATTTTCTATCTGTTCATTCACTGAAAGTATATTTTGTTTTATTTCTTTGAGAATAGCTCTATAATAGCCATTTAAAAAATTCTTCTGGATATGGGAACAGATGTATATGTATAACTGATTCACTTTGTTATAAAGCAGAAACTAATAAAAAAAATCCTTCTCATCTAACTTGATTATCTTGGAGCTGTTTTCAGTTGATTTTCTTTCCTCTTGAGAATGTGTTGCATTTTCCTGGTCCATCACACATTGTGTTATTTTACATTGTAAAGTGGACGTTGTGAAAATAGGAAAGCACTGTGTACAACTTTCCACCTTTGCAAGTGTACCCTGCACCAGAACCTACCTGTTTCTGTTCCCCTTCTAGTGCCTCCAGGGAGCTGCTATTTTTATCATGCCCAGATTTCATAGCTGCTGTCTGAGGGTTAATTTGTCCAGTAGAATCTTATTTAGTTAGAACTGGAAAAAGACTTCTGTGTGGGTTTTTAATTCACTTTGGCCTGACAGCATCTCACCTCAGGGACAAGCCACATTAATGCCTTTCATTTTTCTGCCACATGGGATGGTTGGCATTCACACATGTGCAGACCAGAAAGATGGGGGAGTTAAGGCCTTCTGGAGCAACCATCAAATAGTGGGGGATGGGAGTCAATGGAGAAACACTTCTTGTTGACTCTAGAGCAGGCAATTCCAAGAAGAGTTCTGTGTGCTCCTCAGGCGGCCCTGGCAGGATTGAGGCCCAATGGCCCCAGTGGTGACCAACATAATAACATACTCTTTAAACTGGCTTTTCCTCTTTCCCTGTTTCACTTTCTTTTGTACCTCACTCTTCTGGGGTCAACTCCCAAATAAACTATCTGCACTCAAGTCCTTGTCTCAGTCTTCATTTTTGGAGGGAACTCAGGCTAAGTTTCAATTGTCAATCCCATCTTCTTCTCCTTTAGCTGGGAGCAATACTATCTGATGCAGATTCATGCTGGGAGAAGATAAACTAGAAGAGATAGGCTGGGATCCTGTTTTTAAAGTCCTTAAATGTCATCTAAGAAGTTTGGATTCTATTCTGTAGGGAAGAAGAAAACTGAAAGACACTGAGTATGAGATTGACATGATCACACTGTTTAAGATCCTTTATTGGCCCAAGATTTGAAGATTCTCTGAATTTGTTTCTTTAATTAATAAACTGCGAAAGTAGCATTTCCCTATTTCACACAGGGACCAAATTATGAAGACCAAATTAGATGGTGCACATTCCACAGGAGCTAAATAAAAGTAGGATGTTACTATTATTACTTCAATCTGAAATATGTCATATGTTAGCATGGGAACTAAGCATTCCAATACTTTTTAAAAACCTTCTTATTTGTCTATTAGAATTTCCAACTGTGGCAAAAGTGTATTTTCATTCCATGAACCATGGTATCCAAATGCTATGTTGGGTTATATCTACAAGATAACAGAATAATAAACTCTAATCTAATATATCCATAAGGAACTATAGATTCTAAACTAACAAGGGTCTTAAACAGATGGAAATGGACCTTCTAAGACTGATGGGGAAACTGTGATGCCTCAGGCTCCCTTTATCTTTCTGCTCTGCCATCTCGAGAGTGTGGCTTCCATCTTCACACCAAGATGGTTGCTGCAACTTCAGACATCATGTCCACTTTCAGGGATGGGGAGAAAAGTGGGAAGGGAAAAGGGTGAGTCTTCAAGCTGAGTCAATGCCTCCTCTCCAAGAACTTCCTGGAAGGCTCATCTAATGATGTCTATTTATGTTTCACTGGCCACCCTTTAAGCACAAGGAGAGTGGGGAAATGTAGTCTTTTAGCTGGGCGCAAGTCATCCCCAAATAAAAATCAGGATTCCATCAGTAAGGAAAAAGAAGAGAATGGGTATTGGGTAGGCAATTAGCTCTCTTGGCCATACACGGTGTCTTGACAAGAGCCCTGGATCAAATCCTGGATTCAAATTTTACTTTTGCTAAAAATTTGTTCTTTACAAAGATTTGCATTTTACAAACCATTTTGAGAATTCTGTGAGATAATCCATACAGTATGCCTAGCACAGTGCCTGGCAAGGTATAGATGCTCAATGTATACCTGTTGAATCTAAATCTAACAGTACCCTGTACCAGGTGCCAGGCTAGAAGTGAGAAACAAAACAGGACATAATCTCTGCCCTCAAGGAACCATGAGTGTGTGTGTGTGTGTGTGGTGAGATGTGTCACACAGGTACTGTGCTGCTCCACCCAGATCCCCTTTTCAGTACCCTCGTACCTGTACCCCAGGTGCTGGAAAGAGTGGCTATTGATGGCTATCAGCCACACACCTCAGTGGGAATTGCCTTCAGCTGTAGAGAATTGCCTGCTTCCAGGTTCTGCTCCCTCCTAGGGGTGGTCCGTGGCCAATGATTGGCTAATGCATGGTAAAAAGCCAAGTCCCTTTGCTTCAATTTTGGGGCAACTCTGAAGGGCTCCAGAAGTCCCCAGAGGATCACCTGAGGCTCAGTTGCACCTGCATTTCATCTTTCTTCCCCAATCCAGTCCTTCTCTCCTCACTTTCTTATGGGTGTATCTCTTGAAAACATCCCTCTGTCACTCCTCTGCATGCAACCCTCCTTCTCAGAGCCCACTTCCAGGAAAGCCAATCTACGATACACGACAACTTACCGCACAAGAGATTTCTCAGGTGTCTTCAGTCACAAAGGCTGGAACTAGAGTCATCAGGACAGCTGTTCTCATCTCTTTCCTCACTCCCCTGCATCTTCTCTGTATGACTGCTTCCTGACAAGCCAGGCTTTCCATGACTTCTGGTGGTCCTGATGCCATCTCAAAACATCTTTTCAGGGGCTTCCCTGGTGGTGCAATGGTTGAGAGTCCGCCTGCCGATGCAGGGGACACGGATTCGTGCCCCGGTCCGGGAAGATCCCACATGCCACAGAGCGGCTGGGCCCGTGAGCCATGGCCGCTGAGCCTGCGCGTCCGGAGCCTGTGCTCCGCAACGGGAGAGGCCACAACAGTGAGAGGCCCGCGTACTGCAAAAAAAAAAAAAAAACAGACAAAAAACATCTTCTCAACTTCATCTTCCACTGCTAACTCGCTCATTCTCTGGGTATTTCTGTACCACTTCCTACAAGAGAGCGTTTGATTGGCCCAGCTCACCTTTTCAAGTCAAGCCACCTCATAGGCTGCCAACAAACCTTGGGATTGGCTGACTTTGGGTCAGGAACCCACCTCCATTTCAGTCAGCTGTGGTTGTTGGCATAGCAGGTGGGGAAGGCTCGTGGCTTTAGGGCCTCCCCTTCAGCAGGGCTAGTGGGGGGATGGGTCGGCTTTGTGAGTAAGGACTCCAGTATATTTATAAAGGGTGGTCTCAGTGCAAACGAAGCCCTGAAAACCCAGGTGAAAGGAAAAGGCAAGAATCAGAACACTGTGTCAAGCAAGGAGGCGGGGCTGCTGCCCCTGTGTTCTTGGCTGAGGAGAAAACCTGCTTGATTTGGAAAGAAGGGTTGAAGGAAGCAGAGGGAAGAGTGGGTATGTGTGGAATGAAGCCACATGGGTTGGCCCAGCCCGTTTTCAAGGGAAGTTGAACCCCAGACATCGGACCACAGGAAGAAAGTGGGGACCTGGGGCCAAGAGCAGGAGAGAGAAGGAGCCGGCAAGCAGTCAGGTGTCCCTGGGACCGGTTTAGTTACCTTTTGTTCCCTCAGTACATGCTGTGCTCCATGGGGACACCTCAGCTTGCCCGTGGGGCAGGTGCTCCCAGACCACGTGCCCAGCACTTTGAGTGTTTTCTTCCATCTCCTGTGCCCTTAATAACAGCCTCTGGGTTTCAAAAGTCCCCACACCTGAGCTTCCTCCGGCTCCATCTGAGGGAGGTACAACTTCACGTCTGAGGATGCCCACAGCTGCATTTTTACATTGCTTTGACCCTCTCACAAACTGTAGGAGATAGGACAAGAGGCATTATCTGACTTTTATGATGGTGTCCACTTCGGTAGCGACTAGCCTCCTGTGGCTTTTTTTTTTTTAATTTTTAGTTTATATTGGAGTATAGTGATTAACAATGTTGTGTTAGTTTCAGGTGTACAGGAAGGTGATTCAGTTATCCATATAAATGTATCTATTCATTTTTCAAGTTCTTTTCCCACTTAGGTTATTACAGAATATTGAGCAGAATTCCCTGTGTGACACAGTAGGTCTTTGTTGGTTATCTATTTTAAATAGATAGGCCTGTGTCTTCTTAAATTTAATTATACTTAAATAAAATATCAAAACTCTGTCCCTCAGTCACACTGCTCACATTTCAGTGCTCAGTAGCCCTGTGTGTCTAGCGGCTACCATACTGGACAGTGGAGACAGAGAACAGTTCCATCATGCTAGAAAGTTCTGTGGGACCGTGCTGCCTTAGAACATGAGCTTCCAGTGTGCATCTGTCTGGTTCTTTACGGTCATCCTGGTTCCTGCATCAGCACTGAGTGCAAATCTCATGTTCAATAAGCAGCTGTGGAATGAATGAATTGATGAACAGACCTCCGCTTGCAGAGGAGAGAAGAAGACTCCAAGAGGTGTTACTTTCATGGTTGGTGCAGAGAATACGTGACAGAGCTGGGACTCCAACGTAGTCCTTCCACTTCCAAGCACAGGCCTTGTTCAGCCCCTCCCTGATTTTTCACCGACTCTGACAGGAGGAAGTGCTTCAATGCTGTCACCTGAGCACCCTGCTGTAGCTGATTGGAAAATCACCTTATTTTTTTCCAGTTTTATTGAAAAATAATTGATATTCATCACTATAAGTTTAAGAGGTACAGCATGATGGTTTGATTTACATATGTTGTACAATGATTACCACAATAGGTTTAGCTAACACCTATCATTTCATATAGATACAATAATAAGAAAAGAGAAAAAGCAATGTTTAAATGGTAAATGTTACAAGGGATGAAGATTTAATAACTCCACCTCTCTTTCCTCATCCTCTCCCCCAAATTTTATACTAATTTTTTAAAAATTAATTTATTCATTTTTGGCTGCGTTGGGTCTTCGTCGCTGTGCGCAGGCTTTCTCTAGTTGTGGAGAGGGGGTGCTACTCTCCCTTGCGTGGGCTTCTCATTGCCGTGGCCTCTCCCGTTGCGGAGCATAGGCTCTAGGTGTGCAGGCTTCAGTAGTTGTGGCACGCAGGTTCACTAGTTGTGGCACACGGGCTTAGCTGCTCCGCAGCATGTGGGATCTTCCCAGACCAGGGCTCAAACCCGGGTCTTTTACATTGGCGGGCGGATTCCCAACCACTGCGCCACCAGGGAAACCCAGTATACTACCTTTTTTTTTTTTAACTTTTAAAAAATTATTTTATTTTATTTATTTTTTGCCTGCGTTGTTGGGTCTTCATTGCTGCATGCAGGCTTTCTCTAGTTGCGGCGAGTGGGGGCTACTTTTCGTTGTGGCACACAGGCTTCTCATTGCGGTGGCTTCTCTTGTTGCGGAGCACGGGCTCTAGGGCACGCGGGCTTCAGTAGTTGTAGTTCGCGAGCTCTAGAGCGCAGGCTCAGTAGTTGTGGCTCACGGGCTTTGTTGCTCCACCACATGCGGGATCTTCCCGGACCAGGGCTCGAACCTGTGTCCCCTGCATTGCAGGCGGATTCTTAACCACTGCACCACCAGGGAAGCCCCGATCCTACTTTTAATTATATCAATAATTAGTGTTTGCATCACTAGTTTGAACAACATAAGCATTGTTCACTGCAGAACCTATTAGAAAACTGTGATTACATGTTCTTTTTTTTATATTGAAGTATAATTAACCTACAATTCTGTTAGTTCTAGGTGGACACCATAGTGATTCAAATTTTCTATACATTACAACGTGATCACTACTAAAAAAACACTTTAAAAAAACGGCTTATGGGCTTCCCTGGTGGCACAGTGGTTAAGAATCTGCCTGTCAATGCAGGGGACACGGGTTCGAGCCCTGGTCTGGGAAGATCCCACATGCTGCAGAGCAACTAAGCCCTTGAGCCACAACTACTGAGCCCACGTACCACAACTACTGAAGCCCGTGCACCTAGAGCCCGTGCTCCACAACAAGAGAGGCCACCGCAATGAGAAGCCTGGGCACCACAACGAAGAGTAGCCCCCGCTTGCCGCAACTAGAGAAAGCCCGCGCACAGCAACGAAGACCCAATGCAGCCAAAAATAAATAAATAAACTATTTTTAAAAAATGGCTTATGATTTCTGTTCTCCAAGGTAAGGGGGAATAGAAAAGGGATACAATATAGAAGAGTAGAAAGAAAATTTATTCATTTTTCTAACACTAAAACCAGGTCAGGTAACATTTGGGGATGTTTCCTCCCCAAACAACTCAGTACGGAGTTGTTTGAGGTTTTCCACAGGGTTGTGTCTTTTGTTTTTGAAAATTGATTTTCCAGGAAGTTACTTAGGCCAGAAGCTTTCTGCTTTCTGCTTCTTTCTCCCAGCCTCATCTTGAAGCTTCTGGGCCCCATTTCTCTCTTTGGATATCGGCATAATCATGGATTCATAGATAAATCCCCCTCCACGAAGCAAGCATGCCACAACCTTGATCAGGCATGGCTCAAGGCAGGCGCTAATAGTATATTAAAACTGAGGGTTCAGGGCTGGAGTTTTCATACCTGCCTGTGAGGGGAGTCCAGCCACTGGCTCTGTGCTCTCAGGGAGATGAAAATGAGTTACCTGCCTTAAAGAGGCGAGGAGTCACCAAGGCTGCCTCATCGTGGGAGCAGAACGAGAAAGCCTTACCTCCTGCCTCTGGGCAACATGCCGACGTGGAGTCTGAGTTCCCATCACTTGTATGGTATGAGGTTTCCAAGTGGATTCCAAGTGAACAAGTTAAAACTTGTCCAGAACTGGTAAAACTCGGGGGACCTCAGGTTCCATGAAGTTCCAGGATAGGGACACTTCCACAGTTAGGAGTCTGGGGTGCTCACAGAAACCCCATGAAGATGGGCTTGTGATCCATGTATAACCCATGTGAGGACATAAGCCCTAAGCAGTCAGCAGCTGCCACTAGCACAAGACTTTGCACCCCAAGAATTAAAGATAATAAAACAACCTGAAAGAAACTTTAAAACAAGCAGGTTTAAAATGTTTGAAGAGATAAAGAAAGGAAGGAACAGATACTTTAAGCCTAAAGCCAGAACAGGATAGTATGAGAAAAGAATACATGGGCTTAAAAAGTGTCTACATAGAAATTCTAGGAAAGATATAATAAAATTATTGAAGTAAAGGAAGCCCGTGAATTCAGAGATGTCAGGGGGAAATGGGACTGTCCTTTTAAAGGATGTTTCTGTGAAAAACAGTTGTTAAACTTCCCTATGAACTAGGCACTGTTTCAGGGGTTTCAATTATATTAATTCATTCGATCTGCACAAGCTCATGCAGTAGGTCCCATTCTGGGGAGGCAGGGAATATTCTGATTGACCTGTGGATGGGCCATCCCCAAGGCAGTCAAGGATTAAAAATAAAATATTATGTATAAAATAAATCACTTTACATGGATTATCTCATTTAGCCCTCATTTAATAATCTCATTAATCTTCACAGCAATCCCTCTAGGCAGGAGTTATTATCACCCTCTATTATGTGGTTTAGGAGATGAGCTTACAGCCATTAAGAAATTTCCCTAATGTTTACACAGTCATCAAGCAATGCAGTTGGGATTTAAATTGAGGCAATTTGAATCCACCATCCAAGCTCTTAACAATGATGCCAAGGAAACAGTGGTTGTTCATTTCAATTCTAGTTTTATGCATTACTTAATGTTGAATAGGCAATACAATTCCTGATTCAAAATGTACCAAAGGGTCTATAGTAAAACATCTCTCTCCTACCTCTGTGCCCCCCTCAGAGGCATCCAGTGTTCCCAGTTTCTTGTGTAACTTCCAGACTTATTTTGTGCCTATAGGAGCAAGTGTCTATAGATACAGTTATAGACAAGTCTATCTATCTGTATACATGCACATTCATTTCTCCCTTTCTACGCAATTGGAAGTTTCCTCTATACCTTGTTGTTGTCTTGCTGTTTTCATTTAACACTTTATTTTGGAGTGCATTCTATATTAGTATAGAATAATAATAATACAATAATAGTATAGAATATTTACTATGATTAATATTATAGAACAATATACAAGTATAGAATAATAATAATGACAAAGCAATAAGGGGCTTCCTCATTCTTTTTTTAAAATAAATTTATTTATTTAATTTTGGCTGTGTTGGGCCTTCGTTGCTACACGTGGGCTTTCTCTAGTTGTGGTGCGCAAGCTTCTCACTGCGGTGGCTTGTCTTTGCGGCAGAGCACGGGCTCCAGGCGCACGGGCTTCAGTAGTTGCAGCTTGCGGGCCCTAGAGCACAGGCTCAGTAGTTGTGGCACACGGGCTTAGTTGCTCCGCAGCAGGTGGGGTCTTCCTGGATCAGAGCTCGCACCCGTGTCCCCTGCATTGGCAGGCAGATTCTTAACCAGTGTGCCACCAGGGAAGTCTTCCTCATTCTTGTTTATGACTGCAGAAGACTCCATTGTAAGTCTGTATTATAATTAACTTCACTAGACCTCTATGCTGGGCATTCAAGTTGTCTCCAATCTTTGGCCATTACAGTGCTGTTGTGAATAACTGAATATACATGAGGAATCTGTTCCTAAAGTTTGAATTACTAGGTCAAAGTAATGTGCATTTGTGAAGCTAGGTTGTGACTAGTTAAACCTGTGACTAGTTAAAAATCATGGGGACCTTATAAAAATTATTTTTTTCTGACTATAAAAAATACATGGTAATTATGAAAAAAACTTAAATCACCCATAATTCATAAATCCAGAGATATTCACTGTTAACATGTTGGTACAATCTTCTGAGTCCCTTTTTATGTGTATGCACATACACATGTACATACCTTGGAGATCACACTATTTATCTAGGTTTTTTTGAGTTTTTACATTGAACATTATATCATAACCATTTTTTATCTTATTTAAATATTCTTTACAACTGGCATTTCATGATCGCATACTATTCCATTATAGGACCATAATTTACTTAACCCATATCCTTGATATTGGACATTTAGTTTTTTCCAATTTTTTCATATTTTAGGAAGCTCTGCAATGAATATTGCTGTATGTAAATCATTCTTTCCATCTGTCTGATTTCCTAGTCACTTTCTATTCTAATCATTAGAATCAATGACTAAAAGTAGTCTTTCCTAGTCATGTTTTATTCCAGTCATTAAGTCAATAGCTAGATATAGAAGTTAAGCTAAAGAATATCAACATTTTTAAAGTTCTTAATATATACTGTTAGTATGTACTTAATATATCCTGTCCTCCTGGTTGTACCCATTTATACTCCAACATCCTCATCTCACCACTTCCTTGGCAACATGGAGTTTTATCTTATAGGGAATTCAGCAAAAGGTGGCATCTGTTTCTTTGTTCTTATGATTATATATGTAATGCTTATTAATTATTATAAACAATTGGAAAAGAGCAAAACTTAGAACAACCCATAATCACAAAAATTTGACCTAATCACTATTAAAATGGTGTTGACTTTCTAGGCTTTCCTCTATTCAAATATTTTCGATAAAATTTTCATTAAATATGCTTCAAAACCACAAATTTTATTTTTGCCAAGTTTAAGCTAAAAATGGCATCTCTTATTTCAATTTGTCATATTTGTTGCAAATATTTTTCTCAGTTTCTTTTTTTTAATTTATTTTATTTTTGGCTGTGTTGGGTCTTCGTTGATGCACGTGGGCTTTCTCTAGTTGCAGCAAGCAGGGGCTACTCTTCGTTGTGGTGCAGGGGCTTCTCATTGCGGTGCCTTCTCTTGTTGCGGAGCATGGGCTCTAGGCGTGTGGGCTTCAGTAGTTGTGGCATGTGGGCTCAGTAGTTGTGGCTCACTGGCTGAGGTGCTCCACAGCATGTGGGATCTTCCCGGACCAGGGCCCCAACCCATGTCCCCTGCATGGCAGGTAGGTTCTTAACCACTGCACCACCAGAGAAGCCCTCGCAGTTTCTTGACTACCTTTTTTTTTTTTTTAATATTTATTTATTTATTTATTTACAGCTGTGTTGGGTCTTCGTTTCTGTGCGAGGGCTTTCTCCAGTTGCGGCAAGTGAGGGCCACTCTTCATCGCGGTGCGCGGGGCCTCTCACTATCGTGGCCTCTCTTGTTGCGGAGCACAGGCTCCAGACACGCAGGCTCAGTAATTGTGGCTCACGGGCCTACTTGCTCCGCGGCATGTGGGGTCTTCCCAGACCAGGGCTCGAACCCGTGTCCCCTGCATTGGCAGGCAGATTCTCAACCACTGCGCCACCCGAAGGGAAGCCCTTGACTACCTTTTTATTCTGTTTATGATATTCTGAATTTTTATGTGATCAGATCTAGAAATCTTTTTCTTCCATCTCCCCTATCCCCTCTAAAAACTTGCCATGGGGATAAGGGTGATAAGGTATAAAGTAACATAGAAGAGGAACAGTGTTAGGGAGCACAGGATCCTAGTTGAGATCAGCCATGTAAAGAGTATTGGCCTGCATCCATTCAACAGGCATTATTGGTAACTGCTTATCACTATGTGTGTGTCCTTAGGGGCACAGAGATGAACCAAGCATGATTCTCTCTCCAATAAGGAGATAAGATGAGCATGACCAGTGACTCGAGAGGCATCATATTCCAAGCCATCACAGGGGAGGAAACATGGCTCTAGTTCAGGAAGGGGCAGGCAAGGAAGGCTTCCTGGAGGAGAGGGCATTTGAGCTGGACCTGGATGACTGGGAAGGCGTGTGGCATGTGGATATGAGGAAAAGAAAAGATAGAACGAACTGCAGGAATTACTAAGGGTAGAAGTTGTCACATTCCTGCCGGGTTGGTGTGGGGTGGGGGCAAGAAGACACTGTTGGGAGTCCTAGGCAAACAGACCCTCCTCCTTAGAGTAGTGGGCAATTACAGGCCTTCTCGAGCTCGCAAAGGAAGAGGTGTGTTAAAACAGGTCATCACCTGGGACTTCCCTGGTGGTCCAGTGGTTAAGACTTCGCCTTCCAATGCAGGAGGTGCAGGTTCGATCCCTGGTCGGGGAGCTAAGATCCCACATGCCTCATGGCCAAATAACCAAAACACATAAACAGCAGCAATATTGTAGCAGATTCAAAAAAGACTTTAAAAAATGGTCCACATCAAAAAACATCTTAAAAACGAAAAAAAAAAAAACAGGTCATCTTCTGAGGAAGGTTTGGAATTCCAAATTGACCTGTCCATTTAATCCACATCATATCTGCAACATTAACCACTAGAATACTGTTCGAGAGTGACGTCAATCAAAGTAGAAACAGATTGAAAGGTCTTTCTTGAAGACTGGTCCTTGACGTAATACAGTTTAAATTGGAATAAGATGAGGCAGGAATTGGTAACTTTTGGGACTCTGGAGGAGGCCTCTGGACACTCTCCAGGCGTTTATGCAATGAGGCCAGTGCTTTGGCCAGTGACAGGTTCATTATAGGGCCTGACCTAATTGTCAGGGCCCTTTCGCCTTTACTCAGAATAACTCTTTCTTTTTCTGGGGAGCTGTTCCCACTCTTGAGTCTAGTCGAGTTCTGTGGGGATGGGGCTGTGACTCACTGACCAACTCCAGGATCTCAGTGATTGGTCCAAGGGTCGAGCCCTTAACCTGAATCAGAATGCTCCCCTGAGAAGCCCTGAATGGGCATGGAGAGAACGCTCGCTTCTTTCTGGTTTTGGAGCTATGGGGATCCGCCATCAACCAGGCCATTTGAAGGCATCAAGATAATGAAGACTGAGAGAAGCAGAAACAAAAGGATTTAAGAATCCATTCCCTCCGCTGAGCTGCCCTACTTCCTGAAGTCTTCCTTCCCCGCTGACACTGCCCTAGTGTCCTGCCTAGGAGTCCTCCTTTTTGGTTTAAGCTAATTTGAGTTGGCTTCCTGTCACTTTCAATCAGAAGAGTCCTGTCTGACACAAGGCGGAGTTAAAGTCTGATTCTTACATTTAATTTCAC
Organism: Mesoplodon bidens; assembly: GCF_964165515.1. Lineage (NCBI taxonomy): Eukaryota > Metazoa > Chordata > Mammalia > Artiodactyla > Ziphiidae > Mesoplodon > Mesoplodon bidens. The sequence continues at coordinate 34,662,744 of NC_138162.1, forward strand.
TGCAAAGTTCAATGTTTTTCATTTCTTCAGTATATGTGCATCAGTAGCAATATTCCAGCTTTTTAAAAATTATATAGTAATTTTTAGAGTAATGCATATTCATTGCAGAGACTTAGACTATACTGATAAGCAAAAAGAAAAGGAAATCCAGCCACTACCCTATCCCTAGAGACAGCCACTCTTAACATATTGGGATTCCCCACCCCCTCTCTGACTTTTTGCTATCATCTGTGTATCTATTTATCTATGTATGTATCTATTTATCTTGGATCTGTTTTATCTGTCTCTTTGATCTGTCATCTATCTATCTATCTATCTAAAACAGTAACAGCCAAGACAGCACTTACTATGCACCACAAATGGTCTAATTTTCCACATAATAACTCACTCTTCACAACAACCCTATGACATAGGTATTATTATCCCCAGTTTATAGATGAGAAAACTGAAGCTTAGAAAAGCACAGAAAGGTTAGAAAACACAGGTGAAACACAGAAAAGTTAGAAAACAACAGGCTTAGCTATCTAACCCCAGGACTTAAAACTGGCAAATGGTGAGGACCTGGGATTTGAATCTAGATTGTTTTGCTTCCCAATCTATATTCTTGGCCACCACAATATACTGACTTTATCTATAGTTAGAATCACACAGTAATACTATTCTGCATCCTGAGTTACTTACTTATCAAGATATCACAAGATCCTTTCTGTGTGTAGATATCTACACCGACTTTCAGAGCTACCCAGTATCCCATAACAAAAATGCACCAAACTTTATTGAGCCAGACTCAGACTGATGAGCATTGAGATTGTTTCCAAATGTTCACTATTATAAAAACATCTCACTGCAAGGACATATTTAAAACCTGTCTTGATATCATAAGACAAAACCTTTAAATTATTCCCTTAGGTCAGGTTCCCAGAAGTGGAGTTACTGGGTTGGTGGGTTTGCAAATGGTTTTATCGTTTTGACATCTGCAACCACCTACTTCTCAGAACAACTTAGGGGACTGATGACACTGTTTTTTAGTTTAGCTTGTTTTTTTTTAACAATTAAAAAATTGAGATGAAATTCACTTAACATAAAAGTCACCATCTCAAAGTGTGCAATTCAATGGTTTTTAATTTATTCACATTGTACAACCATCACCATTCTCTGATTTCAGAACATTTTCATTATCCCCCCAAAGAAACTCCGTACTCATTAGCGGTTACTCCTCATCCCCCTCCTTCCCAGCCCCTGGCAACTTCTGATGTACTTTCTGTCTCTATGAATTTGCCTTTTCTGGACAACACAAATTAATGCAATCCTACAGTATGTGACCTTTTGGGTCTGGTTTTGTTCACTTAGTGTGTTCTCAAGGTTCATCCATGTTGTAGCATGTATCAGAACTTTTTTCCTTTTTATGGCCAAATAACGTTCCCCTGTATGGCTAGACCACATTTTGTTTATCCATCTAACAGCTGATGGACAGTTGGGTGGTTTCCACCCTTAATCCTTTATGAAGAATCCTGTTATGAACTTCTTTATTTAGTTCTCGATGTTATGAAGAAAAGAGAGAGGAGAGCTTTTCCTGAGATGAGGCAGAAAGAAGATGATAAAAGAATTTGTGGGGGAGGGCTCGCCAATTTATTTAAGCAGTAAAATATAGAAATAAAGGCGTTTGGAGGTGGAGGCATCTGTGGGGAAGGGATCAGCTCTCCCTGTGCTTTTGGACAATGCCTACATAAGCCAAAATTAGAATTCCTACAAGTTCTTTGTTATTGAGGACAACCCAGATTTAATACAAGAAACAAGGGACTGCTGAAGGACTCTAACTTTTTTTATTTTAGAATGTATTTTTCTAGGCATCTCTCAGTTGTTTTTGTTTCAGGTTTCTGAGTTTTTAGGGTTAGTTTATAAATAGCACGCATACCTTTTGTTTAGAAACTTGACTTACTGGCCTTGATTACTATCAAGCCTGTTCTCATTTACACACCTCTGCCTTTGCCAGGTAGGTCTCTCACTGCAACCAAAACCATGCACCTGGTGTCTAAGGTGAAATCTAAGAGCTAAGTTCCTGGCCAGGGCCCTGAAGGTCACTCTGACCTCACACTCTGGACAGAGTCCAGACAGGTCTCCTCTGTGGGCAATGCCTTTACACATCACGTAGTTCTGTTGTATTTTTTCCTGGCTGTGTTGTGTATATTTTAAAATATTTAATCTAATTTTTCTTCTCCCCTTTCTTTTTCCTGTACTGTTTTATAGGGTATGCTGATAGCTGTCATGTACAATTTAGTCCATATAGTATAGGAAATTGAGTTAGATCATGACCCAGGAGAAAAGGAATTACTGCTGCTGTAATTGATAAACGTCCTGGTTGACCCCTCTTGGGGAAGGGTGAGCAGATTTTCAGTTGTATAAGGGATGGTCGTTCCATGTCAGGCAGGCACACTGTTACGTTTTAGAAGTATGGGAAGGGTATTAGAAGGCAGAAGGAGTGGATTATAGTGGACATTTGGTTTTGGTCATCCAGCTTCTAAATTTGGAAACACTTCTACCACACAAGGCAGAGATCCCCTCCTGCATCTCCCATTACAGACCCTGAAAATGCCACATGTTTGCATTCCAGCCTCCCTTGCAGCTAGGTTTGGGCTCATAAGCTAGGTTCCGCCAGTGAGAAGCTTCTGTCCCAGGACTCAGAGATGACAGGCAGCAGGGACTGTGTGGGTTCATTCTTTGAGGGTGGCAGCTGCAGGGGCAGCTCATCCAGTGTCCAAAGCAGGATGGGGTTCAGTGGTGTTGTGGTGTCAGCAGTTCATGCAGTAGAGTCCACAGGGACCAGTTCCGAGATCTGATCTTGACATTGATACTGGCCATACCACTTTAGAGCACCACTTACCACCCTTCCCCCTCCTGCCTGGGGTATTCCGTGTGTGTGTGTGTGTGTGTGTGTGTGTGTGTGCGCGTGTGTGTGTGTGTGGTGTGTGTGTGTGTGTGTGTGTGTGTGTGTAGCAGGAAGTGGGCAGGGGAGAGACCTTTCCTCCCTTTATTCACAATTGTCTGCTTGGCATTAAATGATGGGATGGAAGTTAAAGCCTCTGACGCATGAGGCTTATTTTCAGAAAATGTTCAGTCAGAACCTCAAGCTTGGCACTGGGTGGTAAATGAGCAGTTCTGAAAGACAACAGGAATGAGGGACCCATTTCTCAAAGTGCAAGTGAGAAGTGCATGGAGTTCCAGGTGGGGTAGAGTGTTTCAGCCTAGGCCAAAAACCCATCAAGCACTGAGGGGTTTTCTTTGGGGCTCCAGGGCAGGACAGATGACCGAATGGTTCCCTTGGTCAGTGCGAGGAAGCATGGTTGCAACTGCCGCTGGGCATAACTGGGCACAATATGGTTCATATCATCATCAATGGAGGAACAGAAATGCCAAAAATGTGAGGTTGCCCGGGAGCCACCTGGCTGAGGGGTGTGATGCATAACTCTGGAAATGCATTGGGGTGGGTACTGCTGATGGGGGCTGAAAGAGGGTATTCCCTTGCTCCTGCCCCATCCCACTACCCCACCCTCTCAGGAAGGAGAAGCGTTGTTCCCTCAGGCTGGAGGGGGCCAGGGTAATGCTGAACACTAGTAAAGAAAATCATGCATAACACCTGTGCTGAGACCACCGACCAGCAGAGGCTGACGTTCAGACCGAGGTTGGGGATCTCTCCTTAGCCCCAGTGTGCTGCCCCCTTGTGGTCTGTCTTGCTTGTGGGGCTCTAGGGGAGAGTGAGGTCTCGCGAGAGTTCAGGCAGGCAGAGGAGGGGTGGGGAAGTTCAGAACTTGGACCTCTGGTTACAGTTATGATCAAATATATGAATTCGCTGCTATGGACTGAATTGTGTCCTCCCCCAAATTCCTATGTTGAAGCTCTAACCCCCAATGTGATGGTATCAGGAGATGGGACCTTTGGAAGATATTTAGGTTTAGATAAGGTCATGAGGGGCCCCCAGGATGGGATTAGTGCCCTTATAAAAAGAAGAGACATCAGGGCTCACTCTATCACATGAGGACACCGCAAGAAGGCGGCTGTTTGCAAGCCAGGAAGAGAACTCTCACCAGGAACCGAATCTGCGGGCACCTTGATCTTGGACTTCCTGGGATCCAGAATTGTGAGAAATAAATGTCTGCTGTTTAAGCCACCCAGTCGATGGTATTTTGTTACTGCAGCCTGAGGAGACTATGACAATTGCATATTCACTCCAGATGGGCTATTTTAATAACTGGATTTGATTACAGAAATCATTTGAATGGACTAACATTCAAACAAGAGTGGCACAGAAGACATCTACTGTGGCTGTTTGCAGTGCTCAGGACCCAGAAATGTCTACACCATTTTTAAGAATAAACTTTCACGTTCAGATATAGCTGTGTGAGACTCCTCTGACTGGTTTACATGTGTCTCTAATGTTAGACCTCTGACCCAAAGAACAATCTCTTCATCTTCCCCACGCCTAGTTCTCCTTGTTTGCAGCTCCCACACCCACCCAGTTGCCCAACCTGGAAACTGGCCCCATCCTTGGCTCCTCCCTTGGTACACCCACCAGTTATCAAGCCATACTCCTTCCTCTTAAATATGTCTGGACTACGACCACCTACCTTGTCTTCACTGCCACCATTCCTCCCCAGACCTCTGCCACTGCGTCCCAACAAGTCTTCTTTGCTGGCTCTTCCTCTGTTTCGGACAATGATGTTGGAAGCCCTGGGGTAGCCTAAGGAGAAATTCTGGTGGCTTCCTCAACCATGAGAGGAATTTAGAGGCATAGGGACTAACTAGCAAAGGATACAAGGGTGGCCATAGAAGAAGAATGACCTGTATAATTTGGGGTTGGGGAATGGTGGGGATCTGGAGTTTCTAGAAAAGAGGTTAAGTTTGTTATCAAACTATTCTTATTCAAATGATTCATGTATGTAATGGATGAGTGCTGACCACGTTAGGAGCTGTCAGTGCTGTTCTTCAGGATGGTGGGTCAGTTTTGCTTAAGTGACATAATTGCACTTGTTCTTGTGTGCTGGGTCTTGAGCAGTGTTAACTCCTCATATGTCAGCCCTTCAGTAGATCTGAAGTCAAGGAATCTGTAGGGGAGGCTGTTAATTATGCCCTAATAATCATTTTCCTCTCTTCAATAATAAAACTCCTGAATTTTGGTTGGGTAGAGTGCCATCCAGAGTAAAGACTGCATTTCCTCACCCCTTTGCAGCTAGATGCACCCCTATGATCAAGTTCTGGCTAACTGTGTGTTAATCAAGTAGTCTATGGAACTTTCAGGAATTATCTTTAAAGGGAAGGGGCATTCTTTTTTTTGGTCCCTTTTCCTCTTTTCTTCTGGCTGAAACATGGATGTGATGGCTGGAGTTGGATCAGCCATTCTGGACTATGAGGTGAAGGTGTACGTTGAAGATTGGAGGGGCGTAGGTCCCAATGATCATGGAGCCATTGTACCAGCTCTGGACTCCTGTGTTTATGTGAGAAATAAACTTGTACTTTGCTCCAACCACCTTTACTTTGGCTTTTGGATTCAGAATTTGATAACTGATAATGGAATGCTGCACATAACATCTAAAACATAGTACTGGCTTAGTGGAATTGGTAGGCAGTGGATGTCAAGGATAGATATTGTCTTTTATATAATGGCTAAACATTTGATGAAATTGGATGGACCACATGCTGACAGAGGTCACGGCAATAGAGGAAATGGTGGGAGAGTGATAAAAGTGTGAATGTTGCTCCTTGTTGCTTTTCACAGTCATATAAAAGTGAGATGAACTGGGGCTAGAGCCAGACAGACTGCAGCAGAGATGGAAGGCAATCCTGCTTTACCAAGGGAGGCACTGTCTCTAGCCTGTAATCAAAATTGATTAAAATCTTGAAGCATAGAAAATGCCAACAGCCTCTGTTCTCCAAACTGCAGCTATTAAGAGCAGTGGCCTTGAAGTGGCAGCCTTAGCAGGAGACAGGCTGGGGCAGCAAGCCATTTTCAAGACTTCTCTGCTAGAAAATGCAAACCAGTAGCTCCAAAGACCAGACTGTGGGTGTTGCCTTCCCACCCAAACTTCTTGGTCAGGTGGCCCCAAAGTCGCTACCTTCAAGTTGAGAAGCACAGCCAGAGCACAGAACACCGGTCTAGACCAGATCTTCGGCTGTGGGAACTTGGTGGAATTCTATTGGCAGAGAAACCACAACCCTGGGCACCCCCCAAACTGCCCCAGGAGTAAGCAGGGCTACAAAAGCTCTGTAGCCCCACCTTGGATGTGGCGAGGGAGGTCAGTGGACAAGGAGTCCCTCCCAGAGTGGGACTGGGCTGTCAGGTGAACATCCAAGGGACTCGATGGCAGGCCAGAGGCGTCTTCATTATTCCTGCAGTGGGTAACCCCTTGCAGCAGTTTCCTGTTCTCTCTTCTTATGAATGAGTTTTCAATGGCTGTTTTCCTGTTTCTACTTCACGACTGTTTATGGGCTATGTTGGGAGAAAATAACTTGAGTGAGTTTATAGGTCATTAGACCACAAGAAGCCACCCAGAGCTGACGGAGAAGACCACAAATCACTCAAATGTGATTTTGGCTTTAGATCCATGCCATACCTGGCTGGGGTTTGAGTTGTCTACTTCAGGGACAACGTGAGACAAGAAAGGTGACACCAAAGGGTTGAGCTATGGCAGAGACCACTAATTGTCCCTCAAACCCATTCTTTCCTTGTTTCTCAGAAACAGAACTCCTGAATTTTTATTTTATTTTTTTAGAGCTCTTTTTTTTTTTTTTTGACCACACCATGTAGCTTGTGGGATCTTAGTTCCCCAACCAGTGATCGAATCCAGGCCCTCGGCAGTGAAAGCGTCGAGTCCTAAGCACTGGACCACCAGGGAATTCCCAGAACTCCTGAATTTTAGTTAGGCACATGGCTTCTTGGAATAAAAACTATCTTTCCCAGACTCCCTTGTGGTAGGTATGGCCCTGTAAGTTCGGATTGATGAGACGCACAACATTCACATGACACGCCCTAAGGGAAGGGTCTTGCTTTTCTCCTCCTCTCTCCTCCATTCTGCCTGCTAGAATGTGAACACGACTGGAGCTGCCATCGCGGACCTCAATGTACAAGCTGCATACTGGGAATGGCCAAGTAACAAGTCAGAAGGAACCTGAGACGCTAGGGATCATGCAGCCACCTGGCAGCCCTGCATGGGAGAGGGTAAAGAAACCTCTACTTTGTGTAAGCTACTGTTGTCATGACAGCTGAATCTAATTCTGATCTAGAACTTGCCACAGAAGGTCAAGGCTGTCCATGGTCATCCTTCACCAAGGGAAGGTGGAGATGGCAGAGAGCACTCTCCTCCAAGAGAGTTAACATTTACTTAAAAAAAAAAGCAAACAAGATGAGAAAACATTTCCAGAAATCAAGACATCAGAATAAAAATGTCAACACACAATAACAGTGTTGCATAGCTTGAATGTTTTTATATTGATCAAATTGTTTTTCAGTAGAGTCACTGAAAGAACAGGTCAGAATGAAAAACACTCCAAATTTACAGACAAAATATTGCTAATCAATTAAGATACTTTTCAAAACTACATGACAACACAAAACCCTTGGTTGCTCCAGACGGAACGTGAGTTATAGAGATGCCGGGCAGCCCGGCCATCGGACTCCCTCCCTGCTTGGTTTCCCAGGCTGAGGTCAGAGTCTTCGCCAAGGTCTGAGGGACCAGCTCTTGGAGACAAGTTCCAGAAACATGATACATGTCTCTCCAGTAGCTTACTGGAGGTTTTGGTTTAGGATTAACCTTGACTCTCTGGAACAGACTCCCAGAATGGCAGATGTTGAAAAAAAACCAGAGCTTGTCCCCTCGAGCCCAAACTCCCCCTTTTACTTAGAAGGAAAGTGAGGGCTGAGGGCGACACATCTTGTCTAAGTCTAATCTAGACCCACGTCCTGCCTCTGCCCACCCTTTCCCATTGACGCTGTCTCTTCGTTGCCTCCGGTTCTATGATAACTTCTACGAGGAACAAAAAACATCAACCAGCAACTTTGCAGCAACAGCATCTATGCTAATCTCAAAGCAAACTGAAGTATAAGTTACTGTGGTAGGAACTAAAGACCAGCCCAAGTTTGTGATCCAACCCTCCCCGCTCCTCCCCCAACCAAATTGAGTTGGATCTCTTTTTCTGGAAACTCAAAACACCTAGTGCAGGCTCTCTGGAGTGACACCAGGAAGGATCTCCCATTTTATGTCTGCACATCGACGAGTCTAATTATATCTTCCGAGAGTGCCAGAACACAGCATGTAAATGTCTTCTCCATTCATACCCCAATTTCCCAGGCAAAATGTTTATCCTGATTTTGATGACGTTCTTCACTTAGGGCTAAAACGGGCTTCTTAGGTATAATTGCTTAAGTGTATAAGGTGATGAAGCAGGAATCTTGAACTCCACAAATTAATTGGTAGCATCTGTAGTATCTACTTGCACATTTTATTCCTTTCGATAACTCTCTTGTCTTGTTCTTCCCCAGGATTTCATGGATTTTGTTCCTGGTAACATCTGCTGAGTCTGAACTACTGGTCCGCACAGTGGCAGAAAAAGGCTGGTTGCAACCTTCGGTAAACTTTTTGGAAATTGATGTAAAATAATGGCAGCATTTCCTCAACCATATGAAACAATTTGTTTCTTAAAAAAATAATAAAACGTAATAAATCTCCAAACTCATTTAGACTTCACAAGCTTTTTACACACAGGGTGAGGATGCCTTTTTATCAAATGGCGATGATTTGCTCAATATCCTGATGGCATTTAAATTTACTTCAGCTTTCCCTCTTTTTTGGTGCCTGGCTGATCGAATGTTCTGAGTCCAGAAGTACTTGTATGATACTCCTTTGTGCCCTTGGTTCTCTTGAGAAGAAAAGCGATTTTCTCTTACAAAAACCCAGCTGATTCTACTTCTGTTTCATGGATTTGGGGGCTAGTCACTGATAAATTAACTTTTCAAAGTAATTCATCCAGAGCAGTGTCAGATTCCAGCTGATGAAAATTTTAATAGCATCATCTTATTCAATCCTCATATTCAACCCAAAGTCCTCAGTATTATTTATTTCTCCTATTTTAGAGATGAGAAAATGGAGGTAAAGCTCATAAGTGACTAGGCCTAGGGCTAGCTGTTGAGTGGAATCAGAAACCAAATCCTGTACCCCTTAGCTCCAAACTCTGCTGCTACACTCTGCTAGCCTGGCATTACGCTGACAAGGATGGGGCTTCGGTGTCTCCTGTTGCACAGTATGGCTCATGACACGGCACAGCACCTTCCTCCACCCTGGTCATTTAACAGTAAAACATCGGTGGGGAAAAGATGTAAAGAAGGCGGTAAATATGCTCGGTCTGGAGACAACCTTTAGAAACCTGGCCCCTACGGTAAAGGTTTTTACCCAGTTTATGACCAGGAAACGACTCAACTAGTCCAGTTTGCTAAACATCAAAACGGCCTCATTTCAGTGCACTATAACATGAAACCATCCTTTTTCTATAAATCCCGTTAAGAAATTGGACACTTAGCTGTTTCTTCTGGATACATAAAACCACTATTTCAAAATACCACTTTAGAATGTTTACGTAATTTATTTTCCTTAAATAATAATTTGCTACAATCCTGTCACAAATTTAAAAAAAAATTAACATAGTATTAACAAAGGCAGAATTCTTTAGGACAATCAAAATCATGGTGTACTTAGAATAAATTAACATCAAATTGTGTTTATATTCAGATAGTCTGATCCTCTCCTTTGAAATGAAACGAAGACCATTGTAACTAAGAGTGAATGCACACATTTGTTCTTCTATACAGAGACTCATTCTTTATATAAACTCAACTGTAATTTGAATCAAGTTAGGAATCCCGAGAAACACTCACCCGTGGGAACACACACAACACACAGACACACACACACCTCCACAGGCAACCCTCTAGAAGCTGGGTTTCCCATGGCTCAACGACTATATCTTTTCGCAGAAGGGCCAAAGATTCTCAATATTTAGGTGATATCCCATCTCCCCTCAGGAAAATTGTAATGTTTCAAGTGTAATAGCTCGAAGTAGCAGCAATCCATGTCTTAGATTCAGTAGTGGATGATTCCAGTCCTGGGTGCTGAGTGTACAGCAAGAGGAAAGCAGAGGCAAGAGGCACCTGCTCCAAAAACGAACATGTGGGACAACACTGGGAGTCCTTGTTCTCAGAGTCTCAACTGAAAACTCACTCGAAACCTGCACTGCCCGGTTCAGGCACTGGTGTGAACCTGAGGAGGGTCACTAATGCAGGGAGAAGGCAGGGCATTTGGACACGATTCTCAGAAACATGAATATTGGAAATGGCAGGGAGATGGGACCAAGGAAGGGAGGGCAGAAAAGGCACCGCTTGCCCCTCGGCCTGACACCCCACCCCCTGCCGTTCAGTACATTCATGGGGTTTCTCATTAGCATCAGGGCAGGTGAACACTGACTGTTCCAGCTCCACCCAGACACAAGGAAAGCTCAGCCCTTAGTCCTATACACATATACACACAACTCATCCAAGCAACTCTGAACAGCCACACCATCTCGTTTCTGGGAGGTCAACAGGGCTGCTGGCGTCCCCTCTCAATTGCCCAAGGATGGTTTACAGGAATATGGAGACGGAGAAGGAGGGAGGCATTAGGACAGGCCCCAAACTGAGATCCCCTTCTGCTTATTTCTCTCCGGAGGAGGTGCAGGCCTAAATGATGCTATAACTGCATGCGTTATCTACACAGTTCCTATGTACACGATACCTTTTTCTTTTAATAGAAATTTAAAGTGCCTGGGTTCAAATATGCTCATTCCTTTCCCAGAGCCTACAAATTCCTCTTGCTGCTTCCAGAGAGAAGGAGGACGCCCTTGGGAAAGAGGAATGAACGTCTTCACAGTCATCTTAACTGGGATCCAGCATTTGGACTAAGCCTTCTTCATAAACACGAAGAATCGCTTCACACACAAACTTGTACTGGCTCTGGAAAGGAACAGAAAGCTGTCAAGCTGGCCAGCAGCTCCACAAATGCTGCATCAGACCACAGACACAGTTATTCTTTCACCTCACTCATAAGCACCCTGAGCTCCAGCTCTGGCCGAGCCAGGCCCTGGGCTACATCAGGGACATGGTGTGGAGAAGACACACCTACCTGTGAGCTCACTACGTGATGAGGGCTGGGCACCGTGGCATGGAAACACGGCAGAGGGAGGGACCGGCAGTCTCGGGGAGTCAGGGAGGGACACAGGTTGCTGCAGGGTGGCCGTTCCAATGTACACACCAGTGTACGTTGAAATGAAAGGGTGGTCCGTTCAGAGGAGCATAGCCAGGGCTCACGCTCCCAGCCCAGGACAGCTGGTGGTAGCGGGGCTGGTAGGAAGGTGGCACGGGTGGGCTGGGACCTGGCTGCAGAAGGCCTTGCACTGAGATAAGGAGTCTGGATTTTGTCTTCCAAAGGAAAGCCACCGAAAGCTGCTCTACAGGGTAAGCTTCTTTATATTAACAAACACCTAAGAGACTTATCTGACTGATGTGTTCTGGGTGACAAGAAAGCATTCAGACTGAGCTGCACCAGCCAGGAAAATGTGCCCAGAAGATGCACTTTAAACATTCTTTAACTAGCAATGAGGTCTTCCATACCACAAAACAGGGCAGAGAACCTGATTTTTTTTTTTCTTAACCAGGTTTCCTGGGTGCACATGAATTTAAAACAAGAGCTCACCATCGTTAGAGAAATCTTATGAGCTTGGTCCATGAGTCCGTGAGGACACAGAGCTGAGGGCAAGCCCCACTCCCTTCTTTGCTAACTTCTCCTCATCCATTGGGGGGTATGGCCTTGGAGGCCATTCCTCCAGAAAGCCTTGACTTTCCAAAGTCAGCTTTTGATACTCTCCCTGAGTTCTTAGACTCCCTTTGGACTTCGCCCACTGCTGCTGAGATTTATAGTCAAGTGCTCCAGTTCTACTAGATATAAGCTCAGGTCCCTCCTGCTCATGCAATTATCTGTTGAATGGATGAATGAATGAATATGGGATAGTCCTTATTTTGCAGATGGGGAAACTGAGGCTTAGAGAAAGGCTAAGGCACTATTCAAAGGTTGCCCAGTATGTGGGGGAGTGTGAATCATGAACTTTCCATGCCACCCCACTGCCCCTGTTGTAGCTCTGGGGGAAGCCACAATATTTCCTCTTGTGGACACGTGCAGTGCCAGGTACCCAGGCGTGACGTGGGAGAGAGCCCAGAAGAGGAGAGAGTAGGGCCATGTGAGACATCTGCTGAGCCAAAAGGCTCACCCAGGAACAGGTGGGTGGGGTGAAACCCTCAGGTGACCTTGCTTACTTCTGATGGACAGACACATGATGGGTCAGTGGCTCGACAATGCAGAGTGCAACCGGGGCTGCTCCCTGGCCAAGCGGCTGGCAGGAAACAAACCGCGAGGCAGCAGAAGTGGAGGGTAGCGAGGGGCAGAGCTCGGATGGGGTGGGTGTTGGAACTGCTCAGCCCCTGACAAGCTCTGTGACCGTGGGCAAGTGACTCGGTCCCTTGGAGCCTTGGTCTCTCGACCTGCAAAAGCCCTTCGTGCAGGCCTGGCCATCGTTAGTATTTTTATTACTGGATTTCTACTCACTGACGTCTGCACCATCATGGCACGCTGGTCTCGCATTTTCCGAACAATATCCAGTGGGTAAACGGGCAGGTTCCTCTCGATCAGGCACATGGATGTTTCCATGGTGACCAACACACCGGTTCGACCTATCCCAGCACTGGGGGGAAAGGAGCAGAGACGGGATTTGCTCAGATAGCATTTCTGCACAGCCCAGCTCGGCTCCTTGCCAGTTCCCACGTTTACTCAGAGGGAGCTTTCCTCCTCTGACCTTCAAAGAACACAAAACACACGCTCAAGGTGTGCTCTTGAACAGACTGGGGGCTTAAAAACCAACGGGGAGAAACCCGCCTTTCCGTGCAAACTCCGCCCCCCATCTTATGCGCATCTACTGTGAGGTCAGTCAGCTGGGAACAGAGGGAAAGATGAGGGAGGGAGTTCGTTCTCCAGTTCTGCGCTGCAACCACAAGCCTGTCCAAATCTTTTGACATTGTGAAGAAAGAAAGCAAATAGAGCTTTGTAAAAAGCATTATCTAGTCTTGTGGGATTTAGGTGGGCTTGATGCCTGCCAACTTTCTCCAGGCCTTTCCCAAGGAGTATGAGTATTAAAAAAAATAAAGCCAACAAGCCACAGTACCTGCAGTGGACTAGGATGGGTTCACCTTCCACTCTCAGGGACCTCACATAGTTTACAAATTCCAGAAAGTCCGAGGAGTCATCGGGAACGCCGTGGTCTGGCCATGCCACGTACTGGAGATGCGTCACGGTGTGCTCCTCTCCGGTCTGCGAAGAGACAGAGTGGCCTGGCTGAGTTACCTGGATGGTGGGCAGGTGGGCAGGAGGACCCTGGCCCTGCTCTGGCCTCCAGCCAGGGAGCTCCCGTCTCAGGACACTCTTCTGCCACTGGGTACCACCCTGCCATGGCCACTGCCAACTCCTGGCCACCCGCCTTCCATACGCTCCCAAACACCCACTCTCGAGGGTTCCGCTGGGCCCACCTCCTGCCCTATGTCTCCTCCACCACTTCTGCCCACAGTGATCTCTTCCCGTTTGCTCCTATAGTACTTACGATTAGGGCCACCCACATTGGCTCTTTTTTTTTATGGTCAAAATACACATAACAAGAAGTCTACCATGTTAAACATTATGTGCAATTCTTTCCAGAACCTTTTCATCTCCCCAAACTGAAACACTGTGCCTGTTCAACACTAACTTCACTCCCCAGCCATGCAGCCCTGGCAACCACCATCCTGCTTTCCGTCTCTGTGAAATGACTTCTCCAGGTACCTCACATAAGAGAAGTCCCACGGTATTTGACCTTTTGGGTCTGGCTTCTTCCACTCAGCATTAATGTCTTCGAGGTTCAACCATGCGGTAGCATGTGTCAGAACTTCCTTCTTTGTAAAGGGGGACTAGGATTCCACTGTATGAATACACCACATTCTGTTTATCCATTTATCTGTCAGTGGACACTTGGGCTGTTTCCACCTGAAATATGCTGCTGTGGACACGGGTGATGGCTCTTTTCCAGGCTGTCGGTACATCTACTGAAATGCCCACCAGGTGACAACACAGACTGACCTAGAAGTAGGGCGCTAACCGGGTCCCCGGTGGATGCTGATTCAGCACCTGCCTCTAACCCGTGCCCTCTCCTGGACCACTCGCCGCCCATGCAATGCTCACCTCGGTGTTCGTGACCAGCATTTCCCGGAACACATAAGCGATAGTGCAGTCCTCTGACCGACAGCGGATGTGAAAGCTGCCGTGTTCCATGACCTCGGGAGGATAGGGCCAGTACTGGTGGCATTTGGTCTGCAAGGGAACCAGCGGGTAGGGGTTAGGTTCGGCTGTGCAGCGGTCCTCGTGGCGGTTAACTGGGCAGACGGGATGGATGTTTGGCCAGAGCCCTCTCACTCGCACCAGGTACTCAGAGCTGCTGGGAGAAGAGAGATGCAGGCGAGGCCACTCTTGTGCTGTGTCTGTTTTCTGAGGGTGGGCGGGGAACCTCCCTTCCTCCTCTGGGGAGCTGGGGAGGGGTGGGGAGGTCAACCCGCCAGGGGCCAGGCCACAGCTCTCACTCCAGCTGGAGCTGGAATTTGAGCACACAGACTTTTCTTCTTCATCACCAGGGTCCAACTGCTGGAGAAACAGGAGAGCCTCCGACATGGGGCCTCCACTTAGGAGCGACCTCTACCCGACACCCCCATCCGTGGCCCCTTCTCTGCTCTCAACACCCCTTTCTACCTCATCCCCCCTTCGGCGTCCACTCCTCACCCCCTTGAGGTGGAACTCCTCAAGGCATAGCCGCTAAGAGCACACATCTGGGAGCCAGACCGACGTCTGCTACGACCATTTTCTCCTCCACGGTGAGTCCTATGACCTTGAACCTGCTACTACTTAAGCTCTCTGATTTTCACATTCTTCACCTGAAAGACAGGCCAGCACCTGCTTCCCAGATGGTGACAGAGGCTGGAGAGGATGGTGTGCAGTGCCAGGCTCACTGCGGGGGGGCAGGTCAGCGGTGACGGTGGCCGTTATCACCACTGCTGCCGCAGGCCCCACCAGTGCTTTCGTATACGACTCCTACGGAGCTGACACGCGCCAGACAGCAGAGGAGGAAACCCGGGCTGAGCAGGATTAAGTGGGCTGCCCCAGGTCCAGGGCTGCTATGGCTCCCCACGGCCCCTCCGGTTTTCTCTTCCCCCTTCCAAATCCTGAAACCTGTTCCCTAGCAGTCTCACTCCTGCCTCTGGCCTCGAAGCGAAGCTCAGGGCCAAGCTGCCTATCCCATCACAGATCCATCAAGTCAAATTCTGACTCGTTCAAAAAAAATTTTCTCTCCAAGCCTACAGCTACATCAACTTGGGTAAAAATTACATTTACTTACAGCTGAGAGGGGGTATAAACCAAAAGATGCACGTAATTTAAAAGAGCTTTTCTATTCGTATTTTCAAACATCACAGTGAATATGTGAAATTAAAGCATGCTGCTGAAAAGGCGGCGTTAAGAGTTTACTTGTAAACCTTAAACCTGGGTATTTTGGTTAGTGGCTGCTTCCCAGCTTCTCCAAGACACGAAGGACTGCTGTCCATAGAACCCAAGGCAGAGCCAACACCCAGCAGGCCTGCATCTGCTTCCTCATCTGTGAGGGTGTAGCTGTCTGCTGCAGGCTCCCAAGAGTCCTGCCCACAGGGCAGCTGATGGCAAGCTTCGCTCTGAAGTGACGAGCCCGTGCAGGGCTGAGCCACAAACACCTCTATTTCCAGAGACTCCCAGTGAATCTGACCAGAATTGGACTCTCTTTACTCCTTGATCAAATTTAGATTTTAGGTCTACTTGGACCTCTAAGCACTGGGGGTGTAGGGGACAGAACAAGAAGTTTGTGCACATCCTGGGTTTCCCTCCTGGTTGATAAGTTCCACTAACTTGCAATCCCGGGCAAGGTACTTCGCTTCTCTGAACCTCAGTTTTGGCTGTGCTGTGCGGCTGGCAGGATCTTAGTTCCAAGGATCGAACCCAGACCCCTTGCAGTGGAAGCTCGGAGCCCTAACCACTGCACTGCCAGGGGATTCCCTAATGCCTATTATCTGTTGATCAGTATATGCTAAGCACTAAATGGTGCTTTTTATGGACATTATTTTATCTGGGTCTCCAAACAATCTTATGAGGTAGATACCGTCATGGTCTCTGTTTTGCATAAGAGTAAACTGAGGCTCAGAGAGTGAATCCACTTGTGTCAGATCCTACATAAAGGAAATGGAGCGTATATAGATGTAAAAAATAATTTTTCCCCTCAAAGAAACATTCTTGATGGGAGGGGAAGGAGAAGACCCTTTCAATAGAAAGACTATTTCCTCTTGGAGGAACCACATGGACCTGAAGGGAGAACACAATGGAAAATGTTTTAGGTCGGAATGAAAAGCGGGAGAAATGAAAGCTATTCTGTGGCAGGAGCGCCCCACTGACCACTGGCCTCTGGGCAAGGCTCCCAGAACCTACAGACCTGAGCACAGCACAGAGCGGCGACGGGAACCCTGCCAGCTATACGCCTGTGGGGAGGCTCACTCCGCAAAATGCAGAATATGGGAGAAAGCAAACGGGACATGCCGAGAACTTCATCTCTCAGAACAAGTAGGGGACAGAGCTGCTGGCCTGGAGTGACTGACTCCTAATCAGGAGGAACTCAGGGGGGTGGCGAGGACCAGATAAGGGACCTCAGGATAAAGGGCTCAGGTCACCTGAGGGCTTGTAACAGGAGAGGGAGGAAACGCGTAGCCTGGATTTGAGAACAGGTTTCCAACCATTGACAAACAACAGAGGTAAGTTCCCAGGGCCAGAGATTACGAAGGGAATGCTCTGACTCGTGGGAGATGGGAATCTCTAACCCGATGGAACCAGCCGGAAGGGGTTCCATTAGGAAGAAAGGGCTGGGAAACCAACCAACCCACCAGGTTACATGGAGACCTTGGAGGAGCTCAGGTTCAGAGCGGACTCCAATCAGGACGAAACAGGAGGGGCAGGACCTACAAGGGCAGCCGGTGGAAGTGAGGCCTCCTGGATGGAAGAAAGGGCCTTTTCTCCTGAGCTGGAACAGGCAGAATGAGGGGAGGAAGGGACTGCCATCGGGGCAGGTGTCTGTCACTAACCACACCTGCTGGCGCTCTCTTTTCTCCAACGAGAACAATGACCTTGCAGCTGGGAAGGGCCGAGCCAACTTTGAAGGGGAAGGAGCAGCCCAACACAGGTGAGCAGAGCTCCTGGCTGCCCCATGGGTTCAGGTGTTGGCTCGTAGGAGTTGCAGCACCACTGAAAGACCTCATGAGCTCGGAGAGTAGCACCTCCATGGACAGTTTCTGAGAAAACCTGGAGTATCCAGGTTCTCCAAAGTCACAGAACAGGCAGGCAAACAGGGCACAGTTTCATATGGGGAGATTCTGGAGACAACAAGGCCGATGTCTTGTCATCTATAACATACCACAACGGCCCAGATCAAGGCCTGCAAAGTGTGGGATTTGGTAGGAGGCTAGGAGGAGATGGGGTCTGTATTAAACGGCATAGAACCACACGGTGGGAAAGTGGTTTTTTCCATGTATGCCGTAGAGAGTTTCTCAGTTGGAGTCTAGGATAGCTTTAACATTATCTCCCTAGTACTTTAACTCTCTTTTTAGGAGTCAGCACATGAGCCTGTGGGCAAGCACGTCTTGGGTTCACAGCCTGGAAGGCAAGAAAATTTATTTAAACACATTGTCTTGTGGTTTTTGCATTTTTACACATACCTTCTTTATATGGCAAGTGATACTGGGCTTCCATTTAAGATATATCTTTCAAAGGAAATTTTTTAAAGCAAGAAAAGGTGAGCCAATTTGAAGAAGAAGAATAAATAATACTACAGTAATAGTACAGTCCCGGCAACAATTAAGGTGTACCCAAACTACTACTACTGCTAGCTAGCATCTGTATAATATTTACTGTGTGCCAAGCACTGTTCCAAGAAAGCTGCCTGTATTAACTCATTCAGTTACTCCACAAATCGACGATCAGTGTCATTATTATTCCGTTTTACGGAGAGGTTCTGCAGGTTTCCTAAGCCACACAGGTAGGAAGTAACCGAGCAGGGATTTGAATTCAGGAAGCATGGCCCTAGTATCTGCCCTCTTACCCAGGACACCACGGAACAAGATGAGTGCAGGCGCTCCAGAAAAAGAGAGAGGACAGGATAGGACTGTGAGCCAGCTGGAGTTCCCTAAGTTCAAAAAAGGTCCCAGTAATTTCACTGCCTTTCCAAAACAAGATTAGAAGATCACACATGCATACAAAAACAGAACATAAACAAAAATTAAAAATAGGCAAAAACAAGATTTCCAGACAAGGAGATCAGGTGATGCCATAGACCTGCTGCCTTGTGATTTCAGCAAAGCTTCTGAGAGTTCTCACGGTAACCAGGTAGGCAAGAAGGAGAGATGGCCAGGGCTGGAAGCAGAGCTGAGAGAATGAGCAACTGCTCCCCGAAGAGTGCCCTCAACGTCTCTGACTCACAGTATTCTAGAAGGAGCTTTCTACTGCTTCTTGAGGGCCTTTACATTTTTAAATGGTGACTTATGTGAAGAGAATAGATTCTGATCGAGACTGTGAGTGACAAGAAGCTAAGAGTGAGAGCCAGCACAGAGAATGACAGATGGAAAGCCCAAGGAGCCCAAGTGCACGCAAAAGGCCAGATCTGATGGCTCATCCTCCCAGGGATGATAATCATGGCCACACAGACACATAATAGCTAATGTTTGCTGGACACCTGCGACAGGCAGCTCTGTAAGCTTTTCATATATACTGTCTTAGTCTTCACAAACCCTCCAAGGTGGCACTACTATCTGCAGTTTATATTCAGGGAAGCTGAGGGTCAGAGAGGTTAAATAACTTGCTCAAGAAGAACGTGCTCTGAACCCAGATCGTCTGGCTCCAGAGCCCCACCAGCGTGCTGCATGTAGGTTTCAGGAGTCAAATGCTTGAGTACAAAATGGGGAAACTGGCTAACAGCACCACTGAGACAAAGACCAGACAATTTTTGCTGACCACCACCTTAATGGAAGTCGAGGATTATTTTCACATATCTGGAAGGGCATTGCATAGAAGAGAAGGGTAACTTATTACTGAGTCTGCCAGGTAAGAGAAGCAGGTGGGGTGGTGGTTCAAAGTGATGTGGATTTCAGCGTGTTGTAAAGAGGGATTTTAAAAAAAATCAGAGCCGAATACTCATGGATGGACCCTGGAAGTGTTTTAGCCAAGGTGGGGAGCCATCTGCCTGGGACAACCTGTGTGAAAGCCCTCTGCAATCCACAGGTCTCTCTAGAAATAGTAGGAATACTTATTTTGCTGTTTTGGGTGAGAGGGTAGCCTGATCTCCTCAAACATACTATCCATTCTAATCCTGTATTCTGACTTTCAGCACAGCTCAATTTGGCATTCTGAAATTCAAAATTCATTCAAAATAGGTGGTTCAAAATCAATTTATATTTGATTCTGGAATGTGTTTCTGGATAAACGTTTCATAATGAAGATACCCAGATGCAGGCAGAAGTTAGAGAACTCATGCTACACAGTATCCCTTGCACACTGACTTCTGTTATATAATCAGCGATCTGTTCCTATGGAAAATGCACGTCAGGCTGAGCACAGCAGAGTGCCCATCACTCTCCCTTCTTACCTCTTTTTTGCATCAGGTTTTGCTGCAACACAAGCAGAGGTTGACAGAGGTAATTTCTTCTACTTTTTATGGCCATTGTGAACCTGGCACTCATATTGCTCTTCTCAGGACCAGCACTTGTCCTGGGTGGGTAAGGCCACAGCTAAAACAGGGGTTCTGGGACAGGTAAGGCAAGGTGAAGAGGCTTCCTGCTTGTTATAATGGATCGGAGGCAGGAATGGGAGGGGCTGTCTGATCACTCCTTAGCTTGGAAAGGCCAGGGAGTGGGCAGGAAGAGTGCTGAGCTTCCAGTCACTGCAGGTGTCCATCAGTAGCTTTGTACAGGAGATTTATGGGTCACATAGGGGCTGGACCGGGTGACATTTCATTAAGACCTTTTCCAGCTCTGAAATTCACGTTCTGCAGAGCACAGTGTGACACGCACACTTCTGAATTGGAAATCAAGCCACTTACCCGCCCTCGCTCTGTTAGAGTGGTCAACATGACGATGAGTGACAACTTCTGATCCCAGACTACCTGCCAAAATTGTGCACAGGTATGTGGCAGGGGTCCCTGAGCGGCAATGTACTTGTTCACAAGGTTAGCAGCAGGAACTTCCATCTGGCAAGAGATTGTTAAGGCATCAGAATCTGTTACTGCCACAAGGTGGACAGGGAACTGGATCTTACATTCTTTCAGTTAGTGACTGTCATCACACCAGAATAACATCTCTATCAATTTTCGGCCAATAAGAATAATCAAAGAAAAAGCTACTCTCAAAAATGCTTCAGGGCTTCCCTGATGGCGCAGTGGTTGAGAGTCTGCCTGCCGATGCAGGGGACACGGGTTCGTGCCCCGGTCTGGGAAGATCCCACGTGCCGCGGAGCGGCTGGGCCCGTGAGCCATGGCCGCTGAACCTGCGCATCCGGAGCCTGTGCTCCGCAACGGGAGAGGCCACAGCAGTGAGAGGCCCGCGTACCGCAAAAAAAAATGCTTCGAAGGGACTTCCCTGGCGGTTCAGTGGTTAAGACTTCACACTTCCACTGCAGGGTGCGCAGGTTCGACCCCTGGTCTGGGAACTAAGATCCCACAAGCCATGCAGCCAAAAAAAAAAAAAAGGCTTCAAAGGTATTTAACAATAATACTAGCATTAGATATTTAAGATAAAACTATATGATAGTCAATAGGCGATAATCAGAAGTGGACCTACGAGATGGAAGAGTTTAAATGACCTTCACCGCTGTATCCTAAATATAATCAATATTGGGTAACTGCATTTTCAGCAACGCATGCCAATCCTCACACTCACATCTTTCCCTATGCAGGGTTTTCTATCAAAATATTTATTTTCTTTGAAGCATAAGCCATACAGGCTTATGCCACCAACTGTTGTTCCACTTGCTTTCTGCATGGCTGCCAATGTTTGTGCCACTGAGTTGATCAGTCTCCCTCCCAGCCCCAGCTTTACTGAGGTATAACTGACAAATAAAAATGGTATATATTTAAGGTGTACAACATGATGGTTTGACATATGTATACACTGTGAAGTGATTCCTAGAGTCAAGTTCATGAACACATCACCTCACATAGTTACCATCTGAGTTGATTAATGCTGGATGTCAAAATGTTTTCAACTGTCCTCAGTGTCCTCTCCCACCCTGATCTCCTTTTACTTCTAAACTAAGTCTTTTCTATGAAAGAACACTCAGAACTGGCTGAGCTTTGGAGTGGCACTGTGATTCACTCATTCTTAGATGGGAAAGGTAAATGGAGGTGCCTAACTCATGGTTTGGTTGGTGCTTGGGTTAAGGGCTTCCTCAGCCCTGGTCTCAGCCAGTCCCCACCCCAGGACTGCATGGTCTTAGCAGCCCCACCATTTCTGATGCTCTGCTTGCAGGACACCAGGAATGTTGAAGTGAGGGTCAATGAATCCCACAGATGCTTTTGAATAAGTGGAATCACTGATCAGACCCATTCTTGCTGGTAGTTCTTGATATCATGCTATAACCTGAGAACTTGAAAAGTCATCTGTTCATTTAGATCAGAGGTTGGTAAGCTATGGGCTGAAGGCCAAATTTAGCTGCCACTTTGCAAGCCTAAGGTGTTTTTTTGTGTTTTCACATGGTTGCATTTTAGACGGCTATATAAGTACCTAATTAATATCCTCAACTTTGTCTCTTGGCTTGCAGAGACCAAAATACTTATTGTCTGGCCCTCTACAGACGAAGTGTGCTGACCCCTGGTTTAGATAAAGAAACTGAGGTTCAGAGAGGCTAAGTTGCCCAAGACGCATTTTCAGAGTGAAATGAATGTTTTCCCCACAACGTGTGTAATCTTTTACCTTTTATTTTTGGGTTATATGCCCAGAGGTGGTTTTATTTTTCTTATTTTTAGGCAGGATGTAAGGACATGGGGGAAAAACACAGAAAGTTACAAACATACCAATGGCCAAAACAACAGAACACCTAAATGTCTGCAGTTGAGGACAGAAGGCATGTGGATGATGGAGTCAGAGACAGAGAATCTGAGTTTTTGTCTCACCTTCCGTTAGCTTTGTGACTTTTCAAATTATTAAATGTCTCTGAACCTTAGTTTCATCCTCTGTAAAATGAGACTATTTTGCCTTCCCTCAATGGCTGCTGTGGTGACGAAATGAGGGAGTGAATGGGAAAGCACTTTGCCAACTGCAAAGCACCTCACACACCACTGTCATGCTTGTTGCAGTGATTAATGTGCTTTTTCTCATGATCCAGATTTTTAACTTACGTTCACGTAACTTGCATTAATATAATCTTCGTTTCTCTGCAATAATACCCGGGTGGTGTCATCTGTGGGGAGAGCAAGACATTTACTGATTATTCCTAGTGTTATTTTTATCGCACCGAGTAAACAAGAGTTCAGTTCCCAGCCCCATCTGCAGCTCTCGCCTCATTAGCATAAACACTATTTCCCAACTGTTCAGAGTTTGAAATGGCTGCAGTAAAGACGGTGGTGTTTACAGACACACTGAAAATCGTTCCAGAATACCAGACAATCTGTTTTAAAAAGGGAAACATTATCTCAGTGTGCGTGTGGCGGCGGGGAGGAGGTATTCACGCTGGATACTCACAAGGCAGTACATCTTTATATCGGTTTTTGTCCAAATTTTGAGGCAGCTTTGCAAATGTGATGGCCAAACCGGGCTTCTTTCTGTAGAGTTGCTAAATGACAAATAGAGAAGTAAAAAAACAAAAAAAAACATTGCAAAAAACAGCTATGGAGAGAGTGTGGAAACATACTTCATCAGTAAAGTTTACCAGTCACAGCACCAAAATCTTAACATTTAACAGTGATTTCATATATTAAGAGAAAAATCTTCCCAATAAGAAATTCTACAATCCCATGAGAAACTGACTAAATTCTTCAATAATTTTTTTTTAACATGACGATCTTTGAGGAAAAGTCATAAGAAGGGGTGTGAGTCACAGATTAATGAATCACGGTAAGTAAAACCTCATTTTTATGACAATTATTTGACAAGAGCTAAAAGCAAGTAGAGAAAAAGAAAGAATTCTGACTAAAAATTAAATGGAAATCATTTACATTAGTCTAAAAACACTTCCCTCTAATTTAATGGAGTGAATCATATTCTTTGCTAAGAACAAGAGCATTGCATTTCATTCATTTCAGAAGTATACTTCCACAGTAAAAACATTCATTCCAATACATAGTAAACTTCATTTAAACATTCATTTAAAGAGGTATTTCCCTATACATGCAATCATTAGTAATTCAGTTAAAACCATCTTTGCATATTTACAAGCACATATTAGACACATCCGTACTGAACCTGATGTGATGCTGACAACAGCTCTGTGAGAGGTATTAATAGTATTCTTATTTTGTAAGTGAGAGGCAGAGATTAAATGCTTTGCTCAAGATTAAAACCAGAGGCTGAACTCAGATCTGACGGCAATGCTTGAGTATTTTTCTTTGAAGTGACATTTTATTGAGGTATGACTGACATGTAAAAAGTGGTATATAGTTAACGTACAACTCGACGAGTTTGGGGATAAGTATACGCCCATAAAACCATCACCACCATAAAGGTGTAAGATACATCCATCCCCTCTCAAAGTTTCCCCTTGCACTTTTGAGTTTTCTTTTCTATACAACTGTGTCCCCCACTTCAAACTAGAGTGTGAAACACTATTCACCAGTGGTTTTTAGTTAACTTTATGGGAATTTAAAAACAACTTGTTTTTCAGCGTTGGAAGTGATTTTTTTTTTTGGCAGAAAATTTAAGAAATTCAGACTAATATAAAGAAAAAAGTTACCAGTAATTTCACAACCCTGAGATGACCTTTTTTTAAAAATTTTTATTTATTTATTTTGACTGCATTGGGTCTTCGTTGCTGCGGGTGGGCTTTCTCTAGTTGCGGCGAGCGGGGGCTACTCTTTGTTGCAGTGAGCGGGCTTCTTATTGCTGTGGCTTCTCTTGTTGCGGAGCATGGGCCCTAGGCGCACAGGTTTCAGTAGTTGCAGCACGTGGGCTCAGTAGTTGTGGCTTGCGGGCTCTAGAGCACAGGCTCAGCAGTTGTGGCGCATGGGGTTAGTTGCTCCACGGCATGTCAGATCTTTCAAGACCAGGGCTAAAACCCATGTCCCCTGCATTGGCAGGCAGATTCTTAACCACTGCATCACCAGGGAAGTCCTGAGATGACCTTTTTCATCTATCTTCTCCAGCTTTTTATTAGCACTTTCCATATTATGTTCTATAGAACCCAAGTATTCTGAAAGAAGCTACTAGGTATTGCTTAGAAAAAGTTTCAAGGTCAAGGAAACTTGGGAAATACTACAAGTCACCTTATGTTCTATGAGTCTCTAAGACGACAGGTCCTGGAGTGCATAACCTTATTAAATTCTGATTAGCTAAGCATTTCTCAAGCTAATTTGGCCATGGAGGATCTCACGTCTCACAAGACGTGTCCTGGGAAATACCACTATAATTTTGAAGGCTGTTTTCCCCACTTATTATATAGTGTGTAGTTCCCTGTGCCATTTAAATACTCGAAGTATTCTCTATACACATGATTTTTACTGGCTCAATAATCTATAAGGTTTTCATAGTTTAACTTTTATTCTATTTCTTGATTAGACTGTTTTTAATTTTTTAGTATTATAAACTCCCAGGAACAGAATTACTGCATTAAATCATATTTTTGAGGACTTTGATACACACAAACACACACACACACACAAAATGGAGTTGCCCTCCAGGGGTGTATGAGAGTGGTTAGTCCACCAAATTGCGGCCAGTATCATCAACTAAAATGTGTTTGCAATTCGAATAGGGAGGTGGAACAATGTCTTTCCCTGTATATTTTTGCAAATTGTATTTCTTGCTTTATAAACCAGCTTCTGTTGGTCTGTTTTTTCTCTTATTAGTTCTTTTATTAAACAAATTGCACAGAAATCACCAGGAGAGAATTAGCATAGACATTTTTGGTAATGATAATTATGTTATGTCTCATACATTTTCCAAATGTTCAGAATTTCCAACCTTTCCCTAAGCTCAGCTATTAATCATCTTTACAATTTCAGTTCATAACAATCAAGTAGCCACTAAGCAACTTCTTAAAGGTCTGTGAGCTTTAATGAACTCTCTGGGCTCCTTCTTAAAATAAATTCATGATTTATTAGAAGTTTTGGTTTGATTCTGGGAGGAGGAGAATATCTGAGTCAGTCAAATTCCCCTAAATGAAAATTTGGTTCTAACTGACTAACTGCATAGAAGTGAAATCCAATTGAGTGAATATAACCAGTAAAGCTAACCTGGAGGTAAAAAGTTTTTCTTTTCCAAATAACAAAAGCGTAGGGCCTCCCTGGTGCTGCAGTGGTTGAGAATCTGCCTACCAACGCAGGGGCCACGAGTTCGAGCCCTGGTCTCGGAAGATCCCACATGCCGCAGAGCAACTAGGCCCGCGAGCCACAACTACCGAGCCTGCGCTCTAGAGCCCAGGAGCCACAGCTACTGAGCCCATGTGCTGCAACTACTGAAGCCCGCACGCCTAGAGCCTGAGCTCTGCAACAAGAGAAGCCACCGCAATGAGAAGCCTGCACACCGCAACGAAGACCCAATGCACCAAAAAAAAACAACACCAAAAGTGTAAATGTAATCAACTTGAGATGGTCTAGCGGAAGAGCACAGATCTAGCAAAAGGCTTTAATCACAACAAGGATATGAATGTATCTCAGCAGTAATGATCTGTTGATGGGATTGTAAAGTATTAAAAATAAAATACAAAATAAAGTACTACAGCACTGTCTTCAAATTTTTAAATATGCACACCCTGGGCTTTATCTGACAGAAATACACAAAGATACATATCAAAGAAATTTACTGGCGGCAAAATATTTTCTTTAGCAGAAAACTGGAAACAGCCTGAATACTTCCCAACAGGGAAAAGTGTTGACTTAAATTCTGATATAGTTATATCACAAAATTATGTGCAATACAGAGAATAAGATAGACTAAGAGTACAGATTCCACTCATCTATTTAAGTGA
Organism: Mesoplodon bidens; assembly: GCF_964165515.1. Classification (NCBI taxonomy): domain Eukaryota; kingdom Metazoa; phylum Chordata; class Mammalia; order Artiodactyla; family Ziphiidae; genus Mesoplodon; species Mesoplodon bidens. The sequence continues at coordinate 34,689,119 of NC_138162.1, forward strand.
AAAATGCAAGTTACAGAATAATACAGTGGCGATCCCATTTCTACACATAGCAGCATACACACAATGTGTATATAACATATCTGTGTGCACTTATGTATGTGCGTGTATAAAATATATTTGCAAGATCATTGGAACAAGTATGCAAGGATACACACCAAATTGTTATCTGTAAATTACAACAGAGAGAGAAGCTAAAGGAGCGGGGGGTCAGAAGACAATTAATTTTACTTTGGCTATTTCTGAATTACTTGAATTGTTACAATGTGAATTTTTAAAAATTCAAATGACTGGGGACTTCCCTGGTGGCACAGTGGTTAAGAATCCGCCTGCCAATGCAGGGGACACGGGTTCTAGCACTGGTCTGGGAAGATCCCACATGCCGCGGAGCAACAAAGCCTGTGTGCCACAACTACCGAGCCTGCATGCTGCAACTACTGAAGCCCGTGTGCCTAGAGCCTGTGCTCTGCAACAAGAGAAGCCACCACAATGTGAAGCCTACGCACCGCAACAACAGCAATGAAGACTGAACGCAGCCAAAAATAAATAAATAAACAAATAAATTTATATTAAAAAATTCAAATGACTGAAGTGAGAAAAAGAAATACAGAGTCCGCCTGCCAATGCGGACACGGGTTCGTGCCCTGGTCCGGGAAGATCCCATATGCTGCGGAGCGGCTAGGTCCGTGAGCCATGGCCGCTGAGCCTGCACGTCCGGAGCCTGTGCTCCGCAACGAGAGAGGCCACAACAGTGAGAGGCCCGCGTACTGCAAAAAAAAAAAAAAAAAAAAAAAAAACTACAACAAAAGAAATATATATATAAAATTAAAAATTTTTTACAAAATGTTGGGTGAACAAAGCTAAGATTTTTTTTTTTTTTTTTTACCTTTAGAACGATTGACAACACACTCATTTTTATGCCTGCCTTACCAAGGCTAACATTGAACCCTATTCCCACTGAATTGCTTCAGTACTATTCACACACTTAGTTTCTGAAGGTGTTAGCAGTTGGTTTTCAAGTTCTTTTAATTTATGGACTCTTCTCCAGACCTTGTAAGCTGCATGGCAGGCTGGCTGAGAAAACACTGCCCAGAGAAGCGTGGTTCTGAGTGGACAGTGATGTGCTGGAAACACAGGTATATCTTTCTGGAAGGATCAGGGATGGGAGGTAATGAGCTATTATGAAGACTATTATATTAGCCAGAATTTGAGAAAAGGCTCTTTCAAGAACTGCTCATTGGAACGACACAGTTTGCTTTGTTCATTCTTGGGCTAAAGGTATGTAAAGCAGGCAAGAGCTCCTAGTCTTTAAGATCCCTTAAATTCTGCCCTAGAATGAGAGCAATGCAGAGGCTGGAGAAGGTCACAGTGACGGAGGGTTATATGATCACTTAGTTTTATTAAAATCTTAATTTTTATGTCCTCATGTGCTTTGTTCTCATTGTATCAGAGTGTAGTTCTAAGCAGCTGTGAAAGTAAGGGTGAATTATAAGAAGATCAGCTGGGAGGGTTTGCTATGGAACAACCGTATTTAAATTGCAGCATCAATATCACCGGCTCTGGCCTCCAAAGACAAAAGCTGAACAGTGGGAGCTGGAGTTGACCAGCACAGTTCGGGGATGGATAAGACATACAGTTTTCCAGTTTAAACATTCCCCCTTTGAAAAAATCATCTAAAAGTAGAGAGAGGGCATCAAGAGATGACTCTGATCGCCTCAGACTTTTGGCCCAACCAGAGATGTGAAACCTGCTCACATCCCTCAGATAAAGGCTTTGGACACCCAATTGGCTCCAACCAGTGGATGCTGGCAAGGGCTGGCACAGTGGAAGCAAGCACCCCATCAACTGTACAACCAGATGAAGGGGGAAATCTCACTGGAGTTCTTGAAGACTGAGAACCCAAGAAGGGGGAAGAAAAAAGGAAAAGACAAAAAAAAAAGGAGGGACTGGAAGGGACAATGAGTAGGGAGAGCAAACAGTAGAAACGGACTCCCTCTCATGCCCTTGGCAATGACCCAGCGTCTAGTGCAGGGCAACAACGTTCAAAACAGCTATTTACTGTGCTTTCTGTATCAAGCACTGAACTGTGGTCTCTATGAAGGCAGGTGTCTTGTTTGTTCTGTTCACCACCATAAACCCTAGGCCAGCATTGTGCCTGGTACATAGTAGGTGCTCAATAAAATGTTTAGAGTCAAGGAATAACGGGATCTGCTGCTTTGGACAAAGGGTACAAAGCACTTGAGTAAAGCAGGACGAGAGGTGACATGGAGGCATGTAACTAAGCTAAGGGTAGCCTGTTTTTCATGAAGGCCTCGAGAGGTTGTCCTCCACTTTGCAGACATAAGAACAACTTACTGCTCACGGACAGCTCGTCCACGCTGGGGACTTCCACTTTCCCTTGTACCTGACCCAGTCAGGGAGCAAGGACACTGCTGACGGGGTACTCAGAGTTTCTCCCTACCTTCCTGTAAAGGTTTGCTGAAATGAACTGACATTGTTGCTGGCAATTTGGGGACTTTCAATAGTGCTACTTTATTATTATTTTTAACAGTGCTACCTTCAATCACAGTACCAAATGCAGATCCCAGTGCTGGCATACTCAAGTATTCTTGCAGCGTCCCTTTCGCAGATAAATACTTGACAATGAGGTGGGGTGGCAATTCCTTTAAATTGGTCCCCGGCACTTGAAATGTAAAGGCCACTCACGTGGTCATTCCAAAGCCTGCAGTTCACTCCCTGTATTCCAAGTGTTATACTTGATACTGTCTGCCTTTCTTAAAAGAAAAAAAAAAATTGAAAAATAAAAAAAAAAGCTTTTAGTATGAGCTCTAATCTTGAAGGTACACCTACATGTGTAAGCCTTCAGCTGCCTTTGTCCTTCCAAATCAACTTTTTTTTTTTTTTTTGCGGTATGCGGGCCTCTCACTGTTGTGGTCTCTCCCGTTGCGGAGCACAGGCTCCGGATGTGCAGGCTCAGCGGCCATGGCTCATGGGCCCAGCCGCTCTGCGGCATGTGGGATCTTCCCGGACCGGGGCACAAACCTGTGTCCCCTGCATTGGCAGGCAGACTCTCAACCACTGCGCCACCAGGGAAGCCCCCAAATCAACTTTTATAATGATCACAGCAACCAGTAAGTCACCTGTTTTGACAGGAATGGATGTTTCTTACAATGGATGGTGTAGGAGTGGGTTCGGGAGAAACAGTGGTCAGAAGAGAGAAAAAGATGGCCTCTGGTTTTGGCAAAGAGGGAAGATGCTGAGGTGGGAGGGGCGGGGGTATCCGAGTTTGACATGACCTTTGGTGGAGCCTTGTAGCCACTGCTCTAACTCATCAGTCCTGAGAGGTGGGAGGATAAATGTTTCTCATTTTCTATCAACTGCATTCCACAAGTCTCCAAAGAGCTTGCAAGGCCATTGGATGAGGATGAGCACAAGATGCCTTTGCTTGCTGGGAAACCAGTTCTCAAAGGACAGTTAGCATCATCACTTAGCTTTTATCCAGCACTGTCTATACCAAATGCACACCCTTTCCCTTGCCTGAACAGAAAGCTCAACTCAGGGAAAAAGCATGAAGTGAGCCACAAATTACTCTCAGGGAGGAATGACCCTGGGGCTGAGTCAACGAGTTCTTTAGAGGAGGAGAGCATCCTGGAGGTGGTAATGGACTTGGAGCCTTGTGAACCCCAAGTCTGGGCGCCTTTATACGAGAGACAGAGGAACGCCCTACCTTGCCTGAACACAGTATTTAGGCAGTTCGAGGCTGGTCACAAATGCTGGCAAACTGCTCACATTGAGTAGCTCACACTGTGTAGCTCCTGGAGGGAAGGGCTCATATCAGAGTTTGAGTGAAGATCTGGGTCATACCTGGTGAGTTCTGACAATGGGCTTTTCAACATAGATTCTAATCCCAGCTCTGTCTCCGACCAGCTGGGTGACACTGGGCAAGTTCCGTAGCCTCTGAGCCTTGTTCTCTCCACTTATAAAGGAGTGATCCAAATAATTCTGGCTATATCTGTCTCACGGAATTGCTGTGAGAGTCAACTGAGACAACATATGTGAGACACACTTGGTAGACTCCAAAGTGCTATAGACATGCTAATTATTAAGCGTGATTTTATTACAGCTGGGACCAAACGCTTTCTGGAACACATTTGTAATTGTTTCTGAAAGCCATGGGAGGGACAGGGGAATTTCATTAATGAAGAAAATGCTTCAAAGCAAGCTTTGCTGAAAACCAGCTTGTCATCGCAAGAGGGATTCCATCCACTGCCCAGCTACCCCAGGACAGGCGCTTTGTGCTGCGGCGTGGGTGGCATGGGCACCTGCTAGGAACCAGCCCCCACTTCCTGCTCCCGTTCAGAGCACAGCCTCTGACAGCCAAGCCGCCCACCTGCTGACGGCACTGGAGGAGAAGCAGGTGGGGAACCAGAATAGCCGAGACTCTGGGAGTCAGACAGTGCTGGGTTCCACGCCTTGTGTGGACTGGGCAGGTTCTTTAGACTCCTCTATTTATAAATGATAATAGTTGTTGCTTTTTGCACCTTGACTGTGCGTCAGACAGCGCATTAAGTATTTATCTCATCTAACTCTTACAACCAGCCCACAAAATACCCAATTTACAGATGGGGAAGTAGAGGCTACAGAGGTTAAGGGATGTGCCTGAGGTCACACAGGAAATGAGTGGTAGAGTCAGGATTTGAAGCCTGCTTGGCTCCACGTGTCTCAGATCTTTTCTAGCTCTGATGTCATGCTATTCTAACAACTCTCACATAGAAACAGCACATTGTTGTTACCTATATAATTACACAAAGGTTCTACAGCTGTTAAGAGAACAAGATCCATGAGTTAAGCCTGCCTGGTTTCCAATCAGGCTGTACCATTTACTGTGAGATAACCTCTCCAAGACTCTGATCCAGCCCTACAGCAGGCTGCTGTGAGAATGCTGTGAGACGATGACTACAAAGCCCTTGGCACATAGTAAGTGCGCATTAGAGGTTTCCCTTTGTCTTCCTTTAGGATTCCCCTCCTCTAGCAGCTATGTGAGACAACTTCTCCCACCTCTAGCAGTGGTTGTTAAATTGTGTTCCACAGTCTAGGGGTCCTTGGGGGGCAGTGTGGAGACTGAAAGGCAGGGCTCCATGGATCCCGCCAGCTCCGTCACAGAGCAGATCTGCTGTTATCTGTTCTGAATTTTGGAATTCCGTAAAAATTTATTTATTTAAAAAGAAGGTTTTTCAACTTAATTTCTAGGAAATGTTTAAACTAAATGAAGGAAATGTGTACGTACTAAAATTTAACCCTAAAAATTCTATGTTCTCCATATCTTATTTCTTCTGTAGTCCAACCATAAGCTCTAAAGGCAGGACTTAGGGTGGACAGCAGCGGGACAATGGTTCTGGTACGATCTTTACTCTCCCATCCGCAGGATCAGCTTGTGCATTAAAACCTCCTGGTGATTTTGTTAAGAAGCAATATCCAGGCCCCCTCCCAGTGTGGCTGATTCAGTAGCTAAGGGCTGGGCCCATTTAAACAAGCTCCTCAGGTGATATCCACACAGATGGTCAGGGTGTCACCCTTTGAGAAATACTACTTAAAAACACAGGGGGACGAGTGGGTACTTCTTCCTAAAGCATTTTTTATCTTCCTAATGAATTTCAATGAACATTGTTCAAGGAAAACCTGATAGGGGATTCCCATATGTAAAACATGAAAGTGGAGGGGATTTTCTGGAGCACCGGTCAAGACCAGGCACCGACTTTTTCCTCACCGAGAGCCCACAGCGCCTCCTTGTGGACAATCTTATCAAAGAGACCAGGTTCGTCTTGGGTGAAGGGCTTCCATCACCTGGAGACATCTCCCAGGACTCCTTGAGCGCCGCTCACCCCCGGGAGGCCCGTTTCCCTACCTGACACCCTCTGAGCTTAGTCTGCATTAGGGTCCAGGAGGCTGTGACCCTCCTGGAATACCCTCGCCTCCACACTTAATCCCATCCACCCTCTATTAACACTACATCTCACCCCAGAGGACCTCCCGGAATCCTCTCACCTCCAGTCCCTACAGAACATACAGTCTGTGGAATGAAATCTCACCCTATCTTGGTCTTTAGCTGTTTCTGGGACTCGTGATACATTCCCACAAATATACCAAAATTAGACCGTAAGCTCCTTGGGGTCAGAAATCCCCCTTCTCCTTCCCTCACTGTGTTCCTGATCTAGCATTTGGCACATGGTGAATACCCAATACTTGTTGAATGAAAGAACAAATGACTCCACAGTGCTGTTCCCCTCTGACTTTCCCTTCCAACTCCCTCCAAAAAGAATAAAAATGATATAGTCTAGCTTTTAAGTGTTCCTTGTTTCAATTATTTTGGAGAGTGTTTAAAAATAATTGAGTTTTAGTGTTTAAAATGTTTGTCTCGGGGCTTCCCTGGTGGCGCAGTGGTTGAGACTCCACCTGCCAATGCAGGGGACACGGGTTCGTGCCCCGGTCCGGTCCGGGAGGATCCCACCTGCCACGGAGCGGCTGGGCCCATGAGCCATGGCCGCTGAGCCTGCGCATCCGGAGCCTGTGCTCCGCAACGGGAGAGACCACAGCAGTGAGAGGCCCGCGTACCGTAAAAAAAAAAAAAAAAAAAAAAAAATGTGGAAGACAAACATTGTGTTTTCATTCTGTTAGTGATCAGTAAAGCTGACTTGAAAACAGTCTCCTTGGGTCCTACTTTGTTTTGTAAAGTCTCTGCGTGTGCTTTTGTCAACAGTCTCAATCCCATGAGCAGAGGTCGCTCCTGGGGAGGGAAGACGTGGTCTGACGTTGGTTTCGTGTCCACACGGTTCTGGGGGACGTGGGAAGCCCGGCCCCTGTGCCCTCATGAGGCCCAGCTCCTCCATCATCCCTCTGCACCCACCCGCGCTGCCTCTCCACTACCTTCGACTGCCCAGTGTTCTGAGCTTTTGTGTTGGCAGCTAAATATGCTCAGAGTCCCACCTCCTCGATTTCTGACGTTTCTCCGTGACTACTGATCGTTACTAGAACGGGGGGCAAGCGATGGGCCATGGTCCCCAGCCCGCTTTCTCCCTGAGGTCATGAGTCCCTCCATGAGCACAGCTGCCTGGTGACTTAGATGACCTGGCAGCAGCTGAGCAGCCCACCGAGGCACTGGGGGTCTCTTACCTCAAACTGGATCAGCACCGTCCCGCTTTCGAGGCCCTTCTTTAGCTGTTCCATGGATCCCTCCAGCGTATCCCCACCCTCCGGACACACGGGGAAAATGGCCTCTGGGAAAAGCTGGTTCAGTTCATCTTCAGATTTGATATCAGCAAACGAGTGGACAGCTGTAGCGGACAAGAAGGAGCTTGTCTGGCTTGTGCAGCCACGTGCTGGGTGATGGGATTCCTCCCTCCAAATTACACTTATGACACCTGAATGCAGATGGTTTAAAACATCTAATTAAATGATTAAGCACATGGTAATCATTTTCACCAAAGATACAACTTCTCGTTGAATGATTCAATATGTACTAATTATACAAAATGACATACTAACCTTGCTGGTGAGTTTTAAATGACGGTGTTTAGTGCTCAACAGGCTTTTGCCAAAGGTAAGAGAAAGAGAAAGGACGTTTTTAAAGAAAACAGATTTTCTCCCTTTGCTTTCTGTGACCTGGTTATTCTTCTACCCCTGCTCTTCCTTCCTTCTCCGGTCCCTTTCATTTGCTCCCTTAAAACAGGCATTTTCGGGCTTCCCTGGTGGCGCAGTGGTTGAGAGTCCGCCTGACGATGCAGGGGTCACGGGTTCGTGCCCCGGTGCGGGAAGATCCCACATGCCGCGGAGCGGCTGAGCCCGTGAGCCATGGCCGCTGAGCCTGCACGTCCAGAGCCTGTGCTCTGCAACGGGAGAGGCCACAGCAGTGAGAGGCCGGCGTACCGCAAAAAAAAAAAAAACAGGCATTTTCCCAGGAAACTGGTGTGGGGTCTGGCCCTCTCTCCACACCACCACCGCCCCGCAGAGCTCAGTCAGTCCGTCTCTAACTCGAGGCCATTGTTAGGTGGGAGGCTCCCAAGTAAACATCTCTAGTCTCCTCTGTGCTTCCTCTTTGGAAATCTCCCTTCACATCAGACTCAATATGGGTAAAAACAAAGAGAGGACCCCCTCTCCCCAACCATGCACAATACTTCCCAGCCTCACGTGCCTCTTTCTGTCTAGTCACTTCAAACTTTGGGGTCGTCTCTGAATGTTCCCTTTCTACCCAGAAAGAGAAGTCACTTCCCTTACCCAAGAGCCTTCAATGACTCCCCACTGCCTTCAAGATAACAGGAAAGGAGAAAGAAAGGAACAACTTTTGTGTTTTCCACATAGTTGAACTGAATCCTCACAACTCTGAACCAGCGGTCTTTATTCCCATTTTACAGATGAGGAAACTGATTCACAGGGCAAAAGAGTTGTCCAAAGTGACCCAGCCCGTCAGGGTGGGACACAGGAATTCAGTCCACATGTTTGACGCTAAAGACCACATTCTTTCCACTGACCACAGAAGCTCAGATCTGCTGCTGACTTTCATGAATTTTGTCATATCTGCTATTTCCTGTGTTACTATTTTTCTTTTAATCAACTCATTTTTTACTTGAATGTTTATTTTAAAAATGAACTTACCATTACAGTTATAGAAAATCAGTGGCATTGCTCTTTAAGCTCTAATAGTCTACAAACATCTGTTTCCCTCACCTCAAACAGGCGCCAGCCCTTTGCCATGGGTTGGTGGAGGACCCCCTCCCTCCCTGGCCTGGCCGGAATGCTCTTGTTCCAGCCCCTCGTATTGGCCAGCATGTCACACGGCACTTCATGTGATGGAGAGGCCTGCTCCCAGTCGCTGGACTCCTTCCTTCTCTATTATCACGTGGCCTTACCAGACACACGGCAACTTACTTAACCTCTCTGTGACTGGCTTCGTCATGTGGGGATAAGAATACCAACCTTGTGAGAACATTGTAAGAGTTGAAGAGGATAACTACGCAAAGCAATTAACACAGTGCAGGCACTTCGCTGGTGCTGCAGAGACATCAGCTACTGTCGCTAGTGACACCTACTGTGTGTCGAGCATGGAGCTGGGTTTGGGGGGGATGGGTGGCAGGAGGAGGTGGGTAGGGGTCTGGAGAGCTCTGGAGGAGGTGGGACGAGAGCTAGCACTGGGAGTTTCAGTGGGAACAGAGAAGGCAGGCATGAGGGGGCGTGGGCTATGCCGACAACTGTGAGGCCAGAACGGAGAGGCAGGGCCAGGGCTTGAGTCGCATGCTTCATTCACCTGCAGTATTTGAGAGCTGGGAAGGAGGATGCGAGGACTCAGCTTATGGCTTTATAACAACAACGACAGCAACAATAATAGTAGCTGTATTCAACAGAGGTTGCCTTTCAAATGCCCACCAAGTACTGGGCAGCATCTTTGATGCCTTCCAGTATGAGTATCATTTAATCTTCCGAGGGACCCTTGGAGGTAGCGACTATGTCATCCTCCTTTTACATTAGAGGAAACTGAAACACAGATTGGGTGAGAAACTTGCTCAAGGTCCCTGAACCCAGTACGAGGCAGAGTTTGAACAGCCCCAAGGCAGCCAGGCTCCTGCCCCACTCTGCTTACTGCCTCTGCAACAAAAACCAAATGCACATGAATAAAATATAAGCTGGTCCTTTGAGGAAGGGTTGAATATGCAAATGTAGGCAGGACCAGGCAGCTAAGAGGGGTGTGTGAAGTGGGCTGAGTTGGGCCTGGGAGGAATGGGGGAGGGGAGGGTCACACCTAGTATAAAAAGGGGTGGAGGGTGCTGCCTACCTGCAGAGGACTGGCCATGAGGGGCGGGGCCCTGTGGAGGCAGATCTCCATATTTTTCAAGGGAGAAGTCGGCCATCAGGTGGTCATGGGAAAGCCCTTGATTTTCCCATGTTGGCTACAAGTGCAACATCGCAAAACCACGGAACAGGCTGGGGAAGGCCCTCTTTGCTAAGGCTGCTCCCCCGCGGGTGGCTGTTACCTTTCCTCCTGATCACCAGCGCCAGCTCCCGTGTGTGCGACTCCCGGCTGGCTTTGATGAACATCACCACTTGGTCGTGGGTGTGTTCTGAGATGTCCCGGCCGTTGATGAGCACGATTTGATCCCCTTCGTTCAGCTTAGGAATGCAGGTGTCCGCCTGTGTGGGGGAAGGGCGAGTTTCTTCCGTTATCATAACACAGTTCTCAAGGGAAGAACCTGATGTTTTCTGAGCCCCGACACTTGAGACTGTGACCAAGTTCTCTTCTTCTCCCTCAGGCATTACTGTCTTTATTTTTACCTCCACTGCAATGTTGACATGGTAGCTGGCGGTGGGATTTTAAAGGAGTCCTGCTCAGAACCTACATTATGAAACATTTTGGAGTAAAGCCAAGAAAACTACTGAGGCCATTTCTCTATGGTAGCCAGGCTTCACTTATTACTGTAATGTCATAATGACTTCAATGCCTCTATCTTTTGTTGTCTAGATGCGTGGTTAGAAAATGATTCGTCAGCTAAAAGCGAGTATTTATCTATCTTGTGATGGAGAAAGCCTTTGCAAACATAACCCCAAAGGCAGAAGCCATTATGGAGAGAAGCCATGCATTGAACAGTGTGGGAATGAAAGGCTTCTTAACTCACAGAGACCACAAGCAGTAAGAAAAGGTAAACCGCAAGCTTAAGAGTAAAACTCCCAAATGGGCACCTTCTTAGGAGGCACAGGGACCCTTTGGTGCTCACTGTTATACAAAAGCAAATCATCTCCTAGATGCCTAGAGCCCCAGACAGAGGGCTGAGGGTGGGGAGGGGGAGGGACACAGGGGCCGTGAGCCCACTCGGAGCGAGCAGAACAGCAAACTCTAAGCCCCAGTTTCCTTCTTTTGAGCAGGACTTCTACATTTCAACGTGCACACCAATCATCCGGGGATCTGGTTAAAATGCAGATTCTGGTCCAGGAGGTCTGGGGTGGGGCCCGAGAGTCTGCATTTCTAATGTGCTGCCAGGTGATGCTGGTGCTGCAGCTTCGGGGACCACAATGAGCAACAAGGGTCTGGAAAACACGGACTCCATTCTTTCTTTCTATCTATATGCATGCATTTACACACACTCTCTGCTGCCAGTAAAAAAGAAACACGACACAGAAACAGAAACCTGTTACATGTAGGGGAAAGCAAACTGGGGAAATAACAGAATATGTTTACTTACAGGTGACTCTGGGTTTATCCTTGATACCACAAGAGGCATCTTTTGATCCACTCCTCCCTGTAAACATGTAGATTAAAAAACCACTTGAGTCGTTCACAGCAACAAAGACATGCAGATATCTCTGACACAAGGGAGGGCTCAAACTTCCCCTGAACTTATTCTAATCGCAGCCATTGGCACCTTTCAGAATGACAAGGTTCCTGGGTCCCTGGGTCTAGTGGGCCAACCAGAAAGAAGGCTGTTCAGAAGCCTCCCACTGCCATCCCCACCTTCCACAGACCAAAGATGCACCTGGAGGAGGCAGCCTCCTTTCAAAAAGTACAAACATCCCCTGGAGGACTCCAGAGGCACAGCCCCTAAATGCTGCTGGAAAGGGAGTTTTCAGTCGAGGAGAGGAGCTGTAGAAAGGTCCCATGTCGTGAGGGTTTTTGACCTCTGAGAACAGGCTGTCAGCAGGGCTGCAGGTATTGGAAAGGAGTGCGTGATGGCAGCTGCGGGGTGGGCAGCAAGGACCACCTGCCCTCACTTTGCTCTAGAGTAGAGTAAACCTTTTCTGTACAGGGCCGGATATTACCTATCTTGGCTTTGTGGGACAGAGGGCTCTGTCGCAACTTCTCCACTCTGCCACCGTAGTGCCAAAGGAGCCATAAACCATTTGTAAATGAATGAGGTGTCTGTGTTCCAATAAAACTTTATTTATAAACACAGATGGGATTTGGCCTGCCATAGCTTGCAGAGCCTGCTTAGAGGGAGGCAGAGGAGGGTGATGGCCCTGCACTTGAACCACTGTTCTCTCTTAGCAATGCTAAGGGGTTCCCATCTCTCTGAGCCTTAGTGTGCATCTATAAAATGGGTTTTAAAATTCCAACTTCACCATTTAATAGAAGAACTCAATAAGGTGATATAAATAAGTATACAGAGCAGGCACTCGGTATGAGGCAGCTACTATGGCCGCAAAAAAAAGCTCCCAATTCTGAAGGCCGAGCCAATTTCCTTATGCAGCCTTGGGTACATGGCACATTTCTAAAGGAAGTTAAAAAGTCATCTAAAGATTGCTTCAGAGCATCAAATGTCCTTATAAATTACACACAACATACCTTTAGATTAAATCCAAATTTTCCATCTTCATCTGGTGTGATGCGGATCAAGACTAAGTAGCCGTCACCATCATTCTGGAAAACGTCAGAAAATCATCAGTTATCTTACTTCTTTCTCCAGTGGTTGGTGATATGCTATTTTCTTTGAGTCATAACCACTTAATCGCCCGTAAGGCAGCCCTGCACGGGAGGCCTGGCTGGGTCGGCTGCCACTTCAGCCGCAGCACCTGAGGTCACGCACCTTGTCACAGTAGTACTGGCTGGAGTCCTCGGTGGAGCCCCCTTTGGTCACCCTGTGGAAGTCCTCTAAGAACTGCTGATCGACGCCATCTGGGGAACAGGAGCCTGGAGCATTTGAAGATGGAGACACAGAACTGGATGACTTCTGGGTCAGGTAGCTTTGTGCTGGGTTGTTCTCGGATATACTCCTTCATCGTGGGGAAGGAGGAGATATTTTAATAACTGGATTAATATTTTATCAGAGCAAACATTACTGACTGTTGGGGCCTGGCATCTCGCGGCTGTCACCAATCCTTGGAACCTTAGAAGAGCTCCAAAGGTCAAGCCCAGGGCTCAGGCACATCCAGAGTCCACTGGCTGCCCATGCCCCCAACTGGCCTAAAGATCATCGCCTTTAGTTTTGGGGAAAAGGGGAAGGAGGGCAGGGTAGTACCAGGAACTGCTGAAAACTCAGCTGCTTTGGAAGGGTGATAGGGAAACATGCCCAGCTACTCTGGTGCTTAATTATTGAAGCTCACCCAGATGCACGCGTCTCCATCCCTTTTGAAAGCTTTTCCCTTCCATCTCACTCCCACTCATAGCTCTGCTTCACAGGACAGTTCGCTACCCAAAGGAAATGGGACTAACGTGGCATATTCAGGACAATTTATATGAATCCTAGTTTACATTATTCACCTGTGACACCCATTAATGCCTCCACTGAGATTATACGTTTTATTTTTCTCTAATATAAGTCCTTTTGTATCTTGGAGCTGCACGGCCCAATATGGCAGTCACTAGTCACGTGTGGCTATTTAAATTTAAGTAAATTAAGATTAGAAAGTTCCTCAGTTGTACCAGTCACATTTCAAGAATGCTCAACAGCCACACGTGGCTAGAGGCCCCTGCATTGGACAGCGCAGTTACAGAACATTTCTATCATCGCAGGAAATTCTACTGGATGGCGTTATCTTCGAGAATTACAGACTATTACAACTGAACAGACCTCTGTGGTCATCTGGTTCAACTCCCATTTCACAGATGAAGAAACAGGTCAAGAGGCGCTGAGTGACTTGCCCAAGGTCACACAGCTTTCCCCTCACCTGACAGACAGAAATCTGATGAACATGACTCCCCCAGCACCTCTCCCCTCTCCTCTCCTCACACCAGGTCTGCTCCTAAGACCCTCCTCTCTAACCTCTCAGGGCCACAGGGATGGACACGGTGTGGGACACGCAACTTCTCTGCATCATGCACACCCACACTAGACCCCTTCCAGAGCCACAGTCCTAGCAAAAGATGCCTTTAAAAGCCAACAGAATATGGGGTTGTCCTCATGTTCCACAGACTCCTCCATATTCTAATCTCATTCCAGGTTAGTGATGGGAAAGGTGAGCAAAGACAGACATTCAGTGGAACAAACAGACAAAAGACAGCTGCTGCTGCCCCTTTATTTCCGCTCCTTATCCGTGGAGCTTTCATTAATGTAGTGCTCTGTTTCCTAGCAAGTTCAAATGAGCTTTACTTTAAATATAAAATCTGTACCATAGTCACACAAAGTGATTCACAATCTCAATTTATTTGAATAAAAAAATCCAGTGACAGAGTGGTACAGAAGTAGAGCTATTTGCAAGAGAAGAGTTTGGCCTTAAGGTTTTCCAGTTGGATGGGAAGGCATTTCAGAGAGGATATTTTGTTAGGTACTAGTGGTATGTTTTCAGACTGAAAATAAATGAGACTTTAATTTACTTAAAAGGAAGCTAAACAAAAAATTCTCCCAAGTTGGGCAACTCTTCTAAGTTTTGATGTTTATAAGAGCACCTCCTAGGGGCAGAAAGGGAAACTTGGAAACAAGATAAAGCCAAAGAGGTTTAGGAAAAGCTATTTCCAGCTCTAGGGGTGGACCTGAACCTTTACTGTGAAGCTGCAAATAGCATTCATACTTCAAACATTTGGAAGAATCTGCAGATGAGAGCGATGGAAAGGGTGATGACATTTAAACAGAAGAGCACGGTGACAAAGCAGAAGACAACAGACTTTTCAGTAAACTGTAATGTATTTCTGTATTCATTATATTTAATTTCTAAATTCTGAATTTCGAATTACATTATATAGAATTTAGATGACATCTTAAGGTTTTAAAGTATTTTTCTTTTTCAGTATAAAATGTAATGGTCTATCCAAAACAGCCCACAGTATTAAAAATAACATATTCTAAGTCATTAGGTGTCCAATCCTATTTTCTAAGTAGGGGTGGAGAGCTTACTTTTAGATGGTAATTTATTAAACATGACAATATTTTTTTGGCTAATCAACCGTGTACAGACGTTCCCTGTAGGCTGCAGTAATGCTCTGCTCAGTGTGGAGGATGGACAGACAGATGGTGAGGAGGACATGGAATGACAGGAAGCAGCAAGAAGGTGGCAGCTGGACGCAGCACAGGGAGGCCAGGAGTGAAGACGCCAAACCAAGTGGCCTTCCTCCCTACCTGGGCAGGACGTGAGGTGCAACCGAGGGGAGAGCCCAGTGGGTGAGGACGGAGAGAAGAGGGGAACCCCTGGGGTTTCAGTGGGTAACTGTGAAAGGGGCAAAGAAAGGGGTAGCAGGAGGGAGCTAAAGCAAGTGATTTGCTCCTGAGGCCGGAAGGGAGACCGTCACTGCCGTCGGGGAGCCAGAGTGGCCAGGGAGGGACTGGCCACCCCAGCTCCCTGGGGTGAAAGGGGCAGAGACAGACAGACAGACAGACGGACTGACCGGCAGACAAACGGGTGCTCGCCCTCAGAAGCCGATGCTTCAGAACTGTAAATGCAGTAGTCATCGGAAACAAAAGCCAGGACAGAGTTCATTTCTCTGAAGGGAAGCAAGGTTAGAGACAGTTAAAATGGCAGGATTTCCTGGGTGAGGCTTTTTATATCACTCTTTCTTACACCCTAGAAAATGACAAAGGCTCCCGCGTCCTCCCCCCACCCCCGCACAAACCTGTTAGCCAAGCAAAGCTGTGCTCCCACTGAGGGTTTCACAGCTCTCACTGGGCGCCCGCAAGGAGGCACTGGCTACGGTGGTGACAGAATAGGGCCCATTCCATGTGGCATTTCTCTCTCGAGTCTATGAGCTTCTCGAGCTCAGGAGAGACCCTCATCCTCTGCCTATTCCTCTCCTGGTGTACTTAATACACAGCCCGATATTTCACATGGATCCTGACGTGAGGATCACCGAGTAACAGAAAGCATGGCTTCGTAGTATGGGTGTTACGACATGGAGACGTTCTTCAGGTGATACTCTTATCTCTGCGATACATGCCAAGGGCCCGAGATCAAAACTTCACTCAAGAAGTTGCGGAGGTGGTTGAGGGAATGTGGGTCAGAGATGCCGCTGTCTGAGCTCTACATCTCATCACTAATGGAATCAAGGGTCATGCACCCGTCCCCAGGCTGCCCACTCAGACGTTGCGATACCTTAAGGGCAAGAAAGCACTTGTTAAATTTCAGTCAATTCATGCTTGAACTCTTTGATGAGAATTTCTCATTGACACATAGCCGGCAGCAGCACCTACCATGGGGACCTGCTCATAGAAGACAGGTAACCAAAACTCGTTACAGTAAATCTGAGTCCTTGGCGTGCAGATTAGATGCTGTGTGATGGTGCTCATGTGATATGGGGACCTGCCGTGGAAGTGGCAGAGGGGGTACCCACTGTAAAAACTTGGGAGCTTGTTTGTACTTTAGCCAAGGGCCACATCCTGCTTCACGTGACCATCTCCCCATTCACCTGTCCATCCATCAGAGTAGTCACTGAATATCATGAAGTGCCAGGCACCACGCCAGGTTTGGGGGAAGGAGAGGTGAACAGGGCACTATCCCTGCCCTCAAAGAGCTCGCTGTCTAGTTTAAGATATAAAAGTAATCAAATATTATCATCATGCTGTAATGGAGATGCTCAGATGTCTAGCGTACAGTGGGAGGCCAGGAGAGGCTTCACAGAGGAAGGGGTGCTTGAGTCTGAAAGATAAACCAGTAGAAGTTTAAACAGGTAGTCAAGAGGGAAGAAGAGAGTGTTGGGTTGGCCAAAAAGTTCCTTTGGGATTTTCCATAAGATCTTATGGAAGAGCCCGAACAAACTTTTTGGCCAACCCTATATTTTAGGCAAAACTCTAATAATAAAAAAACTTCAGTGGTATTTCCAGAGGCATGAAATTTTCAAAAAGCACAGAAAAGGCATTTAAGCAGGGGAGTGACATGCTTGGGCATAAATTTCAGGAAAATAAGCCTGTTACCCCTGTTAAGGATGGTCTGGAAGGAGGAGAGACTAGAGACAGGAGGACATTTGGGGCACTATTGCAACTGTCCCTTCGAGAGACGATGGCGGCTACACAGGGGCAGTGCGGGGTGGACGGTGGAGGGGTCCAGGTCAAGGGATGTTCACGAGGGAGAATCAACAGGTGAGAAACTAGATGGCACAGGCGGAAGAGAAGGAGATGTCGAGGATGCCTGAAGTGCCCATCGGTGCCGACTGGGTGGTTCTGAAACGTGGCTCCACTCACCAAGACAGGAGGAGCCACAGGCTGGACAGAAGATGATGAGCTGAGATCAGGCCAGGCTGGGTTTAAGGTATTCGTCAGTTGTCCACATGCAAGTGGCCCAAGACCAAGTGAAGTACAGGCAAGGTGCAGGCCAAGTGGACACAAAACTCTGAATGAAACCCTGTCACTGGCTGGTCTCCTGTGGGGAGACACAGCTTGGACAACTGGGTTGTCCAACTAGAGAACAGGCTGCCACACGGCAGGAGGGCTGCCCATCACCGGCAGGGTGACCAGGTGACAGGGCAGAGGGAATTCCTACACTGGTGATGCAGCTGAAGAAGGGGATTCCCAAAGATCT
This sequence comes from Mesoplodon bidens, assembly GCF_964165515.1. Classification (NCBI taxonomy): domain Eukaryota; kingdom Metazoa; phylum Chordata; class Mammalia; order Artiodactyla; family Ziphiidae; genus Mesoplodon; species Mesoplodon bidens. The sequence continues at coordinate 34,706,534 of NC_138162.1, forward strand.
TTCCAATGCAGAGAAGCTATTTAAAAACATTTTAAAAAATAGTGGTGAAATACACATAATATAAAATTTACCACCTTAACCATTTTCAAGTTTACAGTTCAGTACCATTTAAGTATATTCACATTGTTGTGTGTACAGAAGTTTGGAAATAAAAGCCGACAGCTGCACCCTGTCCTTGGAACAAGGCAGGCTCTAAAGAAGGAAGTAAGCAAATAGCAAAGGCACCACAATGGCACCAAGCCCCATTCACTGAGGAGAAGTTCTTCAAACACAACCCTCATCTGCCCTAAAATTTGTTTTCCTCCAGCTTCTGCTCTGCAAAGTCATTTTTTCCTTTGGGAAACACCCCCTCCCATTTTTCTGGGTGGTGGGTTGTTTTTGTTTTTGGAAATGTCCTTCTCTGCAGATCTTGGCCTTGGCTCTGAAACAAGGAAAGGAACATAGAATGGCTGAGAGAGTAACAAGAGGACAGCCTACTCCGGCATAAAGCAAACTGCCAAGGATTCGTAACTAATCATAAACTTTGCTGCACTGCTATAAATATGGAACAAACCAAGGTGACTTAGCCACGAGGATGATGTTCAGAGTCTGAACTGCACCACTAAGGTTTAGAGCCAAAGTCGAACCGCTCTTTTTCTTCCTTTCTCTCTTTTTTCCTCTTGTTTACATGGGTACAGAACATGACACTTCATTCTTCTTTCTAAAAGGAACTCTCCTTGCTGTCTGTGATGTTATTCATCTGATTTCTGACAGGATACTTCCTTTTGCCTCTTAACACACTAATGTGCTGTATAAAGCATGTCCAATGTTTCTTAAACACTTTGAAAATACTGTAGCCCACCCTGGGTATCCGTGGATACAACCAAGCACAGATGGAATTAAATCCGGGGATACGAAGGGCCAACCATACTTAGCCATTTTACGTGAGAGACTTGAGCATCCATGGATTCTGGTATCTGTGAGGGTCCTAGAACCAATCCCCCTTGGGTACCGAGGGATGACTGTACTCACTGAAAACACCACCGCAGTTTTTTTCTCCAAGTACAGACTAACCTTCCCTTCTTGCCTTGGGCAATGGAGGATCACCAGACTCTCAGGGAGGCCAGCTGCCTCTGAAGACCCAGCAGAAGGTGGCTTCCTGCCAGCAGGAAGGGGTCCCCTACTTAAGTGAGGTGCTAGGGGCTGAACTTTTTCAACTGTTCGCTCCACTTGCAAAGCACAGCCGCTAACTCGATTCTGTGAGCCATCTACTGTTGGCTCACCAGGCAAAGCCATGGCAAGGAAGGCTGCGTTTGCATCACCATTATTTGCTACTTTTAACATTTCGCTGCAAAATAAAAAGTGCCCCAGGATGATACATCTTTGTATGTCTCACGGAGGAGTTTCAGGAAGAATCGATGTGCAATGCCTAGGGGTGAGTAGGGCTAGAAATTACTTAAATCGAACCGGGCTTGAGGAAGTGAATTCTCAGATGAGTTTTAATAAACTTAAATAGCCACCTGTGTGTGGCTGTATTGGCCTGTGAAGCTCTAGATGCTCTAATTCCATGGTGGGGAAGGAAGATGGAATTATAGACCACAGAAGGAAGATCTGACCTAGGACCTGTAATCAGGCTTCTCAGAACCCGCATTTGCCCAAACTCTCTTCTCCTTTCACCAAAGTGACAGAGCCCCACAGTGTGATGATGAAGGCTGATAATGTGCTATTTGCCCAGCTGGCCTGGAGGTCCCTGAAAGCAAAGGCTTGTCTAATTCACCTTCACATTCCCTCAATGAGCAGCAAAGGGTGTACAAAGTGTGCTGCAGGACTCGGCAATGAGCGTAGCCCTTTAAGACGACCATATACCACTGGACAGAATTCATCTCTCCTCCAGCCAGCACCTGGAAATGTACTGTATCTGTGTTGTCCAATATGGTAGCCACTACTTATGTGGTTCTTTAGCACTTGAGATGAGGCTTCTGTGGCTCAGGAACTGAACTTAAATTTTATTTTATTTTAAATAATTTCAATCTGAATAGCCACATGTGACTAGTGGCTTCTGTACTGGACAGGGAAGGTCCAGAAGCTCCATAATTCCATGATGGATTTGTAAACCACAGCAGGAGGATCTGACACGAAGGGTGTGACTGGGCATCCCAGAGCCCTCGGTCAGTTCCCTAAACCCTCCTTCTCCTTTTACCAAAGCAACACAGCCCCTGACAGACTCAAACTGGCTCAAGTCATGCATGCCTGCACTCCTGCCCTTGCAGACCTAGAACTGCAAAACCAGTGTCACGCAAAAGAACTTACCCCCTTCCACTGTAACCTCAATGAGGCTGCAAGTTGGAGCAAGAGATAGTGATCATTTCAACAAAAGCATCATCCAAGCTCAGGTCACAAGGAAATAATGACCAGGGGATTATTTAATCAGAGGTGTTAAGAACACAGATAAGCTGGAAACTATGTTTGCTGTGGTCAGGGACAGCAGAGAAGTAGCAACTTCACACTTAAGTGTGAAGTGAGATCTGTGATTCACCTGTGATGCCTACCGTACAATCGGGATGCATTTAATGCTTTAATCCTAGTAGCTAGAGTGGTAAAAATTTACAGATTAACTGAAGTGCCTTCTTGCTAATCCTTTGCTATTAGGGGAAGCATTATATGTTTCTATATTTTGGGCATAGCATGGGACTTAACTGAATGGATACTCAATGACCATGGTTGACTTCCTAATAGATGATCCATTCCTATCATACTTTATGTCATTTAATTTACGATCTATGTCTGGTCCACTTCAAAAAATGATTTGAGATAGCTTACTCTAAAATGTGCAGATATGGTAGAACAGTGAATTCATTAAAACAAGAGAAAAAATAAGACCCATTAATAAGGCAAGGAAGGAAGAGTAGGGACTAGATCAGAAACCTGAGCTACGGGAAGCTAATGCTGTTGAGCCTGACATGCAGCTTGGAGCTCCCTGGTAATCAAGTCAAACAGGGAACTACTGAATTAGATAGTATCTTACTGAATAATAAAAGGACTCAAGCCAGTATTTTAGGAGAGACATATTTTCTCCTGACCTGGAAATGTGAAGGGAGTTTGTCACATTCAAAAAGGAAAGTGGGGACATAAAAGAATCTGATGCACACTGTCCTTGACAAAAATTTAACAAAGAAAATCAGAGATGTTCTCCGAATGTTTTTTCTTTATACTGACTATTCATTAAAAACAAAAAGAACAAAAACCCGAGGACATAATGTGGTTCTGAGAAGGCTTTCTGTGGACAGCTAGAAGATAAACACATCTCCAGTGATGGGGAATCCTGCAGTGGTCAAACTCTGACAATCTAGGGAAATACTACTATAGTTAACATGTCTACAACCTCTGGAGTATGAAATGGCTTAAACTGGGCTTTGCTCATGAACTGGCGTGAACACAATTCAGGAGAGCTAACAAGCGCGTGGACAGTATGCCACTGTTGTTGACAAAAAGCAGGGCAAGCTCTTGACCCCAGGCACACAGCCTGTCTTCCTGTCGGGGAAGGGAGAGCAGGATGATGTTCTTGGCCTGGCAGAGAGCATCCCGGGGAGCTGGCTGCAGGCTCCAGCCCTTGCCTCCTCTTAAATGGCCACTGGGCCTGAGCAAATTCCTCAACAGCCCAAACAAGCAGACACAAAGAAAGAGAGGAACACAAATTGCTTACTCTCGGTGTGGGCTTTGGTTCTGAGAAATCTCAGAATCGCTGTCTTTAGGTGACAGGGAGCTCTTGTAGGTGTAAAACACATCTTCAGTTTCAGTGATGTATGTCATTTCATTCACAAGGTTGTCTGCAGAAGAGTGTCGTGGCTTTCGGATTTCGTGCCGGAGTCGAGGACTTCGCCTGGTGGGGAAAGGTTCGGTGTGAAGTGCTGAAAGCAGATTCTACTTAGCAATTTTATCAGACATCAGTGATCTAACTTTGTGCTCTGACCCTCCTAAGGATGCCTTTGCTGATTCTGTTGGAACTTAAGAGCCAGTTAACCCATTACTACACTAGAATCTACCAAGGGCCACGTGGTCCCAGATATTCTTAGCCCAGTGGTTCAGCTCCTCAGCTTTATAAACAGGCAGATGAGACTGGTTTTTGCTCTTTGGGAGGTTGTTGAGTGTTGATTTAGGGGGAGTTATTCTTCCAGGAGGACTCAAGCTCGCAATGTGTAAACAGGCTTTACTGACTGCTCATCAGACAGTTTTTCTGATTCCTTTGTATGGTATAAATAAGGGTTTAGAAGCTAAAGTAAGTTTTTCGGCAGACTTATTTCAACTACATCCCCTCACGCGAATCTCACTTGATCCAAGAAGAAATGTTTGCTTTTGAAAATATATCTCTTATGTGGTATTAGATGGGCATAGCCCCAGCACCGCCCTGTCCCTCCAATAGCAGCAGTAGCTGTGTGACGTGAGGCAAGTCACACCACCTCTCTGAGCCTCAGTTGTACCTACCTGGCTCCTGAAAATGAATCAAATGAAGCAATGTCCCCAGGATGCCTGGGGTGACACCTGGGGCAGCACCTGGGCATCGGCTCCTGCAGTGGGTGATCCCAGGCTGCTGAGCTTTCTAAATTTCATTTTCCCTGTTTTTCCATCTTCCGCTCCTTTGTTAGCCATTTCTCCTTGGGACTGTCAGAGCCTCCACTATTTGCAATCCCCTTGGGCCCGGATAAGCAATAACACTGTGTCCAAAGCAGAGTAGAAAGGTTTGTGATTCCTCAGAAGAGGACCTATAAATAGTAGTAAGAGCTACAGTCCACTGGCGTGGCAACGTCAACTCCAGCTGTTCTCCTGGATGCTGTCCTGACCTCTGTTCTGGGGCCTTGGCACTGCTGCCCAAGAGACTTTCAGACAAATTAAGCTGCCACTTTATAGCATAAATTTACTACTATAGGATGGGTGCCTAAATCTAGGAAACCAAGACCCAATCTACTCAGTCATGTTATGATTTCCAACACTAAACACCATCCCCATCCCTGCCCAGAGCATTAGGCCCCAGTGGAGGGCCCTTACCCAGCAGCCCTGCACAACAGCTCCGTTTTTTGCCTGCATGTTAGAATGCTCCTTAGTCCTGGTAGCTTACTCTTTGAGAATTTACAGGTGCACCCTGTCATGAAATGAACAGAAAGCCATACCCTTATTTCAGGGTGGAGCTGGGGCAATGTTCCTGGCTTGGTTTCCCCTTCTGATGATGCCTGGCTGTTTTGAAGGCATTCACAAAATGGCCTGATGTCTTTGAGGAACATTATAATAAAATAACAATAACAACAATAACAAAAACAACAACAATAATTCTACCTGATCCTTTTTGTATAGCTTACAAAGCACTTGTACATTATGTCATTCAATCCATTTACAGATGGAAAGACTGAGACCAGAGAGGTAAACAAACTTGTTAACGAACAGGAGAGTCAAAATCTGAGTCCGGGTCTGCCACTTCCTTCTTCTTTTTTTTTTTTTTTTTTTTTTTTGCGGTACGTGGGCCTCTCACTGCTGTGGCCTCTCCCGTTGCGGAGCACAGGCTCCGGACGCACAGGCTCAGTGGCCATGGCTCACGGGCCCAGCCGCTCCGTGGCATGTGGGATCTTCCCGGACAGGGGCATGAACCTGTGTCCCCTGCATCGGCAGGCAGACTCTCAACCACTGCACCACCAGGGAAGCCCTGCCACTTCCTTCTTTTTAAGCTGAGTCCATCACCTTAAAAGTTGGCAGGCTACTTTCCTATGTGCATTTGCTACTGTTGCTGAGGGTCACATGCCCTTACATCAGTTGTATTACATACCTTTACTATGTTTTCCCAAAGTTTATTTTGTTTGATATTAATGGGAAATGTGAGATTAAATAAAGTTAAACATGCTTCTTTCTCACAGGACTTCTCAAAACCTAAATATGCTAATTTCAAGAGCAGCATTTCAGTAAGCTGCAGTGCTCACATTTATTTAGACCAGATAACTTTTTAAAAAAGAACATCCCAGCATCATACACTAAAGAAAATGTTTAGCTAGACTTGTGCATTTCACAAACATAGTTACTTCTGCTACAGTCAAACATGCAAATGTAAACTCTGACCATAGGCCACCTGTAGTTAGGTTTTTATTTTTATTGAGTTTTTAAAAGAAGTAAAGTGTTTACTGGTGGGTAATACCAAAAAAGGAAGACATACCAGTTGGGAGTAATAGGAGGAGACCGAGACGGCAGACTCTTGGTTTCTAAATGTTCCACTGATAAAGATCTCTGCATGGCCGGGTTCCAGACCATCCCTCCGATCACTTTTTTGCAATACTGGTTATTTACAGACCTGAAAAACCAGATGTAGGTTCACTTTCTACACTGACATATTCAACGAGAAAGTGACAGCATAAGTGAAACAGGGCTCCACACACCCCCTCCCTGACGGGTGACTGGTTAACACCTTGATGGCCCCAGGAGAGGTTACCAGGAGTGGAGGTACACGGGTCAGAAGGGATTCCTTTCTGTCCTAGCTTTTCCTTATGCTATTTCTTCTCTTCGGGTGAGAAAATATGTTCTTGTCCTTACTATTTCAAGCAACAAAACTGCTTTCAGAATATAACCAAGCCTTACCAGATAGAAGGAGTTGCAGGATTAACATTGAAATACAGTGCAAGTAACTTCAAGGAATGCTCACTTTACTCACACTGGTATGAGTACAAACATTAACCCTCCTTCCCAGTGTTCTTTGTCATCCTGGCTGGCAGAGACCGTCACTGTAAAGCACTCAGAACTCTTTAAGAGCAGACCTGAGAAAATATGCTTAGACAGCAGAGTTTCAGGCCATGTTCTCTGAATGTGCCACCCTGAAGGTTACTTTCAAATTTTATTTATACCTCGAGAATTTAAATCTCAGCTCTCTAGACTCTTCAGAGAATGAATTATTTGAGAGGATGGAGTTTGAAGCCAGTTTCGGGGAAACTCAGTTCTGGCATTTCTAAATTTTAAACAATGTTTTAACGTCTCATGAAAACATTCCAGGCAATTCCTTGCAGCCTAAAACCAGCAACCCAACAAAAAACAGGACAGAAAAACCACAAGAACATAGGTAACACGAAGCACACCCTCTAGAATATCAATGTACTAATTTTCAATGAGAAGTACGGTTGTCACCCTGATCAAAATGCTCACAGAAGCATCACCACGAGAATCTACATTAGAAACCAAATTACCGTTGATTGAGGGCACATCATCGGAATGAGGGGAGCAAGCTGGATGATTCAAAGGTTTAATGTAGCAGCTCCCCAAAGGATGCGTCACAGGTTATTAATAGGTACTCTTTGGAAAAAGAAGGGTTCCACTGTCCCATAAGCTTGGAAAATACTGAACAAGTTTCTTTTACATGGAAGCTTTCGGAGGGTCCAATATGCAAATGTATAACAGTATCTCTAGGGCTTGGGCAAATCACGTAACCTAAGCCTCAGTTTCTCCATCTATGAAATGGAGAGAATGAGGGATGAGATTTGCCAGTATGCTGAAACTGGTATTGGTGGTCAAGAACAGCTGACCTGTGGTCACTGAGCCACCCACCATGTCCCAAGTGACCCCTAGTGGCAGATTAAAAATAGCTGCAAGTTCTCTGACTCTTGAACCCAGGCTGGCCTGTGACTGCTTTGACCAAGAGTAGCCCAGGTATGGGCCTAGCCTTTAAGATGACCGGCCACCTCTGCCTTAGGCTCTTGCAGTCCTGAGCCTCTGTGTAAGAAATCCAACTACCCTGTGAGAGGCCCTGAGAACACACAGAGAGGGCGGGGGTCCAGATGAGTCCAGCCTTCTGATCATTCCATCAAGGCACCCGGTGTGGGAGAGAAGTGGTCCTGGACCCTCAGCCCAGCCCGGCCACCAGCTGCATCTCACTGAGAAACCCTAGTCTACATACTTCATGGAGAGGAAGGATCATCTGGCCACACCCTTCCCGAATGCCTGACCCACAAGATCTTGAGATATAATATAATGGTTACTGCTTTAAGCCACCAAACCAGGGGTAGTTCTTTCTGCCACAATGGAGACCAAAAAAAAAAAAAAAAAAAAAAATCCTCCGTTCGTTTGCATTTTACAGATGAAGAAATTGAAGAAGCAGATTAAATTAAAACTGATGTAGATCAGATTTTAACCCAGCCTTCTGTAAGAGAGTCCAAGCTTTTAGTTGCTCTCAATGCTACTTCTCAGCTCACCAAGAGGATTAAGTCCAACTAAAGTAAATGCTACATTCCAGCAAATTATGTTTACGGCATGTTCAGAAATAGAGCTACTGAATGTGTAAAAATACTGGACAGTATTAGAAGACAAAAACTTGGAAAATATATTTGCTCTTGGTTCATCAGAAGCTTAGAGAGAGCATTTAGCACCATAAATATCAATACTATCACTGATACTAACAGACATTTACTACTTATTCAATTGAGAAAGCTTTCAACTGATTACCATGTAACAGGAAAGTCACTGGAATAGTCTGATACAGTCCCACATATCAGATGATGGCTCAGACAGGGGCACCATTTTTAGTAACAGCCACATCAATTAAAATAAAAATCACAAAAATAACTTTTCCAACCAATTTAGAAAATAATTTCATATGGAATTTCTGCTACATCTTATATTTAGAAGGCAAGTATTTATAATACATCTTGTATTCTACATCTTAGAATAAAAACATATACAAAAATATAAACTGCAGGAGAATACACTGTAATCTAAAAGTTTAAAATGTATAGATTTATTTACTAGTCATTAAGTATTTTGAATATCATTCATACAGATAATAGCACACATGGAATTGCTGTAAGAATTAAACATATAAAAAAAAAAGAATGACGCATAATGAAGTATGTGCATGGAACAAAGTGAGCACTCAGTAGTCGTCAACTATAACTATTACTGTTACTATCTTGTGATTGCTGGATGTAGTATATGCCAAAAAGTCACCTGACTCTGGAAATCTTTATTTCTGCTCATTCGTTATTATAGAGCATCTTATGGAATTACTGTTCAGTGGGAGAGGCTGTCTTAAGGGCAACAAGATGACCCTTAGTCACAGCCTTGTGCTTCCCTGGGTGTGACAGGACGGAGCTGTTCCAATGCTGGCTACTTGGGGGCTCTGAGTGTTACAGAGTTGAGCAGGGAGAAGCAAGTGACAGGAATAGGAGAAGTGCCTGCGTGTGTGGAAAGACACACTGCAGCCCCAGCAGACTTTCACCCGTGGTTCTAGATCCACCAGCAGCTCTGGCCCCAGGGCCTGGGGTCCCTGGGCAAAGACGTCCCTCCCCCTGAGGATGTTTACTCCCCAGGGGTGACCAGGACATGTTTATTTCTCAGCCTAGCATGGAGACTGTCCCTAAAGCATATACTCACTTTTTGGCGTTCCTAGAGCCCAGAGTCCAGTACTGAGACAGAACATTCTTTTCCTGAGGTAGTAGCTTCTTTGCCTGAAAAAATGTATGGTGCTCGACACAGGATTTCCATAAGTTTTTGCAAGATCGGTAATTTAACATGTTGAAGGCCACTATGTGTTCCCTGGATTCAGTCTAGGAGGAAAAACACAGTAGAGATTTCATCTACACAGATGTAGGAGCAGGGTCTCAAGCATTTTATGCCCACATCGGTGGTTATCAAGTAAGAGACAATGGACAGCAGAAAACTGGTTTCAAAATTCCTTAGGCCACAAAAACAGGGTTCTAAGAAGATTCAACAGGAAGATTTGTTAACCACCTTCATGAACGTGGTAATAAAGACGACCAGAGTCTACTCTTTATCATCATCTGTGGTCTTGCATGAACGCTTCCATTTCACACCTGCCTACATTTCTAGGTCGGATATATTTGGAGCAACCAGATAAGGGCTGTCTGATCCATTCCTTTCAAAATTTAGCTCTGGGAAAAATCTCTCCCCTGAAGAAATCATCTTTCACCTATCAAATGACAGGAATCTTATAATGCTTTGGGTTTCTCTATTTGCTTTCCACAAAGACAGTCAGATCTAGTGTTCACTTATAATAATCATTTTGATCATTTGCTCTACCTCCATTCTACCTGAGTTCAGGTTTTCTGTTCTCATGTTAAATTACCATCCTGTGCATTTTTACGGCACCTTGAAGTTTGCATCTGGGGCTAGGGAGACCCAGATTCTAGTCCTAGTTTTCTCTGAGCTTTAGTGCTCTCAGTCCTAAGAGTTCATTGTGATGTGGAGCCATTTTAGGTACGTTATCTTTGGAAAATTGGGAAATGACCTAGTGACAGTAAGTGAAAAATATGCAGCCTAACAAGACAGAGTGTGGTGTCGTGGGAAGAGCGGGCATCTCAGATTCATAATGACCGGTTCAAATTCCAGCTCCTCCACCTCACTAGCTGTGGGTTCTCTCACCTCTAAGTTGCTCTTCTCCATGTGGAAAACCAAACTGAGTTATCTGGAGAGCTGCAGACTCCTCCTATGAGACATATACGCAAGGCCACCGTGCATTTTAAACACATCAAGGGAAGGAACTAACCTTGCTGACTTTTATTGCTACTCTGCAGTGGGCTCGGCCTGGTGCTTTGACCAATGGCACTTCTCTCTAAATCTGATGATTCCCTGAGAACTGGGCATTGTTGCATTCCTGTAAACAAGGTAACTCAGACTGCAGGAGGTGAAGTAACCCGCCCAACTGGTGAGTGGAAGAGCTATAGGATCTGAACCCAATGTCTCTGACTGCAAAGCAAGTGACTTCCTCGGCCAGATAAGCAGAGTGAATTACACAGAAAACTGCGGGGCCCTCTGGACACTGATGCCCACTTTCTTTCCACCGTTTGCAATGCTCTTTCTTCCCTGTTACACGTACGACAAACTCCTTCACCTGCTGAAGGACTAAGAGCTGAACTGGCTAAAAGCACAAGAACCAAAGCAAGCATAGGTACAACTCACCTGTTTTTGTCGCTGATGTATAAAGAATTTTTTCCTTTTGAAAGAAATTTTTAGAATGTTCACCCTGCAAAAAAAGTAAAACACAACACAAAACAGCACATCAGGGAGCAGCCAGGTTGCAGCTGGCGCCTCTCGGCGTGTGTCCTCTAGTCCACGATCGTGATGGCTGGGGGCTCTCGGCTTCCAAGACTTTGCTTCAGCGCAGAAAGGATGGCGGCCCCATCACCTCGGCCAAACACTAAGTAGCTGACTGAAGCTGAGTATCACATCAGGGCCCCTGGTTTATGATGTAGCTCTTAAATAACGAGGGCCATGGGCAATGCGCTCTCTTTGCTGTCAGCTGCTTTTGTGATACTGCAGCTCTGCTAGGGCTGGTGTGTACCTGGGGAACACAGCTGAGGGCAGTGTGGAGCAGCAGAAGGAGGACAGACGGACCTGGGTCCACATCCCAGCTGCTTCGCAAACCTAACAGCCACCTAATAGCCGTGTGTCAAGTCGCCTATTGTTTGCATAGTAACACAATTACAGCCACCATTGACAGCCTTTTTTATACTTAAAGCTTTATAAGCAGCCCCTCTACTAAGCCTTGCAATAGTCCTGAAAAGTACGTATCATTATACCCAGCTTTCAGATGAGGAAACTGAGGCTGGGAGACAGCGCTTAAGTGCTCAAGATCATTCACACCAGGAATGCTTGGAGCCAGGATCTGAGCTTGTGCTCTTAAGTCCTCCACCATGGAGCCTTCTGAACAGTGGGGACAGCACTGCCTTTCTCAGATTTGTGAGGATTCAAGTCTGCTGGATCCCCTGAGTTTTTAGACCAGAACTGGGCACTTGATAAAACTTCCATTAGTAACTAAGGAACTGCCCTGAAAATACAGCTCCTGCCCAGAGGAAGTTCTCTGAATCCTGGCTAATGTGCCGCCCAGGAAGGATTCCTTAACTCCAAAACCTGCCTTGTGTTGTTTTATCCAGGATTCACACAGTATCCCAAACCACAGGCTGACTGGGGAAGATGGGGATGCTGATAAAAACCAAACTAATTTTCCCAAGTACTGAATCTGGATTAATTGTACAGGTCAGAGGTAAAAACTTGGGAGAAAGTCTCTGTCCCTTCTTTAGAAATAAAAGTTTAAAATTAGAGGTGCCATTACTTTTGTTCAGCATATTTTTAAAGCACGATTCAGAAAATAATTAGAACCGGTTTGCACTTACCAAGGATAGAAACTTGTGCAAATATATTTTCGGTACACAGCGATGCCCACAGAAGCAATTCCAATCATTAGATCTAAACTGTGCAGATCCTATAAAAAGGAAGATCTCAGATTCACGGCGTGTTACTGTCATGCTTATGCCCTCTGGTAACTTAAGCACCCACACTTTTATAAATAGCACTACATGTAAGCTCCAAAAGGAAAATTACAGAAAACAGGCAAAAATCTCCTCTTAACAGATACTGAAGATCCAAGTACTTAGCACCAAATTCTTCTAAGGTGAAAATACATTGCCTGACAGCAACACCTGGGTTCTGCCAGTTTACAAAGTTACCACCAGGCAAGCTCATTCATTCCACAGAATCATAGAAATGAACATTTGCCTTTACATTTTCAACAAGTAGTATCAGACACCATATTAAAATCAGAAAAGCCTCGTCCCCCACACAGCTTTAAACAAATCTCAACTCCCATCACTGAAAAGGCTTTAGCTATTAATATGAAGTGTAGAACTGCTGATTCTAAACTCAATGAAAAATAAAATATGGCTTATAAGTCCAATACAGTCAACATTTATTAAGAGCCCATGTGCTAGGCATTGCCATAGATAATGAAGATAATAAAAGGAAGATACAGCGACTACAAGCTGTTTTAAATCCATTTGAGAATGAAAAGTTTAAAATAAACAGTTCCTTCCCTTGAGTCATCTATATCCCTATTTACTCACTCAGATACTCGTAATTTTAAAGAAGGGGCAAAGTTACCACTGGATGTGAACCTTAGGTTTGCCACTTACTAGCTAGTGTTGCTTTGGGCTACTGGGCTCAGTGTTTCCTTTTGTACAATAAGGATGGTCGAACCCACCTCTAAGAGTTTTATCAAGCTGAACGTAGAGAATATAAGAACGTATTGGCATGCGGTAGGTATAAAAAACGTTCATCCCCTTCATCTCTCAAGAGATAGTGGGACAAATCATTTATGAACAGTGATGTGAACATGGGGAGTTGGAGAAACTGGCCGAAGAAAACGCTGCTGATACCATTGTGGAAAGTCCAGAGAGTAATCACTACTGGGCACCCAACTGAAATCACACGCTTAAAGCAAAACCAAATTGGCAAGTTGAAAACCAGGGTTGCATTAAACATGATACTTGGGACCAGAATATAGGGGAATATTAAGCAGGTGGGACAGAAAATTAGCAAACAAAATAAAAATCAAGTGCAGAATAAGGAAATAAATGAATGCTTTGCGTGGGCCAGTGACGTGGGTCTCAAATCTCCTGGTTCTGTGGTCATCACGGTAGCATGGACAGTTAACTGTTCGCTAAATTCCCGTGCCCACCTCCAAACCTCCCAGCTTGTGGAGCAGGACTGTATGATTAGTCTTGGCTGATGAACAATGAGCAGAGGTGATGAGTCCCCTCCGGGCCGAATCATTTAAGAGCTGGTGTGCAGCCCTCCAACATCCTCTTCCCTTGGGACAAGCATGAGGCCACATGTGAAGATGGTGAAGCCACCAGACAGAAGCAGCCTAGGCTGCTGAATCTCTGCACAGAGGACGGCTGCCTTGGAGAGCCACCAGGACCCATATAGCCTTTGAACTACTGAGAAATAAGCTCTGTGATATCAAGTTACTGATTTTCAGGGGGTTTTGGTTGATGCAGCATAGCCAAGGGTAACCCAACTCCCTCTGATACCACGGGGGTGTCAGGCAGACAGGTAATCAACTGGCGTCAGGACCTTCATGAGACCCTGGGGGTGGGGGGAGCACAGATCAACTCAGGCAGATGTAAAGCCCACTTCACCATTGAAGAAAGGGCTCCACAACATTCTACCAGACAAAACAGTATTTGCAAGTGGAATAAAAATTAAGTCAAGTCCCAAAGTTGATGTTTTGTAAGATCCATATCTTTTTCCTACTTTATTACCTATGTTATACCCTGTACACTGCACAGCTAGGGGATTGAAGTAAGACAAAATAAATGAAAGTGTTTCTAAGAATTGCAAAAATATTATTTAAATGTAAACTTTGGTAATTTACTCAACTTCCCTGAGCCTCAGTTTTCTCACCTGTAAAATGGGGTGATTAGAACACATTTCCCAAGGCTGCTATAATCTTTAAATGAGACCTTATGGTCACATATGAAAGCATCTGGAACAATGGCTAGTATGGACTAGGTGTTCAACCAATATTTGCTTCCTCTGGATATGATGTGGGGCAATTACAGGTAGAAAATGTAAAGGTCAGATGCCAATTAGACAGTGCTGGGGTCACACACTGAAGCCATTACTTATGTGCTACATGACCTTTGATAAGTCCCTGAGTATCAGTTGCTCCATCTGTAAAATGGAGGAAATGACAACACTTACCTCATGGCATTACAGTGGGAAATAAATAGGGACTGTGTCTGGCGGTTAGAAACGGCTCAGCAGATGACGGATATTAATCAATTTTATTTAAAAAGTCACAACCAATTCAAAATACTTGATTTCCATAAACATGCCATCATAATAGAAAACTATCATATTTGAGTACATAATTAGCTCTAATTTGAGCAGCACTGAGATTAAATAGTAGAAACCCTGGCTCATTAAAGAGCCACTTGGAAAATGGAACTCTATACATTTTTCACCTCTTTAACCATGAGATGGTCTTACAAAAATTACTTGTTTCTAACCCCTGTGACCCCCCAAAAGTAAAAAGTCTTCAAGTATGACAGTCAACATGAAAAAAACCAAGTGGATAAATAACCAGCAAAACTCAATATTACTTTATAAACCTTTCAGGTATCTTAAAAAAAAAAAGGCCTTTTTATTATACTGGAAAAGAGATAGTTTCAAAGAAGCTTTCAGATGTTCAGAAATTAAAATTAAAATAACTTTTGAACTACACCATGCTGAGGGTACCTACCCTACCACTGTGCAGCTCCACTCCATAGAAGTCGAGGGTCCGTGCTATGTTGATAAAGCAAGATTCCGCTTCTGATTGCTTTAGCCCACTACAAAGGCAGAGAGAAGATGCAGAGTTCACCCAGTAAATGGAATATTAACTCCGGTTTTTAAAATTAATAAAAATCTAAAAATATGGATACCATTACTATAAGGTTATTAAATGCCTTATGTTATTCATCTTAAACAGTCAAACCCCAAATGCTAGTAAACCACATTTTTCTTCTTGTCCACTGAATATGACTTCATCTAGCCCTCTTGTTCCTCTATTAAAAAATACCTCACATTTAGTAGGTTCTCAATATTCAGAGATAAAGACTGTCACCTTCTGGAATTCCCAGCCTACCTTTTCCAAGCCCCTAAATTAGTATGTGCTCTTCAGGTCTTTCTGCCTTTATCTATCCTTTTCGTAGCAGCCTCAACTTCCAAACGTCGCTGTACTATTTTAGGATGCTGGCTCCTGCCTGGACAGCAATTCTGGGAGAGGATTGGCAGGTCCTTTTTGAAGGGACACTGGTTGCTTAGGGCTTTGTTTCTATGGCCTTCCTGAGAATGTAAGGTCCCTTGAGACCTGGCCTTCTCGGTCAGGGTGGCCCTTATTTGACCTGGACTGAATGGAGCCACTGCAGCTTTAAGTGAAAGGAGGCAAGGGAAGAGGAGGCCAGAATCGGGCGAATCTGCTGGAGTGGAGGCTTGGCCTGAGGCAGCTGTGGAAGGCTGGTGCTCCCTTCTGGAAGGAAGGTGGTTTCCCCAACTGAACCCAGAGAGGACGGGGATTCACCCAGCCTGTCAGCACCTGTGTCTGTCTGCCTGTCTATTCAAAACCACCTGAAGGAAGGGCTCGTTTCACTGAATATGGGAAACTGTTAAAAGGTTTGCCTGGTAGGGTCAATCTGTGGGGCAGTCAGATTTAAAATGGGCATTTCCTTCAGGAACTAACGGATTTCAATGACATCCTGAAAAAGAATGCAGCAAATTATCCTGAACTCTCATAGGATTGCACACTTTACAGAAATGCTAGTTATGCCAGATATATTTGCCATCATAAGAGCTCAAAGGTTCACAAACCCCCGACATCTTGCAAGAGGATTCATAAGCAAAAGCAAGAGAAGGCAACGTCAAACCCGAGGGGACACGAGGTCTGACGGTGCCCGACCTGAGTTCCCAAAGTAGGTCAACCGCCCCTCCTCTCACCTGTGCTGCTCATGGAGCGCCTCCACCTTTGCTAAAAAGTCCTCATTCTGATCCGGTATGAACTGACTATCAGAAAGATAGCCCGGAGGATGAATGGAAGAATCATGGTCTCCAAAATGAGCTATCAAGACAGAATGAGGGGAAAGCACCTTTTCAACGCGGTCAGTATTTACAAGCATCTGTAGCATCACAAAAAAAAACATTCATTGGAAACACTCTCCCAAGAAGTTCTGCTACCACGTGAACTTGAGCTTCTCATTAGCTCCAGAGTCCACACTTATCACCTGATCCCTACAGGCTAAGTACTGCTGTGCGTGCTCCAGCCAGATCCTGTCTTCCCAAGGCCACACCAGGAGGGAAGGGGGAGCCTGTTCAAATCTAGGTTCTATTCTAATCCCACATCTGTTCCATACTCTGTGGGCAGCACAGCATTGGCGCTCATACCCCTGGCTAAAGAAAAACAAGAGAAACCACTCAGAAAAATGTCATGCTCTATATGGCAGGCACTGTGCAGGTTCTCTGTAGTATTCCAAGGTTGTTATAACACTGGACCAACCTGCTCTAAAAGATGGGTGTGGCCAGAAGAGACCACTGTCTGCATCTTGACCTACTTCCCTGGCAGTCAGGGAAATGTGGAAGAAAGGAAACCAAGGAGGTGTTCAGAGGCCACGGGGGTGGGATGGGAATGGGTGAGGCTGAAGAGTCTGAGCCCTGGCACAGCTGAGGGCACGGTTCTTAGGAAGAAGGAACATTCTTACAGGAGTCAGAAGATAGGGAGACCGATGCTGGCGCTGTCAGGGAAATCATGCTGGGGACCTGCAACTGCAGAGGGAAGAGGAAGGGGGGCCTTACAGAGGGACTCCCAGGCTGGTCTTTGGGCCAAATGGCACTTCTCTTTTGGGATCTGTGACTGCCATCTGCAGACAAGATTCACTGATGTCTTGGTGTGACAGGTATTCTTGAGAGTTGTGCAGTGCCCACCCTGTACAAGTGCACGTAGCAGCCCTGAGAACTCAAACCATCTGGTTATCTGCACTCTTGAAGAGACTGCGGAAAAGGACCCTGTGTGGGCAGCCAAGGATCTGGCTGGTGGGACCGAAGGACACTTGTTTCCCTTCTCCAAGACTGTCCTCCCACCTGCTATAAAAATAGGAGGGAGGAAGACTATTCTAGCTCTGATGGGCACTTAATCTAGTATTCTGTTTTCCTGACAAAAAACCCTATTTCATCTTTTTCTTAAAAATATCAACCTTTATATTTCCAAAGGTTTTAATAAATTCTTTTTGCAGCTGGCTTCAATGTCAGGAGGCGTCTAAGGACTCATGATTGAGTAGCCATTCAACAGAGAAGATTTCTAAATCAAATGACTCCTTCTCTGTCTCAAGGGCAGGGGTTGGGGAAATCTTTGGTCATGCTTTATAGTCAGTCTCAGAAGGGAAGGAGAGGAGTGAGGTAGGTGCTTAGGTGAATTTCATCCCAAAGTTGACAAGTCAGATGCAAGCGTATCTTTCTTTACATCTACTCAGCCTGGAGCTCACCCTCCTCAACTGCCATCACACACAAGGGCTGCTCTTTGAGATCTGCGCTGTAATGAAGGGATCTGTGTCCTCCTCACACTGTCCCTTGAGGGCTGGGAGTGGGTCCCACTCATCTTTCGGGCCTTGTGCCCAGGCACGGCACATAGTAGCTGCTCGGGTGCTTGGAACTCACCTGTAGAGAGGCTACTGCAAAGTTCAGTTTTGGAAGGGGAAAAGGGCAGAAAGCCAAGTGACCTACACATACAGACTTGGTCATGGGTGGACCACAGGCCATGAAGGCCAGCCAAATGTGGCTAAGCTGTGAACAGGAGTGTTGAGGCCGTATGAGGTAAGCAGAAGTGTGGCTTACAGGTGAGTCTGTGCATGGTGAAGTGTAAGACAATGCATTTACAGGAAGTAATTTAGATGCCCCGATGCTGGGTCCCCAATGAAGAAAGCCCGAGAAAGCCTTAGAATCACCTCATCCAAACTCTGCATGTTGAAGGAGAACTTGAGGTCCAGAGATGAGAAGGGACCTACCCCTATCACAGAGCTATTTTTCAGCCGTCAAGACCAGAACCTGGCTAGCACTCCCACCATTCTACCAGCCTGCCTGCCACGCCTGCAGGCTACTGCTGGCCATTTGCAGATGACAGTTGTCATGTCCCCAGATGGCAACCAAATGCTGCAAATGACTTTCCTGAGCCTCAAGGCAGAGTCCTATTAAATTTTACACTGTTGGTTGCATCAGCTCACGGAGATCTTCTTGGATCTTGACTTGGTCATCCATCATATTAACGAACAGTCCTAACCCCTGTGCCTTTCTTCAAACATGAAAAGCAAGGTTCTCTTTTTAGTCAAGTCACTGACACATGTCCGAACTTAACACAAGACCACCAGTGAACCTCCCTGTAGTGTGGTTTTCCCTGGAAATCTTAGTCGGCTACTCTGCAATGAGCAGTGTTAACCACTAGGGGGAAACAAAGTTAAACAGTCCTTGGAAACCATCTGCAAAGCACAGCGTGGTTTCCACGTTGTATTTCAATGACCAATGACATCATCCCACTAGATGTTCTTGATAACCTAGTGACAGGCCTTACTTTTATCCCCATTAAACAGATAAGGAAATGGAGACTCAAGGAAGGAACCTGCCCAATGCTGTTCAGGCTGGTAACTTGGAGCCTAGACCCTGATCACAGTCCATCTTCTTTATCTACTTACCATATGACACGCCCTAAACTCCAGAGTAACACGCTTTTCTGTTTGTGGGGAAGCAACACATGAGAAAGCCAATTATAGCAGAAAGAAAAGGAAATGAACACTTATGTGGGAAATACCTTGTCTTTTAAGTCCCATACATTCTTCTGGCTAATATTTTATATTTTGCAGGACAGAGTGTATGTCTCAGGTACTCAAATGTATGGCATATCAAGCTGTTCTGTTGGGAAAGCCCTTATTTGCTATTCATCTAACTCCAACTTGATCTTGGAGGCTCTTCGTAAGGGGTCATCACTAGGAAGCTTTTCTACACTACCTCCCCCTGCACCCTCCTTCCCCCTCCAAGGAGAACAAAGTGCATCCTCTGTGCTCATCCTCACTACCAGCATCAGTTGGTCCATATCTGCCTGCCCACCAGGCTGCAGACCCTTTGCAGAGAGCAGCTGTGCTCTATCTGTGCAACCTGAGGCTACTGCAGAATCCACGCATGGCAGACACTCAGAGGCCATTATAGAATATGTATTTTCAAAAACTTCATTCCTGGGGACTTCCCTGGTAGCACAGTGATTAAGAATCCACCTGCCAATGCAGGGGACACGGGTTCGATCCCTGGCCTGGGAAGATCCCACATGCTGTGGAGCAACTAAGTCCGTGCGCCACAACTACTGAGCCTGCGCCACAACTACTGAAGTCTGCACGCCTAGAGCCCATGCTCCGCAACAAAGAGAAGCCACCTCAATAAAAAGCCCGCGCACCTCAACGAAGAGTAGCCCCCACTCGCCACAACCAGAGAAAGCCCGCATGCAGCAACAAAAGACCCAACGCAGCCAAAAAACAAACAAACAAACAAAAAACTTCACTCTTGGGACTTCCCTGATGGCGCAGTGGTTAAGAATCCGCCTGCCAATGCAGGGGACACAGGTTCGATTCCTGGTCTGGGAAGATCCCACATGCCGCGGAGCAACTAAGCCCGCGAGCCACGGCGACTGAAGCCCACATGCCTAGAGCCCGTGCTCCACAAGAGAAGCCACCGCAATGAGAAGCCCGCACACCACAACGAAGAGTAGTCCCCACTCGCCGCAACTAGAGAAAGCCCACACGCAGCAATGGAGACTCAACACAGCCAAAAATAACTAATAAATAAATTTATTTTTTAAAAAACCTTCATTCTTTGACCCTCATAGACACTTGATAGGCTACCAGCAATCTTCCACCATCAAGTGCTTTCAGGTTCTTTACCCACAGATCACTTTACTTTTTATCTGGTAAGAAAATGTGCTTTGTTTTGGCTTCACTGGCTACTGGTAGGCTTGTCTTCATATCAGATGTCCCTCTGGGACAATGTGGCAAACCGTATCAGATAAAATTTAGGCTTACTCTTTTTTTTTTTTTTACTTTTTGGCCACGCCCTGTGGCATGTGGGCTCTTAGTTCCCTGACCATGGATCAAACCACCGCCCCCTGCATTGGAAGCACGGCATCTTGACCACTGGACCGCCAGGGAAGTCCCTAGGCTTAATCTTTGATCCAGCTATTTCATATCCAAGAATTAATCTTATAGAAATATATGCACAGAAGTATGGAAAAATGTGTGTCGGTATATATTTGAGGGTGGAGGAATAAGAAACTTCTACTTAAAACCGCTTGCCTGACAGCCTATGATATTATTAGCATGACACAGTCACGCTAATGTTTCTACTGCAGCCAGTCTGGACTTTTTAGGTGCTTGTAACGTCCTTTGGCCCCCATTCTATCAGTCCTTTGCAGAGGGAAACCTGACTATTGAGGCTTAGGAATTTTATTTGGTACTCCAAATAGTTTGTTTACAACAGACTGTTCTTTAGACAGCTTTCTTCTGGGCACAAAAAATAGTACGAGTTAAACAACACTTGCCATGAGCCAGGTATATTCTAAGAGCTTTAAGTATATTTCATCTTCACTCAACCCTATGATTAGATATTATTATCACCTCCACTTGACAGACGAAGCTGAGGCCTGAAGAGGCTCAAGGTCAGGTAGGTATAAGTGGAAGAGACAAGACCCAGGTACTATGGCTTCAGCCTGCGTTCTCACTGACTCAGTTAACAGTGATGGTCCACTAAAGAGTTTCCACTTATCACCTTCAGAGGTGATACTTGAACCAAGTATCATAATCATAATCATAATCATCAACCAAGTTGTCATAATCACCATCATCACCCCCATCTTACATGTGAAAAAACTGAGATTCAGAGAGGTAACACCATGTTAGAAGCAGATGGAGAGCCAGATTTAAATGGAGTTTGCATCCAAAGCTATGTCCTTTCTGGTGTTCCTGCCCTTCAAACCTGAAGCTTTAGATGTGAGCACTAAACTTGCTCTGAGATGTGGGAAAACTCACTCTCCTCAGCTGATCAGCCTGGCAGAGATGGAGTCCACTGGGTCTAGTGACTACTAAGAATACAGTTAACTGGTGACCGTGCCATTTCCTATATGGATGCGACATGGCCGGATCTGTTCCAGATGTATTATAGGGAGAGGGGAACTTTCAGATCCACCCAAGCTCGTCACTGGGCCATCTCTTCTGAGTCTCCCATTGGGGAGAAGGAGATGTAGGTTATACGGGGAGATGAACACTGGGTCTTGTCTTACTAGTGAGCAGGGCCACTGCTAAAGGTATCTCTTCTACTTCCTGGTATCATGCAGCCACCTTGCCCTTCACCTCTCCCATGTCTGTTCTTTGCTCCTGGGGAACAGGCAGGCTTAAGGCCACATCAGGAATCCCTGTCAGCATTCTCTTGCTATTTTGCCTCTTCTGAGACCAAAGCAGAGGGAGGAGTTCAGCCAGTGCCTGCCAAGACCAGTCCATCCTGCTCTCTTAACTCCCCACCGTGCAGTCGGCCAAGAGGGGAACAAGCCCAGGTGGCGTGGGGCTCACAGGAAGTCTGGAGCAGCTCTGCACGAGTTCTGGTTGGTTACTGCACTGGCCTCACACAGCTAGTTAACTATAAAGTGATATTTTACCTTCCATCTGGCTATGCACCCTGTCCTCGTACACATCCGGCATCTACCACGGGGCCTCACGTGGAACATATTCTAATAATGTTTTGGTGAGTGAAGAAGTGGATTCTTACTTCAGCATAAACAGGCCTTGATGGAAAATTCCATCTGGACTTTCCATCCCACACGGCAGCCACTAGCCACACAGAGCTATTGAGCACTTGAAATGTGGCTAGTCCAAGTTGAGATGTGCTGGAAGTGTAAAATCTGGACTGGTTTTCAAAGACTTAGTATGAAAAAAATGTGAAATATCAAAATTTTTACATGGATTACATACTAAAATAATATTTTAGATATATTAATACGATGTATTTCATTTTACTTTAACATAGCAACCAGAAAGCTTAAAGTTACACATGAAGCTCCTATTGTATTTCTATTGGGCACTGCTGCTCCAGGCCAATATATAAGCCGTCGCTCTACTGAAACTAAAAATAAACTCCTAGGACCCCAGCAGTGTTTCAGAGTAGCACCAAGCAAGTAGCAGGAGTGACCTCCAGCAAATTCCTGAACCTGTCCGGGTCTTAGTTTCCACATCTATAAGAAGTGACTGGTAGAAGTATCTGCCCCACCAGGATTTTGTTATAGAGTCAAATCCAATTGTGAGTGAAGCCTCTGGAAAATGTAACGTGCGATAGGTATCTTCTGTTTTCTGGGCTCCCCTGGGAGGAAACCCGCTTTCCCTAATACAACATCCCTGAGCTTGAGGACAGCCTAAGTCAGGATGAAAGTGGAAATATCTGGACAGCCAGAGATATGCTGCCCAACAGGATTCCTGGGGAAGGGACTCGGTCAAACAGGAGAGGCCAGTGAGTTTCTTAATATACCAGTCAGAACAAGCTGTCCATCTGCGAAATGCTCCTTTGTGACTTACACTGTACTGCATAGGATGCTAGAACCACCGCTGAGTTAAGAGGGCAGGTTAACCTGTCAGAAGAAAAACATATTAGGAAAGTCACCAGAACCCACGACCGCCCAAAACGCTCATTGATTATGGGTAACACATGTCTTTTTCTTGGATTAACCATTAAAAAAAATCACGAATAATAACAAAGAATTTTAGGATACTCAATCTCAAAAAGTAAAGATAAAAGTAACATACTAAAGAGTCTCTGAAATTAAAAGAGAATTTTTCCATGTTTAAAATAATATATATTAATACAAATACCATGAGGCTAAAGGTTTAATGTTGGCCAGGGTTTGGCTGGTCAAGAAAGGTCAGGCTCATATCACTAAGAGAAAAAATGAGAAAAGTGTACTCTTAGATCAATGGGCAGGCAGCCTTTGTCTCTTTCTGGTAAAGACGTGAGACTTCTCATAGGGCTAACTGAATTCCTGAGTTCTGCTGACTCTGATTCTTGATGACCTGCTTTCTAGAAGGATGACATCCTCTTAGAAGGGAAAAACAGAAAAGTATTCTGAATTTTAAAACTCCTGTGGGTTTTGAGTTACTTAATTAGTTACAATGACTTAAGATTCCTAAATCTATTCACCCTCCTGCAACTTCCCATCTAGAGGGAATGGTCTGCTACCCCTCGGTTGTCCTGCCATCCACTGGAAATCCACGAACCCAAGGTTGGACTTGTTTTCCTTCTTTCCTCTTAAGCTCACTGCCCTCCCAAACACCCTGTTTCAGCCAATGACGCCATCTCTGTCATAGTCCAAATCATCTTGGTTGCTCCCTTCTCTCCATTCAGCTACAGATTTCACGGTCTGCCTAGGAGCTCAGCCGGCAGATCTGGGGCAGGAATCACTGCCAGGTGGAGGAACACATGAATAGAAGCAGGAGTGAGGGCTTGCAGGGTTGGGGGGGGGGACCCAGATTTTAAAAGCATGCTTCCCAGCAACCTTGTGAAAAGTGGAGAAAACATGCAGTTTCCATGGCAGCCCATGAAGTTCCCAAGATATGAGTCACCCCCAGCTCTCTGACTAATCTGGTTGGCTCACCAGGGTTTCCCTTCTGGTCAGCTGTGTTGTGTGCTGGTCCTGAAGCTGCATATAAATATGAAGGTAGCCTTCCCTATCTGAGGGGCCCCATCTTTCAAGTAACCATGTGTTCTTGCTCGAACTTCTAAATGCAGATATGTCTAGGGATGCTTGCTATATATTCGATCATCTGGAGACTCAGAGAGCCCAAAGGAAGAGCAAACATCAGCATTCACTTTCCTACCGAGATGGGCTTCAATGAAATCTAAGCTGGTGTCCTTGCTACAGGAAGAGCAGGTGAATGGGATTCAGAGAAAAGCTTAAGAGAGTGGCTAAGGGGGTTCAGTCTAGATGGAAGAAACAATCCTATGAGTAAGTCAGGAAGAACAACATTTCCAAAGAATGGTGTAAATAACAAACTAAAGAACACCATGTTCTTTGACAGATTTCTTCCTTGCTCTCCAGGCTTTAGGGTCTCCATCTGTCAGACAAGATCACCTATCTCTTCAGGAAGGAGGGGTTGAACAAGAACTTTCAAACCCGGGAGAAACACTAACTAGATCCACTGAGTCTGTCAAGAGATCCACGGCTACTAAGGGCTGGATGCCACCCTGACAGCCCGCCACCCCCAGAGAGATGAGGGCCGCCTGCAGGCCTGACAAGGATGGCAGGGACCTAAGCCAGGACGTGGCCCTCAACAGGTTTCTACTGATTCATACCAAACAAGGGGCATAAGAAAAAATGAAGATGACCAATTTCTAATATTTGGAGAGCTAGACTGGAAGCTCCCAAGGGTAGGGGTAGTGGGCCCAGCCTCACTGGACCAGCACAGTCAGTGCCCATCTCGTAATGTGTGCTATTTGCAAAATACGTGTGGGGAAAACAAGTCAGTGTGTAGAAAAGAAAGACACAACTAGTTCTATCACCACAGAAGGCAGCCTGGACCCAGGACAGGCAGGGGTGGGTAATTTCAACCTAGAGTTACCCTGAAATATAAGAAGGCTGCCTCAGGAAAGCCCCTCGTCCTCTTCCAGCCTTTTTTATAGATTCTGTTCCTGCCAAATCCCTCCTGCTTAAAACCCTCAACAGCATTCCTCTGCCTGGTAGATCCAAGACGCAGGTCTCTGTTTGACAGGAGGAGCCCTCTCTCTCTCTGTTCTGCTGTAGGCCCCCAGCATGTGGTCTCCAATTGGGACTGTCCGGGGGGAGGCGATGTCCTCTCTGCCCAGTGAGATTTAATTCCTCACTTCTCCACCAACCCCAACTCATCACAGAAATCCACACTCTTCACAAAGCTCACACCGGCATCTCCTTCTCCTAAAACCTATGATGGCTGTGGTCTCCACCGCCCATATTGGTCCCAATTGCTTCACGAGCTCCTATCTCATTTCCCCAACCAGACTGCCAGGTCCCTCATGGAAGCACAGTGGAGGCTTCTGAAGACCCTCCTTAGTAGAAGGAAAGAGGGGGTGGGGAGGATGAGAGTAAGACATGGCTGTTCCCACCCGTTTACCTGCTGCACTGTCTCCTGTAAGTCAAGAAAAAAACTCTGGATTTGGAGAAGGTGGCTCAGGGACCACTGACTTGGAATTTCTCCTCCCTTCCTGAGCCTCTCAGATACTTTGCAGCCACGGAGATGGTCCTGATGCACAAGAAGTGCTGAAGCACGGATAGATGCTCCTGTCTTCCAGCCAAGTTCCCCAGAGAGAAAATGAGTCACCTCTGGGTACTAAGGGGCTCAGAGGGGACCTAAATTGGGCTTGATCTGCCTTCCTGGATGAAGCCCGTTTTACATTCAGGATCTCTCCTTCCCTCCCTTTAAAGTTTCTCAGGTCTTTACCAGAAAGATAACTGTACCTTCTGTAATAAAATTGAAACAACATGAAATGAGGTTTGTCAATCCTCAGCTTCTCCAAATCCAGACCAAGCTAGAAACAGATGTCTCAAGCAGGATGCTGCTTTCAACATCCATTCTTTGTTTACATTTAATTTGTTACCAGAAATGTACAATCATTAGATTAAACCCAGGAATTTCAGTAGTCTGGGGGAACTGACAGGAAAAGAAGAATACGAAAGTCTCATTACCTTCCTTCACAAATATCCATCTTCAGTTGTAAGAAATACAAATGCCTATGAAATAATTGTTTTCATTAATTCACAATACTCAAATTAAAATAAGCCAAAAAAAATTGATGAGTCAAGGACAAGACCTGCACATGTGAAAAACAAAACACACAAAGACATTTTGTCTCAAGTATCAGGCGCTGTTTAGTCCACTGCAAAGCTACGCCCCTTCAGTAATAATGGCTCGTGAGGCTGCTTTAGTCTCAATGGGTAGTGGCGGGGGGCATTTCCAGCCGGCCTCCCACCCACACATGCTCTCTTGGGATGGCTGAGCAAGGATGGATGGGGTGAGAGCAGCCCAAACAACCAGCTGCTGCTGCTGCCGCCAATGAGCGCCCCCGGCCTGGACCTACCTAGTCAAACTCGGGGTATCTGAGAGCACCAGGATCCACGGGCGGCCCCCCGCACACCGAGGGGCTGCTGTTCTGAACATCTGCACACCTATGTTCCCTCTGTGTGAAGTTACTGAGAGGTGGAGCGTCTAGGAAGACACCTCCTTGGCTGGGGTGCAAGCACCCAGCTGAGCTTTTTCCTGTGTCCCAGGAACTGTGGGTGCCTGAGCAAAAGCATAGACATCAGTCATCTACAGGCTGCCAGGCCTCCTGGGTGAATCCTGCACTTGTCTGTGAGTTCCCAGCAATGTCGCTTCAAAACCCGGGACTTGATTTGTGGGCAGAACTTGGTAAGTTCTTGGTTAGTCACGGGACCCTCCATCCAGGGAGCAGGAATCACAAGGCATCAACAGTGCTGTGCAGGCCGGGAAGGGCCCTGGAGACTGTTATATTTAGGGACATGGCATACATATGACACTTGACCTCTGGCTCCCACTCTTTGTTAAAAGCCTGGATTCACACGGGATAGACATTCCAGCATCTGGCCAAGATGACAAAAGGGAAAATTCTTGAAATCCAATACAGATGCAGCAGAAGTGTTCAGGGCCAGGAGAGAGAATTTCGGCAATTTAAACAAACCAGTCTCAATATTCCTTCTAATTTCTATGTTTAAAGGTTAAGGCGCCAGTGTTTTGAGATGTGAATGCGTCACATGGTATTACAACCCTGTATTTGCACAGTTCTGGGCTGTGTGTGGTACTTCATAACTTATCGCCTCATTTCAACCTCGTAAGAACTCTGCGGTGGGTACTGCTACCTCCATTTTTTACTGATGAGGATACAGATGTCGTATGGGTTATGTGGGGTCAGTTATGTCTTATTTCAACCTGGACACGC
The DNA here is from genome assembly GCF_964165515.1 of Mesoplodon bidens. Classification (NCBI taxonomy): domain Eukaryota; kingdom Metazoa; phylum Chordata; class Mammalia; order Artiodactyla; family Ziphiidae; genus Mesoplodon; species Mesoplodon bidens. The sequence continues at coordinate 34,733,855 of NC_138162.1, forward strand.
ATGCTATGAAAACAATCTGATTATGCTACAAATTTCTTATGCGTCTAATGACTAAAAAGCTTAGGATCCATCTCCTAACTCTGATATTACTTTGACTGTAATTATCACCAACTACTCCTACCATGCTGAATGCCAGAGCATCGAGAGATGGTATGACATACATTTGCTGATTCTCTCTTATTCCAAATTGGAATCTCTATCTTTTCCACCTAGGAGAACACAATTGGTCCTTTCTAGTTTGTTCCTATATTTACCCAAGCTGAAATTCAACTGGAATTAAGTGTTCTCTCCTCCTATAATGCTACTGAGAGAAAGAAGAGAAGGAACAGAATTACAGATAATCCAGTGGTAAATCTGGACTTTCACTGACAAGCCCAGCTAAGCAGAAGGTCTTCCTCGGGATGTAAAGGAGAATGGGAACCTAGAGACCCCTGTTCATCAAATGCTACTTTGTCATATATTCAGCAACGTTTCTGAGTCAACCCCAGGACATCATACACAAAGAGATCAGAATAGTGGAATGATGCCCAAACTTAGGAGACCTCCTAGGAATCCTGAGAGAGTCTGATTTTGAGACTGCCCGTATATGAAAGTCTGTTTAGAACGGTCTAAATTTATCAGAAACAGCCACCATGGAGGCTCATAATCAAGGAGACGGTTAGCAATTAGAATAAAGGAAGTCATTTAAAAGAGATGCTTGGTGTGCCTGACTTCAGAAATGTAACACTCATTTCTGGAGTGCACCCCAATCCATGACCTCAACTTCAGAAAAAAGCAATAAATGCCTCCCTGCCTAGATCCTTAGTAAACAAACAGGAAAGAACAAATACCACGTCTATATTCCTCCTTTGACCCTTGAGAGCAAAATTTCTTTAAAGGGGAACTCATTTTTGCATAGGCTACAGAGCTGGGGCTTAAAAAAGATACTACGTATAATACTGTACATCAACTATACCTAAAAAAAAAAAAAAGACACTAAGTGCCAGGAATATAGGCAAAACTCTTCATTAAAGTAAAAACAAAACAAAACAATATTTTTTTGAATTAATGGTGGAAGCCTGGCCCAGCCTAAGAAGAAGATCTGGCAGTCCTGGCTATTCCCCAGCTCGGTAGGAGCCACAGGGGTGGCTGCTGCCATGACTCCTGCTGTGTTAAGAGAAATCTGTTACGCACATCCCAGAAGGTGACAGCTATACTCTACTCTACACTGGGGGGGGGACCACCCATCTTACCGTGGAGGTTGAGTAGTGGGGTTGAGTGTCAGTCTGGAACTAGTGACTTTTAGGAAGGACACGGACAAACCGATTTTATCTGGAACTTAGGTAAGAACAAAATTTAGTCTATTATTTGTCTTCAGCCAACATCTGCCTCTCGGCAGTCTCCACCCACTGGCTGTAATGCTACCATCAAGCGCATCTAATTCCCCCTTTCCCATGACAGCCCTTGGAAGATCTGAAAGCAGCCTTCGTTTCTGCGGGCTTCCTCTCCATCCTGGCCTCCCCACTTGCCTCAGATGTCCCTCAAATGACAGGGGGGCTCAGCAGAAAGAAGCTTTCCTGGGGGGCATGCAAGTAGCGTCCAACGACCGAGAGGGGCCCTGGAGAAGGGCTCCTGCGTTAGGCTGGCGTGAGTGATCCCTTCACTCAGGCACTCTGGCAGCCGCAACCCTAGGGCTGCAGCGTCTCAGGGAGGACACAGGGCAATGAGGGACGACCACCGGTTTAGGCAGTGCAGGTCGCACTCGGGGTGGGAACCCTTCAGTGGGTAGTAAAATCAATTTAATGAGCCACAAGTGACATTTTAAAAGAAGGAAATAGAAAACTTAAGAGTGCTTTGCAATTACTATTGTTTCATGAAATATCTACTTCAGTAATTTACATATATCTGTGTAATGCATTACAAAGCAAAATATATTTTTTATTGTGGGGTTATGATTACAAAAAAAACACCACTGGTTAAAAACACACACACAGGGCCTCCCTGGTGGCGCAGTGGTTGAGAGTCCGCCTGCCGATGCAGGGGATATGGGTTCGTGCCCCGGTCTGGGAGGATCCCGTATGCCGGGGAGCGGCTGGGCCCGTGAGCCATGGCCGCTGGGCCTGCACGTCCGGAGCCTGTGCTCCGCAACGGGGAGAGGCCACAGCAGTGAGAGGCCCGCATACCGCAAAAAAAAAAAAAAAAAAAAAAAAAACACACACACAAATACACACACACACACACACACACACACATATAAAATCCAACATGACATTTTTTAAAGCATCCCTTGAACAGAATTTGATATTCAGTAGTAGCCTGAATATTTCCAGTAGGGAAATCCTGGTGGGGTCATTTCAAACATATTCTCATAGATCATGTCACCACTTTGCATCCACCGGCTTATGAGCTGACCTGTTGAGTTGAGTGTCCTACACTCCCCCTTAGTCCACCAGCATGAAAAGCCGTTATGATGAAAACTCAAGGCATCACGTGTATGTCCCGTGGTTACCCAATGAGTCATGCTGGACATCTTATACCAGCTTAAAATTTAACCTAATAGTAAACACAAGTCAAATCTCCAACGTCTTCTATTGTAGAGGGAAGAGGTGTACAAAGAAGACAAAATAGTAATAGACTAATATATGGCCTTTAAACACATTAAAAGTTCAAATGTGATCATGTGATTACCATTTTTTTTTTTAAAAAAAAGGAAAAAACAAAACAGCACTTTATGTCCAAGTTAATGTCTCTTCCTTGGTGATGGTCTCATGGCCACAATGGGCACAGGATAGGATTCAATAATCCTGAACATTCATTGCTTTTTTTCTGGTGGAAGAGTTTCCCTCTCTAAGAAAAACAAACGTTTCAATCATAGGAGGGCTGGCTGTTGCCCTGGGGGGAGGGGAAAGAGAGGCCCAGGCGAGCTTGCAGAGTCCATGTTCAAACAGCAACAACTTTCCTGTGCCCGCCCCTCCATTCCAAACACGGGTCCTCATCCAGAAAACCCATGTGCCAGCTCAACACCAGGGCCAGGACCTGCGCCAAGCCTGGAGGGGTAAACAAGTCTCACAGCCCTCTGGCCCTTATCTGTTCCACGGATTGCCTGAACCACAGATTCACGGAGGCGGAGGAAAGACACTGACCCGGCCTCCTCTCCTTTGCAGCTCCTACCAACAGGGGATCTGATAGAAAGTTCTCAGTTCAGAGACCTCTCGGTCTCCTAAAGAGTTCAATCCTAGCCCCTCAGAGACACTGCGCTGTTTGACAGGTAGATGACTGTTTTACAAACTTCCTGATTGCAGTAGCAGAAAATAACTGCGTTCTCTGAACACAGGTGCTCAACATGCAGGGGAAGCTGGACGGAAGGGGAAGGTAGGAGGTGGTGGATGGGAGCGTGCTGGGAACGGCACCAAATCAGGAGGCCAGAGAAGGAGGCTCAAGATGAAAATGAATTCGCCGATTAAAATTTCAATACATGTACCCCCCAATTTTTACTGGGATTGTAACTGTTGGTGCAGTTATACCCAAGTGAAGTATCTGGCCACAGTGATAAATTAAAGAGTACATTTTCAGTGGTTACTCATTTTTATATACTAAATAGAAAACTTAAAAAAAATGTTATTACCTGGTTTGTTCTTGCTGCAGTGTGTTGGGATCAGGTATAAAAAATCTTACTCGAAAATGCAGGGTACAGGGGATACCTCCTACAACATTTTTCAAAAACAAATTAAATTTTCCCTTTAAAAAAGTCAATGTATGTAAGCGGCTACTCTCCCATAAGTGATGCATTTTTCACTAGACCACAGCTTTTTCCATCAATAAAAGGACTAATTTCAAAAAAGGAGTGCATAAGTTAGTTAAGTGTTCAGAAATCTCCAAGTCTACAAGAAGTAAAATATTTTTGCAACATCAGTATAAAATGAGGTATAATCTACTTCCTATTACATGTTTAACTTAGGGATGTGTTCAAACAATGCACTCCATTATCTGTATTAGGAACTTTAAAAATCCTTAAATCAACAGATTATACAAAACTCACAAAGAAGTAATCTCCCACATATATAATGACTTCATACTTTTCAAATGTTTTCATGTACACTCTTGAATTTAAATACCGCCATGACTATGAGTAAGCTAGCCTGCTGTCGACTGCACTGTGTAACAGATTAGCCACCAGGCTTGGAGATGTGACTTGCCTTGGGTCACACAGCCAATGATAACACCAGACTTACAGCACTGAGTCTTTTGATTCTGCATTTTAAAATCATTTTTATACTGCAAAATATTTCATGCTTTTAATGCAAAGTGAATTCTAAAAATGATTAATACAGTAGCAAATATTACACAGCTAATATACTCAAATACGGCTTTATGCAACAACGCCAAGAGTCCATTTGCTTGCAAGGATAAAATTAGCCCATTTCTTTTGCTGGATGTGGCAACAGGAGATCAGATTGTGTTGCTAAGATCCCATGCTCTTCTTCACGTCAATTTCTCTCCTCTCCATTACTCAGTATTCACTGGCTCTTTCCAGCACTTTCTGGCTCTGTGAAACTCAAGCTTTTCCCACCCTGCCTCCCTCACTGATCTCCTCTACATTAGTTCACTGTGGGCTCCACCCTCCCTTCTCAGAAGTACCCTCTGTCTTTGTCTCTGGATTGTATCAAAGACTCTAATGGTGTGTGTGCACCTATGAACATACCTGTGTACAGGTACCTGGGTACCTGTGGGTGGTTCTGTAACTCTGGGTGCGTGTGCGGCCCTGCATGTCGGCCAGGTTTGGGGCATAAGGTGCATAAAGGGGAACAGAGAGCGCGATGTTGGAAAACCAGGTGAAGGGTGCAGTGAGGTGTGGTTCGAAAACCCACCTACGTGGGAATTAACCTACAGCACTGGGATACACTCATGTGTATGTCTGTGACACTAGTTACCCATGCCTTTGGAACTGTGCTGTCGAAAAGGTGTGTGTGTGTGTGTGTGTGTGTGTGTGTGTGTGTGTGTGTGTGTGTGTGTGTGTGTGTGTGTGTGTGTGTGTGTGTGTGTGTGTGTGTGTGTGTGTGTGTGTGTGTGTGTGTGTGTGTGTGTGTGTGTGTGTGTGTGTGTGTGTGTGTGTGTGTGTGTGTGTGTGTGTGTGTGTGTGTGTGTGTGTCTCTCTCTCTCTCTCTCTCTCTCTCTCTCTCTCTCTTTCCCATCCTGTCTTTCCCATCCTGGCTCTCATACTGGGCTGAAAAAAGCCATCCTTCTTCCCCTTTCTTTCCTATAAAATGAAACGTGGAATTCCTTTGCTCTTAGCTGGCTTCTTTCACCTTTCCCTTTCTTGCCCATATTTGGTGAGGACCCTTGGGGGCTGATCTGGAAGCATCTCTGCTAACTCAGAAGTCAGACAGGGAGAAGTCAGCTTACTCACGTCTCTTGGACCACCTGGAATCCAGGTACCAGATGTTACAGGTACGCTGAGGATTGGAGGAGAGAAATGGGCCACGATACACTAATACCTAGTGTTCAACCGACATGGGAAGGTCACACCCACCTTTTAACTGCTTCCTGATGGGTTTGCTTGCTTCAAGCCATCTCTGTTGGGTAAGAAAACATAAGATATAAAACCAAACCCAGCGGGAGCCCAGCACGTCTTCAAGGGAGGGTACTCACAGGAGAGTCCACTGAGTCATCACTGTGCTGCAAACCAAAATACTCCTTTTCCGTCACGCCCAAGTAGTTGTAAGCCATATCCAGGAGAACTTGACCAGTATCTTGTTTCTAGGGGAAAAAAATGTCCAGTGGGCAAAATTTTAAAACAAATTAAGAACTGGTGTTTAAAAGTCTTTATTGCAGGCAAGAAGGTGTTAAAACACGCAGAGAGATTTCATGCACACAGGTACCCTACAATAAGAAATATTAATAAGAATTTAATAAATTCCAAATTAAGAAGCCCCACGGAACATATGGAAAGTAGGGCTAAGATAAATATGATTTAAGAGAATGAGATAAATTTAATTTTCTAAGATTTCTTCCTTCCTCTTAGCTGAGATTCCCAAGTGATAACGTCTAACTTGGAAAACTCAGGTATCCCAATGACAGTAAACTCTCCGTGACCTACCCACGGATTATCCACAGCAAAATGTTAATCCTCAGGCGCCATGCAAGTGTACACAGGGAGGAAAACTCTACTAACAGCATGAAGGAAGACAGCTAAGAATACGCAAATGCCATTGGAAATACCCTCCAAGTGATTTGGCAAGGGACACTGGAGGATTATCTGCTTCCCTACTCCCCGGCACCTGAAGTGAGAAGCCAGTGGAGACTTTCAACCACACTTCACGTCCAGAGCAGGGCTCAGACACCTTCGCCACTCAGTGTTTTCAGACCAGGCACAGTGCTGGGCGTGGGGACAGAGCCATAACACGTGTCCCTTTCCTGCCCTCCTGGAGAGGCCAGCCGTGCAAGCAGCGACCATAACTCGGTGTGTCAAATGCCAAAGAACACTCCGGCACAGTGAACACACACAGGACAACACAAATGGGTGACTCAACCTGGGGACAAGGGAAAGCAGTCCCTGACCTGGTTCTGGGAGGCTGACAGGGCTGAGTGCCACGCCCTCCCTCCAGGCGCAGGAGCTAAGAAAAGGCATCAAGAGGACAGCCCAGCACAAAGGCACAGGGGTGGGGAATCGCGAATTCTCCTTTAACAGGCAGACTTCTTGGGAATCCTTTGAACCAAACCATTTAACTTAAGGGCAATGTGAGTCAGAAAGAGACCATGTATAGAACCAGCAAAGGCAGCTTTTTTGAGCACCTGATAGCAGATGATGTACCTGAAAACAGGTCACCATAACCAGGATGAGGAGAATTAGATAACTGTCACCCCCTCCTGCAGCCACTTCTCCGGGACAGTCTCACTTATCTGGCCCACAGTGTGGGAACACACGGCACCGCCTGTGTCCTGAACACATCCCCCTTCTGGCCCCAGGGCCCTGGTTCCCGCTGCTTCCTCCACTTCCCAGGTCACCTCCCATCCCAGGGGAATCAGGACAGTGTGGAAAAGATGACCTGGTCCACATACTCTAAATCATGAGATATTCTCCCTCCAAATTACGAGATACTCTTGATGCAAAGAGCTATCTGCTCCCCTTGTTGAAATTATTATTTGTATGATTTTATGTTATGTTTAATATATATTATTAATAACTTTAATCTATTGGGCATCTACAAGGAGCCTGCCACAGTATTCTGCACTTTTTATGTATGATCTCCAATCTTCGCAGCCATGTCACATAGCTGTCAACACCATCCCCTGTGCTGATGAGCAAACAGGCCTCAGAGGCTCCGTGCCTTGTGCTGTCAGCCGACGGACAGTCTGACTGCCTGACTCAGGAGTATTTGATGCCAGAGTCTGCAACGTTACCACCACACTGCCACTCTCCCGTCTGGAGTGCATAATTAATCCATTCCAGGATCTGCACAACTCACCGAGTTCTCAAAAGGAATTGAAACAAGATACATTTTTGATAAGAACAACCCTCCGGGCCCAGCGCCTGCCCCACAAGAGGTCATCTTGGCTACATCAGGTCACTGTCCGTGACAGTCTCGCTCTCTGGGCGGAGCTAAGAACAGCTGATGTCCAGGTCAGCTTCCCCGAGGATGGCCGCTCCTGGTCGTAAGACCACCTGGGCTGAAGGATCTGAATGCGACAGCGCAAATGACCCCCAGGAGCAGAAACATATAAAGTGACGGAGATTCGAAGTTGCAGCCAGGCCCTCAAATTGAAGTTCAGTGTGACTCAGCCTTGACCAGGCTGCTGGAAGCTTGGGGGGCAGCACAGGCAGCAGTGACAATAACAACAACATTTGTAACTGAAGATGACCAGGTGCCCACTGAACGCCAGGCACGTGATGATCACTCTGGGTGGATACCGTCCGCATTCCCCTCTACAGGGCTCATCACTCCTCCTCCTTAGAATACATCCTTACCTGGGATTCTCATTCCCTCTTGGCCTCCCCTTATCTCCCTGGACAGTCCTGCTTGTTCCTCATCCCCGCAACCATTGAACACCGAACCTCATTCGTATCTTCTGTCTATTCACTTCTCAGGTGATCCTAAAGTACATCTACCCTGGTAACACCCACATATGTATCCCAGCCTAAACCCTTCCCTTAAACTCCTCTTTTTTTTTTTTTTTTTTTTTTTTGCGGTACACGTGCCTCTCACTGTTGTGGCCTCTCCCGTTGTGGAGCACAGGCTCCAGACGCGCAGGCTCAGTGGTCATGGCTCACGGGCCCAGCCACTCCACGGCATGTGGGATCTTCCCGGACCGGGGCACGAACCCGTGTCCCCTGCATTGGCAGGCGTACTCTCAACCACTGCGCCACCAGGGAAGCCCCTAAACTCCTCTTTTGTATACCTAATGCCATTTCTACGCAGACGAGTAACAGGCATCTCAAACTCACCCTGTCTGAAACAGAACCAGTTATTTCTGCCCCCAAACCTGCTCCTCTTGCAGGCTTTCCCATTTCTATAAATTGCAGCTCCATCTTGCCCACTGCTCAGGCCAAAAACCTTGGGAGTCACCTTGAGGCCTCTTTCACATCCCAAATACCACTGGTTCCACCTTTAAAGTAGTTCCAGACTTGGTTTACTCTTAGCCGCATTAACTGCCCTGTCCAATCATCATGGTCTCTCCCACAGACTAACAGCCTCAGCCCTTGCCCCACCCCCTGCCCCAGTTTAGTGTCGACCGAGCATCCAGAGTGATACTTGAGTCAGATCATGTCAGGTCTCTGCCCAAACTCACCAATGCAGAACAGAGCCAGTGCTCAGAATGACCTACAAGGCTCTACACAATCCCCCTATCCCCTCAAGAGGAAAAAAGTTACGTTAAAAAAGTAACAAAACAGGGTTTCCCTCGTGGCGCAGTGGTTGAGAGTCCCCCTGCCGATGCGGGGGACACGGGTTCTTGCCCCGGTCCGGGAAGATCCCATGTGCAGCGGAGTGGCTGGGCCCGTGAGCCATGGCCGCTGAGCCTGCGCTCCGCAATGGGAGAGGCCACAACAGTGAGAGGCCCGTGTACCGCAAAAAAGAAAAAAAAATTGGGTTTTTTCTCCAGACTTAGTGGAAAAGAGGAAAAAATTAACTATTTGCACCAAAATGTTCTGCTGTGACATAGGAAAATGACCAAGTACAGTGTTATATTCCATCCTTTTTATCGGTGTTTTTTCTGTCTGTACCATCTGCTGTGTTCATTTCTCCAAACTCATGTCCACCTTGATGTGGGAGTAGGGGATAATCTTGTCGAAAGGCACACTGGTGCATGTGTGTCTGCTAGTTCACTTGTCCTTGACAATATTTTACAATATTAAAGAAAATCTTTTGAAACGGTTGTTAGGAAAAACAAAACAAAACAACCCATCACCTGTTATCTCTCTGACCTCATCGCCTCCTCCCCTCCTCCTTCCTCATTACACTCCAGACGCACTGGCTTCTAGCCTGTTCTGCAACCACACTAAGGGAAGGGGACCCCGCCTCAGGGTCTTTGCTCTGCTGTTTCTTCTACCTGGAATGCGCTTTCACACAGTTCCTCCCCTTACTTCCTTTAGGTCACCTCTGAAATGTCATCGTATGAGTGAGGTCCTCCCGAATCGCTTCTATAAAATGACAAATGACAACCCCACTCCTTGCCCTGTCCTTAACTCTCCACCTTCCTTATCCCGATTTTTCTTCTAAGTACATGATACCGCCTGACATAGTACACATTTGTTTATGGTCTGTTTCCTCCCTCTAGGATGTAAGCTTTAAAAGGCCAGGGATTTTGCTCTGTTTTGTTCACTGCTGTATTCTTTGTACCCAGAACAAAGCCTGGCATGTAGTAGGTGCTCAGTAAACACGTGCTGAATAAACATTCATGTTCTTGTTGGGAAGAAGATGTATGGCTGAGGAATAGCTCCAAGACAGACAACGTAAATTTTAACAAAGGAGCCATGTCTGAACTAAGCTGTCAGTTTACAGCAACTGGAAGAGAACTTCGGGGCCTCTACAGAGCAGCCACCGTGCAGCGACTTCATGCACACTGCCCTCTTCTCTTGCCTGCTCAGCCATCAACGTCCACAGTGACCTGGGGTCAGCAGGAGGCAAACTCATGGGTGGGGGAAGACCCCAGCAGGGACCACTTTTTGTCACCCTTCAAATTCTTGTGGCCTTCTAACATCCCCCAGTTGTTCTCTGGTACCCTCTCTTCTCTTTCTGACGCTTTCCATTGCACACTGAATTTTCCAGGCTGGGGCAGATGCTGGCAGCCAATCTGGGGTTGGAGGCGACCCCTTAGAACTGGCCAGAGGATGGGAGAGACAGGCAAAGGTCACGAACACCCAGTGGTGACTGGGGAGGGGCGCGGCAGCAGGGACGGTTACTGGTCAGGCATCTTCCTGCTGACGTAGGATTGGAGAGCCCGTTTCTAGCCCTGCCTCTGCTTGAGGTGCACAAGCCAGGCCCTCCCTGAGCCCTGCCATCTGGGAGGCTAACCATCTCACTACCCTCCAGAAAGGACCCACCATTTACCATTTGCACATTTAATGAGTACCTGCTGTGAGGCAGGCACAGGGGAAATGACACTATTGCCATTCTCCAGGAGCTCGCAGTTTAAAGAGTGACATATAACCAGATAATTACAACCACTATTCATGCAATGTGACAGGGGCCCTAATAAAGCACACACAGGGCACCATTATTGGAGAATCAGCTCAGGAAGTCAAAGACGTCACTGAAGCAGTAACATCTAAGACTCACACAGTTCAGAAACAAGAGGGGGGAAGACACGCCAGGTAGAGGTAAGATTATGGACAAAGTTTTTAAGGTTATTTCTAGTTCAATCTCAACATACAAGATCTGAGACCTCAAGCTTTTAATTTAAAATAATTTCTCTTCATTTTATAAACCAACAGATGAAAAGTATTTCTTAGGGGCATTAATTCAGAAAAAATTAAATTTGGAGAACTCACATTAACTTTAAAGGTCTGTACCAAGCCATCTAGAAAGCAGATGCTGCAGATGACTTCAGATCGAGTTTTCTCTTTGGGTAATTCTGAGGTGCGTATGTTATTAATTCTTCCACCGAACGCACGTAACCGGGAGGTCATAACTATCGTTGAATAACCTGTAACAGAAGACACACCTGGTTAGCTCTGATGTGCAAATTACCAGTTCCATGTGAACATACCTCCCATTCCATCCATTCCTCACCTGTCTGCCTTGACCCTCACAAAACTGTCTCAAGAGCTCAGATAAATGAGAGCCAGATAACAGACCATGTTTCCATCTGAGTTTCGACTTCTAAGCAGCTTTAAACAATATTTATTGCTCAATTATAACACGTTCAGAGAATTATATGGCTTATTTGTGTCTTATTATCTCCCTCGTCTAAATCTTCTAAATTTATATTTCCCAGGTTTTAAATTTGTTAATGTTTTACAACTTTATATATTTGTGTATTACACCTCTAAGGTTTTACAGAACTAAATGTGATGCAAAAATGATTTAAAATATGAAGATTTTATTGATCATTAGACTACATTAAGAACATCTATTCATTAAAAGACTATTTTTTAAAAAAAGACCCACAGAGGTATTTGTAATATATAACTACAAAGAATATATAAAGAGCTACTACAAATCAAAATGAGAAAAAACAAACAACTAGGTAGAAAATGGGAACATTAGTTGTCAAAGGAATGCAAACTAAAACCTCAAAGCAACAGAACCACACCCCCACCAGAATGGCTATGATGAAATCCAACAAAACCAAGGGTTGGCCATAGTGTGGAGTAACTGGAACTCTCAGGCACTGTTAGTGAGGATGTAAATTAGTGCAGCTACTTTGGAAAACTGTTTGACAGTGTCTACGAGAGCTGAACATATGCACATCCTGTGAAATAATTCCACTCTTAGGCATATTCCCAACAGAAAAGTATATATTTATCCATTAAAAGACATGCATAAGAATTTTCATAATAGCTCCAAATTGTAAAAGACCCAACAGAACGGATAAACTGTGGTGGAGTCCCACCATGCATGACTACCCAGCAAAGGAAATAAATGAACTACTGTTGACACACAACACGAATTCCTCTAGTGTTGTGTTGAGCAAAAGCATCCAAGACTCAATAGATGACCTGTATAGCGTGATTCCATTTACATAAAGTTCAGAATAGGCAAAACTAACCAACAGAAGACAGGATAGCAGTTACCTCTACATGTAGTGACTGGGGGGTGTCCAGGGGTCTTCTGGGATGCTTATATTCCATCTCTTAATTGGGGTGCTAATAACACTGGTGTACTCACTTTGTGAAAATCCACCAAGCTCTACCCTTATGATTTGTGCTCTTTTTTTGTATGTATATTTCAACAAAGTTTACTTTAAAAATACATGAACGAAGAGGGAATTAGAGAGAAGTTTAAAAATCTGAGCATGGTATATTAGGGAACAGTAATGAAAGCGGTTTTATCAATGAATACAATTGTGAAGTGTTAGACTAACAGACTAAAGCAGTATGCAACGGAGCACATGGTCACTTCGTGCCGGCGGGAGGGACAAGGGTCCAGGCCAGCTCCTCAGCTTAGGAACGGAGGTGTAAATCTGACAAGATTGGGTGGAAGAGCAGATAAAGATGAAGGACTTGGGCCTCCCTGGTGGCGCAGTGGTTGAGAGTCCGCCTGCCGATGCAGGGGATACGGGTTCGTGCCCCGGTCTGGGAGGATCCCATATGCCGCAGAGCGGCTGAGCCCGTGAGCCATGGCCGCTGAGCCTGCGCATCCGGAGCCTGTGCTCCGCAATGGGAGAGGCCACAACAGTGAGAGGCCCGCATACCGCAAAAAAAAAAAAAAAAAAAAAAAAGATGAAGGACTTAAGAGCAATTTAATGTTCTTTAAAAAATTCTCTATAAACTTTCTATGATGAGCCGGGCCTTTGCACATGCTGTTCCTTCTGCCTGGGAAGCTCTTTCTGCTTTTCTTCACCTGAGAACTCCTACTCAGGCCTCAGTGCTTGGCACAAGGATCACCTCCTCAGGGAAGCCTTCCCTGGCGTCCCTAACGACTCATATATTTGTTATAGGCTCTCTACAGTGCTCATCATAATTTCACATTTATAACTGATGATGTATTTAATATCTGCTTCTGCCGCTAGAAGCTGAGCTTCACGAGGGCAGGAACTGGGTCTGGGCTTGCTCACTGCATCTCCAATACCTAGCTCTGGTAGGCAGTCAATAAATATCTGAAGGAATCAATGAATAAAATGAAATATGAAGCCAAGACGGATAGTCTGGAAAAAAAATTGTACAACCTGATAGGCAAACCTGGCTTGGTGGGAACAGGCAGGACAAAAGGATGGGATGAGAGTGGAGGCTTCAATTAGAACGCAGAGTGGTGGTGTCCCATAGACCAATGCCCCTCACACTGTAACGTGCACACAGATCACTTGGGGATCTTGTTAAGATGCAAACCTGAACGCAAGCAGGTCTGGGTGGGGCCTGAGAACCTGCATTTCTCGGCCCCCCGGGTGATGCCGAAGCTGCTGATCCAGGGTCCACACTGTGAGGGGCAGTCACACACAGCCAGAAAAGCAGCACCAATATGTCAGGCCAGGGCCAGAGATCAAGATTCGGAAATCAGAAGCAAGGAAGGTGTGAGGACAACGCTGACTAGAGGCCTGAGGAGACTCGAGCCTCAGGGAACCACAGAAGCACAGCTTAGATGCAGGCAGTGAAAACACAGAGGGGATGAAAGCTACGTAGAAGATATACCCAGGACAGAAGGGTGCCCTTGGCCCCTAATCCTATTTCAGAAGCTCCAAGAAAACCTCCCTGCTTCTGCAGATGGGGATGGGAAACCTCAAATATTAATAAAAAAAGATTCCTGGGACTGGCAGCGGAAGGGAACTTGTTGTCACTTACAGAATTCGACCCACGCCACCACCTCCACCTTGCCCTTTCCAGGGAAAATGTCATCAGAAGCAGGGATGCATTTTCTGAGTAAGACCAAAAGTTATCAAAAGGCAACAAATGTGTTCCATAATTGCTTTAACTACACTGAATTTGAAATGTCAAATTTATTGTTTAGTCCTTGTCTAAAGAATTTCGGGTGGGTTACAAAATTTTTTTTAAAGATATAATAGGACAATTTCAAGTGTGGTTCTTAGTGGGAGGTGTACATCAGAATTACCTGGAGAGCTTCCAGAAAATATGCCTGTCCCTGCCCCACCCACAGATGGTGATTCAGCATTCTGAGGTGTGGTGTAGAATGACATTACTTTTGGGAAGCCCTCTAAGGAAGGGCCAGGCCTGTATCGGCTAGAGGAGTGGAGCAGGTTTTCAGGGAACCTCAGGGTGGTGTTTCAGATGGTCAGACTTAGAACACAGTCAACCCTCCGTATCCAAGGGTTCCATGTCCTTGGATTCAACCAACCACGGATCAAAAATATTCAGGAAAAAAAAATTCCAGAAAGTTGGAAAAAGCAAAACTTGAATTTGCCATGAGCCTACAACTAGTTACATAGCATTTATGTCATACTTACAACTATTTACTTACATTTACACTGCATTAGGCATTATAATTAATCTAGAGATGATTTAAAGTATATTAAAGTATGTGCATAGGTTATATGCAAATACTATGCCACTATACATAAGGGACTTAAGCATCCTTAGATTTTGGTGTCCAAGGTTTGCAGGGGGGCGGGTCCTGGAACCAATGCCCTTCAGATAACTGAGGGACAACTGTATAGGTTCCGCAAAATCTGAGCCATTCAGAGGGTATACATGCAGGACTTGGGCAGTTGCTCAGAGCAGCTAAAACTGAGAGCAAATCACATCACAACCCTGGACAGAAAAAAACCAAGGGTGATTTCAAACAGGAGCCTCCAAATGAAAGTCACGTGGGCTGACACAGCAAAGGTAGGACTGATTTTCACACCGCTCTCACCTGAGCAGCTCCGTGTCCAGTGCCAGCGTGTATACCCGTGGGAACTTACTAACTTAACCAGGGTTAACGGTGTTCCCAGCGTGATCCTGTAGCCATCTACTGACAAACTCAAGTAGACCAGCAACCCAGAAGAGACCTACTTTTTCCTCCTCATGATCTCTGATTGTTACATAAAGGGCTTGGGACCCAACATCATAATTTTTTTATTTCACATCATAATTTGGTTATTTCATGAAAGTTGCAGAAACATTCTCCCCACAATTACTCCCAAAGCAAACCTTAATAAGAGCAAGCCTGATGCTGAATAACCACATAATTGAGTCATGTGGTGTTTTCCGATTGTCTTGAAATTTTATCTTAAACAATCCGGTCAGGACAATGGATGATGACTAACAAACCCTGTTTCCTGTACCGCAGCAATTAGGGAACTTGAGGTTTCTATGGCTTCCTTTATAAGCCTCTTAATTCTAAACAAAGCTACAACCCAACCAGGAACACACTGGCCTCTCCAACCACAGATGATTTCATCTGCAGCTGATGCACTTTACAACAAGGAAGCCCAGCTGGTTCTTTGCGTTAAGAAACAAACAAACAAACAAACACAACAGTTACAACTTTAGAATCTGTTTTGCACAATAACAATAGAGGTTCTACTGTGACTGTAGTTTTTAACAAAGATTATACTTGCAAAACATTACAGACCTAGGCAACATCTCAGTGCAATGGGATGGTGGGAGCCCACTACATGCCATGAGCCATAGGATCACCATGTGTAAATGCCTACACAATGTGACACATACCACTCAATAGAAGGCATTTTTAAACAATCTGCTGTGTACTGACTTATGATTTCAAATCCATGCTGTGAAAGCTTGTTTCAGACAAAGTGTGGTTTGAACTTGTTTTGAATAGCCTGTTTTGATGAATTGGCGTTGAAGTTGGCTATTAGGACTTTCTTATCCAACTCTTGGACCTGTAGTGGAGAGGACCATCATGTCACTGACACTACAGTAACAGCGTGGTGGCCATCACATGATGAACTAAACACAAAGAGGCTGACCAGCAACTCGAGAGTGTTCGGCCTGGGCAAAGCTACTCTTTGCTGATCTAAATAGCTCACCTACTCCTGCCAGGCCCAGGCTACTTTTGGTCAACAGCGATGTTAAACCGTGCAGCAGTCTCAGGAAGAAAAGGGACATCTGTTCCTGCCTTGGCGAGGCTACTCCTCATAGGCAGTGGTGCCAGCCACGTAACGGTTCCTGGAATAATAACCTTCGGAGCAGTCCACCCTGCCTGGCAACACTGGTGCAATCGCCCATAAGCTATATGCCCCAGAGGTGAGGGACCTAAACCAGCAGCTTTTGGTTGGAAGGATGAACTCTATGAGAACCACCTCCTGGAAAGGTACATCTCAACTAAACCTGGAATTTTTCTTTCATCTCCCCATTGCCTGGAACACCAGTGTAATCACTGTGTCGTTGGTTTGCAGTATGTTCTTTCTTTCTTGGCTTATTAAGAGACATCATCCGTATGAATGAAAAACGTTGCCTGCCCTATCAGTGAACAAAGGATGTTGCAGCCATCAAGCCACTACAGCTGCCCCTGAAGGTGAGCCCTGAGGGAACTCATGGTGGAGACAAACGGGGCTGCCCACTGCCAGGCCCTCAGCCACTGCAGCCACCCTCAACGGGTGCACCCAACGGTTAGGGAACTCTGGATGGGAAAGAACTGGATACTGGCCCTAAAGAGCTAAGGTGCATATCAAAGGAATGGTTTCAATGAGCCCGGACTCTTGCATCTTCCCATACATAGAAAAGCGCTGAATTCCTTAATTTGAGATATCTGGTTTTCTTTAATGAACAGTGTGAAGTTCCGAATACTTGGTCACTGCTGAAAAAACTCCCTATATATCCTGCTCCACCCATACCTCTTCAGAACAGTCCCTCAGGGCTATCTGAGAGGCTGCCTGCTGGGCTCGAAGTCCTCAGAAAGTCTGCCAAATAAAACATAATGCTCAACTTTTAGGTTGTGCATTTTTTTTTCAGTCAACATCCTGTATGCTATTGGCTTGTGACATATTAAAAATTGTAATTCCCACAGTGGACACAGGATAAATAAATTATCCGTAAAGACAGCCTCAGTCTCTGAGCATAATTTGCCCAAACTAACAAACAAACAAAAACAATGCTAAGCTTCCAGTGCCATCAGGTGCTGACTGTAGATTCTGGATTTTGTAGCGCAATCCTGATTTCACATACTTACAGATATACTGTACTAGTGTTTCCCGCAGTTGTTGTAGATGTGATATACCTGTCAGCTACTTTACCAACTCAATGGACCCCGAAGCAGGAGCCCATTGCCCGGGGCATGGGTGCCCTCGTGGTCAGGGTTGGCTCACAAGGCTTCTATCACTTGCCCTGGAGCCCGAGACAGGGAAGAAGTGATGCTCTGTTTCCTGAGGGTCTACAGGCTGACCTGGGGACCTTTGTTTTTTCACAAGCCAATGAACCACAGGCAGGAAGAAGGGAGAGGAGTAGTCTTCTCCACTAGAGAAAGTCAGAAAGCAACCCAACTCCATTTTGATCACTTCAAAAAGAAGTGTTAAAGTTATTTCACACCCTTGTTTTTAAGAATAAGAGCTAGATCTCTAACTCGAGTGCAAAAGTTTCAGTTAGAAAAAAAAAAAAAAGAACAAAGCAGTCCTGATTTTAAAACACCTAATTTGTGAGTAGACCACGCAAATGAACCACAGCTGGCTCCCTAAAGGAATCAAACTGAATCATCCTCAAGCTGACCTAGGCCAATGCTACCACCTAGTGACCACCAGAGGAACACACTTCACCTCCTAGCATGACTTTCTGCTTTCCTCCCTCTTCCTCAAGGGAAACATGGAGAGTTATGCTTTCTCGTTTATCATCCACGTTTCAGCTCATTTTAAGTCTCCCAGAATATATAAGGCCTTCTCTGTCACCCAATTCCCTCCCTTTCCCTAGGGAACTCAGGAGAGCGTTCTTCCCTTTTTTTTTGTTTTTGGCTATTTATGAGCCCCAACAGATGTCTGATCAGCAGAAGATGGATCTCTAGATGGAAAAGTGATAAACATTCATATACAATCAGTCATGCTAGGCGGCTGACTCAGATTATGAGTTTCTCAAATACCAGTATGTAATGTATTTAAGATAAATGTTTTATTTGTTTAGCTGCTAATACCAATATTGCTTCCTCCTCCTTTTCGCTGTAAACACAGCAGCTGGGCTGCATCATGGGCTAACCGAGTCTGGGCTGGGGTGGGGCCAGCAGGGGCCTTAATAATCACTCACATCACTCCGGACCACGCGCATACTGACAGGAAAACCACCACTTTCCGGTTCTTGGCTGCACCTCCCACAAGGCCAGCTTCTAAGTTCCAATCTGTTCTTAGCCTGGGCCTAAGTGTTCCTTACACCCTGCTGAAGTAAGTAATTAGGGGGTATTCCCTCCTAAAGATAAAACTTACAAACATCTGGATGGGGATTTATCATTTATCAAGCACTAGATCAAGATTAGATCAAACTGTAAGAATGTATACTTAATATTTAAGTTGCTAAAAAAGAAACAGTGATTAAAAGGAGACTTTTTAACCAAAGACTTAAATTAAACTTTAGTGTACTTAAGAATCATCTGGGGGATTCCCTGGTGGCGCAGTGGTTGAGAGTCCGCCTGCCGATGCAGGGGACATGGGTTCGTGCCCCGGTCCGGGAAGATCCCACATGCCGCGGAGCGGCTAGGCCCGTGAGCAATGGCCGCTGAGCCTGCGCGTCTGGAGCCTGTGCTCCGCAACGGGAGAGGCCGCAACAGTGAGAGGCCCGCGTACCACAAAACAAAACAAAAAAAAACAGATTCTTGGGTACCACCCCCAGAGATTCTGGTTTAGTAAGAACCCAGGAGACTGCATTTTAAAACTTGCAATTTTTTTGAGCTTAGAGAAAAGCTGCAAGAAAAATGAAACTCCCGTACATCCCCATTGGCCTGGATTCAACTTAACATTTTGTCACATATGTTTTCTCTCTCTCCCCTGCACATACACATACCACACCCCCAAAGCTTTCTAATGAACACTTGAAAGTTGTAGATATCATGCCCCTTTACCTCTAAATATTTTAGCAGGTTATCTCCTAGGAACAAGGACATTTCATAACCACAGTACAATTATCAAATTGAGGAAATTTAACATCAATAAAGCAATTATAGTCCATGCTAAAATTTTGAAAATTGTTCTGATGGTGTCCCTTTATTTCTTCCCTTTATTTCTTTCCTCCTGATCCAAGATCCCAACCAGGACCTTGCCTTGCTTTAGTTGTCAGGTAGAAACTGCATCTGTAATAAGCATCCCAAGGGGACACTGATGCAGGGTGTCTGAGCACCAAGGCAGTGGAAAACTCTTAATCAGATACTTCCTTTCAGTTTTGACCATCTGTGCCTACAGTCAGGGGCTTGGTTAGGTCAGTACCCCATGTCAGTTTTACCGTCTATATTACAAGTCGCTTCCCAGAGCCAAAGAGGGTTGTCTATAGCTTAGCTGCCCCATCACTCAGTCTGGGGAAGCACTTCCTTAAGGCAATGTTGAAATAACAGACTCCAGTCTATATGCTGGTGCTGGAATTAGTGCTGTGGTCATAACAGAGGAAGAAAGCAACATGAAAATAAATTCGGTTCAGAAAGGATTCTATCATGTGATATTTTCTAACCAGACGTCTCCATTTGTTCAAATTAGTTCACGTCTTTCACAGACAGCAATTCTTAACAATTCATAATATCCAAGTTATAAAAAAAGACTACAGTGCCTTCTGTTATGCACACTCCCATAAGTGGGTGACAGTCAACTACCACTGTCTTAAGGAAGAAGAGAAAAAGATATACATGCATTTTGTATGATTTATTAGCTTTGCAAATGTTAATAAAACTCACTCCAACTAATTAAAAACCGGTGATTTTAGTTCATCTGTGACATGCCCACATCTTAAAAAAATGATTTCACTTTATTAATTTTATATTATGTGCAGCTGATAACCATATTACCATACAACTGGTACATGGAATTTTATATTCATGACTATAGTTTTTGTAAATTTATCAAGACTACCTTCTGCCATTTTTTTCCTGCTTACTTGGCTTTAATTTCCAAAGTACAACACTGCATAATAATACAAAGATAAATATACTAACTTATTTTAAAAACTAGTTTAGAATGTCAACATAATCACTACTGAATACTTACTAAATTAGAAAAATCTATTCATTAAGGGAGGCATTTTCATTTTGCTAATTCAACGGTAAAGCCAATAAACTAACTTGTCCTGGGCCTATACACAGAAAAAATTTTAAATAACATCTTTGAAACTTTAAGCCTGCTAATTAATACAATAATCACAGCTGACAATGGAAGTATTGGTGCACAAGACTTAATTTTAATTTGGGTATGCATATATAAAAGTATTTAATGCCTTTTATTTAGAAAAAGTGCTTCCGTGAATGCATTTATGAGTTTTTAACTCTGACTTCACATTATTCACCCCATGGGAGAAAATGCTCACACAAGTCTCCTTAACACCACAGCTTAATACCCAAATTATCCTGCAATTATTAATCCTTCTTTTTCTAGTTCAGTTTATTTTTTAATTGAAGTATAGTTGATTTACAATGTTGTGCTAGTTTCAGGTGTACAGCACAGTGATACAGTAATACATACATATATATATATATACACACACACACACACATATATACACACACACATATTCCTTTTCAGGTTCTTTTCTCATATAGGTTATTACAAAAATTGAGTAGAGTTACCTGTACTATATATACAGCAGGTCCTTGTTGTTTATTTTATATATAGCAGTGTATATATGTTAATCCCAACCTCCTAATTTATCCCTCCCCCACCCCTGCAATTATTAATCTTAATACTCCAGAAGTACCATCTTGGGATCAAATCCTTTACTCCACAGAGCCGGTAACTTGCCCAGGGAGTGGACCTCCAACCGGTAGCCCCTGAGAAGCAGGGTGGGGTAATCTGTAGGATCAGTTGTGTTCCAATGGAGACCTGTAATTAGCGCCCTTGTTCTCGTACAACTTCAAAATGTCAAATAGTTTTCTTATTATGGAGTTGGGTTTATTTATAGGCTCGACACCATGACACTTGCAAAACTAACCAAAGAAAAGTTATACTTGATACCAGGAGGATAACAAGAAGTAGTTTTAAGCTCCCTGAAGGGCAAGACCAAGAATGCTGTGGGAGCTGCAGGCATTTCGGGACAGAGGTGATGTTGCTATAAAGAGAAACCAACCTCTGACGACGTCCCGCGAGCTGAGTGTCCAGGGCTGTGATGAGAGGCCGCCTAGCACCTGAAACACAGGGTTTGCTCCTAGGCGACCAGAAAATACGTTCGACCTGTGAGGACATTAAATGACGTCATCACCTTCTTTTTTTTCCTCTTTCTTGAAGTACCACAGAGGAACAAAGCACAAATCCCAAGTGTAAGAGTGCTGCTCTTCTCAAGAAGGCTGGAGGAGCTGCCTCACACCCCTTCCAAACATAATGCCCCCTCCCGGGGACCAGTCTCCCAAATTTTAACACCATTTTCATGAGATTTTTTAAATGAGATTTTTAGAAGTTTAAAAAAAAATGTTTAGGGAAAGGTTATCATGGTGTAGTGTTAAACCACGTATTTCACAGGACCCAAGCCTTCTGGAGCCACTTCTCCATGCATGTGGATGCTTCACTGGGGAGAAATGAGAAGGGCTGTGTCCCAGTCTCCCCACCCCGAGCATGTCTGAACAGTGACTGGTCAACTCCCCCATTACGTACCACATCAGTGAACCCAGAAACTGCAGAGGCCAGCAAGCCTGCCTCTTGCTGGAAGAAGAAAGGGGACATCTGCCAGCTGTTGAGGGACTGAACCAAACCACGCTGGGGGAGATGACTTGTGGGACCTACCACCAGACAAGCTGTCAACAGCCTCCAAGCCAAATCCCTGCATGGGACTAGGACCACAGTTTCACAGACCCATCCATCTTGTTTATGATTACTTCCAGCTTTTGTTATTACTTTGGCAGGAGTTCCGTACCTTTTACTGACTCAGTATTTACTTACTGGGCACCTGCTCTGTGCCAGGCCGAGGGAGTAGGGTGAGGGAAGGCACAGATGCCTGGAGTTTCGAGTTCTAAGGGGGGTGAAAGCCCAAGGTGCCAGGGGAACAGCAGGTAGGCAGGCTCCCAACCCAAGCCAGGTAGGCTGGGGTGGGTGGCGGGACCAGCACACAAAGGCTCCATGGGGAAGCTTGCAGGATAAAGGGAAACTAGCCAGGTAGAAGCAGTGGCAGTCCAGAAACTGCACACTACATGTGCAAAGGCCAGGAGGTGAAATACATGCACGTTTTAGGAACCCCACAGAAACAGATTTATTATCGGAGTGTCTGAGGAATAACTGAAATCCTAGAGAAATCTGAGGGAGGAGACTAGGTTCGTCAAAAATCCAGGATGTCACACAGAAGGGGAATTAGGATATGGTGTGAGGCTGTGGGAGGTCAGCCTCAGTGGAATCAAGCAGAGATGTGGACTGGAACCCCAGCTTACACTTACCAGCTGTGTGAACTTAACAGAGATCACTCACCCTCCCCGAGACTCAGTGTCCTTATCTATAGAAAGGTGGAAATTCTGTTTTCCAAGGTTGTTTTAAGCACTGAAGGTAACATGTATGCATACTAGCTGGCACTAGCAGGGCCAGATCAATGGTACTTACTACTACTACCATGATTAGACTGACTGTTTCAGACCCAAAGGGTTCAATAGGTGGAAGATGGAAGGAAAAAACAAAACAAAACAAAAAAACCAGGAGGAAGAGCTTTTGAACACTTAGGGCTGCACAAATACAGAAGGGACTAACTTGGGAGAGAGGGAGCTCCCTGTCACTAGAGGTGATCAAGCAGAGAAGGTGGATATGGCCCTTGGTGAGTAAGTTGCAGAGGGCAGGCTGGCACTGGAAGGGGTAGGAGAGATGAACTTCCAGCTTCCAGGACCAGGATTCTATTATGACTTCTGTTTCGACAGTGCCAAAACCCACTCAAGGTGGCACTGTCCAAAACTGGATTTCTTAAATGAATTTCTCATGGGAAATAATTCTAAATGGATACCTCCATCTTGGGAGAAAAACTAAAATGGTCCATCAAACTATGAAATAGAGGGTAAAACAATATGAAGACAAAAAGCAGTATGTAAAGCTAAAAATACAGACAATGGAATCTGTCTTATATTGAGCAGTTTCTACCTAAAATTAAGCAACCCGTCTCTTCTCATTCTCCCTTTGAATAGTTCCACTGGGCCCCAAACAGACTGGAAAACAGGATAGAATAAATTTACTCTACAGGGACATGAATCAAATTGCATCAACTTTACAAAAATACTGTGCTAATATTTGCCCTTGGGGCACAGACACGCCCATTTGGGTGTCAGTCCGTATTTCTATCTTAGGCTCCAGCCCCCACCCC
Source organism: Mesoplodon bidens (assembly GCF_964165515.1). Taxonomy (NCBI): domain Eukaryota; kingdom Metazoa; phylum Chordata; class Mammalia; order Artiodactyla; family Ziphiidae; genus Mesoplodon; species Mesoplodon bidens. Next base: position 34,757,325 of record NC_138162.1, read on the forward strand.
TTTACAGCCAAAAGCAGCAGAAGCCTTCAGAAAAGAAAACAGCCAAAGTCACTTTGAAAGGTTTGAGATGTGCTAATCGCAGCACATCCCAGCCAAGAAGCTGGAATCTCACAACTGGACCTTCCTGCCAGCTCTGCTCTTGCCAAGGAGTCTGAAGCCAGCAGCAGCCTGGCCAGAGAAACCCAATCCTCACCACCAGCAGCCCTCACCATAATTTTATCTCAAGGAAGCACAGAAAAATACTCCCCCTGCGCCAGCACCGCCCTATTTGTCTGTAATCAGCGAAGTGACCTGGGAAGTTACTACTCCATTTCTTTTTAGCTGGGTTTCCCAGCTTAGAGCCCTCTAAATTTCCTTCCAGCTTTAAAATCCTCTGCCTGTAAAGTTTTAATCCGAGGGGCCATCTCAGGTTATATTAGGTACAGTGACCCTACTGGTTGCCGGCGGTCTAGAGACCAAGATAAAAACGTATTTTTACGTAGCCTAGTCTGACTTCCAGGGCTTTGACTTGGAGATGGGTGGGGGTAGGAATGGGGTCAGAAAATTAATTAAAAGAAACCACATTAACTCTAAAAGAAAAAAGAAAAAAAAAGACTTATAAAGGCGTGCCAAAATGCTAATCAGAATAGTATTTAGGAATAATGAAATGAAAATAATATATGTTATTGCTGCCTTTATTTATTTGTACTGAGACCTTCCACATGCTGGGAGCTGGGAATACAGACATACAATCCATTTTTGATCTCAAGAAGTCTTCAAGCCACTTGACCAGGGACACCACTGCCTGGGGGCCCTGGGTGGCCAGGGGTCTCAGCAGGCCAGGGCCGACTGGAGGTCTGAAGGAATAAACCAGACTTGGGTTCCAGTCTCTGCTCTGCCACTCCCAAGCTGATAGGACCTTGGACAAATTAACTTTCAGTCTGTTTCATCATCTGTAAGTAATTCTGAGGAGCAGCAATCTCGTATCTAACCCCGTGGAGGCCCTGGCCCACAGCAGACACATAATACCAGCTACTCTGAGGACTGCCCCTGTATAACGGTCCCTTCCACCCGCCTCCGTCTTACTCCCTGGGCCGTTTCCATTCCCAGGCTTCCTATCCTGAGGAGCAACCAAGGTTCCTACAGCTGTCCGCATTTCACAGATTGGTAGATTAGACTCAGAGAACCCTGCCCAAGTCACACAGTCAGCCGCCAAATGGGGTGAGGGTCCCAAGCCCAGTTCAGGGCATCACACACCTCCCCACTGAGTTCCCTGTCCTGCATGACGGAGGAAGGTGAATTACAGGTGATTCACTGGAGGGAAAAGGCTCCACTTAATCACTATTGTTTCTGCAATTTACTGACCACAGGTATGTTCTTACCCTTTGAGATAATCTTCATCAACACTCCCCACAACTCGCATTTTGGTAAATTTCCTCTTAGGGAGGAAATGGTCCAGAAAAACCCTTTTTGCCTCTAACTCTGCAACATCAGAAGAAACCTGAGTAATGACCGGGTATTTATTACCATCTTCCCTCTGTTCTAAAATGACAACAGGTGTTTCAGAAGAGTTATTTTAAAGGAACAGTACATCCAAAGTACCCTTTGATTGTGAAGATCGTGATTTCAGAGAAGTTAAAACATGGAACACGAATCTGTCAGAATTGTGGAAACACAGTAAGTGACTTCCTCTCACTTCTACAAAAGGCGTAGGCTGGAGTGAGTGCACGGAATGTCTAAAGGCCCTTCCAGCTCGACAGGCAGCCAGCCTGGGTTAATTATTAACCGCGGGAGAGCAGGGTGGGCCACCTCATTTCCTGAGGCCAAGCCCTGGGTTTGGCCTGGGCCTCTCCTACCCCATGACTAACAGCTCTCCTTCCAGGGAGATCCCGAGAGTGGCTGGCCAGTCCCCTTCCATGGCACCTGCCTCCAAGGATCTCAGAACTTGGAGGACTCCTGATGCAGGCCCAGGCGCACTGCAGCCCCCAGGAGACTGGGTTTCTCAATGAACTTGAGCTCAACCAGATCCTTGCCCGCTCACTTTTGGGGCACACATGTTGGCTCCAAGCAACAGATCTCATGAGGGCAGCCACAAGGTGGGGGGAAGTGATAAACGGGGGCGGGGGGGCAGCTAGATCCTGAGTGTGGCAGGAGAGTGGGTCTCCAGGAGGATCCAGGACAACCTCAGAACATCCAAACCTCGAAGTTCTTTCATACAGGTAAGGGAGGTGCTTGGCCAGCGCAGAACCTACGTACCTCCATGGCTGTGAAAAAAACAAGTTGGCTCTGAGCGCCGGAAGGCAGCTAACCCTGGAGGGAAGGAGGAGCGGGCGGCTCAGCAGACCAGCTGCTACGACACGCTCATGTCACATAACACCAACAGCGCTGTCTTGTTTTGGGAGGGTTTTAGTTTGTTTTTTACTCTGTACTCATCATGTCTATATAATCATATAGGCTACTCGTTCCCATCATTGCGCAATGGAACATTTGTCCGGATATTTCAAACACTTCACTGGCATTTTTTGTTACAGTTTTATAGTATTCCACCAAGTGGAACCATAACCATGGCTAGGTGCTCAGATGACTTCTAATTAGGAGGGCTCAGACTTCCAAAAGGACCCACAGTAAACGAGAGTAGGGAAGAAGGAGCAAGTGATCAAGAGCAGGCACGAATGTCAGTCAGCAAGTTGGGCCCAGATGAGCCCTGCTTTAGGGAGGAAAAAATACCCCAGCCACCAAAGATGCATGGCCACAGGGTGACAGGAAGGGGCTAGACCACCACCTGACAGAAAAAGGCAGAACAGATGAGCAGACAATTAATGATAATTTGGGCAAAACCATCAGATTTACTGTTGTCTTTTCTACCAGGCAGAACAATCCTTTTACACTGGGAAGGATGGAATGAAAGGGGATGGGAAGGCATCTCCTGACCACCCGTGACCCACCAGAGACTACACGTGTCATCTTGTCCAGCTCCCACATCAGAACAGGGATTCAGGCTAAAGACAGCAAGGACCATGCCCGAGGTGACCCGGCACAGAGCGGAACCCAGACCCAGTGGCTCCTAACAAAGTCGTACGCCCCCCAGACACAGCACTACCTGCTCTGGTCTCTTTTTAAAACTGTAGTTAAACAGAACATAAAATTTGCCACTTCAACCATTTTTAAGTGTACAATTCAGTGGCATTAATTACATTCACGATGTTGTGCAACCAACACCACAATCTATTCCCCGAACTCTTCCATTACTCCAAACAGAAACTCTGCACCCATGAAGCAATAATTCCCTACTCCCTCCCCCAACCTCTGGCAACCTCTAATCTACTTTCTATGAATTTGCCTGTTCTAGATACTTCATATAAGTGGAATTATACAATATCTGTCCTTTTGTGACTGGCTTACTTCACTTAGCATAATGTTTAAGGTTCATCCATGCTGTAACATGTATAAGAACTACATTCCTGTTCAAGGCTGAATAATATTCCATTGTATGGAGAGACCACATTTTGTTTATCCATTCATTTGTGGACACTTGAGCTGGTTCCACCATTTGGCTGTTGTGAATAGGGCTGCAATGACATTTCTGTACAAACATCTGCTTTTGGGTATATACCTAGGAGTGGAATTGCTGGGTCATACAGGAATTCTATGTTTGGCCTTTTGAAGGGCCACCAAACTGCTTTCTACAGAGGCTGAACCATTTTACATTCCTACTAGCAATATAAGAGGGTTCCAATTTCTCCACATCCTTACCTATACTTTTGATAATAGCCATCCTAAAAGATGTCAAGTGATATCTCACTGTGGTTTTAATTTGCATTTTCCTAATGACTACTGATATTAAGCAACTTTTCATGTGCTTATTGGCCATTTGTAGATCTTTAGGGAAATGTCTATTCAAGTCCTCTGCCCATTTTGAAATTGGGTTGTTTATCTTAATTTGGATTAGTTATAGGAGTTTGTTATATATTCTTAATGTTAAACCTTTATCAGATAGGATTTGCAAATATTTTCTCCCATTCTGTAGGCTGTCTTTTCACTTTTTTGATGTCTTTAGAGATACAAAAGTTTTTAATTTTGATGAAGTCCAATTTATCTATTTTTCTTTTGTTGCTTGTGCTTTGGTGTAATATCCAAGAATCCACTGCTAACTCCAAGGTCATGAAGATGTATCCCTGTTTTTTCTTAAGAGTTCCATGACTTTAGCTCTTATATTTAGGGCACTGATCCATTTTGACTTAATTTTTGTTTATGGCAAGAGGTAGGAGGCACCCTGGTCTTTCTGACCAGGGTCCCTCCCCACCATGATCCTCTAGCAGAGCTAGCATTGCTGCACTAGACTGTGAACTTCATGAAGGCAGGGTCTGGGTCTTTTAAAGACCACGACCCAGTGCCTGGTACCCAGCAGGTGCTCAATAATTAACTGTGGGATAAATGGACAGTTGAGTGGATAAACCACTTGGTGGGGGGGAGTATCCTCCATCCCCCACCTGCTTCTCATCACTACTATAAGACCACCCACAGCTGGCTGAAAGACTCCTCTGTAACAAAGTAAACCTGATCGGCCAACCATACTAAGAAGTAAATATGTATCAACAATTGCACTTACATACTCTTATTATTTCAACTAAAACAATCCAAGATCTAACCAGCGCACTTAACTGAGGACAGGGCAGAGGGTCTCAGCCCTGGAAAGCTCAATACGCCTTTACCAGTTTCCTAGTTCAAGTCCTTCATCGCACAGAGTGAGGAAACCAAAGGGCTGACGGAGCCAGTGACTTCCCAAAGCCTGGGCTTCCACTCCCAGAGCTTTCCCACCAAACACAGGCCTGCGTGATCACCCACTGGAAATCCAGGAAAAGCACCAGGTTAGCCTCAACTGTTCCAGATGGTCCTTTGGCTCCAAAACCTGCCAATGGAAAAATGAACTCCGGGTCCTGGATCTCATTCTGCTACACGAGGGCCCCCTCACTCTCTGCCTCCCGTAGCACATGACCTGCTCACTCTCTGCTCCGGCCACGCTGCCCCTGCCCTGTACCCAGTTGTTACAAGCTCGTTCCCACCTCAGGTGTTCGCAGCTGCTGTTCCCTCTGCTTGGAACTCCCTTCTCTCAGTCATCCTCCACCTGGCTCGCTCTAAGTGTCTTAGAGCGAGCCAGGTATCTTATCAGTGACGCCATCCAGACCTCTCACTGCACCCTTCTCCTTAGCGTTTATCACTGCTAGACATATCAAATATGTTCACTGACTGTTTCCTCCCAATTCCCATGTCCCTACCTCCCCCTAGAATGAAAGTTCCTTAAAGTCAGGGGCTTTGTTGTTAACTGCTGTGCCCCTAGCACCTGGAGCAGTGCCTAGCAAGCCTGAGTATCTGCGAATGACATGAATAAAAGGACAAAATGGGGAGCATCACACTCAGTACTTCCATGTCCCTAAGCGTGACAGTGGGGAAAGCAGGCAGCTCCAGACTCGCATGTGAGCACTGCCTGAACCCCGCAGCCACAGAGCGCTGCCCGTCCTGGGCGCCTGGGCAGGCAGAGCTGGGACATCATGTGCCACCAAACTTCCCACACATCCTAGCCAAGCCCAAGATGCCGGCAGCCGCTACTGTGCTGACCTGGCCACAGAAAATGGAGTCTCTCCTCACAGGCACTTAATAAATGCTTGTGAAATACACACACATGCACTGAGTGAACAGCTAGTGTGCACAAGGCTGACACCTGCACTCCTAGAAGGCTCGCGTCAGCACTCCTAACAGCGTATCATTCCAACAATGCTGGGAGGTGGTTTGACCAGTAATTCCATTTCTAGGAACCTACTGTCAGGATACATCCATACATGAAAGTTTTATTTGCAAAGATCTTCCTCCCAGAGATATAACGTTGAAAATTACACCAAAAAGCCAATTTCCAAGCTTAGAGGGCCAGTTAAGTAAATCATAAAACAGCCACGGATGTCCATGAAGACTTCATAATGACATGGAAAACCTTAGAATATTAAGTAAAAAAGGCTGGTTATAAAATTGTACCTACAGTGTGACCAGAACTCTAAGTCATTGTATAAAGTATGAAGGAACTCACAAGACCGTGAAAACTGTTAGTTTGTCTATTCTTTCAAATTTTCTGTAGTGCCTAAGTGTTCTATGAGCAAGAATGAGTTCAAAAATCAAACTGATAGAACTTAAAATGCTGTCACCTGATACCTCATTGGAGCCGAGGGTGTGTAACTGCTTAAACCTCCCTCCCGTGACACCTGGTCACCTCCTCGCCCCTTTCTGCCTTCACCTGACCCTGCTTCTTCCTCTTCCTCCTGCTTGCCCCCAGCGCCTGGTACCCGCAGCCCTCCCCACCCTGCCCCAGCCCTGGCCCCGCTGCCATACCTATCACTCCTCCCCCAGAAACCCCGCTCCCAGGCTGGGCTGCCCCACCTGACACTCCCCTGGCCCACGGACCCACGTTGTAGCCTGACTCCTCTGCCTCCCAGCTGTGTGACTGTGGGAAAGTTGCCGAACCTCTCTGAGACTCCATTTCCTTCTCAGCAAAATAAGGTTGACCCCAACTCACAGGGGCCTCTGAGGACCCCACCTCACAGGGCGTCTGAGGTTCAGGGAGTTAGACCCCCGCCTCAGGGGGCCCTTCCTTCCACGGTTGAGGTTCAACATGCCAACAGCTGTGTCTCCAGCCCCTGCCACATGATGGGCCTCAACCTGATGGCTCCACCCAGCCTTGGGAAGCACTGCTTATGGCACACCGATGCACAGGGAGAAATTTCTTAATCCTCAATTTGCATAAATCTGGACACCTGCCCTCTCCTGAAGGAAGCAGAAAATCAGGTTTGCTCTGGGATCCTGGATCAAACCAGTGGTTTCTTGGCTGAAATTCCCATCCTCCCGTTGAAGCCTCCACCACTCCAGAAAACTCACAGCCCAACTCTCACAACGGATGCCCAAATCCAAATCCCCAGCACTCATCCTTTCCGAGTCCCTGTTCTATCTTCCGAAGACAGTCCTGGCATTTTTAGTTGAGGTCCTGCTGACTGCTTACACCATCTTCTCCCATCCACACCACACCACTACTCTCCCAGGCACCTGACTCAGTGCTTGGTTCCCCCGCTCTTTCAGTCACAGGGCTTTATGTGTTCTTCCTGCCTGAACACTCTGAGCTCACCCCCTATGACGCCACAGACATTCAATGAGCCCCGGCTGTGGCCAGGCTCCACAGCAGGTGCTGGGGTTCAGAGGTGAGGAAGAGGTTGTCTCAGTCAGAGAGAGATGCATAAATAATCAAATAATCACCTTCCAGTGTGGGGGGTGCTTCTGTGAAGTCAGGTGTGTGCCACTGGCTGCTGGGGCTTTGTCTAGGGTGTGACCACAGCTCATCTTCGAGCCCATAGAAATACCTTTTAAGGGGATTCTAATGGCAAAACTACAGCTGGAAGGATGGAGTATCAAACGGCAAAATCAAATCACCCAACACTTATCCCCAAAACTGCAGGGGCCCCTGCTGCCCCTTGTTCATCACCCACAATGTGATTCCCATCTAACCCTCCACACCCCAGACACCTGGGTGCATGTGCTCCACGGGGCTGGGTAGACAGCCATGCAGCTGAGCTTATTTTGCTTCTTCCATATGCTCTTCTCCATGAGCCTTGCCACCATGTGTCATATTCCTGACCAATGCCACTCACGGTGGTGTCCAGACTGGCGGCACTGTTATCAACCCAGGTGCCGTTAGGAATGCACAATCTCGAGGCCCTGCTCTCCGACCCATTTCAACTCCCCCAGGCCTTCAGCTTCCTCCTTTCACTCTGTTGCCAGCTGCCATCTCTTGGTGTCTTCAACATCCACGCAATGAGCTGACACACCACCCCCAGAGCGTCCACCCCACAGTGGCACCACTCTGGCCCCACCCTGTCCAGGGCAGCATGCATGGGTCACAGCCCTCTCCATCTGAGACGGGGGCTCCACCTGGGGACAAGTGTCACGCTACGGTCCTTCTGACAAGCTCACTGAGAGGGACAGATGGCAGGCAGTAACGGACCACCAGTACTTCCTGAGTAATCATCAGGTGCCACTGGGAGAAGCCCTTGTCATCCTGGAATCTTCACCCAGCCTTGTGAGGCGGGGATGCCTGTCACCCCCACTGTGGAAATGAGGACATCAAAACGTCAGGAGGCTCGCTGGGGTCACGGAGTTAGTGAGAGGGGGTCCGGAGACAGCCCCAGCTTACAACCTGCACCAAGAGACAACAGTGCACACCACAGGACTCAGGAGGAGGTGGTACACCTACTTTAACTGGAAACAGTCCTTCGGCCAGACCTAGAAACCAGGGGGAAAGTCACAGAACAAGTGGGAGAGGCAAGCAGGGGCCAGATCATGAAGCCCTTCAACGATGGACTAAATTGCTGAGACTAATGGGGCAGCAGGAGCGGTGAAGCTTTTGGAGCAGGCTGGCCCCCAACGGCTACCCGCTTCCCTGACATCCACCCCATCCGCTCACTCACGAACCTGATCCTTCACCACTTGAGACATGCTTCTCCGACCCTCCTGAAGCAGCCAATGCAGTCAGAGCCCCCCAGGTTTGCTCGGCTCCATTGCCCACCCTCCCCTTCCCCTCCCCTCCCCCTCCCCTCCCCTCCCCCTCTCCTCCCCTCCCCTCCCCCTCCCCTCTCCTCCCCTCCCCTTCCCCTCCCCTCCCCTTCCCCTCTCCTCCCCTCCCCTTCCCTCCCCTCTCCAGGAGGAAGCCCAGCACCAGGGGACACCTCCACCAGCAGTTTTCTCCCAAGCGGCTCCTCCACAGCAAAACCCTATTAAAAGTCATGAAACAGGCCTCAACAAGGCCCAGCTGCCAAGAACCCTTTCCCTCCCCTCTTTTGACGGGGCTCCCTTCCAAGCCCAGTCTTCCCACATCAAATCACCAGTTTCCACCATCATCTCCAAGAGGAGGGCTGAGACTTGCCTCCTTACCCTTCAGCCCACATCCTGAGGAGGCCCAGCAGGGCCCTGGGGATGGAGCTGAGGAAAAGAAGGGCTCTGCCCTGGGGATGCTCACAAGGGGAGCCCGACCCCGAACATGTACCCCTTTAATGGGGAAACGTTCTCAACCCCCCATATATTCATTCACCTGGACCTATATGGTAACTCTTAAGGAACTAAAGCCTTTCTTAGTCTTTGAAAATGTCTTTTAGTAGCAAATAATCACTGCAACAAGGGAATCTGCCTTATGATCAAAAAAATTTAAGATTAACTTTGTATAAAACAGAAAACGTTAAAATTACAACACAAAAAATTTAAATTCCTGCATTATTTATAGACTAAAAACACTTTATTTGTGATACACACTTTATTTGTTATACACAGATCTATTCTGGAGTCCAGCTACTCAACATGTGGTCTCTGGCCACAGTCTCAACACCCCCTGGGGGGCCTGTTAAGGACGCAGAAGGCAGGGCCCACCCACCAGGCCCCTCGAATCAGAAACTGCATGTTAGCACTAAAGTTTGGGAAGCCCTGGCTTACAGCATGTCACCAGCAGGGTTAGGGGGAAAGCAAGGCCGGACGGAGCTAGGTGACATGGGACCCGCAGAGAAGAGGTGATCTTAGTGCTTCTGCAGGGAACACTTTCTGGCAACAACATGAAGCAGGTATAAATGTTAGGGACCCACTGGGGAGAGAGGCAAATGGGAGAAGTGTGTGAACCCACCCAGTTTTAGTGGGGGGAAGGAGGGGCAGGTTGGAGGAGGGGCTGAGGTGTGATGGGAGGGATTTGTCCAGGGCAGCTGTAGGAGTGAAGGGACACCCTGGGGTTTCTATGCGGGAAGACACGTCACTTACAGAGAGAACATTTTTAAGGAGGAAGGTGCAGAGCTCTGCTTTGGACATGCACATGCAGAAGAGGGACCTGGGGACACTGAGGGGGAGATGTTCAGATGTGATACACACAGAGATGACCAGGCTGGAGCAGACCTGTGAGCCCCTGATGATGGGATAAGGTGTGCTCACCCAGGAAGGGGGTGAGCAGGACGACAGAACAGAGGGAAAAGGAGCCAGAGAGCAGAGGATGAGCCAGGGTGGGTGGGGAGGCAGGAGGGGAGCTGCATCACAGAAGTCCCAGCAGGAGGGCATCGGCACAAAGACCAAATGGTCTGAGTGACCAAATGCCACTGATTTTCACAAGTGAGCGGTTCCTGGCCATCACAGCAAGGGTAGTGTTGCTCAAGGGGCAGGTGGGGAAGCCTGGGGACGATGGGCTGGAGGATGCAGGCGATAGATAAAGCTGAGGCTGCTAGATAAATAAATGCCTAAACATCTCACCTGAGGTTGCAAGCCCCCTTTAATCAGAATTGTGTCCTTCGGTACACCCATGTTCATAGAAGCACTACTTCCAATAGCCAAAAGGTGGAAGCAACCTAGGCGTCCACTGACAAATGACTGAATAACAAAATGTTGTATGTACGTTCAATGGAGCATTACTCAGCCTTAAAAAGGAAGAAAATTCTGACACATGTGACAACATGGATGAACCTGGAGGACATTATGCTACGTGAAATAAGCCAGTCACAAAACGGCAAGTACTGCATGATTCCAGTTATATGAGGTACCTAGAGTAGACAAAATTATAGAGACAGAAAGTAGAGGGTGGTTGCCAGGGATAGGGTGGGGGGGTCGGGGAGGGAATGGGGAGTTAGTATTCAATGGGTAGAGTTTCAGTTTTGTAAGATGAAGAGAGTTCTGTGGATGCATGGTGGTGATGGTAGCACACAAATGTGACTGTGCTTAATGCCACTGAACTGTATATACACTTAAAAATGGTTAAAATGGTACATTTTATTATGTGTATTTTACCACAAATAAAAAAAATATGTCTCTTTCTGGGACTTCCCTGGTGGCGCAGTGGTTAAGAATCCACCTGCCAATGCAGGGGACACGGGTTCGATCCCTGGTCTGGGAAGATCCCACATGCTGCAGAGCAACTAAGCCCTTGAGCCACAACTACTGAAGCCCACGTGCCCTAGAGCCCGCGCGCCACAACTACTGAGCACACATGCCACAACTACTGAAGCCCGCTTGCCTAGAGCCCATGCTCCACAACAAGAGAAGCCACCACATAAGAATCTCGCCCACTGCAACGAAGAGTAGCCCCCGCTCGCCGCAACTAGAGAAAGCCCGCGCCCAGTAGCAAAGACCCAATGCAGCCAAAAAAAAACCCCCCAAAAAAAAACCCTTAAAAAAAAACTGTCTTTCAGCATAGGTATAGAAAACCTGAACTTCTGGAATTGAATAGCATATCTATGTCAAGGGAGGTGAGAGCCAATCCTTTTCTGCGACTGTAAACTATTCCGCCAGCAGGCTTGGCAGTGAAAGGAAGGGAGTGATGGGGCGGTGACCTAATGGTAAGGCCGGGCTGGGAGGCTTTTCTTTCCTTTTTTTTTTTTTTTTGGTGATGGGACGACAGTTTTCAACTGGAAGTGGAGAGGTAAGCCAGAGCCAGAGACACTCATTTCTCAAACTGGAAGAAAGGAAGAAAGAGAAAATGAAGGAGGGAGGGGGAAAGGTGAGGAAGCTCCCTCCAGACAGCCCTGAGCATCCCAGGGCCACAGATGGTGGGGTCATCTGGAGAGGGGAGGGCAACAGGTAGGAGACCCAGCGAGAGTGGAGAAGCTAGGCTGGCTGGCATGGGAGCAACAGGGGAGGACAGAGGGCTGGATGGGCAGCAAGGAGGGCCCAGCTGGCTGTAAAGCACAGAGCACACCATCTGGGACTATCACTCAGCCTGGGGCAGCGATCCTCAAAGGATGGTCCCTGGTCTCTGGACCAGCAGCATCACCGAGGAGCTTGTTAGAAATGCAAATTATGGGACTTCCCTGGCAGTCCAGTGGTTAAGACTCTGAGCTTCCACTGCAGGGGCCACAGGTTTGATCCCTGGTCGAGGAGCTAAAATCCCGCATGCCATGCGGCCTGGCCAAAAAGTAAAAAAAAAAAAAAAAAAATGCTAAAAAAAAAAAGAAATGCAAATTCTGAGGCCTCACCTGAGAGTCTGATTCAGACCCACTGACTCAGAAACTCTGGGGATGGGGCATAGCAGCCTGTGTTTTAAAAGGCGATTCTGATGTGCTCAAGTTTGAGAAACACTAGTACAGAATACAGAAACTCAATGGAAGGTATATATCATCTTCTTACATAAAAACGAAAAAAAGCAATCAGCCTAGCAGGGCTTCCCTGGTGGTGCAGTGGTTAAGTGTCCACCTGCCAATGCATGGGACACGGGTTTGAGCCCTGGTCCAGGAAAATCCCACATGCTGCGGAACAACTAAGCCCGTGCACCGTGCACTACTGAGCCTGTGCTCTAGAGCCCGCGAGCCACAGCTACTGAGCCCGCATGCCACAACTACTGAAGCCCGCATGCCTAGAGCCCGAGATCCACAACAAGAGAAGCCACCACAATGAGAAGCCTGAGCACAGCAACGAACACTCAATGCAGCCAAAAATAAATTAATTAAAAAAAAATCAGCCTAGCAACTTCTACATAAAAGAGCAAGAAATGCACAACTATTAATACTTTGATGCCAATACAGCTTATTTCTACAGTTAGACAAATGCCAAAAGATGTTAACAAAATGATAGAAATATACAGTCTATTTAATAAACTTCCTTAGATGATATCTAGAAAACACACGCAAGATCTGGGGGCTGGAAACTGTATGATGCAGGTACCAGTCCCTGCTCTGTGACTATCTGTGTGCCCTTAGCATGCCTCAGTTTCCCCATCTGTAAACAGAGGAAGCTAGAAAAGGTTCTTCTGAGGTCCCTTCCAGTTCAGACACTGTGTGACCCTCTCTGTCCTGTAAAAGGTGACCTCAAACTCAATGCTTTTACATAGCTATGTCTGGGTGGGGTGGGGGAGAACATTTTTAACCAGTAAACATAATATCGCAGTTAACCAGAAAAATTTCCAAAGTTCAGTAAGTGCTAGTATCTTGCATTCTAATAACTAGATACTCTCACTAACTGGCTTTTCCCTTAAAGCCACCAATGCCTGGAGTTATAAAAACACTATACTGGGGTCTTCCCTGGTGGCGCAGTGGTTGAGAATCTGCCTGCCAATGCAGGGGACATGGGTTTGAGCCCTGGTCTGGGAAGATCCCACATGCCGCGGAGCAACTAGCCCCGTGAGCCACAAATACTGAGCCTGCGCATCTGGAGCCTGTGCTCCGCAACGAGAGGCCGCGATAGTGACAGGCCTGCGCACCGCGATGAGGAGTGGCCCCCACTTGCCGCAACTAGAGAAAGCCCTCACACAGAAATGAAGAGCCAACACAGCCACGAATAAATAAATAAATAATAAATTAATTTAAAAAAAAAACGAAAAAAAAACACTATACTGCACTGGACCATGTTCTTGAAGTCCACAAGACTAGGTGCCCCAGAAAATCTCTATACCTTCACATTTTTATCCGTTCCAGAACACCACAATAAAGCAAATATCGCAATAAAGCGAGTCACACAAATTTTTTGGTTTCCCAGTGCATATAAAAGTTATGTTTACACTATACTGTAGTTTATTAAGTGTATAACAGCATTATGTCTAAAAAACAATATACATACCTTAATTAAACATATTTTATTGCTAAAAAATGCTAACCATCATTTATTTGAGCCTTCAGTGACTCATTATCTTTTGCCAGTAGAGTGTTTGAAATATTGCGAGAATTACCAAAAGGTGACACAGAGACCCGAAGTGAGCAAATGCTGTTGGAAAAATGGCACCGAAAGACCTGATTGATGCAGGGTTGCCACAAACCTTCTATGTAAAAAACACAGTATCTGTGAAGCCCAATACAATGAGGTATGCCTACACTCTTTAATCCAGGAAGGCAGAGTTCGTGTGTTTTGCTAGGCAGAACATGAGTTAAGGAACTGGACTAATCAGACACCAGTGCCTGCCCCTGTGACCAAGTGTCTGGCATTCAATACTGCAACTCTAGGCTTCCTGATAAATGACCCTGTATTGGCCTTGTTACCAGACTCCCTCGATGCTGGTTTCCTGCCTGGTCTCTCTGCATCCAAGTCCTTCTCTGCACCTTCTAGTCATTCAATGCCCATCCTCTTGTGCCTGGGTCCCCAATGCCAGCCCCAGTGCCAGCTGCTTCCGTGCCTCTGCCAAAGACCGGCGACTCGGTTCTGATCTCAGAACTAGGGCTGGAAGAGGAACCTGGGTGTCTGCGCATGAAAGACAGGGGGAAGTGTGAGCATGGCGGGGGCCGGGTGGGAAAGATAAGGTCTAGGGAAACTCTGGTCTCCAGCCATACCTCACTTACACACCCTGGCTCTTAAATTCCATTAAAATTGGCTCCGTAGGAAGCACAGCTGGCTTGTTTTCCCCCCGGTGCATGTATCACAAACCCCATCCCCGCTCCTCCATCCAGCCTGGGTTTGGAAGTGATGTTCTAGGCTCTCTCAGTCCCCGTGGCAGGAAGGAACAGGTGAGGGGAGGGCTGAAACAAAGTGGATGTAGCAGGAGAAAGGCTGGAAGGGGCACACCAAGGGAGGTGCAACCACAGAGAGGACCAAAACCACTAACATGGGCCTGGCAGGCAATGCCAGGGAGATGATTTTCGCTTTGTCCAGGCAGAAAATTCCTACTGCTAGAGGGTTTTCTAGGCTGATCCCCAGGCACTGATCTCCAACTTCAAAGTCACATTTGGGTAGAGTGACCACATATCCTGATTTGTCCAGGATAGCCCCAGTTGAAGTTACTTAATTAGATGCAATTATTAACAGCCCCCCATTTATTCTCAAAATGTTCTGGTTTGGATTAAAAATTCTAGTTACCTTATTCTTGGGCCCCTAGGCCTGGGAAGTCAGAGTTGCATTTGGAGAAGGCCCTCAGTGTCAGGAGGGACGTGCAGGCTGAGTCTTGCCCCTCACCAAATGTTCTGTTCTCCTCTCTAGCGTCCCTGCCAAGCCATGGCCTGGTGTCCACTTGTATTCCTGCAGAGACAGCAGGCTCACTATCCCTGGAGGAAGCCTCTCTTTTGGGGGGAAAGCTGTGTTATTAAAAAAGAATATCAGGGGGTTTCCCTGGTGGCGCAGTGGTTGACAGTCCGCCTGCTGATTCAGGGGACACGGGTTCGTGCCCTGGTCTGGGAGGATCCCACGTGCCGCGGAGCGGCTGGGCCCGTGAGCCATGGCCACTGAACCTGCGCATCTGGAGCCTGTGCTCCGCAATGGGAGAGGCCACAGCAGTGAGAGGCCCGCGTACCGCAAAAAAAAAAAAAAAAAAAGAATATCAGGATAGATGAATGAACAAAGAAGATGTGGTGTATATATACAATGGAATATTACTCAGCCATAAAAAAGAAGAAAATCTTGCCATTTGTGGGAAGATGGATCTAGAGGAGGGGTCCCCAACCCCCGGGCTGCAGACCAGTACTGGGCCGCGGCCTGTTAGGAACCAGGCAGCACAGAAGGAGGTGAGCGGCAGGTGAGCAAGGAAAGCTTCATCTGCTGCTCCCCACTGCTCCCCACTGCTCCCCACTGCTCCCCTTCGCTCCTCATCGCTCCCCATCCCTCCCCTTTGCTCCCCATCCCTCCTCATCGCTCTCATTACTGCCTGAACCATTCCCACCGCCACCCACGGAAAAACTGTCTTCCATGAAACCCGTCCCCAGTGCCAAAAAGGTTGGGGACCGCTGAACTAGAGGGTATTATGCTAAGTGAGGTAAGCCAGACAGAGAAAGACAAATACTGTATGACTTCACTTACATGTGAAATCTAGAAAACAGAAGAACAAATGAAACAAAACAGAAATAGACTCATAGATACAGAGGACAAACAGATGGTTGCAGGGGGTGGGGGGATAGGTTGGGCAAACTAGGTGAAGGGATTAAGAAGTACAAACTTCCAGTTATAAAATACATAAGCCACAGGGATGTAACACACAGCTTAAGGGATATAGACCACACTACTGTAATAACTTTGTATGGGGACAGATGGTTACTAGACTTATCGTGGTGATCATTTCATAATGTAGGCAAATGTCGAATCACTATGCTGTTCACCTGAAACTGACATAATACTGTATGTCAACTACACTTCCATTAAAAAATAAATGCATAAAAATAAAAGTAGCAAGATTCAAATCTATATACAGCAAGATGGCAACTAAGTAACAACATCCTGGGCTTCCCTGGTGGCACAGGGGTTAAGAATCTGCCTGCCAATGCAGGGGACACAGGTTCGAGGCCTGGGTTGGGAAGATCCCACATGCCGTGGAGCAACTAAGCCTGTGCACCACAACTACTGAGCCTGTGCTCTAGAGCCCGCGAGCCACAACTACTGAGCCGGCGCGCCACAACTACTGAAGCCCGCGCGCCTAGAGCCCGTGCTCCCCAACAAGAGAAGCCACTGCAACGAGAAGCCTGCGCACGGCAATGGAGAGTAGCCCCCGCTCGCCGCAACTAGAGAAAGCCCACGCCCAGCAACAAAGACCCAACGCAGCCAAAAATAAATTAAAAACAACAAAAAACCCCACAACATCCTTCTGCTGAAAGGAGTGGGAGTGGGGGAGACTAGACAACCTGCTGACTTTTTTCATTCAGCAAATGTTAACTGAGTGCATTTGATGTTTCAGTGGCATTGAAGACACACGGTGGGTTAAAACAGACTCAAGCTGAGGAGCATTCTACCAAATAACTGGCCTGTATTCTCCAAAAATGTCAAGGTCATAAAAGACAAAGAAAGCCTGAGGAACTGCTCTAATTTAAAGGAGACTGAAGAGACATAACCACATGCAACGCACGATCTGGGGTTTTCTTTGCTACAAAGGACACTACCAAGACAACTGGCAAAGCCTGTAGGTCTGCAGATTAGATAACAGTACTGTATCAATACTGATTTCTTGTTTAAAAAGTGTTACCATAGTTATATAGGAGAATGTCATTGGTTTTAGGAAATACACTGAAGTATTTAGGGGGAAAGGAAGAGTCTATAAATGATCGTCAAATGGTTTAGGAAAAAAATGTATACCCAGAGAGAAGAATAAAATAAATGTGATAAAACGGTAACATTTGACGAATCTGGGTGAAGGGTATACTGGAGTTCTCTGTTCTATTCTTGGAACTTCTCTGTAAGTCTGAATTAGGTCAAAATAAAAAGTTAAAAGAAAAAAAAAGTCTCAAAGGAAGTGTGTGTGTGGTGTGCATGTGTGTTTAAAGGAAGAGACCCTGATTTCACAGAGCTCACAGTGTAGCTGGGGAGACAGGTACTAATACAAATAATTACACTAATTAAGCACAAAATTGCAATTGTGAAAAGTGCTGTAAAAGGAGAGAGACCTGGGGGCCAGAATGTGAGCGTTTACAGCAGGCAGTTTTACCCACAGCAGGAAGGCGAGGGGAGGCATCTACAATCATGCAGCCAAGGCCCAAAGAATGAGGTAACTGGGGAGAAGGGGAGGAAGGTTCCAGGTTCTCACTGGCCCTGTGAGCAGAGAAAGCATGGGGACCAAAGCATGTACACCAGGGCCTGCAGGAGATGCCAACATTAGTTTTGTCTTTTATTCTAAAAGCAAAAGGAAGCAGTGTTTTTGTTTTTGCGGTACGCGGGCCTCTCACTGTTGTGGTCTCTCCCGTTGCGGAGCACAGGCTCCAGATGCGCAGGCTCAGCAGCCATGGCTCACAGGACCAGCCGCTCCGCGGCATGTGGGATCCTCCCGGACCAGGGCACGAACCAGTGTCCCCTGCATCAGCAGGTGGACTCTCAACCACTGCGCCACCAGGGCAGCCCAAAAGGAAGCAGTTTTGAAAGACCCCCTTGGCTGCAGCAGAGAACAGGCTGGCATGTGGAGTCCTCCATGGTGGTGATGAGAGCTGCTTCCAGGAAGAACACCACGCATGATTTTTCCATTGCTCCCTGACACCTTAATTTTCTACTGCAGCCATGTATGAATTTGATAACCAGACCTGGGGAGGGAATGGGGGGGGGGAGCAAAGAGAGCAAGACCTGAGCTCAGGCTGTCATTATCTCCACTCCAGGCCCACCAGTGGTTCGGGTCAAGGGACGGCTGACAGAGCTGGTTGCTGCCTCTCCCACCAAGACCCTCAGGTCTAGACCGAGGCTGACTCACCTGAGGGAAGCAGCGTGCAGGGACCAGGTCTTCACACTCCTCTCTCTAAGTCAGACCAGTGCCTTTCGTCAACACAGCATCCAGCTGGCCACGGCCCCTTTCTGGTCCTGGACCCTGCCCCTTGGGACGTCCCTCTAGCCCTGTGAGCCGGGCCCTCAGCCCTGCCCTGGGAGCAGGGCATCACTCGCGATGGCCACTCTCAGCATCAAAGGCTAAACAAGGCGCTTGTCTGCGGGTCAGCAGCACGAACACAAAGGGAGGGGGACCCTTTTCTGTGCCAAGTTCTACCTGAGTGGGTTTTCGGTCATTAGTTCCTTTAATGGAAACAGGTTCTATTATTATCCTCATTTTACAGTCAAGTATTTGCCTGGGGACAGACTTGAGTTTAAACCTTGGCTGTCCTCATAGAGCAGTATGCCCTTCCAGGAGTCATTTCATCTCTCTGAGCCTCAGTTTTCTCATCCCATCTGTAAACTGGGGCTGGTAAGTATTAGCAAGATTCTGGGGCTAGAAGGTACTATTTATTCCATTTTGAGGCTCCAAGAGGCTCAGTACAGAAAATTCAAACTACACATTGCTTAACTATTTACTAAAAGCTTGTGTATCCTGACAGTAAATCACGGGACCTGAATTTTCCAGGACTATCCCAATTTCAAATGCTCTGTCCTAACTTTCCACATAAACCATCGAAATGTCTCAAAAATTCCACTCTCAGTATCCAAACAACACCTCCCAGGCCTCCTCTTGCACAAAGACGCAGCACAAACATTCTTTCTCAGACTACAGATCCCAGTCTTTGGTTCAAAAAATGTAGTCAGTGGAGCCCTGCTGGCCCCCTGAAGGAAACGGGGTCAGGGAGAAAAATCCGGGGCAGTCAGCACTCCATTACGACTCTCAGACTTGGCTGCTTCCTGGCACATCGATGTAAACCGCAGCCAGGAGAAGCTGTACCATGATGAGAGCATCATCCACAGAGGGACACAGACCGGGGAAGTGAGCTCTGCGCCCCCCCACCTACCCAGTGGCCAGTACTCAGGGAAGCAGCACGGCCAGAGAGTTGCTACAAAGATTAAAAGAGTGATTAATATTTGGAAAGCACTCAGAACATTGCCTGGAAGCTAGTAAGTGCCATATCAGTGTTTAATAACTAAAACCAGAGGTATCCCTGGCAGAAGGTGCTCATGCCTCAGAGACAGCACACAGGCATCGCTCCTGTGCAGGACAAACAAGAAGAATGGACACATACCCTGGGATGAGTGAGGCCAGGCCCCTGTACAGAGATGGGGGGTACCCTAACTATAGGAGGTGGGTCCTGCATTAGCCAAGATCAGGAGGCTGGGCCTGGGAAGAGTCACCATTCCTGAAATATAAGAGGTCTCTTCATGCCTCTGAGTCTTTGCATCTGCCATTCTGTCTGCCCCCTGAATACCATCTTCTTCTACCTTCAAGGCTGAATTCAAATGCCAACTACTCCCTGTGGTGGTCCCCGATGCCCGTCAGAATGAATGGCTCTCTCCACTGGGGTCTCTTGCATCTAGCTTTATCCTCTTTTAAAGCAGTTATCAGACAGATAGATAGACAGCACATGCATGCCCACATGCGTGTACACACTCACACAGAAATGTCACCATGTCACTGTCTTCCCAACTCCACCATGAATCCTTCCAAGATGGGTTCAGCTTTCATCTCTGTAACCCTAGGGCCTGACACATAGGATAGGCTCAGTAAAGGTCTGAATTTGCTGTTACATCTGTGCTCACAGCTGATCTTCCCCTGGGGGCAGAAGGCTATCACAGGTGCATCATGCATAACCGGAAGCTATGGAGATGCAAGATCTCTGGGTCTTGGAAGCCATGACCAGATCAGATTTCAGCCAGGGACCTACCAAGCACTCCCTTTTAGTTCCCCCTCAGACAGATGAAAGGAGATGCCTGTGAGATCACAGTCTGCAGTTGCCAGGACCCACACCTGGGCAGAGTGGACACTGACCTGGTCCGATCTTGTCTCTATTAGAGTTGGTCAGAAGAGCCCAGGCTTGGGAAGCTACACCAGCTGGCTGCCCCACACTCCCAGCCTGTCAACACCAGGGGATTGCCCTCGGCATTCCAGCCCCGGCGAAGAGATGAAGAGGGTGGCCCTGCTTTCCAGGACCATTGTCTGAAGGAAGGAAGGTGAGCACTGGGATTACGGTCAACAGGCACTTACCTAAGGAGAGAGGGAAGGACCACAAATCGCAGGTTCCCCCCATCCCCCAACATGCCACAAACCCTGAGGTTGGTGGGGGGTGGGTAGGGTGCCTTGTCTTCCTGTTGCCTCCAATCCCCAAAGCCCTCTGGTAGATTATGTCCATCCTAGAAAATGGAATTCCCCGTGTGCCTGTACCCGAAGTTCAGAAGGTCCCAGTTCGTCCCTCTAGCTCTTGGTCCCACACTACCTTTGCTAGCTGAGTTTCCTCAACTCTAAGAGGAGAGAGGGAGCACACTGAAATTAAACAATGCATGCAGAACCTCCCAGATCACAGTCAACAATCAAGGAGCTGGTCTCAATCCCCTGAGACCATTTACCAGCTTGGAACCCCAACTTCTTTCAGAGATAAGATTAATCTCTGACCAGGTTCCTGACACTTGAATGGGAATGTTAAAAGCCACCAGAATACCTTCTCTATGATAAAATGTGGAAATGGAGGGCTCAAAAAAAGGATGGTGAAGCGGTTGGGATCCTGAATTGGACTCTGTGTTAACTTAGGTTCTTTCTCCCGCCCCAAGCTGTCCCTGACCTTGGCCTCCTGTGTGTCTGGCCTGGCCAAGACCTGCCCTCTCCTTGAGGAGAAGTTCCCCAGGCACCCCGGGTTCACTGGAGTCCAATGGCCCACTCTGCGTCCCCACCCAGCACTGCATCTGCCATGTAGAAGCAGTTCAATAAATGCTTGCTGAATGGAATGCCTCAGCCTCCAGCCACTCTGAGATGCCTTCAGTAACCTGACCTTTTACATTCCAGCTAATGTCTAATTTGCATATACAAGTTGGTTTTAGGAGACAGCAAATCACCAGAGACAAGGCAGGATCAATACAGAGTATTAGGCACGTTTTATTCTACTCTAATTCTCTGCAAATTGGTATTCCATCAACTGTATGCAGGATTTATGGGAGCTTACTATAAGCTAGAATATTTAACTAGAATGACCTACTCTCTGTCAGATAATAGCTTACTGTTGTTAATTTTCAACTAGCCAGAAAGGTTTCCAGCTTCCAATCTACTTTACAACTTGATTTAATCATCAGGTACGCCATCTATTTGAAAGTCTCAATACAATAAAGAGCAGCCTGATGCAGAAGAAAAAGACCTGTCCGTGGAACCAGATGACATGAGTTATATCCCAGCTACACCACATACTGTGTAATTGACTGCTCAAAGCCTCAGTTTCCTCACCTGTAAAATGGGACTAACACCAGCCTCACAGGGGAGTTGTAAAAATTAAATGAGTTGATGCACATGGATATACTCTGTGCAGTTCTACAAGTCTATACAAAGGTTGGTTATTAGAATAAAAACATAAGACGAACTTCTCAAACAACTCAGATAGGCTGATGACAGAAAGCAGGGTGGTTCTAAAGGGGGGAGAAAGGGAAAATTTGCGCCCTGCCCCCGCACAGGGAGGGACATCTGGAAGCATTTTTGGTTGGCACAACTGAGGGAAAGGGATTGCTACCGGAATCTACTGGGTAGAGACCAAAGATGCTGCTAAACATCCTACAACGCATAGAAAAGGCCCCACAACAAAGAATTATTGAACCCCAAATGTTAACATTGCCAAAGTTAAGAAACCCTAATTTAAATAATCACTGAAAGCTGGGTTTGGGAGCTTTTTAGAACAGGAATCTTCCCAACTAGGCTTTACTTTCAAATCATCATCTGCTTAAACACTTGCAAGATGGATCATCTTGCAAAACAGCTCTTTTGTAAGTCAAGCTGAACTGCCAACTTCTGGAGTTTCTGAATGTATAAAACTGCTTTTAAAGAAGGTGCTCTCCGATTACAATTCAGCTAAATTGTTTTTCCAAAGATTTCAGTAGAAGTTCTCCTGGGCACAAAGACAGGGTCTGTCAATCTGGCACTAGGCCCTGAAGATGCTTTCGTAATTCCAATTTCCTGGTGAACTGGGAGCCACGAGGGTCTCTAAACGAGTGAAATTCCCATCATGCCAACTGCTTGCTTGCTTTGGCCGGGCACGGTGCCAAACACCTCCACATAATTTATCCCACTTAATCCACCCAACAACCAGTGAGGTGGGCATTATTACCGGCTGTTTGCAGGGGAGGAAAATAAAGATCAGAGAGGTTAGACAACTCGCCCCAAGGTCACCAGCTGGCCAAGGGGGAGCCCAACCTGAATGGAGGTCTCCAGTTTCCGAGTCACACGCTCTTTCCACCACCTCGGAAAACCCAGGTGTCAAGTCGTCTCAACTTCCCATGAATTTTTAAGGCAACCGCAACTTCTCAGTAAGTTCAGGGTGCTGAAAACGGGAATTTCCGGGGGACTGGGCACTCTCACATACACTCCCCCATTGCAGCTGTCTCACCGCAGGTACCTGATAAATCATTCCATATCACCCGTGGAACGGGGAGGATTTATTGGCGCTGGAGTTCATGCCAGGCCCAGGAAATGCCATCTTTGAAAGCCGAGAGGCGAATTCGCCCTGGGAGCAGAGAAGGTCTGGCCGCCGCGCTTGGCTGGCTCCACACGGGCTGTGCGACCCCTCGGCGGCCGGGGCAGGGGCCGCGGTCGCGGCGGCGCTGGGCCCTCCCAGATCGCCGGCCGCTGGGCCCTCCCGGATCGCCGGGACCCAGCCCCACCCGGCCCGGCCTGCTCCCTCCCACCCGCGCCCCACCAGGTGAGCGCGGCCAGGGCGCCCTCCCCGCCCCGACGAGGCGCCGGGAACCCGGGGCCGCCGCGTCCGCCAGCCCGCCCGCGCGTTCGCCGCGCGCCTGGGGAAGGGTGGGGGCGGGGCAGCGCTCAGCGCGACCCCGGCCCCCGGTGGCCCCGCGCCCTGCCCCCAGCCCGCTGGGGTCGCGCCGGCCCGTACCTGCAGCATCTGGGGGCGCGGGGCGCCCAGGTAGGTCGCGCGTGCGGGCGGCGCAGAAGCTCGCTCGCGGCGCGACCTGGCCGCCGTCTGAGCATGCCCAGTGCCGCCCGCGGGCGGCTCCCGCCGGCCCGACTGGCCGCGACGGGCCCGCGCGCCGGGCGGGGGGCGGGCTCCCGGAACGCCCTGCGGGACGCCCCCGCCCCCACCCGAGGCCGGTGTGCTCGGACGCGTCTCCCAGGGCCACCAGGGTTCTCTTGCCGAGTTCCGTGCAGCCCGGTGTCCCCTCGCGCATGCACGCAGGCATTCGTTCCATTACCATTTATTGGGCACCTACTGTGTGCCCAGCTCTAAGTGATTTTATGCCTAGGAATGTCGAGCAGCCGGCGATAAACAAATTTTTGACTTAAGGAGAAGTCTTGCCCAGCTGGGGTCCTGCTGACTCCCAGTGCAGTGCCCATCCCGTTCCACTAGAAACTTCCTGGCTTGAACTTTCTTCCCAAGACTTATGGGCCCTTTACCTGATCTGGCTCCTGCATTCCTGCAGCCCCATGAGCACTTTCTGTCCATCAAACACTCAGAACTTGTCTAGCCTCAGGACATTTACACATGCCTTTCCTCCTCTGTGTGGGACGTCTTTGCCCAGCTATTCCCGTGGCTGGAATCTTATTGTACGTAGGTCCTCCTTCTCCGAGGCCTTCCCTGACCACCTTACTAAGTTAGCCTCCTGTTCCATGTCCTCACTTTATTTTCTTCACATTTATCACTATCCATTAATTCATTCAACAAATAATTATTGATCACTTACTCTGATTCTTCACGTGCGGTGAATACACAGAAATCTTGTCCCTTGCCGGAGTTTGGCGGAAGAGAGTTAGGCGATACACAATAAACATGCAAAAAAGCAAACTGCGTAGTAGAAGGTGATACGCTTTACGAAGGGAAAAGAAACTTGGGGTGGAGGAATGCAGTTTTCAATGACGTGGTGAGACATTTCAGCCACGCAGATAAATTGGGGAGAGCATTTCTGGCAGAGGGATCAGCCAGTGCAGACACTAAGGCGCAGGACTGCTTAGGAAATAGCAAGCAGGCCAAAGTAGCAGGAGATGAAGTCGGTAACTGCCTTTTCCCCTGATTTGCTTACTTCTTATTGTGTATTCACCTCTGGAGTTTTAGCTCTGGGGCTGTAGCCCTGCCCTTCTTCGCTACATTGTCCCAGCCCCTACGACAGCACCTGGAACACAGTAGGTGCTCAAAAACAGTTTGTTGAATGAATATGTGAATGAAAGGATGGAGTGACGGCTGTAATCATCCTGTCCGGACCAGATGCCTGAGGGTCCAACGGCCCTGTGGGCCTAGGACCATTCGGCGGCAGCTGGCAGCACCTGGTGCTTCAGTTCGGTCCCTGACCCCGAGTTGTGCCCCTGCACAGGACGCCGCCCGAGCGTCTTGTCCGGGGAATTTCAACCGAGCCAGGGAGTCCCCGGAACAGGACCCGCCCGGACCCGCCCCCCGCCCCCGGACCTCCGGTCGCCAGCAAAACCTGGAGTTGCAGCGCTCTCCCGGCACCATTGGGACGGCGGGGAGCGCACTGGGCATGCTCGGAGCCGGGCGGGGCCCGAGAGCCCGGGAGGCGGAGCCTCCTGACAGGGCGCAGGACACCTCCCGCGTAGCTCAGCTGGACCCTCAGCCACTCAGTTCCCGCCCTCAGTTAGGGTGGGGTCTGGGGGCTTTTTTTTTTTTTTTTTCAAAGCCCAGTGGGAAAGCTGGGAATTCAGAATCCGCGAAAGACGTTCTTCGTCCTCTCCCAGCCGCTGTGTGACCTGGGGTAAGAACCTTACCCCAAATGATATGAATACCTACCCCTGTGCTTCAAATAATATGAATATCTACCGCTTCGGTCTGGGCGCTGTGTGGGGAATGAATGAAATCAAGAACGTGAGCAGGTTTAGTCCACTTTAAAGGTCCATTTTTTGGGTGCCTACCTCAGTTATAGGTCATCCTCATACCAGTTTGTCGAGTGCTGAGATGAGGAAACCGAGGTTAATAAACCCGACGATTCTTGGAGTTGTCCCAATTTGCCTTACACTAGAAACTAGGCTGAAGCTACCTCTTCTTTATCCACAGTGAACAGTCATTAGTTTATACAGTGCTCAAATTCGAGCTAAAAAATATCTAGACACCTAAGGAAAAAGACCTAAATATTTTTTAAACCGTGCATTTCAACTCACCATAGCAGAAACAGGAACAAAAGGAAAGAATATTCCCCGAGCAAATAAATGTTCACAAACAGAGGAATGATTAATTAGATTATGGTATATTTGTTGAAATAATAACTATTTTACACTAAACTAAACCGTGTTGCAACAGGAGGAAACTTACAGTACAATGTTAGGTGAAAAAAGGCTGAAAATACAAATACCCTGTGTAATGGAAATATGGGAAAATGTAAATAGTCTGATTTTGGTGGGTAGTGAGGTTTTTTCTATTTAAGTTTATCTATTACTGTCCCAATGTTGTGTTTGCAATGATAAACATTTAAAAGATCAAATCAAAAATTCTTGAAGTTTTGTATGTCTAATAATAACAATAATAACTACTATTATCAAGCTCACGTGTGATCAATATTTTACACAGATTCTGTCTTTACTGCATACAGTCATTCTGCAGAGTGGGTGTTTTTAGGTCAGTTTTACTGAAAAGGAAGCAGTCTAGGAGCCTTTCACAACTAGTAAGGGACAGGGTCAGGATTTAAATGCAAGTTGGACTGACCTCAAAGCCAGGGTCAATATTTATAATATTGCCTCTCTGCTTGCCATGTATTGATCATAAGAGAGACCACATATTTCGTTTTTTGTGTCTTTTTGCCTTCTTTCCTCTACCCCTTTGATATGTTTATATGCTGTAGATTACCTTTAAATGTTCTGGTCTCCTGTTACTGTTTTATTCTTGGGGCCAAAATGTTAAAGTTCATCCTTTTAAACTGTTGCACCTGGAGTGACATGATGTTATTATCAGCAATGACAGTTGATCTTATAAGCTCCCAAACCTTATGCAAATGAGACTTTTGGATGGACATATAATCTTCTTAGTCTATGTGGTTGAACCCAGCCAGATCTAGAGCAAATAGAGACCCAGTGAGGAACAGGGCTATCCCAAGTCTCAGATAATGAGGACCCACCTAGATTACTGTCCCTGGGCAATCATTTTGGAGGCAGGATCACAACATAAAGGGACCACATGGTCCATGGACTCCTCAGGACTCTGCTGTGATGAAAAAG
The DNA here is from genome assembly GCF_964165515.1 of Mesoplodon bidens. NCBI lineage: Eukaryota > Metazoa > Chordata > Mammalia > Artiodactyla > Ziphiidae > Mesoplodon > Mesoplodon bidens. The sequence goes on from NC_138162.1 coordinate 34,783,789, forward strand.
TACAGACTTGATGGTGTGATGATGTTTGCAGAGAGAAAGCCAGGGCCCTAGAAGCAGCCCTCCTACTGCTGGTAAGCTAAAAAAAGTCAGGTCTCTCTTTCAATCATGCTGGTAAACTGTACCTGGCCCAGAAACCACTAAACAAACAACAGTAAACACAAAAAGCCAAAGAGAGTCATTTCATTGGAGAGGAAGACATACCACAAACCCAATATGCATCCCTGGTAAGAAACAAATTCATTTAAGAGGAACAAGATGAACGAGTGGACACAGTTACTAGCAGCATTCCCAGAAGCTGCCATTTGGGCAGAAAATCTGGTGCCAGGTACTGCACCCAGGCAATTGGCTGGGGGCATTTATAGGACGAGTTTCCTGGAAGAATCACTGCGATTGTCATTCATATCAAGACTCAGGAAACCTGGGCACCACGTGGACTGTTTTCAATGATTTATGAGGCAAGGCTCCCCGCTGAGATGCTAATGCTCATCAATTATTTGTGTTGTTAACGCAAGCTCACGAATACATGGGCAAGTGGTGCTGTTATAATGACAAGTGAAAAGAATAGGATGTAAAATTATATGCATAGTATGGCTTCAACTCTGTGAATGACTAGGATATACCATATAAAATCGCCATTTCCTAGGTCAACAATGGTTGAATATTGGCAACTTCCGATATTTCATCTTAATACATACACATAGAAAAAGGGCTAGGAAGAAATGCACCAAAATATTAATGGTGGCGGCTGTCTCTCAGTATTGCATTTATAAGCAGAGAAACAAAATACAGAAGGTATCTTTTATAAATCAGGGGAATTTCAAGTCTTTGGGCATCTATTTCTTTGTCTTTAGAGGTCCCTAAATCTTGTTTTACGATAAGTGTGTTTCTTTTATTACCAGGAAAAATGAAACGAACTTGAAAGTTGGCAAGCCAAAGAAAGCGAGGCAAAGAGAGGGAAAATGACACTCAAACTGGGCGAAAACCTGAGAGGTTCCTTTCACCGAGGCCTGTCTGTGCTTGTCCAGCGGTGGCAGATCGCGACAGGCTGTCTGTCCCTGGCCCAGGAGGGAGGGAGAGGAAGTGGTCAAGTCAGGAGCCTGTAGAGACGTGTTAGTCTGACTTGGGACCCCTCATCCCCTCAGCTTGCATTCTTGGAATTCTTGGACCACATAGATCTCACTTTGAGAAACACAAATTTTTAAGTGTAAAGTTTTAGCCATTAAAAAAGATCTTTCCATTGCAAATCATCACTGCCAAAAGAGGAGTTTTGTCTGGAAAACCGATGAACAAATTGAGCATAAATACAAGAAGAGAGATGAGGTGAATGTTGTTCATTCATTCATTCCTTCATCAAATATTTATTAAACACCTACTGTGTGTCAGGCACTGCTCTAAGTGCCTGGGAGACATCAGTGAACAAAACAACTATTTCTGCTCTTGTGGGCATGCATGCTAACAGGGCAAGCCAGACAATGAACAACACACATTATGAATAAGTGAATGTGGTTGTATGTGAAGAGGCCAGGAGTAAGGGTGATAGGCAGAGGGGTGGAGGTGGGGTGAGTGGGGAGTTGCAATTTGAAATAAGACTGAGAAAGTTAATCACTTAAGCAAGGACCTGAAGGAGATGAGGGAATTATTCATGCAGATATCTGGGGGAAGAACCTTCTGGGCAGAGAGAATAACAGTAGAAATGCCTTTAAGGGAGCACGTCTGCAGTAAGGAGGCTGGTGGGGCAAGGGGCAAGCTGCAAGAGATGAAGCCAAAGAGGTACCAGGGGCCAGAACCTGAGGCCCCTCCCCTTGTCACCCCCAGGAAGGACTCAGTCTTTCAGTCTGAGCCAGACGGAAGCCAGATGTGCTTGTCAACACACCAAAAGTTAAATGCTGTCCCTTTAAATTGTCCCTTTGAATATGGGACTGAATTCATGTAGCAGCCCTCCATTGTAAGGGAGTCAGCCACAGGATCCAGATTATGCATATATTTTTAATATTATCATCAAAATGGAAAGATAACATTCAACAATTATCTCAGAGGGTTTTCAGACCTTCAAGAATACATGAGCGAACCCTCAGGGATACACAGACCTGAGCTTTAAAAACACTCTTCTTGTGCACCTGCTGTAGATAGGCCAGAGGACCAAAAGGACCATAATAGCCCCATGGACCGCCACATAGATTTGCTGCTGCATGTAAAATGGAAATGTTAGTCTAGGGACTTTGAGATCTGACTCTGAAGTGAAGAGAAATGCAGAGAGTGAAAGTTGGCATCCTGAGCTGTGGCTGATAGTATTTAAGCAATGGCCTTCCTTGAAAGGAGTGGTGTCATCTTACAAAACCCAGGGAGAATGGGTTTGTCAAGTCTCCCAACCACACCTTGAAGGTTCAAGTGCCCGAGAACAGAAGGAGAAAGAGAAAAACACCCAGGCAATGTAGAAGAGTCCACACACAGGTCATGGCTTTAAAAAATCGGCAATGATAAAGGAAACACTCAGGGTTTCCTTAACAGATGAGTCAAGGGAAAGGAGTCAGGAACAATACTGAAGGCAGCGTTTTAAAAGTTTGATCCAGGAACCATATATCAAGTGCACCTTGGGAGAAGGGGTCCTTGTGAAAAAGCAGACTCCTGGCTTCAGGCCAGACCTTCTGAATCTCTGATTGTGGAACCCAGGGACCTGCATTTTGTAATTAACTATAAGAATCTTATGTACACTGAAGTTTTATAACTTCTGTCCTACAGCCTCCAATGTGTGCACACCAAGAACATAGTCTGAGTAATAAATGAAAAGGATGGGAAATTTTACTAAGAGATGATCTTGTAGGTATCACTGATGCTTTGATGAATGGGACTAAGGACAGGAGCAGCTTCTTAAAGGAGGTGCATATCTAGAGGGGCAGAAGGGGAGGGAAAGAGATGTGGTGAGACAGCATTCCCTTCAGGCAAATACGGACCCCCTGATAGAGAGCTCTCAGGCTCTCTGCTCTTGACCTTGGATCTCTGACTTCATCCATCTAACCATGCTCTCCTGGGGCCAAGAACAAGCTAACCATGGGACTGGAAGGAGGCAGTAATGGTGGCAGTCATAGTGGTGGTCATGTTTGCTTAGAGGAGTGGACCTTAAAACAAACACATTGAAGTATGTAGAGTACACACAAAACTGAAACAAGGAAGGTCGTTACCTCCTGAAGAGGAATTGGACAAGTGGGGCAAGAGAGGGACGGGTGTTTACTTTTTGCTATAAACATTTGTGTACCTTCTGAATTATCTACTGTGGGACATATAACTTATTTCAAAGTAAACCAGTTCTCTCTGGAAAAAAATAATGATGTGTGCACAATATATTTTAAAAATTGTTTTACATTTTTGACTCCCTCTAAATTTTGCTAACGAAGCACAGAGCATAGGTTACTTGACAAGTCAAGGCTGTAAGTATGACCAGGGCCTGACAATGTATACCTTGCTCAAAAGAAAGTCAAGAACTCTTACTCCTGGTTTGGAAATGCATGTGGCTGAGGAATGGAACAGAAAAGAAGAGCTTTGGATGAGGATGAACAAGAAGTTAAAGTCCTTTCAGTGACCTTAAGATCAAGAGTCAAGCTTTCCTGACACAGCTGGTAACAAAACGGCCAGAGAAAGAAGATGGGGAACTGCAACAACCCAGGCCTCGACTCAGTTGCATTCAGGAAAAGGCGGTCATCTGAAACCTGTCCTAGCTTGGCTGACCATTTCATCCCTGAGACGCTGGAAACCTGATCTGGGCCTGGCAGAAAACTGTGCTCCCACCCCCTGGTGACATTTCAAGAACGGGGGACGCTGTTCAGCCTGCCCCGTGCTCTGGTGACCTTCTAGCGTTGCACGGATGACACATCACAGGATTTCCTCAACTGCGCTCTGGCGTCCTGCTAGGATGTCTTTCTCATTTTTTCCATGGTACACATAGTCACTGCATCGCAGTCCAAACAGACTATCCAGCGATGCCTCTGTAAACATGAGTCACATGTGAAGTTAAAGAAATCTGTGTTTGATTAGAGACAGCAGAGCTCCTAAGACATATCATCTTTGCATACAAGGTATGGGTTGATGAGAGTCGTCTGATTTCCTGCCAAGATGCCTGAATAGTGCTTGGGGATTGACTTCATGTGGCAGCCACCAAAGCCGACACAGACGCCGCTCTTCTTCATCCTAAAACTCCCCTTCCAAGGTGAAGTTCTCCAGCTTCTGTATGAGAAAACATTACTCTGTCTCCATTTTTTCACCTTTGTGAGCTTCTCTCAGTTTGGTCTTTGATGCCACCACCATGTCCAGCCTTGGTCACCCCAGTCCAAGCCCAAGCACAAACCTTGTTCTTGTTTCCCCTTGAGGAATGAAGGCCACCCATATCAACCTCCTGAAATGACTCATTCTCTCATCTCTGCCTGTTGAAATCCTATCCATCCTTAACCGGTTTGCAGGGCAGAAATAGAGACACAGATGTAGAGAATAAACGTATGGACACCAAGAGGGGAAAGTGGCGGGTGTGTGTGTGTGATGAATTGGGAGATTGGGATTGACATATATACACTAATATGTATAAAATGGATAACTAATAAGAACCTGCTGTATAAAAAAATAAATTAAAAAAAAAAGAAATCCTATCCATCCTTTAAGATCCATCTTACCAGCTACCTCTTCCTGGATTATCCCAACTGGTTATGAGTTCTCTAACTCCTGTACCCCAGGAGTCATCTCATTTTGACTTGCATTTGGTTATACACGTGCACGTCCCTTTGGAAGGCTCTTGGAAAATCCCCTGAATGGGACCAGAGATCTTCTGATTATGTGGCCTGTGACTATAATTTCTGAGCAAGGTATGCAAAGGGCTATGAGCCCCTTCTGAAAAATTTCTGGCCTTTTGGCAGTGAGCAAGAAGTGTTACTTTGTATCTAAAGTCCTTCTGGAATTTCTTCCAGAATTTTTTCATGCAAGCTTGATAATTAATTGACCAACAGAGGGATAGAAAAGAGACACAAATGGTTGTAGATAGGTAGATTAGGGAGCAATGTGATCAGTGGTGTCCCAGATAAGGTATAACTAATTAGTGATTAGATATCACTATGACTCATTGTCTCTGTGAAACAACTCAAGGATTTAGGACATCAACCCTGCCTCTTCACACCCGGGAGTCACCTAGTTGTGCTGGCAGAAGGTCTACAGGCCAAGGACCGCTTTGTTTTCTCCCTGGGTTGCTGAGCTTGTTAATTCCATGAGCTCCATCTTTAGACATCAGGACCAGGAATAACAGAGTGAGTAAAATGCAACATAGAAATTACTAGGGAATAGAGTGGGGATGCTAAACCCCACTTAGTGTCTCATGGTTTCAATTTCATTGTGACCTAGAATCATAAACAGTCTCAAACATGGGAAGCTGGCCGATTTTGTCAGCACTTGTGACGATATTTCATCCTCCCACTGTAGGATGGATGCATTGAGGGCAGCCTTCATCTGTCTCTCAGTTGTGTGCAGTCTGAGTAACCAGCTTTCTCTGACTGCATAGGCAGACTCAGGGGCCCCTCCTTCTGCATTTAGATTCCTCTAGATTCACACTGAACACATTATATACAATTGAGCAAGTCTGCTACCATCATTTCTTCTTATGCTGGGAGCCTAGAGAGAACCAGGAACCTACCAAGCATGTGATGTGAGAGAAAACTAGTTGAAATTGGATTGCCTTATTGATATGTTCAAGTCAGCCCAAGTCCCTTGACTTCCCAAGGCCAGTGTATTATTTTCCATTACACTTTGTTCAGTGGCATTTAAAAAAATGGGCATAATATTAGTACGTCTTTCAAATGCCAGTTCACAGGAGGGAATAATTTCCCAACAGTGTTATCTAGTTTCTTTTCAAGTTCCCTGGGTTGAGGTCAGTCTTTGTAGTTAATATTGGGTTCCTGACCCAAACATAGCCTGTGCCAGTTATGAAGTCAGTTTTCCATGCTTTGGATAAAGAGGTGACCGTGGGAACATGTACTGCTCTGTCTCCAGCTTTGGCGGAGCCACTGAAAACCCAACCCAGCCTGGCTGTCCATGTCCCTGCACGGAAATGGGGACAGACAAGGACTGTCCAGCAGGAGGAAATGGACCCATTCTGCAAAGCCAGCCTTGGCATATGGAGCAAAGGAAAGTATCCTTCCCATTCAGGAGGAAAAAATATCTCTTTAGTTATTTATTAAGCAACACTAACACTGAAGTAATCTTTTCTTTTTAATTTATTTATTTACTTTATTTATTTTTGGCTGTGTTGGGTCTTCATTGCTGCGTGCAGGCTTTCTCTAGTTGTGGTGAGCAGGGGCTACTCTTCATTGCAGTGCGCGAGCTTCTCATTGCGGTGGCTTCTCTTGTTGCAGAGCATGGGCTGTAGGTGCGCAGGCTTCAGTAGTTGTGACGTGCAGGCTTAAGTAGTTTTGGCACATGGGCTCAGTAGTTGTGGCTCGCGGGCTCAGTAGTTGTGGCTCGCGGGCTCTAGAGCGCAGGCTCAGTAGTTGTGGCACACGGGCTTAGTTGTTCTGTGGCATGTGGGATCTTCCTGGACCAGGGATCAAACCTGTGTCCCCTGCATTGGCAGGCAGATTTCTAACCACTGTGCCACCAGGGAAGTCTCATGTAGATATTTAAACTGGAGAACACAGGGAAGGAAGTGAGAAGGCGCACAAACAGATCCCAAGATCAAGAGACAGCCAGAGAGGGACTTGGCTGCTGGTCCAGTGGTTAGGACTCCGCACTTTCACTGCCGTGGGCCCGGGTTCAATCCCTGGTCAGGGAACTAAGTTCTCGTGAGGTGTGTGGCATGGCCAAAAAAAATAAATTAAAAAATTAAAAAAAAAAAGAGACAACCAGAGAAACTGTGGTCAAGTGTTACACTAATGACCCCCAAAGAAGTGACTTCCTGGTGTCCTATACCTGTGTAGTCCCCTCCCACACTGAGGCTAAGTGAAAGTGACTTGATTTGGCTAATGGGACATCAGCAAACAAGTCACAAGGAGATTTTTTTTTTTAAGGGAATTCCTTTATTTTTATTTATTTATTTATTTATTTATTTATTTATATTTTTGGCTGTGTTAGGTCTTCGTTTCTGTGCAAGGGCTTTCTCTAGTTGCGGCAAGCGGGGGCCACTCTTCATCGCAGTGCGCAGGCCTCTTACTATCGCGGCCTCTCTTGTTGCGGAGCACAGGCTCCAGACGCGCAGGCTCAGTAGTTGTGGCTCACGGGCCTAGTTGCTCCGCGGCATGTGGGATCTTCCCAGACCAGGGCTTGAACCCGTGTCCCCTGCATTGGCAGGCAGATTCTCAACCACTGCGCCACCAGAGAAGCCCCACAAGTAGATATTTAATAGGCACTTGCCACTGTGGCTGGCCCTCATGGAACCCTGGACTACCATGCCATTACCATTAAGAAGCCCGGGATAAAGGACTCCATGGAGAGCGGCCCAGTCAGGCCAGATTTGTCTCAGCTGAGCCCAGAGAAGACCAGTAGAAGAACCACTCAGTCAACATCCTGAATCATGAGAAATTAAAAAAAAAAAAAAAAAGTCATTTTCAGCCACTGAGTCTTGAGAGTGGTTTCTTAACCAGCACGAGATAACTGGGGCTGCCACAACAGGAGCTCCTGCTGCTGAGGCCTCTGCCTTGTGACCTTTCTTTTCCAAACTGCTTTTATCCCTGGCTTGCCCAGGCCCAGCTGGGTGTCTATTCTGGGATTCTTTGAGATGTCCATCTTTCATATTGGCTCCTGTAGTCATACAGCAACCATGCATTATGTTAAGGCCGTTGTCAAACCCCAGCATTCAAAGAACTGAGTCAAAATGTGTCTTTAGGGGAGGGATATTGTGGGTCTTTCTCACCATTACACCCCCATGCCTGGAATGGTGTCTGTCACATAGTAAGAGATATCCATAAGTAAATGAACATGCAGATCTTGGGAGCTTGTTCGAAATATAAATTTCAGGGTCCCACCTCTGGAGATTCTGATTTGATAGATCTGGGTCAAGTCCAGGAAATTGCATGGTAATTAAGCTACCTGAGTGATGCCAAGACAGGAGGCCTGTGGAACACATTTTCACCATTAAGGCCTCAAGTTATTCTTGCAACCAAAAGAGGCCAAATGACCACTTTTCTAGGTGACTGTAAATCAGAGTCACCTGGGGAGTGAACACTCTTGGGTGAATCCAGTGCAACTGGTCCACAGACTGAAGGGCATTTGGAAATCACCGGCCCAACCAACACAGTTCTCCGAAAGTCATTTGACAGCCAAACACACTTTTCTCATTCCTGAGAGCAGACAGGCTTCCTTAGTTAGACATTCTCACGCTAATCTTTAAGGCTTTTTGAAGAAAGGTTTCCATGATTATTGTGAGAAGTAGTTGTTAGGAACTCCTTCTAAATCTAATGGTCTCATATGTCAATGAGATATTGAGAACACCTCCGTCTCAAATACTGTGAGGGCTGGATGAGGTAAGATGCGTGAAGGCGTTTTCAGACTGAAAACAACATGCACATAATTTGTAAGCCTTTGAACATGCATGGCTATGTCATGTAGGGGATTAAAATATTTTATCTACTTTTAGATAATCAATCAGGATTTATTATGAGTTACCTTGTTCTCCTAAGGAAGGGAAAGCCAGACCTTCAGGACCCCTATGTAAAATGTTTCAGGGACAGAAAATCCTGGCTACATTTCTAATTCCTTCTCCTGGGGTTCAAAGCCGTGCACGATCTGAGTCCTGCATCACCTTGGCCTCTCCTTCCCCTGGCCCCTCTCCTCCCCTTCCTCCTGCCCTCAAGTGTCAGCCCTTCTAAAATACTAATGCAGTCCACTGGTTCACCTCTGTCACTAGCCCTGACTCAAGTTATGCTCTGTATCTGGAATGTTCTGTATAATTGTCCATCCCCATCCACCTGGACCTTTCGTGAACCTTTGGTGACTATTACTATCTTCCACCCTCTAGTCCGACAGAATCGACCAGCCCGGTTTTTTTTTTTTTTTTTTTTTTTTTGCGGTACGCGGGCCTCTCACTGTTGTGGCCTCTCCCGTTGCAGAGCACAGGCTCCGGACGCGCAGGCACAGCGGCCATGGCTCACGGGCCCAGCCGCTCCGCAGCATGTGGGATCTTCCCAGACCGGGGCACGAACCCTTGTCCCCTGCATGGGCAGGCAGACTCTCAACCACTGTGCCACCAGGGAAGCCCCAGCCCCTGTTTTTAATGCCCGCTGAACGTTTATCCAAGCTCCTGTATCCCTTGGTTGGGCTTACCTAAGCCTGGAAGTCTCTGCCCTTCTCCCACCCCGAGGGCAGGGACTTTTCCATATTAATCCCCTTGTCTCTGGCCCTGAGCACAGTGCCTGGCACAGAAGAGGGACTAATAAATATGTGTTGATTTTATGAAAGCCGGGGGCTGTCTTTGGCAGGGTTTCAAGTTCTAGAGAAAGAAAGGCGCTCATGCCTGGCAGAGGTCAAGTGTCTCTCTCTGAATCTGATTTCCTGCTGCTGTCCTTTGCCCTTTTCTCCTCCATACGGAGACTTATGAAAACCAAACAACTCACCCCAAGCTGCTTTGCCTGATCTTTAGCTCGTGGGGATATCCAGCAGGTTTAGAAGAGTTTGCGTACGTGGGTATCATATGCAAATGTAATACTTGATATAAATGAACAGATTAAGATATTCATGAGAAATCTCTTCTGAAGGCTAGTTCTGCATTTTTGGTGCCTACTAGATACCTCCAGCTAGATATCCCCGAAGCACTTCAAACTCAACACGTCCCAACCTAATAGATCAACTCCATCACACAAACCTGCACCTTATCTACTGACCATCTGCCCACTGCCTGGGCGCCCAGCCCCAATGCCTCCGTGTCTTGTCATCTTAGAAAATGACATGTTCTCTCCATTCTACCCCCATGATAGTTCTCACATCCTTCCCAGACTCCTCCTTCCACTCCAGGACCTCCTTATCTCTCACCTGAGCTCCTATAAATAGCCTCCCAACTGGTCTCCAGCTTCCTCAGTTTTTTCTCGAAATCTGGTAACAGGTTAATCTTGCTAAAGCACAGATTTGAACAGGTTACTCCTCTTCTTGCAAACGTCCAACGGCTCCCCGGGGCCTGCCCACTGAATAAAGTCCAAACTCCTTAGTTGGCACCCTGTACCATCTTTAACAACCCTGTCTAATCAGACGCCATCTCTTGGGAAGTGAGGATGTGAGCAGGAGGCAGCAAGAGGCATCTTTCATTCAACAATTATTGATTAGCACCAACCATCTGCCATGCACTGTTCTAGGTTCTGGGAATACAGTCAAGTCCTTGATTTTATGGAGCTTATTTGTGAGAAGACAAAAACCAAAGTCATTAATATGTGTTTTCAAGATGACCGCTATCCTGAAAAATGAGTGTGGTAGGTTGTATAGATTGAGATTGCATTGGCCCCCATTCTTCCCTCCTTCCTGCATCCAAACTTTCTGCCACATGACCCAGAAGTTCCTTACACTAGAAGTAGCTGCACTTCTCCCTGCTGAACTTTGGGCTGGGCCATGTGACTTGCTTTGACCAATGGGATGTTTGCAGGTGTGATGCAATCAGAGGCTTGCAGCAGACTTGTGTGGTCAAGCTTGTTCCTCTTAAACTTCTGCTTCTGCCATAGAAAGACTAGCCCACGTAGACTGCTGGTCCCAGAAGAAGGAGGAAAATGTGAAGTACAACCAAACTGCAAATAAGCTGTTGTTGTTTTAAGACACTGAGTTTTGGGGGGATGGTCTATTACTGGGGCAAAAGCTGACTGATCAAGGAACTTTAATTCTAACCTCCATGAGATCTACCTGACATCCCTGCCTTGGAGGCACTGTTCCAGAGGGACTGGGCTGCTGCTAGGGGGGTTCTCATACTTCCTTACTTCCATGCAAGAGACACTTCTATGCAGGCAGTATCTTAATCTAGCTCTTTCATCAGTATCTATGAAACCTGAGTATGTCTTTTCCTTGTAACCTGAAAAAGCCTAGGACAATGTCTCCCCTACTATCATGAGGTCCTCGAGGGGAGAGATTGTTCTTGATTGCTCTGCTGGCACAGAGCCTGGTGTAGTGAGTGGTACACTCCACTAGTTGTGGAAACTCCTGTCAAAATTAGTGGATTTAATGAAGCAGTCTTCCCTAGGTCTTCTCTTGGAAGATCTTTTTCTGTGCAAGAGAGTATTATCCATTCAGTTTATCTATCTCCCCATCCACCCACTCATGGGGGCTGGAAAGCACTCTGTCAGGCACTGGGATATAAAGGCAAATTAGACATGACTGATCCTTGTCCTTATAGAGATCACAGACTCATAAAAGAGACAGATAGACTATTCCCAGCGGGGTGAGATAAAATCTATCAGAAATGAGAGCAAGATACTGAGGGAGTATAGTCTGGTGAGTCAGAGAAGACTTCAGGGATAAGATGACACTTCAGATGACTTTGATAAGCAAGGAGGAACTGACCAGGTATAGAAGGGGGAGAACATTCTGGGGAGAAGGTGCGACGGTGCATGAACTTAAAGTCTATGATGAGGGTATGAGGGTGTGTGGGGCAGGGAGGGGGTGGGAAGTGGTGGGAAAGGAGGTAGAAACTGAGGCCTGGCCAGATGCCAGAGCCTTGTGTGCTATGGTCAGGAGTCTGGACTAGGTGCCGAGGGCACTGGGGAGCACTGAAGATTTTGAGCAGGGATGTGACATGTTTGGATTTTGCATATTTAAAAGACCCCCCCTGGCAACAATGCCTTGGGAAGGGACAAGGAAGCTTGTTAGGTCATTGCAGTGATAAAGGGGGGAGATGTAGATGACCTGCAATGCTGGCAGAAACCTAGAGAAGGGGAGGGGTGGGAGGGTTAGGAGGCTGAATGGATGGACCTGGTGACTGGGGGCATGGGTCGGGGGGAAGGAGGTGTTGCAAATGACTCCCAGGTTTCTGCTTAAACAGCTGTACGGATGATGGCACACCACTCACAGAGGCTGAGAGCCTTGGGGTGGGGTGTGAGGATAGAAGATGAGTCCCCTTTGACCATGTGGATAAGGGGCCACTGTGGGGCTACCAAGTGTACGTTTCCCCAAACTCAGGAGAGAGGTGTATTTGGGTGTCATGCGTGTGATGGTGGTTGGAACTATGGGTTTGTTTGCTATGTGGCCTGGTGCTTGAGCTGGTGCTTGCAGAAGCACTGAGGAGTCATCCCCACAGGGTAGGCAGGTTTTGGAAGCCCCCAAATAATCCCTACATGGCATGTAAGACATTATCCTAGGATGTTCAGGTGGGAAGCATCCTGGTTTACCTTTATGTTGCCCGAACCCTCCACAGGGCCTAGACATTAGCACATGCTCAGGAATGCTGGATGAATGAATGAATGAATGAGGTTCCCCTGGTCCTTTGGAAGTCATAGATGGAGAACCAACATCATTAGGCCCCATACCTGGGGTGATTCTGTAGGTTCAAGTTCTGAATTAACCAAGTTCAGCTTTCCCATAATTCCATACTTTCCAGAGGTCCTTAGGTGATTTCTAGAATCACTTTGGGAACTTCCTAAGAATGCAGATTCCCAGGCCCCGTGGATAGCTATTTTGATTTAGTAGGTCTGGGCTGGAGCCTAGGCATCTGCTCTTGAAACAAGCTCCTGAAGTCATTCTGATGTCGATGCAATGTGGACAATATTTTGGGAAAAATCACTCGTGCTGCATATTCCCCATTTCCCCATCCGGGTCTGCTCTGTACTTTCATTCACTCTGCTGTGTACCCAGGGAGGCTGCCTTCTGGGGCTTGTGCCACCCGGACTCCTTTGGTCTTTGGCTTCCATTTGCTTTCAACCAGTGGGGGGGCAACAGCAGGGGATGGGTGGGAGGACGGAGGGTAGGCATTGATTCCCCCTCTACCCCAAGCTGCGGTTTGGCACCGGCTGCATCCTCAGCTCTTGCTGAGTAGCCCCTCTCTGCCAGCTGCAGCTCTCGCCAAGTTCGGCTCCAGCTCCTTCACCCCTTCAGGCCTAGGGGTAGTACTTCCCCCAGCACCTAGTCTCTGGCTGCTTCGCCATCTTGATTTCCTTTAACCTCACCCAGACCTCGAAGTATTTTGTTCATTCCATGCTCTTCAGTTACCTCTCTGAGTGTGCCCTCTGCTTCCTGCCAAGACAGGAAAACAAAAACACTGACTGGAAAAAGGCAGGAATTCTGGGCCCAGTTCAGTTCAGTTCAGTTCAAGTCAACAAACATTTACTGAGCGAGGTCCTGTGAGTCCAGCTCTATATCAGGAGCTGAGGATGCAGAAATGACTCAGACACAGTGCCTGCCTGCAGAGAGCTCACTGCTTAATGGGAGGTAGAGCCCCAGAATACAGGGTGATGATGGTGTAACTCGGGGTCACACTGGAAGTGCAGGAGGGACCACTATGCCAGGAGTGGCAGACAACAGAGTCTTCCCAGAGGAGGTGACAACGTGGAATTTGGGTGGGCAGGGAAAGGATAAGAAAGAACAATTCAGGCAGAGATAGAATCACGAAGATGTGAATGGCAATGTCTGGGGTGCCTGCCTGGAGGAGGAATAGAGGCTGGGATCTTCATGCCCACTTTGCTGGAAGGCAGAGGGATGCCTCAGTCTTGAGATGTGGGCTGCTCCCTTGGCACGGGGGTTAGTCAGGGTGCCCCTGGCACTCCAGGTGGTTTGTGTGGGCTCGGGGGGCCTCCCACCCTTTCCCAACTGCCATGGTTTGGGCTCCTTTCCTTTTAAAGCAGGTTTAATTCACCAACCTATCAAAGCTCCCTTGCTTCCCTCAGAGGGGTATTTGGGGAAAAAAGAGGGAGACAGGGTGGAGTATTGGGCCTGGGGTCCATGAGGTTAAGACAAAAGAAAAGCTCTGGCTGGATGTACAACAGACCACCCTGATTTCACAAACTATCTCCATTGACTTCAAAGGAAGATGAGTCTGGCAAACTCCTATTTATTCGTCAAAAGCCGAATGAGGGCTTCCCTGGTGCCACAGTGGTTGAGAGTCCGCCTGCCGATGCAGGGGACACGGGTTCATGCCCCGGTCTGGGAAGATCCCACATGCCGCAGAGCGGCTAGGCCCTTGAGCCATGGCCGCTGAGCCTGCGCGTCTGGAGCCTGTGCTCCGCAATGGGAGAGGCCACAACAGTGAGAGGTCCGCGTACCGCCAAAAAAAAAAAAAAAAAAGCCGAATGAGATTTCACCTCCTCCAGGAAGACTTCCTGGAACCCCCTAACTAGCGCTCCTTCTCTTGTATTCATCATAGTCTCTGGTAATTTGTATGATCACCAGCGTATCTAGCCCACTTGACTACTAGATCCTCAAGTATAATACATGGGGCCTAGGGCATAGTAGAGCATCAGAAAATATTTGTTGAATTAAAAGGAATTCTTGCTGCACTAGGGGAAGTAATAATAATAGTGATATTATCAGCCCTTTGAGGAATGAGGAAACTAGCCCAGGGCAGTGAAGGAACTTGCTCATGATCACAAAGCCCATAAACAGGGCAGAATGGGGACTCGAAACCAAACAAGTCTGTTGATTCCAAGGGCTGGAGGATACACCGCTGGGCTCCTCACCCACACGGGCACAGCAGGAGTGGCTGCCCAGTGCTGCCCAGCCAGGAGATTGAGACTAAGAACCCTCATTGATGGAGCAACCACTCCTCTCAAGGAATTGTTCAGAGCACTTCATTTGCATCCACTCACTTAACCCTGACAACAGCTTTGTGTGGTACGTGTGTGGTCATGGCCCGATCTGACAAATTAGGATCCAGAGACTGGATGTGGTTAAGACATGTATCCAGGGTCATGCCAAGAACGAGGCAGAGCTTCCAGTGAAACCCAGACTTATTCCAGAGCCCGTGCGTGCTCTGAACCATCATACTTCTCCAGGGAACACGACACCAGCTTCAGGTTTAGGAAGAAAGAGAAAACATTTATATGTATTATATTTGTAAGAGAGTGATAAACTGAAATATGCCTCTACATCATGGCAAAAAAAAAAAAAGAAAAAGAATAATGTTTCTAGAAGCATCCTTAAATTATACAAAATTATACACATTGTGAGTTTTGGAAAATTTAGAGCATCACAGAGTAAATTGCATGGGCCTGGTGGAAGGGGCTTGTTCTGCTACTGAGCAGCTGTGTTGTCCTGGGCACATCTCTTCCCCTCTCTGGGCTTCATCTGTTTCCACATCTTCTTCCAGAGGCTTCATGAAGGTGTTTCCTCTTGGATTGCAAAAGCCATGGCAGTTTGTATCAAGCATAGTCTTTTAGCGCCCTCTACTGTCCAGTTACAGCACTGTCAGTGGTGTGGGTTAGAGGGGAAGGAGAATCCGCCTATGCTTGAAACAAATGGTGAGCAGTGAAGGACAGCTACAGGGGAAGTCCATGACGTAAAGCAAAAGCCAGTCCTGTTCCAACCCCTCAAAGATTTAGAAGTCCTGCTGATCCTGCCCGCACAATTTCAATTGTTTCCGACCTGCGTTTTCCTGAGTGCACATTCACATGCAGTCTGTACACCCACACACAGTACCACCTCTATTTTCATAGCATCACATTGTATGGTAAGTGCCTGTTGACACATCTGTCTTTTTAAGCATGGGGCCTGTGGTTACTCACCTTTATTTTCTCTTTCTGCCTCATGGGATAGTGTATGACACACAGGCCCTCAACTCGAGTTTACTGCATGGATGAACGGAGAGAGGAAGGAATGAATCAAGGAAAGAGAGAGCCCTCTGGGAAGAGGATGAGGTGAAAGGAGCAGGGAGCATGGGAAGTTCTGAGTTAGGAACTAGTGTGCCTCAGGTTCAACAAGGTTCCCTGCTGATCTCATGTTGCACTGGCATCTTTTCAAAGTCGGAGTGTGGAAGGGGTTTCATGAAGGGGACAAATGGAGGGCTTTTGGGGTATTGCTGGGGTGCTGGATACATGGTGTGCTCATCTTGGGAAAATATTTCAGCTATACACTTGTGTTCACTTAAAATTTTTGCATCTTTCTGAATGTATGTTGTACTTTGATGAAAAGCTTAGGTAAATCTAATTTGAGAGAGGGGCGGATATGTCTGCTTATGCCTTGTTCCAGAGGTAGAGGCAGGCTGCTGAGTTTCTTTCAAAGAGCTCACTCCATGTTCTGTCTTAGCGTCTGATGGCCCAGCTCTAGGGAAACCCATGTGACCAGACCCATTGGACTTTACCAGTGTTTGACACTCTTGCCCACTCCCTCTTTCTTGAGATATCTCCATCCCTTGGCTTCCAGGACTCAATGTTTTGGCTCTGTGTTTGGCTACAGCTCGGTCTCCTTTGTGGGCCTCTCTTCCAAGAACATTCCTTGAAGTTCCCAAGGGTTCTGTGCTAGGCCTGCCCCGTTTCTAACTGCAGATTCTCCCTGGATGATCTCATCCCCTCTCATGGCCAACCTTGTGTCGATGACTCACAAATACATATCTCGAGCCCATCTCTCTCTCCTGAGCTGTGGACCACTTATCCAATTGTTTCTTTAACACCTTTGCTCAGACATCTCACTGGTAACTCCACGCACCATGGATGGTGTCCATTTCTCTCTGCACCCCTATCCAAAACCATGTTCCTCCTTATGTGTTCCTTATTTCAGTGAATGGCTCCACCGTTTATCTGGGGGTTGGGCTTAATTCCCTGTGGAACACTATATTATTGTTCAGCAAATCTTCACTCTCCCTTTCTTTCCATCCTGAGGCAGAGTATACTTCCATACTTCATTGACTTTGGGCTTGTCCGTGGGTTTTGCTTTGAATAAAGGGATGACCACGTGGCTGTTCCTAATAGAGGCTCTAGTGGCACTGTGCTGGGAGCCGCCTGTGTTGCTCTTCCGCTGGTGCTTCTGCCACCTGTCACGAGGAGAGCAGGCCACAGATAGCTGCTGTTCCTTCAGCCTGGGGTGCTTGAATGGCAGACATGTGGGGCAGACCTGAGCGACCTGGAGCCTAGAGCTGAGCCCAACTGAGTTAGGTTGAGTTCAGTGACCCACAGACCCATGTGCAAGAAATAAATGTTTGTTACTGTAAGCCACTAAGATTTCTATACTTTTCCAACTACTCACTCCCCACATTCGACCAAGACCTGTCAATTCTACCTCCTACCTTTGTCTTGATGCATCCAGTGCCACCATTTCCCACTGCTGCACCCTACTCCAGGCTCTTCTCATCTCTTGCCTGGACGCTTGCAAGTCTTTTTGCTGGTTTCCTCACATTCGATCTTGTCCCCATTAGTCCCATCTCCACACCGTAGCAAAAGTGATCTTGTGGGGCTTCCCTGGTGGTGCAGTGGTTGAGAGTCCGCCTGCCGATGCAGGGGACATGGGTTCGTGCCCCAGTCCGGGAGGATCCCACATGCCGTGGAGCGGCTGGGCCCATGAGCCATGGCCACTGAGCCTGCACAGCCAGAGCCTGTGCTCCACAACAGGAGAGGCCACAACAGTGAGAGGCCCGCGTACCACAAAAAACAAAAACAAAAACAAAGTGATCTTGCTAAAATTCAGGTCAGTTGTACCCCTTCTTTAGGCATTTCAAGGGCTTGCCATCACATTTAGGAAACTGTCCACGTCCATGGCACTCAAGGCCCTTGACCCTCTGGACACTGCCATCTCCCCCGCCCCTCACTCACCACTTCTCCTCCATGCTCTGCCTACTCGCACCTCTTCCAGCTTCATGAGAGGCCCCTGCTCTTTCGTGCCCTGGGCCTTGGCCATGCCTTCCCCTCTGCCTGGACCACAGTCCATTTCCCTTTCCCAACTGCACGTGGATCACACTTCTCATCCTTTATGGGTCAGCTTAGGAATGATTTCCTTTGGGGAGTCTCCTCTGATTCCCACCGGTCTAGATGAAATCCAATTGCTATTTGCTCCCATGGCACCCTGAGCTTTTCCTACCCAAACACATATCAAGCTATTTACTCACTTTAATTTGCTTGTCTTTTCCACTGGACTTGAGCTCCCGCAAACTCAGGGACTATATCGAAATTGTTCATCCTTACATTCCTAGTGTTTAAAAAGTTGCCTATGCTCATTCTTTCAGTTCAAATATTGTTTGTTGAAGAAATATTATGGGAAAATAATATGAATGGGCTAAAGAAGTCCAAGATGGAAACAAAAACCACAGAAGGGACTCAGAGAATGTGTAGTCTCATCCTTTCATTGTACAGATGGGGAAATTGAGGCTCAGAGAGGGCTTGACTAGACCGAGGACATGGAGGCTTTTAGAGGCAGAGCTGGAATTGGAAGGTTCTGATGGGACTGCCTGTGCTTTATTTGTTGTCTGATCTGAGGAATTTAAATGCTTAATTTAGGTTCTTAGGACCTGCAATATTAGCATCACCTGGGAGTTTTTTAGATCAGGCCCTGCTCTAGACATACTGAATCAGAATCTTCATTTTAACAAGATCTCCAGGGGTTTTGTAGATACAGTAAAATCTGAGAAACACTCATTTCAGTGACCAGGGGGACCGCTAATGTGGCTTAAAGGTCATTCCAATTCATGCAGGAAAGCCAGCTGGTACAGTGGGAAAGAAAACCCAGCCAAAATGTGGTGGCATTCAGTGCATGCTGTAAATCAAAGGCCAAACGTGTGGGCCCCTCACCTTCCAAAGTTCCAGATAGTTTGGGAGTCCAAGACCTGGACCGATGAGGGAATAATGGTTCAACTTTGGGTGAGGTGAATGAAGGGGGCTTGCATAAAGGGAAACTCCCAGAAGCCCAGCTGACCAGCAAACCTGATGCTGCAAATTTCCAACTTTTGAACCTGTAAAATCTAAAAAGAAGTTTAATAAATATTTATTTATTTACACAAATAATTCTCCCCATGCTGCTTGAGGTGGGGGTGAATGTGGTATACTCCTACCCTGCTAGTGACATTGTCAACTGGTGCAGGCTGTTTTGTAAACACTACAGCAATATGTAGCAACAACTACAACATTTTTTATCTCCTTGGACCAAGTAATGCCATTCACAAGAAATAATCCAAAGGAGATAATTCAACAGAAGTGAAAATCTATATGCATGAAGATGTTTGCTACAGATAACAGTGGAAAATACTAAATAAAAAAGGGAATGATTGAGCAAATTAGAATATGGTATCTTCACGACCATTTAAATTTAATTATAAAATAGCTACTATGTCTTACTTCATCTGCTTGGGGTAGAGTGGTGGTTAATAGCCTGGTCTCTGGGTGTTTGAGTCTGGCTCCACCATTTACTGTGTGATCTTGGACAAGTTTACTTAACCACTCTATGCCTCAGTTTCCTCATCTGTAAAATGGGGATAATAACAAGACCTACTTCATAGGATTGTTGTAAGGATGGAATGATTTAATTTAATTAATTAAAGTGCTTGGAATAGTGCCTCTATAAACTTGTGTTACTATTTTTTTAAGAGTCAAATTAAATGGCCTGATACTCTCACTCCACCTGACTCAGAAATGCTTTTCCTGCATCCTCAGGGCCTGACCTGTGATAAGTCCAAGACCCCCGGGGATGTTCCCTCAATCCTCCTTGGAATCAGCCTGGTTTTCCAGCCTTGTGGAGAGAAAACAAGAGAATTTGCTCAGTTGGCCTGTACACTGTATTCTTTGTGGCTCATGTTGCTGTTATGGTGTTGCTATTGAAACAGGTGATTCAGGGGCCATCTTGAATTTTTCCTCCCTCAGCATTATGCCGGATTGTGGTAACTCCACCCCGTACAGGCCTTTAGTACACACAGACACACACACACACACGTGCACACACACACAACCACCTTCTGTAAGCCACTCCCCCAGCGCACCTGAGTCCTGGTTGCTGAGGCTGAACAAGGTCCCTTTCTTCTTCTCCCAACCCCTTGGTCTGTTTACATTTAGTGCCCTAGAATGGCTTACTTTTCAGTAGATAATCCTACTTGTTCTGATGATAGTAATAGCTACCATTAATTGAAAGCCAGAAGTGTGCCTGCCAGGTGTTCTGCTGTATTTTTACAAACATCAGTCCTTAGAATGAAACTATGAGCCAGGTACCTAAGAGGTAAGTACCATTATTTCTATCTTACTGGTAGAGCCTCTGAAGTTCAAGTATGTTATGGGGTTTGCTGGAGATCCACGGTTTGCAAGTGAAAAATCTGAGATTTTAACCCAGATTTGTCTAACTCCAAAGCCCACACTCAGAACCACTACCCTAAACTGCCTCCCTACATAGGGACATAAGCAAGAAGTTTATGATAAATGGTAACTAAAAACGTAAAAGGAAAATTGCATCACTACAATGTACAGAGTTGTGCAAAAATATGTCTGCCTGTAGACAAAGCATTGAGAATACTTGCTGTGCAAGGGCCATAGGATTAGGTATGATTTTTTCATTTTAAGTAATTTCCTTTAGTGGCAGTTGCTGTATAGCTTTTACAATTTGAAAAAAGCTACCCTCCATCTGCAAAAATGACTGCCTTTAGGCCAATAGTTCTCAGCTTTGATTGATCATGAGAATCACCTGGAGGGGCTTTTAAAAGCGACCCAATGCCTGGGCTCCACCATAGATGAATAAATCAGAATCTCTGGGGGTTGAGTCCAGGCAGTGGTATTTTAAGAGAGTCCTCCCATTGATTCTGTGTGCAAATAAGATTGAGGAACAGCTTCAGGGAGAAGCTTCACCTTCCACTTTCCTTCCAGAGAATCTAGCTGCCCCATATTCTGTGACCCCACGCTAATTAACTCAAGCTTTTCCCTCTTTGTCCAGGAAAAAGCTAGCAATATGACTTTCCCCCCCAATCCTTTTAGTAGATGGGCACTGAGAAGAATCTTTGGGTGGTGGAAATATTCTGTATCTTGATTGTGGTGGTGGTTAGATGACTGTATACATTTGCCAAAACTCACTAAACTAGACTTAAAATTGGTGAATTTTATTATGTGTAAATTATACTTCATTAAGTCGGTGTTTAAAAAGGTATGACTATTGGAAAGGAAGAAATAAATCATTATTCACAGAAATCAATATTCATATTGTGACTGATTAATTCTCCTTCCTTGTGAATTAATTCTCTTTCTTTACATTGGTGCTCTTCTTTAGTCCTGGCTTTCCTCAAATATTTGGCAATTCTTGGCTGCCTTCTCTTCTATGACTTTAGAAACGTCTAGTAAGCTTATGAAGGTTGTAGATATGGTCCGAGTCCCTGCCTCCCATCATTGTAGGGGAGATAGGCTGACTGCTGGTGCTTGTCATCTAGTATGGAGGTTCCTTCTCCTCCATCCCTTGAGTTTTCTAGGAAGCTGGGGCCTCAGAATCACACTCAGTGCTTCCACCTGGGAAAGATGCTGCCATCTGTTTCTTGTTATAGGTGAAGGAGGGGGAAGGGCTATCAGGTCTAGCTGCTTCTCAAAGTGGGTCTCAATTATGGTCTTTGAACCAGCAGCCTCAGCATCACCTGGGAATGTATTAGAAATGCGAATTCTCAGGCCCTGTCTCAGATCAACTGAATCAGAAACTCTGGGGTAGGTTTCAATCTATACTTCAACCTGCCCTCCTGGTGGTTCTCAAGGTTGAGAACCACTGTCTTGCCAAGTACCCCAGTTAATTTCCTGGACAATCACTGTCTTCCCTGATCCCTTTTCACAGCAGGCACTCTTGCAAGTATTTCAAGCTGAGGTTTCTTCCTTCCTGTTCCACCTTCAGTCCAATTCCAATTGCTTTCTATCATTCAGAAGTTCCCCACATTTTCTGGTGGATTGGTAGCACCTATTCTTGCTTTCTAGTGTTCCAATGGATTTTTTTTTTTTTTTTCCTTTTGTGGCACGCGGGCCTCTCACTGTTGTGGCCTCTCCCATTGCGGAGCACAGGCTCCGGACGCGCAGGCCCAGCGGTCCTGGCCCACGGGCCCAGCCACTCCGCGGCACGCGGGATCCTCCCGGACCGGGGCACGAACACGCACCCCCCGCATTGGCAGGCAGACTCCCAACCACTGTGCCACCAGGGAAGCCCTCCAATGGATTTTTATTTTTATTTTTAATTGTGGTAAAAAGCATATAACCTAAAATTTACCATCTTAACTGTTTTTAAGTGTATAGTTTGGTAGTGTTAAGTGCATAGTTTGGTAGTGTTAAGTGCATTCCAATTGTTGTGCAATCCTCATCACTATCTATCTCAAGAACTCTTTTCATCTTGCAGAACTGAAACTCTGTACCCATTAAACAACTCCCCATCGAATGGATTTTTAAAAAGCATGTTTCTTTTCTGTCATTAAATGGAATTTTGGGTGTATATTGAGGTCATTGCATGTGCTCCGTATACCATCTTTCTAAAAAAATTGTGGTTAAATATATAAGACAAAATTTACCATCTCATCCATTTTTAGGTCTACAGTTTAGTGTCATTAAGTACATTCATATTGTTCTGCAAGATCACCACTATCCATCTCCAGAACTTTTTCATCTTCCCAAACTGAACTCTGTGCCCATTAAACACCAACTCCCCTTCCTCATCTGCCAGCCCCTTGTAACTGCTGTCTACTTTCTGTCTCTATAATTTTTTTTTTTTTTTTTTTTTGCGGTACGCGGGCCTCTCACTGTTGTGGCCTCTCCTGTTGCGGAGCACAGGCTCTGGACGCGCAGGCTTAGCGGCCATGGCTCACGGGCCCAGCTGCTCTGCGGCATGTGGGATCCTCCTGGACCGGGGCACGAACCCACATCCCCTGCATTGGCAGGCAGACTCTCAACCACTGCGCCACCAGGGAAGCCCTGTCTCTATAAATTTGACTATTCTAAGTACCTCATATGAGTGGAATTATGTAGTATTTGTGCCTTTGTGACTGGCTTACTTCACTTCGAATAATGTCAAGTTTCAACCATGTTGTGGCATGTGTCAGAATTTCCTTCCTTTTTAAGGCTGAATAACGTTCTATTGTATGTATTCACCACGTTTTGTTTTTCCATTCATCGGTCAAGGTACACTTGAGTTGATTCCACTTTTTGGCTATTGTAATAATCCTGCTATGAGCATGGATGTACAAATATCTCTTCATGTCCCTGCTTTCACTTTTTTGGAGCATATAGCCAAAAGTGGAATTGCTGGTGCATATGGTAATTCTAATTTTAATTTCTGGAGGAATTGCCATGCTGTTTTCCCTAGAATCTGCTCTATTTTATATTCCAACCAACAGTGCACAAGGGTTCCAATTTCTCCATGTCCTTGCCAACACTTGTTATTTTCTTTTTTTTTATCATAAATGGGTGTTGAATTTTGTCAGAAGCTTTTTCTGCATCTATTAAGATTATCATATGTTTTTATCCTTCAGTTTGTTAATATGGTTTATCACACTGATTTGCGTATATTGAAGAATCCTTGCATTCCTGGGATAAACCCCACTTGATCATGGTGTATGATCCTTTTAATGTGCTTTTGGATTGTTTGCGAGTATTTTGTTGAGGATTTTTTCATCTATGTTCATCAGAGATATTGGCCCATAGGTTTCTTTTTTTGTGACATCTTTGTCTGGTTTTGGTATCAGAATGAGTTTGGGAGTGTTCCTCCCTCTGCTATATTTTGGAAGAGTTTGGGAAGGATAGGTGTTAGCTCTTCTCTAAATGTTTGATAGAATTCGCCTGTGAAGCCATCTGGTCCTGGGCTTTTGTTTGTTGGAAGATTTTTAATCACAGTTTCAATTTCAGTGCTTGTGATTGGTCTGTTTATATTTTCTATTTCTTCCTGGTTCAGTGTCAGAAGGTTGTGCTTTTCTAAGAATCTGTCCATTTCTTCCAGGTTGTCCATTTTATTGGCATATAATTACTTGTAGTAATCTCTCATGATCCTTTGTATTTCTGCAGTGTCAGTTGTTACTTCTTTTTAATTTCTAATTCTGTTGATTTGAGTCTTCTCCCTTTTTTTCTTGATAAGTCTGGCTAATGGTTTATCAATTTTGTTTATCTTCTCAAAGAACCAGCTTTTAGTTTTATTGATCTTTGCTACTGTTTCCTTCATTTCTTTTTCATCTATTTCTGATCTAATCTTTATGATTTCTTTCCTTCTGCTAACTTTGGGGGGTTTTTATTGTTGTTCTTCCTTCTGTAATTGCTTTAGGTGTAAGGTTAGGTTGTTTATATTAGATTTTTCTTGTTTCTTGAGATAGGATTGTATTGCTATAAACTTCCCTCTTAGAACTGCTTTTGCTGCATCCCATAGGTTTTGGGTCATCGTGTCTCCATTGTCATTTGTTTCTAGGTAATTTTTGATTTCCTCTTTAATTTCTTCAGTGATCACTTCGTTATTAAGTAGTGTATTGTTTAGCCTCCATGTGTTTGTATTTTTTACAGACCTTTTCCTGTAATTGATATCTAGTCTCATAGCGTTGTGGTCGGAAAAGATACTTGATACGATTTCAATCTTCTTAAATTTACCAAGGCTTGACTTATGACCCAAGATATGGTCTATCCTGAAGAATGTTCATGAGCACTTGAGAAGAAAGTATATTCTGTTGTTTTTGGATGGAATGTCCTATAAATATCAATTAAGTCCATCTTGTTTAATGTGTCATTTAAGCTTGTGTTTCCTTATTTATTTTCATTTTGGATGATCTGGCCATTGGTGAAAGAGGGGTGTTAAAGTCCCCTACTATTATTGTGTTACTGTCAGTTTCCCCTTTTACAGCTGTTAGCAGTTACCTTATATGTTGAGGTGCTCCTATGTTGGGTGCATAAATATTTACAATTGTTATATCTTCTTCTTGGATTGATCCCTTGATCATTATGTAGTGTCCTTCTTTGTTTCTTGTAATAGTCTTTATTTTAAAGTCTATCTTGTCTGATATGAGAATTGCTGCTCCAGCTTTCTTCTGATTTCCATTTGCATGGAATATCTTTTTTCATCCCCTCACTTTCAGTCTGTATGTGTCCCTAGGTCTGAAGTGGGTCTCTTGTAGACAGCATATGTATGGGTCCTGTTTTTGTATCCATTCAGCCATAGTCTTTTGGTTGGAGCATTTAATCCATTTACATTTAAGGTAATTATCAATATGTATGTTCCTATTATCATTTTCTTAATTGTTTTGGGTTTGTTATTGTGGGTCTTTTCCTTCTCTAGTGTTTTCTGCTTAGAGAAGTTTCTTTAGCATTTGTTGTAAAGCTGGTTTGGTGGTGCTGAATTCTCTTAGCTTTTGCTTGTCTGAAAAGCTTTTGATTTCTCCATCAAATCTGAATGAAATCCTTGCTGGGTAGAGTAACCTTGGTTGTAGATTTTTCTCTTTCATCACTTTAAGTACAACCTGCCACTCCCTTCTGGCCTGCAGAGTTTCTGCTGAAAAATCAGCTGATAACCTTATGGGGATTCCTTTGTATGTTATTTTTTATTTTTCCCTTGCTGCTTTTAATATTTTTCTTTGAATTTAATTTTTGTTACTTTGATTAATATGTGTCTTGGTGTGTTTCTCCTAGGGTTTATCTTGTATGGGACTGTCTGTTGTTCCTGGACTTGGGTGACTCTTTCCTTTCCCATGTTAAGGAAGTTTTCCACTATAATCTCTTCAAATATTTTCTCAGACCTTTTCTTTTTTTCTTCTTCTTCTAGGACCCCTATAATTTGAATGTTGGTGCATTTAATGTTGTCCTAGAGGTCTCTGAGACTGTCCTCAATTCTTTTCATTCTTTTTTCTTTATTCTGCTCCCTGGCAGTTATTTCCACCATTTTATCTTCCAGCTCACTTATCCGTTCTTCTGCCTCACTCATTCTGTTATCGCTTCCTTCTAGAGTATTTTTCATTTCAGTGATTGTGTTGTTCATCACTGCTTGTTTGCTCTTTAGTTCTTCTACGTCCTTGTTAAATGTTTCTTGTATTTTCTCCATTCTGTTTCCAAGATTTTGGATCATCTTTACTCTCATCACTCTGAATTCTTTTTCAGGTAGGTTGCCTATTTCATCTTCATTTATTTGGTCTTGTAGGTTTTTACCTTGCTCCTTCATCTGTAACAAATTTTTTTGTCGTTTCAATTTGGTTTTTGATGGGTGGTGCTGTATTCCTGACTTACTGGTTGTTTGGCCTGAGACGTCCAGCACTGGAGTTTTCAGGCAGTTGGATAGAGCTGGGTCTTGGTGCTGAGATGAGGACCTCTGGGAGGCCTCACTCCGATTGATATTCCCTGGTGTCTGAGGTTCTCTTTTAGTTCAGTGGTTTGGACTCGGACCTCCCACCACAGGAGCTCGGGCCCGACCTCCAGCCTGGGAACCAAGGTCCTGCAAGCTTTGTAGTGCAGTTAAAAAAAAAAAAAGAAGAAGAAGAAAGAAAGTAAAAAGAGCAGTACAATATCAAAGAATATAAAACAAAATAAAATTAGAAAGCTAAAAAATATATTAGGAAAAATAAAGCTATAACTGAAACAACTGCACAAGGTAAAATAAAACCACAGCAGAAAAATGAAAAAAAAAGTGGGGGGGGGGGCTGGGGAACAAGCCAGAAGGAGAGATCACTAATAAAGTATAAGGAATAAAATAAAATTAGAAAAATAGAGGATTTATTAGGAAAAATAAAAATATAAAAGAATCAACAGCAATGAGTCAACAAGGTAAAACAGAACCCCAATCTAAAAGAGGAAAAAAGAAAAGAAAAAAAAAAAGCCTTAGCTCTTGGGGCGGAGTTTAGGTGGGGGGTGGAACTCAGGCAGGGGCAGGGTTTTGGGTGGGGCGGGACCTAGAGGGGTAGGGGGAGTGACATTTGAGTGTGGGGCGGGGCCTAGGCCAGGCTACATTTAAGCATGGGGCAGGGCCTGTGCTGAGGACCTGCTCTGGGAAGGGGTGAGGCAGCATGTGGAGTGGAGGGCCTCTGGAGTGTGGAGTGCCAGAGTTTGGAGGTAGGGCCCTGAGTGGGGTTTAGGCCAAGCATGGTTGGAGGGGGTCTCAGAGGGGGTCTCCGAGTATAGAGGTGGGGCCCTGGATGGGGGTGTAGGGGCAAGGCTTGGGCTCTGAACAGCAGGAGGGAGGCTCCGAGGGCAGAGGATTAGACCGGGGAGCCCAACAGGCTCGCTGGTGCCTAAGTGGACAGGGAAAGCACTGGCCCTGTTCCCTTCTGTTCCTTTGTGCCCCTCCCCCACTGTCTCCCCCATCCCTGCTGGACCCCTAACTGTGGGTGAGCCCCACTGGGGGTAGGAATTCCTTCCCTCCCCCAACTGCCCCTCAGGGTTGCCGGTCCGGAGGTCCGGCCTTTACTTTTGCTCCCCCTTCCCTCCCTCCCTCCCACTCCCTCAGGACTCGCGCGGCTGGAGGGGGTCTCAATGGACAGAGGATTAGGCCCCGGATCTCAGCAGGCTCCTGGGGGCCTAAGTGGGCAGGGGAAACCTGGCCACGCTCCCTTTGGATCCTCCCAGTGGTCCCCCAAATTCCTCCTTCAGATGTGGGATCCCTTCCCTCCCCCAGCTGCCCCTGTGGAAATGGAGGTGGGTGCCAGTCCCGTCCCGCCTCCACTTTTCCTCCCCCATCACTCCCCCCAAGTCCCACGTCCTACCCGGTCCCTGGGGGTTCCTTCCATCCCTTTAGGTGTCCATGGTCCCCCATTGGTGCCTGGTAGGTGCCCCAGTTGTGAGGAGACGCGAATTCCATGTCCTCCTAGTATGCCATTTTGACTCCATCCCCTCTTTTTTTTTTTAGGATAGCCATCCTAATGGATGTGAAGTGGTATCCCATTGTGGTTTTGATTTTCCTTTTTTTTTAATATAAATTTATATATTTATTTACTGTGTTTGGTCTTTGTTGCTGCCTGCGGGCTTCTTCTAGTTACGGTGAATGGGGGCTATTCTTCATTGCGGTGCGTGGGCTTCTCATCACAGTGGCTTCTCTTTGTTGCAGAGCCCCGGCTCTAGGCGCGCGGGCTGCAGCAGTTGTGGCACGTGGGCTCATTAGTTGTGGCTTGTGGGCTCTAGAGCCAGGCTCAGTAGTTGTGGCGCATGGGCTTAGTTGTTCTGCGGCATGTGGGATCTTCCCGGACTAGGGCTTGAACCTGTGTCCCCTGCCTTGGCAGGCGGATTCTTAACCATTGCGCCACCAGGGAAGTCCCCTGTGGTTTTAATTTTCATTTCCCTAATTATTAGTGATGTTGAGCATCTTTTCATGTGCTTATTGGCCATTTGTATATCTTCTTTGGAGAAATATCTATTCTAGTACTTTGTCCATTTTTGAATCAGGTTTTTTTTTTGTCCCCGAGTTTTAGTAGTTCTTTATATATTCTGGATATTAATGCCTTATCAGTTATGTAATTTGCAAATATTTTCTCCCATTCTGTTGGTTGCCTTTTCACTCTGTTAATAGTGTCCTTTATTGCACAAAAGTTTTTCATTTTGATGAAGTCCAATTTGTCTATTTTTTCTTTTGCTGCTTGTGCCTTTGGTGTCTTATCCAAGAAAATCAGAGCCAAATCCAGTGTCATGAAGCCTGATGTTTTCTTCTCTCTATGCCATCTTGATCTAGCCTCTAATAGCAGTTTCTATTTGTCTGCTAGATAAACATAAATATCTATCTTTCCCCCACCCTTCCCTTGTCATTAGCATGACTGTTTAAAACCTGGCAATTTTGCTATCGATCCACAATATAGATACAGCTGCTCTCTGATGAAAGGCTAAGACAAGCTGGAGTAAGTTCTGAATGACCTTGATCTTAACCCTGATCACAGTGAAAGGGACCGGGGAAGAGTAGAGAGGTGTTTTTGGAATCAAAAGGACCTCACCCCAAATCTGCCTGCCTCTGCCACTGCTAGCTGGGTGGTTTGGGGCAAGTTCTGCCTCTTTGAGCTTCAGTTTTTATTTTATTGTTTATGTTTAAAATGGGGAGAGTAATACCTACCTTGAGGTGCAGTTGTGGGAATGACAGATAATGTGTATACATGTCTGGCTCTTGGAAGCTGGAAGCCCTAATTATTAATTATACTGTGTTAGACTTGGTTGTCACCCAGTACATCTCCTCTACTTGACCACCAGCCCGTGAGCACCTCCAGGGACCAGTGTAGCACATCTTCATCTCTGGATCCCAACACTTGGTCCCAAGCCTAGTCAGTGGTAGGACCTCTGTAGGCCTTTGTTGAGTGAATGATTTGGAAGGTGAAAAAACATTCCCTTGCCGCCAGCCTGAAAGCCATATCCCTGTCATGGCACATGGGTGTGAACTGGTGAGTCTGAGGATTCACATGAAATACATTCTTGCTCTTGGAATGTATTTCTTTCCACATATGGATGCCAAACGATGTCCAACTTTTCCTCTCTCCTCTTCACTGCTACTGTTTTTTGTTTACTTTCCAGGTGAAACTGATCCTGCATCCCAGACGGAATTTTGGAAGAGGTTTTGGTGGAGGTGAAAACCAAGCGCCTGATTGGTTTTATTGCTGAAAGTCCTGAGTCTGGGAAACCTCTCAGTCTTGGGGTTTCCCTCAGAATGAAAAACAAGGGGAAGCTGACTGGCAGGTACACGGACAAGACAGAGATCTTTTGAATTCCCAACTTTATCAAAGTTTGGTTTGATAGATTCTGTACAGTTCTGTTAGGTTACATTGAATTTGGTACTTAGGTGAGTATGGCGCAGATCAGATTTTTGTTCTGGTTCCATTCAAATTTTTATTCTCTGTACAAAGTAATACCATTGGCAACTTTACAAAAGTTACAGCGTGCAGTATTTCTTGACATGCTAAAGTGGCCAACATTGAGACTGAGGAAATACATGTATTAATTTTGGATCATAATTCCTTTTCTAAGCCTATTTTTGGACTGCAGTTTGCTGTCATCAACACCAAATCTTCTTCCTCGGTGAAGTATTTTCTCAAAAACAAGTCTTTATCAGTAATCATCAGAGAAAGGAAGCAGGTTAATTTTACTTTGAAAACTCTGTTGGGTGCCAAAGCTGGTAGGATGTACAAAAATACAGGCTTGAACTGTTTCAGAAATGGATTTTAAAAGAATTGTGGCTAATATTTTTCATCCCAGTGACTATTTCTGAGTTAAAATTTAGTGGAAGATGATTATGATTACTTAACAGAAACATGATCAGACAGGTATTTTATATCCTGGTACGTTCTTTTTTTTTTTTTGCCGTACGCGGTCCTCTCACCGCTGTGGCCTCTCCCACTGCGGAGCACAGGCTCCGGACGCACAGGCTCAGTGGCCATGACGCACGGGCCCAGCTGCTCCGCGGCACGTGGGATCCTCCCAGACCGGGGCACGAACCCGTGTCCCCTGCATCAGCAGGCAGACTCTCAACCACTGCGCCACCAGGGAAGCCCCTGGTACGTTCTTTATGCTCTCTCCCTGAGCCAGCAGACTCCATATGTCTAGTTCCCACGGTCTAGACCCTCCCTAGTGTTGTCAGCCCACCATTGACAATGTCCAGTTTAAAACACAGATCTGAGTAAGTCATCCTCCTGCTTAAAAATCCTCACTAGCTATCCCACTTCTCCCAGGATAAAGTCCGAAGACATCCCAGGCTTGTGTGAGCTGATCCTCTGTTGAGCCTATAAGCTTGCTTCCTGGCTCTTTCATAGCCTTTTTAGAACCCTTCACTTATTCACATAACAAAAAATTAGCCATTTCAAACTAAACAAGTTAGTGGTATTTAGTACACTTACAATGTTGTGCAACCACCACTATGATCCAGTTTCAGAATATTTTCATCACCCCCAAAGGAAACCATGTACACATTAAGTAGTCACTCCCTATTGCCCTTCCCCAAGCCTCTGGCAACCACCAACCTACTTTCTATGTCCCTGGACTTATCTGTTCTGGACATTTCATATGTATAGAATCATTGTGTGGAATATTGAATGGAATCATGTATAATATATGACCTGTGTGTCTAGTTTCTTTTATATAATACAATATTTTTGAGGTTCCTTTGCGTGGTGACAGTACAGTATTAGAAATTCATGCCTTTCTATGTTTGAATAATATTCTATTGTATGGATATAGCACATTCATCTGATGGTAGACATTTGGATTGTTTCCATTTTTTGGCTATTATGACTAGTACATGCACGTATGTGTATTTGCTTGAGTACCTGTTTTCAATTCTTTTGGATATATACCTAGGAGTGGAATTGCTGGGTCATATAGTATTTCTATGTTTAATGTAGAAGAATTGCCAGACTGTTTTCTTCCCTTTTCTCTTGTGTTTCTATAATACAATATATTCAAGAAAATTTCTACTATAGTACAGTTATAAGATACCTTTAGTTATGACAGGCTGTATATGTATCTGACGGCAGGGATTAGGTCTTATTTATTTGTGAATCTCCAATACCCGGTACAGGGCTGCACAGAGAAGGTACTCAAAAAATGTTTGTAGAATTGGATTAACTATAGAGGAATTATATGCAATTTTATCCTTGAGGAAGATGTGGTGTGTGTGGTAAGGCGGTGAATATGAGTGATGGGCTAAGTGGAGATAGGGTGTGGGTGAAGTGAAGAAGACCCTCCCTACTCCTTTGGACAAAGGAAAAGGAAGACCGGTGTGGTAGAACTAGTTATCCATAGACCTGGCTTCTCTTGCTGGTTTGCCTTTAACTAACTCATTATAATTTTCTGAGAAGTTCGACTCTTCCTCTTTGTCAAATGAAAAGATTGAATATCTTAGTGATATTCCATTTTTTGGGTTTGTTTTAAGCAATGGGAACTGTTTTATTCATATGAACTCACTGGTGGAAGCCCAGTATGCCTTGGTGGGGGGAAGGGCACAGACCAGAACGCAGGGCAGCCCCAAGACCTTGGCAGGACTCTGAGACTCAAGGTCCCAGCACATTCAGTAGCTCTGAGAGACCTCTGTTCTAGAAAGATCAAGGAAGCATTAATGCACACAAGTACATATTATTCTGCAAAAAAAAGAATTTTTTCCAAGGAATAGAGAGGAGATTAAGGATTGAGACAGCAACTTCAATGGGAAAAGAACAAAAGATGTGATGAAAAGTTACAGTGAGTAGTACATTTGGTTAAAAAGGGGATCCCCAACCTCCTTCTCACCTCCTCTTACTTAAAAAGAAAAGATGTTGCAGGTTGACTTCATGAACAGAATTGTCAAACATTTGTACTCTCCTAACTGAAAGGATTCCTGCTCCATAGCACTTCCTCTGCAAATGTCCTGCCTGGTATCACAGCTGAATGTGTTGCTGAGCAGGCCTGGTCTGGTCCTTACTTTCTGGCTTTCCTTTTTCTTTTTCCCTCTCTCTCTCTCCTGGCAAAATGTCTTGAAAACATGACATTTACACTCCACCCTCATGTTATCTTTTCTCTCTAGTTCTTTGCTTTTGAACTAGCCTTGAACATCGTGAGCAAAATGTCTTGAAAACATGACATTTACACTCCACCCTCATGTTATCTTTTCTCTCTAGTTCTTTGCTTTTGAACTAGCCTTGAACATCGTGAGGGTTAGCTGAGGCCCCCAGACCGCTTCCTGGCACGCCTATGGCATCAACAGGCCATAACCTCTCTCTCCACTGGATTGCTGCTGATGCTTGGCTTGCTTTGGTCTTGTTCAATTTTTTATTTCTGCTGAAGCTCATTTTTAGGCAACACTTCTGAAAATATACTGCCTGAACCTCAAAATCTCTTCTGTTTATTCAGGTTGAGGCACAGAAGTCATTCAGGCACTGAGACCGAAGTTGGTTTACACGGATGTCTGAATTAGCCCCCAAACCATGTTTTTATTGTGAATATCCCTACGTGTCATCATAGAAACATAGTTCGAGCAGTGTAACTGCAAACAGTATTCACATTCCACTATTAACCCTCTTGTTCATTTTTTTTTTTCTTTTTTTTTGTGAGGCTCTTCTGGAAATTCTACAACTTTTAAAACAGATTTTCTGGACAATGACTGCCCCTTTTGGTGGTAGAGCCCTATTACAAAAATAGAAAGGAAATTCAGTTTCAATATCCCTCTGATTTTACTTGCTTAGCAGTTGTTTTCCCTCCAAAATGGGCATGAACGTAAACACTGCAATATTTTCACCATTTCTTTAAATGCTTTTTAAGAAAGGGAACTTACAGTTTTCCGGAGGATACCTGTATGACGTTAATCCCTCTTGCTCCGCCATGATGCTGTGGGACTAGTGGAGGATTGGATGCCGTAATCCTTTAAATAGCACTTCAAAAATGATTTAGAAAAGCTAAAATCTGTCTTGTAAACCCCAGAACTTGTCTCAGATCTTGCCTCGATCAACTTCCAAAGTATAATGCAACGTGATTATGTTCCTCTGGAGAAACCTGTGAAACAGGTCTTTGAGCTCCATTGGATGTGTCAGAGTTTTAATTGATTCTTTACCATGTCTCTGCCCCCCCTAATAGCAGTGCTAAGGACAGGACGTGTTTTATGGGAACAGTCACCCAGAGCTTAATTTGTTGTTGCGTAGTAGACAAGACTATTTCCCAATGAAATTTAATCTGTTTAGTGCCCTGAGAGTTTCTTCCTGATCAAGTGTGGTCTGCTGATTATTGAGAGTGCAAACCTTGATAGCCTCCAATTAG
Organism: Mesoplodon bidens; assembly: GCF_964165515.1. Lineage (NCBI taxonomy): Eukaryota > Metazoa > Chordata > Mammalia > Artiodactyla > Ziphiidae > Mesoplodon > Mesoplodon bidens. The sequence continues at coordinate 34,817,271 of NC_138162.1, forward strand.
CACTGATGCGATTCCAGGGAAAACTTACTCCCTGTTCCTTGCCAGTTATAGAAAAACATTTTGGTTGAAAAGAGGTGTGCCACAGAACTCTGTTCCTTGAGTTCATTTACTTTTCTGTTGCTTCTTGGATCACAAGATAGGGGTGAGCCACACGCCCTTATTACAAGCCATATAAAGTACCTCACATATATTATCTCATTTTGTCCTCATGATAACATTGCAAAGAGGGCAGGCAAGTATCAATATGCCCATTTTACAGATAAGAAAACTGAGTCCCAAATAGCTTTGCAACCTACTTAAGGAACCACCAGTAATAAGCACCAAGCAAGGACTAGAAAGCAGATACTCTTTTTAGTAATTACCCTCTTTCTTGGACATTAGCCAAGACTGCTCTACCTAGAGCTTACTGCAGTGGAATTTCTGCCCCCCAACACAATTCGTTTATTCATTCAATCCACAAACACTTGCAGTGAGTATGAACTTGGGGCCTCAAAATTCAGATCTGCAAAACAAAGGTAGATTTATTTTTAAACTTCAAGTAAATTCTCTCTTGGGTCCTCATTCCTCCTGGTGGCAGAAACTTGTCAATTCTAGGTTTTCTCTGCCAGCTCAGGGAATTTCCCCCTCCTCCCTTTTCTTCTGTAGTTGTATATAGGTTCAGGCCATTGGAAGGTTTGTGTGTGTGTGTGTGTGTGAGTGTGTGACAGTGTGTGTGTTATGGAGATGGTAGATGCATATGGCCTTCTGGGGTCTTGTTACTCTGATTGCTGTTGAAATGTGTGGCCCATCTGGTCTTCCAACACTTGGTAAATACTAGCATTTATTGCTATGTGATTTTTTAAAAACCCTGCTCTTGAGGCATCTGTAGAACTGCTGGCTTGCCTTCTTTCATCTAGCTTCTATGTCCTCCTTGTAAGTATGAGAGACACTTGGCTGCCCTCCTGAGCTACTCTGAGGATTTGGGGGAATTTCATAGGACTCTCTCAGGCCTCTTGGTTTAGCCTTGTCATATGTCTTTTTTATTCGAAGCTTCTCTCTCCTACCCTATTGTGTGTGGGAGTGGGGAGAGGAGACTGTTTCCCCACCTCCTCAGGTATCACCTTGTGTGAGGCACAGGTCTCCTCTACCCCTGTATCTACCAAACCAACCTGGGGTGTATCTCATTTCCCTGACTACACACATATCCCCTCACCCTGGCCTTACCCAAGGGAAGGAGGGAGGGTGGGTTGAGGGGCATAAACAGGGACATTCTCCATCATCCAAGTGTCTGCTCTGCTGTCCAGTGCTCTCCTCTAGAGCAGGTAAATTTTACTTCCTCTGGGTCAGGGGGTGGGATGGGGGTGGGGAGGAAGGATTAGCCCAGCAAGTATTCATCCAAATCTATTATCTCTGCCAGGAGCTCAGCTTTTGAAGGTCAAAAGTTATGAGTTAACTATTTTTATTCTCTCTTCCTTGAAGCAGTAAAGGTGGAATGTCTTAGCTGTCTAGGCTAGGGGGCGAGCAATGGGGTACACATAACTCTGTGTGTGTGTGTGTGTGAGAGAGAGAGAGAGAGAGAGAGAGAGAGAGAGAGAGAGAGAGAGAGAAGCTGTTAATGCCTCATAATATTACCCTGAGTTTGGTCATTTTTGCCTAACATGTTCCAGATTCTCTGCCAGATGGGGAATATAGAGGTGAGCAGACTATATCCCTTGCCTAAGATGTTTACAGCCTAGTGAGAAAGGCAGAGACAAGGAGGTTGGCCCTAAGGTGAGATGCAGGCTGAGAGTGGTGTGCACTATTTAAACCGGTGTAGTGTGCTGGCTGATTGGAAAGAGGTATAAGGTGCCACTTGTACCCTTTCCCAAAGACCCAAGCAAAGACTTTACAATTCTACAGTTTCCCTGTTATCCAAGCTATTTGGTGCTCACCACTTTGGGTAACTGATCTGAACTAAGATTTAAGTGGAAAGCAAAAGGAAAATTAATAGTAAAACAATTATAATTTTGTATCTATGATCTCACAGGACCTTCTCCACCTCAGTGAGAGCTTGTAGGGTTATCTCCACGTGGCCCATATACAGCCAGGGTTACTTAATAGCATCTTCTAGGTACCACTGCAAGCTGAGAAACATTAATTTGGCATTATGAAATAATTTGAAGCCGGACCCAGCTTCCGATTCTGGTGGGCGTTTGTCTGTTGTCTGTTGTGCTATGTGTCTTTGGCTTGTGAGTGGACGGTGGGCAGGCATCATGGATCAGGTAATGCAGTTTGTTGAGCCAAGTTGGCAGTTTGTGAAGGACTCAATTCGGCTGGTTGAAAGATTCACCAAACCTGATAGAAAAGAATTCCAGAAGATTGCCATGGCAACAGCAATAGGATTTGCTGTAATGGGATTCACTGGCTTTTTTGTGAAATTGATCCATATTCCTGTTAATAACATCATTGTTGGTGGCTGAATACCTCTGTAGAAAAGTGTTTTTCATCTTGTGGATTGGTGAACAAGTAAGGATTTGAGACGCTCATGGAGTAAAAACTTGCCTATATGTTTTGTGTTTTTCTTTCATTTTTTTTCTTCCAAGACATTTTCTATTTGTAAATTAAAATAATTTCAAAATTTATAAAAAGCAGTAATTTCAACTTTTACTTCTGTTTCTCAAAAAAGCCTAAAAGAGAATATGTTCATTGCATAGAGCAAATTCCCTCCTCTTCTTTCATCTTCTCTTTTCTCCTTCTCTCTCTGCCTCTTCCCTTCCTATTTGTCCTATCTGTCTGTCTGTCTATCTATCTATCCATCCATCCATCCATCTATCCATCTATCATCATCTATCATCCATTCATCTGTCTCATGGCCAGCTTTGCTCTTTTACCAGTCCAAATTCCCACCCCAGATCTCTCAAACTGAGCTGGCATAGTCTTTTGGGAAAAAAAATAAACATTTTCAACCATTTCCTGTTTTAGTTTCCTCTCTTGCTCTTTCTCCTTTTCTTTTTCCTCTCCTTCCAGTCCAGTAGCAACCTGTCCTTTTAAATACAAATCTAAATATTACTTTAGCTACATATTATAAATCTAGAAAAAAGTCTGTTGAAGACAGAACCATCCTTAGCATGCTGGGGGGTAGAGGTCGGGGTGATGGGTTGATGGGAGAGGCAGAGGGAGAGCTAAGGAAGCAAAGACTGTTTTCCTTAGTGGATGGAGAAGGTGATGTATTATTATTTGCAAGTCTATTTTTTTGATCCCTGTCACACTCTTTTACAGATGGAGAAACTGAAGCCTGGAGAATAAAATAATCTTCCCAAGGTCGCACAGCTGGTAAGTAACCAAGCTGTGGTTTAAATCCGGATCTTTGACATTAAGTGTTCTTCCTACTCACAAGTGGAGTGAATTCCCGGTTTCTCCCATAATTCAAATGAGAGGAAAATTCAAATAAAGATTCTCTCCCCACCCCTCAAAAGTAGTAATGGAGAGGACAGTTAATGGGAAAAAAATGCCAGGTCTAGTATGAGAACTACGGTTTGTTGGTTCCTTGATATGGAGATGGTAATGGCCACCCACTGCCAGAAGGGAGGCAAGAACCAGGAGAGGCAACAAGATGGAGGAAGCTGAAGGCCTTGTGAATTAACAGTATTGGAATTACATGGGTTCTGAAGTTTGTGTTTTAAGTGTCAGCCACAGGGAAACCTGAGAGATCTGGGTTACTGCTGAAGAAAAATATGTTACACAGTGAGAACACAAAAACCCAGTACTGTTTCCTGATTACTGTATTGTATAGTACATGGACCTTATAAAAACATTAAAACGTATAGCAGAAAGTGAGCAGCCCATGTAATACCCCAACTCACACGCCCATAAAAGTCATAAGAAAATCTTCATATTTTTTCTATACAAATACTAATACGGTGGTAAAATAGCAGACTACCATTCATAATCTGTATGAAATCTTGCAATCATATAGGTTCCTTTACCTGTACCCCTTTATGTTATAGGTATTGTGGTGATTACATCTACATACATTGAAAACCCCATCAGACAACTCTGTCATTACTGCTTTAAACAGTCATACGTATTTTAAGGAGCTTAAGAGGTGAAAATTAGTATCCATTTACTCAGATTTTTACCATTTTTGTTGTTTTTCTTTCATTCTTAAAGTTGCAAGTTTCTCTCTGGTATTAGTTTCCTTTCGCCTAAAGAATTTCCTTTAGCATGTATTTTAGAATCTGTCTACTGGTTACAAATTCTCTTAGATTTCCTTCATTTGAGAATGTCTTTATTTCACCACCTTCATTCCTGTAAGATATTTTCACTGGATATAGACTTCTGGGTTGACACTTGTTTTCTTTCAGCACTTTTTAAGATGTTCAACTGTCTTCTGGACTCCATGGTTTATGATGAGAAATCAGTAGTCATTTGAATTATCTTTCCTCTAAAAATAATGTGTTGTTTTCCTCTAGACTCTTTCAAGATTTTAAAATATTTTTTTCTTGGTACTTAGTAGTTTTATTATGATGTGTCTGGGCATGGTTTTCTTTGACTTTATCTCGATTGGGCTTTACTGAGTTTCTTAGACCTGTAAATTGATGTCTTTCACCAAATTTGGGAAATTTAGGCCATTATTTCTTCAAATGTTTTTATGTACCAATATCTGTTCTTCTGGGACTCCAATGGCATGAATGTTAAACATTTTGATCTTGCCCCACAGATCTCCATGGCTCTGTTCATTGTTTTTCAGTCTTTAGTCCCTCTATTATTTAGATTAGATAATTCCTATTCATCTGTTTTCAAGTTCACTGACTCTTACCTCTATCATGTCCATTCTGCTATTGAGTCCATCTAGTAAATCTTTTATTTCAGATTATATATTTTTCAGTTTTAAAATGTCCCTTTTAAGATAGTTTCTATTTCTCTGCTGGGAATGTTTATCTTTTCATTCATTTCAAGACTATTCTCCTTTGTCTTATGGACCATCGTTATGATAACTACTTTAATATCTTTGCCTGATAATTCCAACATCTGGATCATCTAGGAGTTGGCATCTTTTGTCTTTTCCCTTGAAATTTTCTTCTTTTGTGTATGTTGGGTAATTTTGGATTGTATTCTGAACATTTAAAATATTATGTCATGAGACTCTGTGACCTATTAAAATCCCCTGGCAAATGTTGATATTTATTGGGCTTCCCTGGTGGCACAGTGGTTGAGAGTCCACCTGCCGATGCAGGGGATGTGGGTTCGTGCCCTGGTCCGGGAGGATCCCACATGCCACAGAGCGGCTGGGCCCGTGAGCCATGGCCGCTGAGTCTGCGTGTCCGGAGTCTGCGCTCCACAACAGGAGAGGCCACGACAGTGAGAGGCCCGTGTACCGCAAAAAAAAAAAAAAAAAGATGCAGATTCTTGGGCCCCACTCCCAACCTAAGAAATTAGAACTGTGGGCAGGGCCTGGGAAAATGCATTTAGCAGGCTCCCCAGGTAATTCTTTTTTAAAATAAATAAACAAACAATTTATTTATTTATTTATTTATTTATGGCTGCGTTGGGTCTTCGTTGCTGTGAGCAGGCTCTCTCTAGTTGCAGCGAGTGGGGGCTACTCTTCGTTGCTGTGTGTGGGCTTCTCATTGCAGTAGCTTCTCTTGCTGAGGAACACAGGCTCTAGGCACATGGGCTTCAGTAGTTGCAGCATGCGGGCTCAGTAGTTGTGGCTCATGGGCTCTGGAGTGCAGGCTCAGTAGTTGTGGCACACGGGCTTAGTTGCTCCGCGGCATGTGGGATCTTCCCAGACCAGGGCTCGAACCCGTGTCCCCTGCATTGGCAGGTAGATCCTTAACCACTGCGCCACTGGGGAAGTCCCAATGAAGATGTTTCTGGATGAGATTAACATTTGAATCAGTAGACTGAATAAAGCAGATTGCCCTCCCCAAAGTGGTGGGCATTATCTAATCTGCTGAAAGCCTGAACGGAACAAAAATGTGGAGTAAGGGAGAATTTGCTCTCTCTGCCTGACTCTCTTCAAACTGGGACATCTGTTTTCTCCTGCTTTTGGGCTCAAACTCAAACCAGAACTTACACCACTGGTTTTCCTGGTTCTCAGGCCTTCAGACTCAGATTAGAACCATACCATTGGCCCTCCTGGGTCCCCATCTTGTCAATTGAAGATCTTGGGGCTTCTCAGCCTCCACAATCGTATGAGCCAGTTCCTTATAATAACTCTCCTTATATATGTGTGTATATGTGCTTTTATGTACTTTTATATATATTTAAATATATATTTATATTTATGTAATATATTTATATGCTGCATATATATTTATATATACTGTGTGTGTATGTATATATACACATATATATATGTAGTGTGTTTCTCTGGAGAGCCCTACCTAATGCATCTTCCTCCCTAGTTCCTCTGTGTCTTCCTGGTCCATCACCTCCCTCCGTGCCCAAGTCCCTTGCTTTGTCCCCTCAGTCACAGCAATCTGGTTCTCAGTAATGCTCTCCCTGTCCAATCACTCACCTGCTTAGATTTCCACGACTCCCTGTGGCCTTCAGGAGGAAGTCCCAGCTTTCCTAGGCTGGCCCAGGGAGCTTTCTTTCTTTTTTTTTTTAAGATTCTTTTTTTAAGATTTTTTTTAAGGATTTTTTTTTGATGTGGACCATTTTTAAAGTCTTTATTGAATCTGTTACAATATTGCTTCTGTTTTATGTTTTGGTTTTTTGGCTGTGAGGCATGTGGGATCTTAGCTTCCCGACCGGGGATCGAACCCGCACCCCCTGCACTGGAAGGCAAAGTCTTAACCACTGGACTGCCAGGGAAGTCCCCTGGGGAGCTTTCTTACCAACCACTCCAGCCTCCGCTCCCATCACCTGCACTCACCCGTCCCTGACTCTCGGCCCTGATTTGCGGCAGCAACTTGAACTGCTTATATTTCCTGCTTCATGTTTCCCTGTGTTGCTCATGCTGTCCCTGCTGCCTGGGATTCCCTCACCCTCCAGACGTGTCGGTTTACCTGCTAACTCCAGTTTATCCTTTACGACTCTACTCAGTCACCACCCCCTCCAGAACAGTCCCTGACCCAACTTAGCCTGCATTAGCTGCTTCTCCTGTTGTTCCCATGTTTCCCCCTGTTGTTTCTCTTATCAGATGTGTTATAATTTCCTCGCGTGTGTCTGTCTTCTTCACTGGGTTGTAAGCTCCTTACCTTATTTAACTTTGTACTCCTAGACCCTAAAATGTAACTGGTACTAAATATAAGTTTGTTGAATGAACAAAACCAAGTTTTTGTAGAAGGGCCTCTTTAGTACCAGCTGTCAAACTCTTCTCATACCACCTACCCCAGTGGCTCAAATCCAAGTGGCTTCCACCTGGATCTCTGCTTATCACCTCTTTCTGCTGCTTCATGGACCCCTGGACCTTGTACTTAGTTTGGACTTTGGCTTGTGGTGCTTATTTCCTGCCTCTGAATTCTCACTTTTACTGATCTTCTGGTTTGGACTTCTGTGTCTTACCCTTTCCAGTAAACCAATGATCTCCTGTCGTCTGGGGCTACTTGAACTGCAAGACCCAGCCTTCTCCGTCTCATCCATCTTGTCACCTCAAACACCCCCCTACCCCTGTCATCTTCAAATTCCATGTTACACTTCTTAGACATTAAATATTATTATAAATTTTATTTTATAATAATACCATGAGAAAAATGTCCTTCATAACAAAACAACAACAAATCTGTGCATTAGTGTGGTTATGTGAGATTTACAAGGTGCTTTCACACAATTTATTTCATTAAATCCTCATAACAACCTCGTATAGTGGGTTATTATCCCCATTTTACAGATGAGGAAACTGAGTCTCAGAGTAGTTAAATGAACTGCTTGAGATCTCATAGCCAGAGAATGACAGAGCATGGATCTTAGATGAGATCCTTTGACTCCAGAGCTTTGAACTCTTTGGAGTTCACCGTGGCATTAAAAGATGAGCTATAGCTGATGAAAAACAGATATATCTGATTGTAAGCTTGAAAACATGCCCTCTCCAAATCCATCTTCTATACTACTGTTAGCATAATTTAAAAAAACCTTAAATTCAGGTCAGATTTCTTCCTTATTACAATCCTTCAGTGGACCTTGGTTCCTCATCCAGTTACCTGGGGTTCTGTTGAACCTGTGTTTTAGCAATCTCTACCAATTGCCTTGTTCTAAAGGCCAATGGTGGTCCATGCCTTGGTGTTCTTTGACCTAATTTCCCACCTATAGTGCATCTGCCTTTTGCCTGGCCAGTACCTCCTTCCTTTCTAGCTCAGGTATCACCTCTACTCTGGACTCAACAGCTCCCACCCCACCCCATCCTCACTCTCCCTACTACCTCCTTCATAGTGTCATGGAGTGAGTCACACGCTTTTGTTCCAACACCTCTAACCATTTGTGGTGTTGTTTTCATTATCTGTCTGCCTCCCTCTGAAGACCTTTATATTCCTTCAGGTTACAAATAAGGCCCAAGTTCTTCTGTGTTTATAGACACAGCACGTAGCACAAGTCCAGCACAGAGTAAAAGACAGTGGATGTTTATAGAATGGATAGACAGATGGATAGTTGGAAGGATGGATGGATTCATTTTTAGAAGGATGGATGGACAGCTGGATGGTTGGATGGATGGATGCATGGACGCATGCAATAGTGAACTTCAGGTTGCCCTTTCAAATCCACGTCTTCTTCTTCTTCTCTGTTTTCTCCAGTGGCAAAGTAATTAAACGTTTTTAGTAGAATACAGAATATAGGATTAACTTCTTTCCCCCTTAGAATAGTATACTCATTGAGCTGTAGAGGAAATACAAGGTCACCTCTATCAACCCCCTGCCTTCAGACCTGTCAATGGGCCAATCATTTTACTCTTAGATTATATTAATAACATTCCAGTTGGTAGAAGGAACCCCTTATACTGAGCACAAGTACACCTCCCTGAAACTACTGCACTTGGGTCCAGTTTTGGCTTTTTGAACCAATGTAGATGAGTAATCCCTCTTTCACAGGGTAGATTTCAACATATGAGATCATGGCCTACCTTATTCAAGACTCTGCTGCAAGTGACAGAAAACTCAGTTTAAACCAGGTAAATAAAAAAGGGCAGTTATTGCCTCCTATGAGCCAACTGCAGAATGGCAAGGATGGAGCTGTCCCCACAGTTGACTGGCCCCAGGCACTCCATCTCTCCATTTCTCGGCTTGTCTTCTATTTGTGTTTTGCTCCATTATTTCAACTTCTTCCAGATGGCTGGGAATCCAAGTACCACCATCTTTACAAACACATCCTTTAACTTACAATCCAAGGGAGAAAAAGCAGAAACCCTAGGGCAGGGCTTTGATTGGTCTGGTTCAGGTCACATGTCTGTCCCTGTGGCTAGAAGTCAGGGTACTGCAATTGAAACTGAAACCATGCATCTCAGATCAGGACTTGAACCCATGTGGCCGGGACTTGAACCCAGCCAAAACCCACAGTCTTCCAACTGAGATCACACGCCTGGTTTCAGGACTTAATGAATTTCAGGTTCTTGATGTCTCATCACAGAAAGAATTCATTGAGGGGCAAAGTGATAGGTAAGAAGTGGATTTATTTAGAGAGAAACACACTCCACAGACAGAGTGTGGGCCACCTCAGATGGTGAGAAAGGCACCAGGGTATGGGGTTGTCAGTTTTTATGAGTGGGTCATTTCATAGGCTAATGAGTAGGGGGAGGAGTATTCCAGTTATTTTAGGAAGGGGCGAGGATTTCCAGGAGTTGGGCCACTGCCCACTTTTTGATCCTTATGATAGGTCTTGGAACTGTCATGGTGCCTGTGGGTGTGTCATTTAGCTTGCTGTTGTGAGAGTATACTGAGGCTCAAGGTCTAGTGGAAGTTGACTTGTCTGCCATCTTGGACCCATTTGGTTCTAATCAGTTTATGTCATGTCCTTGGGCTGTGTCATTCCTTCAGAGGTTGTGCCCTGCCTCCTTCCCTCCTGTTTCAAAACCCTCCTCCAGAATCACAAGGAATAGGAAAGGAACAGGTCCTCTACAAAGCAAGGGAAATAGTTACCAGAATAAGAAGGCAAAGGATTCTGGTGAGACCAAAATAGGACATCGGCCACACCCTGCATTCCTCTTACCTTTATACCTTAAGATTTTGAAATTTGAGATTTGAGTGCAGCCCAGACCATCCTAGGTCCCCCCGGATACGCTTAAGTTTGTCAGTATCCCACTCACAATGTGACCCTCTTCCCCCAGTGGAATCCTGAGGAACGCACTGTGCCTCAAGTGATCTGATCTGCACAGGACACAGCAAATTTCTTGGGTTCCTTGTTCTGAACACGACCATCTCAGTGCCAGGCGTATAGTGCATACTCTAGAAATAATGAATGCATCAAAAGATAACCATGATTCTCAAGCCAGTCCTGCCTAAACATTTCTCCCAAAGGCAAATAAGGCAGCTGTTTTGCAATTGGTAAAATATAGCAAAAGAGACACGAGTTGCACCGAGAATGAGGGAGCGTGTGGAGGCTATGGCTGGGACACCTCACCAGGTGCGCCTGACGCCCCTGCTTGGAGGGAGGGCTCTGTCCTCCTCTGAACTTTCAGTTCACTGGAATGAGCTCCTCTTCCCCAAAGGCAGTAACACGGGAAGATGAAGATATTTACAGAATAAAAACAAAACCCAAAAAACTGCATGTCCTTTTCCTGCCTTAGGACTTTGGCTTCAAGGGACAGAAAATTCAAAATGACAGTGACCTAAATATGAAAGACTGTCATTTAAACCAAGTGCAGAGGTAAGAGGTCAAGGCTGGAATGGCAGCTCCACAGTCCCTGGGGACCCAGATTTGCTCTTGTTTCTCCACCATCGTCTTGGTCCCAAGTTCCCACCATCATGCCACCATTCTAACAGAAAGCAGGAGGGAATAGAGGAAGCAAGAGGGTGAAAGTATGTTCCAGAGGTCTCAAAATTTCCAGAAAGCTCCCCCTAACACTTCCATTTACTCATGGTTGGAACTTAGCTCTAGCTATGAGCGAGGCTGGGAAATAAGGTTTTTATTCCAAGCAGCTTTGTACTCTGTTAAAGCCAAGGGCTCTGTCAGTATGTAAGAGACAGGAAATGGATGCTGGAATGGGCAACCGGGATCTCTGTCAACGCTGCCAGGAAGGAAAAGCTGATGCTAAAGTGTGAAGGCAAAAGCAGGAAAATTAGAACGTGTCCTGCTGTGGTCTGGGCTACAGTCCTGGTAGGGATGTTGGAGAGGAAGACTTCAGTCCATCAGTCACGTTGCCAGAGCATCTTCTGTGAAATTAACCAGACCAGATTCAGGATGTGATCTTGGTTTCCTGTAACTAAACTCCCAAGCGTGATATGCAAGGCATTCTGCACCTGCCCAGTTCTACCTCCTTCGTATAGCAGCAACCTGCCACTCTCCTGCACTAGGACCACACCCAGCTCCCTGTCATTTCTAAATACGCTCAGGCCGGTTCAGTTCCCCTCCCTCCACACGTGCAGTTCCTGGTGCCTGGAAAGCACTTTCCTCCCCTCCTTGCGAGAAAACTCCCAAACACTGAGCTTTCGAGTTGAAGCTCACAAGGACCTCCTCCATGGGTCCTACCATTCCCTCCTTTGTGATTGCTAGAAGCCTTCCTCAGATTTCCTTTGCTTTCTCGTCTTTATCTGTATGTGTTTTCCTCATCACCAACCACCCTATTTAAAACAGCAGCTCCCATTTCCCTCTAGACCCTTATCCTGCTTTATTTTTCTTTGTAGCAATTAATACCACCTAACATTTTATGTATTCATTTTTTTCCATATGTTATTGTCAGTCTCCTCCCATTAGAAAGTAATGTTTCCAAACTCCTGGAAGATATTTAGCTTAGGGATTTCATGGAAAAATGGGCAGGGGAGTTTCTTGGGATTCTCCAAATCATGTTATTCCTCTAAAAGATCTAAAAACTATTTTTTCATAACTTTACTTGTTTTAAAATGATAATGAGTGACTCAAATAATAAACAGGGAATCAGTTTTTCTGTGATACATTTATGCCAAAATTTCAGAGATGTTCTGTTTAAAAAACCTGACGTATTAAACAAATACAAGTTTTGTGAATCATGAACCAATGTGTTGTGATGAGACTACATATTTCAACAACATACAAAAATGATTTCTACCTGATTTTTTTTTTTTTTTTTTTTTTTTGCGGTACACTAGCCTCTCACCGTTGTGGCCTCTCCCGTCGCGGAGCACAGGCTCCGGACGCGCAGGCCCAGTGGCCATGGCTCACGGGCCCAGCCGCTCCACGGCATGTGGGATCCTCCTGGACCGGGGCACGAACCGGCGTCCCCCGCATCGGCAGGCGGACTCTCAACCACTGCGCCACCAGCGAAGCCCCTTTACCTGATATTTTTGATAAAAGATTAAAAGAGAACATTAACACAAATTAAATACTCTTTTATTCGTTATATGACAAATATTCCAGGTATAAAATTTTTTTTCATGTTGCATTGATTTGGTTGAGTTGTTAAGAGTCCAGAAGCATCTTTAAGTTGGTACATGTTCCTTCATACATGCTCATTTCCTTAATAATGAAAATGTTATTTGAGCTGCCTACTTTGTTCAGCTCAAATATTGCCTCAGAGAGGCCTCCTTGGGCTGCATGGTTCAAAGCAGTAGCGCCCCACCCCTGTCTTCTCTTTCTCCCTTCCTCCCTTACCAATAGGAGGTAAGTTCTAAGAAAAGAGGAGTGACCATTTGTAAGTTGCAACCAGGCCCTCAAAACTCTACAAGTTCAATGTGAGTCCACACTGCAAGTGGGCCAACCCTTAAAATATTAGCAGTAGCAATAGTAAGTAGCAATAGTAATAACAGAGCTATTTCTTTTTAGCTCTTATTATGTACCAGGCGTCGTTAAAGTTTTTAAAATTAATGGTTTCTACGGGAGTAGATAGGATTATTATCCTTCATTTTATTGAGAAGGTCCCAGAGAGGATAAATAACTTGCTCAAGGTCATGCAGCTAGTAAGTAGGAGAGCCAGGTGTTGAATCTAGAACACGTGCCTCCAAATTACATACTTTTCACTCTGACATCTTACTGTCTCCAGAACAATTTTATTCTACATACAATATGGTGTATATTTCCAGGGGAAAGCTAGGTACGTACTCACTGCCTCTTCTCTGTGTTAGTTAAACCACACAGAAGAGGGGTGTGTTTGGTTTTGGGATCCACTAACTGGAGCCCTTTGAGAGAGGTCCAGAAATAAACCATGAAAGGCGGGGCTGAGAGCCTGATGATGCTTGACCTGGGAAGGAGAAAGCGTGTGATTGCTTCCCTACTTTCTTTAGGTCCTTGCTCAGGTCAGAGAGACGCTGTTTCTGATCACCATTCAAAATGGCAACCCCATCACCCTGGTCCTTCTCCTGTTTAAGTTTTCATCATAGCACTTATTACCACCTGACATTTTCTGACACATTTATTCTTGACCAAAGTCATTGTCTGTCTCCCCCACTAGAGAGTAAGCTCCATGAGTTCAAGGATTCTGTCTAGTACCATCTTTCCAGGGATGAGAACAGGGCCTGGTACAGAGTAGACATTCAATATACTTGTTGAGTGAATAAATAAAATATGAGTCCCCAAATAAAATATTTTCATTTGTTGACATACTATTCTAGTCCTTGTCCAGGAGTAGATTCAATTAGTATATACCTAGAGTAATATCACAGTGAGAATTTTATATCCTAAATTTTCCACTGATATTGAGCTAGGCATATTTTTCTTTTTCCTGAATTTAAACTTTACCCTCCTCTTTCTTTTCCTATCTCCACCCTCCCAAAGGCAATTAATATTAAAAGTTTATCCTCCCACATCTTTCTCCCATATAATCATGTACCTGTATGACACGTACATATAAGTTTTTTCATCGTTTTACAAATGGATATATTATATATCTCTTCCATTCTGCCTTTCTCACCTATGTATGCAAGTATATACTTAAAGATATACTTACATATATAGATATACTTCTATATCTATGAAGATATAGAATAAACATTTAAAAAGCCCACAACATACTTCATGGTATAACTGTTTCAGCAATTTATACATTCTTATGGACAGGTATTTCAACTGTTTTCCATTTGTTGCCATTTCTATCAGTCCTGTAATTTGCATTCTTACATGTATATTCTTTTGACTTTGTGTTTTATTTCTATTTGTTATATTTTATAAAGTGGGATTTCTGGAGTACTAAGGTGTGCAGTCAGAATAGATTTGCTAGATTACTTCCCCAAAGAGCTATAGCAATACACATTTCTGTCAGCAAAGGCCAAGAATGCCCTTTTCTCTCTGCAACCTTGTGTGGGGAAATAAACCTTCTCTGGATTTCTCAGTGCTCCTGTAAAATGCTCTAGCCTCCTGAGACAGAGAAATGTATTTGGTATAAAGACAGGATGTTTGCCTTCACTTCTCCTAGGCACGTTTTGCTTTTTGTACACTATGAGAATTAGATCTATAGCCATTTGCTAATTCCTCTAATCCAAAAGGATAACAAAATTTCTCTTATCTCCCCAAATGGGACAAATGACTATAATCTGGACTAGATCCCTAGGTTAAGCTTCCAAAGTGTCAGGAATACTGGACCACTATTTCCCTAGTGTTCACGTTTCAAAAGGGATGAAGCCCAAACCTTGGAGCCATCTCTTGGTAAAAGCCTGAGACACCTACTGGGCTTAGCTGGCCCTTGGAGAGAGATTTTTACATTCCAAAAGGTCAGAGTGAGCATCCAGGATCCTTCCTATCTCTTCTCCAAAGGTTTTTCTCTCTCCTTCCCAGAGAGGAGGGAGATGGCTGCCTCTCTCCTGTATACAAATGGAGGAAATACTTTTTTCCATCCCTTGTCTATGGAATGAAACCTGCCACTCACAAGAGAATTTTTATCAGCCCTCACAGCATTACCTGTGGGTCTAGGAGTCAGGGACTGACACTGCACTTTACTCTGACTATTGATCTGGTTGCATCAATAAAGAACTCTTTTCTCTGACGCAAGTGCTCATGCTTCTGCAGTGTGTATACACACACACACACACACACACATGTATGTGTGTGTGTGTATATATATATATATATATATATATATATATAAACTGTGCAAGTGGGAGAACATTCCAGACCCTTCACAGTTTTTGACACAGCATCCTGCCAGCACTGGGAATGTTCATTCTTTTTAATCTTTGCCAATCTAATGGGTGAAAACTGGCTTCTCACAGTCTTCTATTTTCCCTTCTATCAGTGAAATTGAACATATTCCACTTTAGACATTTCAGTTACCTCACGTGTGCATCTGTGTATGTGTGTGAGAATTGCCTTTTCCTAAATTCTGCCCTTTTTCCAAAGTTTTCCTTGAAATTTTTCTTATCAGTTTGTATGGGCTGTTTTTATGGTAATAGAATAGCTATGAATATAGGCTGACAGTGGCTCTTCAGCAAACGTTTTGCAAGTACTTTTTCTTCCAGTCAACCTTTCAGCACGACATTTGTCCTCATCCTGCTATTCTTCCTACAGTCTGCTTTCTGTGTGCTATCTAACAGGAAGAGGGTCCTTAATGCCTGCTACTTGCAGGTCCGAATGCTAAAGCGAGTGCCAACCTCTTAGTTGGTGAGAAAGGGGCTAGAGTCACATGGAGAGAGGGTCCTTCCTGAGGGGCTTCCTGTAGGGAGGATGTGTCCATTGAAAACCTCCTGTCTGACCCTGAGTCTGATATGGAGGAGGAAACCTGGAGAAAAAGACACAGTCAGTTTCTCTGCTAGAGACGCTACTCCCGAAAAGGGAGAAGGTCATGGTGGGGTTGTCCCAACGGCTGGTCACTGCAGCTTGGGGCTTGGGATGCACACTCCACCCTGGGTTAGGAAGAACTTCGGCATCCTGACTTCTACTTTATCACGGGTCACCGGGCAGGCAGTCAGAAAGCAGAGCCTACCCCCTCGCCTCACTCCCCTGGAGTCAGGGGGTAGGTGTCCAGAAGAACAAGCTGAGCAGGACCCACAGCCAGCAGGAAAGGAATATGGTGCCAGCAGGCTGTGTTTGGACCAGAAATGAACAGGATGCGAAATGGGGCTGAAACCGCTGAGGCAGAGACCAGGGAAGCGGGGCCCAGTTTCCATGCTGGATGCTGAGAGCGGGAGATGGACGACGAGGACCTGGGTATCCTTGGGGAGTGTGGTTCGAAAGGTAGAGGAGGCACAGCCAAAATGCCACTCGGGGCCAACAGGCAGCCTGCTGGGCACATTCCTTCAGTAAAGTTTCTTTCTAAAAAGAAACCACATGGTAGCTGATCAGAGGATGAGGTTTCTCTTCCAGATGTAAGCTCTGAGTGTACAGAAGTCAAGAGGAACCCAGGGCTTTATGAAAAATGGATATTCCTCGCCCTTAAAACTTCCAGAAGCTAGTAAACACCGAGTTTCTAGGGACAATTGGCCGTAACACAGCTTGGGGGCCAGGAGGGCACGCTGACTCCAGAGAAATGTCAGCAACATCCACGGTGAGGCTGAGGGAATCTGCCCCTTGCCTGGGCTGTGGCTGGGGACTCACTGCCATTTTCCTGTTGGACCGCCAGTACACATGTGGGGAGGCCTGGCTGCACGGTCTCAGAAATCTCATTCTTTCCATGTGTCTTGTTGGCGAGGTTTCCTGCCACCCTCCTGGAGACTGGACAGAGCTGGCAGCAAGAAAAGAAAGACAAGTCAGGGCCATGCTGCTCTAAAGAGGCATTTGGGGTTATTTTCATGAAGGGATGGGGTAGCCGTGAGGGTGGTGGGCCAGGCAATAACTTTGCCTCTTGCCCAGATGTATAAATGAGAAGCATCAGACTACAGGCTGTCCAGCAGAACTTGCCATGAGAGTGGAAACAGTCCATATTTGCACTCTCAGATGTATTAACCACTAGGCACACGTGGCTAGTGGGCACCTGGATTGTGACTATTAGAACTGAGAAAGTGGATTTTTAATTTTATTTGATTCTCATTAATTAAAACTTGAACATAAGTAGCTAGCATAGTGGCTAGTGGCTATCCTATTGGACAGCTCAGCACTAGAGTATAGGGGTCAGGAGTTTGGGCTCTAGAATGAGACAGAGAATCTTGTTTCCCTCACTTCCTAGCTCTGTGAACTTGGAGAAGCAACTTAACCTCTTGGTGCTTCCCTCTCCTTTTATCTAAGCTGAGGCTGATGGTACCAACCTCTCAGCCTTAATGGGGGTGTTGCCTATTCAAATATGGAAACACTAAACAAACACGTTCAAATAAGTGTCACAGTCCTGAGAATCCACACCTGTCAGTCGAGGTGGAGCTGCCAGGAGTTTTCAGGTAACGTAGGAGGCAGAAAGGGAAGGGATGCTTTCTGAGAAATGGGCTTGGAAAGAGTTCAGTTAATGAGCTTCTATCTCTGATGCTTGAGGGTTCCTGGCTGGTGAAGAGTGTTTCAAGAGGCTTTCCTGGGAGGTGACAAACTTAGGATGCTCCCCTCTGGGTGGGCTTTGTGTCTGAGAGTTGTCTGCAGGGCCAAGTCCTAAGCTGCTCAAGACTTTTGACAGATTCTAATGAGACCCCAGGGGGCAGCAGGAGTGCAGTGGTGTTGGAATCCATGTCCAGAGAGTCTTGCTTGAGAGAAAGGAGAGGTGATACCAGAGGCTGGGGAAACTTTTTCCCAAGCTTGTAGTGTTGTCCTCAGGACCGGAAGAAGTCAATCCAGACAACTTGCCTTTGGTCTAAAGCTACCCTAAGGCATCCGTGATGGTACTAGTCTAGGAAGTGGGTAGGTACAGAGAAGCCAAAAGCCTGGGAAGATGGCAAGGTCAAGTCCCATTTTCCTGTCTTTTGGTGGGAACTTTTTCTTTTTTATTAGTTTTAAAAAGTTTTGTTTTTTTGGGCTTCCCTGGTGGCGCAGTGGTTGAGAGTCTGCCTGCCGATGCAGGGGACATGGGTTCGTGCCCCGGTCCGGGAAAATCCCACATGCCGTGGAGCGGCTGGGCCCATGAGCCATGGCCGCTGAGCCTGCGCGTCCAGAGCCTGTGCTCCGCAACGGGAGAGGCCACAGCAGTGAGAGGCCTGTGTACAGCAAAAAAAAAAAAAAAAAAAAAGTTTTGTTTTTAATTAATTAATTAATTTATTTTTGGCTGCTTTGTGTCTTCGTTGCTGTGCACAGGCTTTCTCTAGATGCGGCGAGCAGGGGCTACTCTTTGTTGCTGTGCGCAGGCTTCTCGTTGTGGTGGCTTCTCTTGTTGCGGAACACGGGCTTCAGGGGCGCAGGCTTCAGTAGTTGTGGCACGTGGGCTCAGTAGTTGTGGCTCGCGGGCTCTAGAGCGCAGGCTCAGTAGTTGTGGCACACGGGCTTAGTTGCTCCACGGCATGTGGGATCTTCCCAGACCAGGGCTCGAACCCATGTCCCCTTCACTGGCAGGCGGGTTCTTAACCACTGCGCCACTAGGGAAGTCCCTTGCTGGGAATTTAGAAGCAAACTTCCAGCCTGGCTTATCAAGGAAAGTCTCAGGGTGAGGACAGGATTTCACAGCTAAATGTTTTCTTAAATTGCACAAGTCAACTCCACGCCTTTGCCTGCAGGTGACCTTTAGTGTGTTCCTAAGGCCTGGGAGCTGTGTCAGATCCTGTGTTAGGTCTTGGTGACAGGGTGACACAATGATGTCATTTGCCTCCTGTAATGTTGTGATTTATAATAAGCAATATATACTTGGTCTTCTTCCTCACAGCTGTCTCTGGCACAGAGCTCCCCAAACCCTTGGAATTTCCTAATTGGTGAGAGCAATAAAGATGTCTTTTGTTATGTTAATGAGGTGACCTTTGGAAAGCTTCTAAGGGTGGGGACTGGTTGCCAACCACCTGATTAGAGGGTTGGAACTCTCAGTCCACACCCCCCCACACCCCCCCCTGCCACGCCCGTGGCTGATGATGTAATCAACCAGCCTATGTAATGAAGCCTCCGTAAAACCCCTAAGGATGGGGTTCAGAAAGCTTCTGGGTTGGTGATTTGGGGAGAGTGGTGCACTTGGGGAGAGCATGAAGCTCCGAGCCCTTTCCCCCCACCTTGTACTATGCGTCTCTTCCATCTGGCTGTTTCTGAGTTATATCCTTTTATAATAAACCAGTTGTCTAGTAAGTAAAATGTTCCTCTGAGTTATGTGAGCTACTCTAGCAAATTAATCAAACCCAGGGAGGGGTTGTGGGAAGCTCCCGTCTATAGCTGGTCAGTCAGAGGCACAGGTGACAACCTGGACTTGTGATTGGTGTCTCAAGTGGGGAAGTGGGGGGTTAGTCTTATAGGACTGAGCCCTTAACCTGTGGGATCTGATGCCATCTCCGGGTCGATAGTGTCAAAATAGAGTTGAATTGTAGAACACCCAGCTGGTGCCAGACAGTTGCTTGGTGTAGGGAAAAAACCCACATGTTGGAACTGGGTGACAGATTTGGACCTCCTAACTGGACTCCTGCTTCCAAGCCTCTCCATCACCTCTCTGTCCAGCACACCCTGTGAGTTTGATCTTCCCAGGAAGCCATTTCCCTCACGGTGCAGCCCTGTTCCTCACTACCTCCTCTAACTCCCACTCTAGGCCCACTCTGCTCTCCTGCTCAGGTTCCCACAGGGTCCTCAGCTACATCTCATGCCTCTAGCCTCTCCCCTTTGGTCCTCATTCAGTATAATCTTCCATCTGTTCTCTGCCAGGAATGTCCTTCTTATCCAAATCCTGCCCGTTGGCTTAAGGCTCTCTGCTCCTGAAATCTTTTCTTCTGCCCTCGCTCCCATCCCCTCTCCTTCCTTGGACTTTCTCAGCGCTTACATTTTGACCCTACACCAATCAGCAGGGCTTTTGGCTCTGAATAAGGGAGCACCTCATTTGTCTCACGGTCATAAAATCCTGCTGCTCCAGTACCCACTCCCTGCTCCCACCAGATCCAGCCTCCTGGAAGGGCTCTGGGACCCTGTGGAATGGGTGCAGCCTCTTCTCAGGAAAGAGCTTAAGACTTTTCTCCCACGTGCTCATACAAATACCCCAGAGAAGCCCCCAGGATTTATGCGGGGCGGGCGGAGAATCGGAGCACAGTCAGAGAGTTGAGGCAGGAGGCTCCGAAAGTCCCCCTCTGCCTCGCTAGATCCTCAGCAGGACTCTACAGGGCATTAAGCCCAGGTGATGCCATCAGGATCAAAGCCCAGTTAGTTGCAGTACCTGGCAAACAGGATCATTACTGTCATGCATCAGGATGCCAAATATGGATGTGCTTCAACTGAATGACTAGTTTCCTCTGCTCTCTGGTAGTAACTTACTACCAGGTTAAGCTGTTTCTTTTTTTTGCGGCATGCGGGCCTCTCACTGTTGTGGCCTCTCCCATTGTGGAGCACAGGCTCTGGACGCACAGGCTCAGCGGCCATGGCTCATGGGCCTAGCTGCTCCGTGGCATGTGGGATCTTCCCGGACCGGGGCACAAACCCGTGTCCCCTGCGTCGGCAGGCGGACTCTCAACCACTGCGCCACCAGGGAAGCCCTAAGCTGTTTCTTGAGACGCTCTTGGACCTGAAGGTTAGGACCACATTGTCAACTCAGAGAAGGACACTTGACTGTGTACTAATAGCAGAGTATGTGTCTCAGTTGTCAAAATGTTGTACCCACAGCATAAGGGCTACGAGGAAAGGTGCCCCTCTGATTCATAATTAATGTCGCAAGGTAGTGGTGGGAATAATAATTAGAACAACGGACTTGGGTTCAAATCTTTCTGCTATTAGATCCAAAGTCTGAGAGCCTCAGTTTCCTTATCTGTGAAACAGGGATAATAATGGTAACTACCTTATAGAATGTTGTGGGGATTAAGTGAAATCATGCATTTGGAACACTTAGCGCAGTTCCTGGGACAATGGAAGTGTTCAATAAGTGTTAGCCATGATTGATGTTATATGAAGAGTCCTATCATAAGATAGATCTGTAGTATCAAAAGACAGACATTTTTTAGGTTTTAGTAGTAAGTACATGAAGGGTACTTGGGTAGAAGCCTGTGAAGTTTTGGTTTTCTTGCTACTGCAGAAGTGAAGTGAGCCAAGGACACTGGTGGAATGTGACCTGGGGGTCTTGCTTTAGGACAGATGACCTGAGCATCACTTCTGGTTGCCCAAGTTTTGAGTTGCCTCTTGATGCTAATGGCATTGTGATGAGCTAAGCGTACACCGTTGAAGTAAATAGTAATTGGGGTTGAGCACCTGTGGCTCATCAGCTCCCCCTAGAGGAAGGAGTAGGGTGGTGCTGGAAGGGGTTGCCAGAGGCCACTTGCTGATACCACATGGGCCGAGTGTGAGCTCTGGATCAGGGACATCTTGGATCTGGAGTTTGAAAGCCTCTTGCGCATGTACCTTCCTGTAATCTCTCTTCCAGGCATGGTGAGACTTGTGAAAATAACCCCCAGCCCCTAGTCTGTCCTGCTTGTCGTGCCAGGGCAGGAAGAACACTCTGGATTGGGGGATAGTGGTAGTCATTGCTCCAGGAGCTTCTGTGAGGGGGCTTAGGTCGTCGGTGAGTGTGGTCGTCTGCTGCCCTGTTGCATGCCCTGCCCTTTGCTGCTTCTAAAGAGGGCAAAGCCTGCCTGTGTGGGTGGGAAAGGTATTATTACTGGGGCTGTTGTGGTTATTGCTGCCACCACCGTCAGTTACACAGGTGGAAAAGGGTATTTGTTGCGTCAGAAAACTGCCATCGAGTACTCAGATTCCTCTACTTAGATCAAAGAAGGAATGAGAAAAGAAAAAAGACACTAATGGGCCCTAAGAGACCAGAATGAACACTGAAGTGCATTTTTTTCAGAAACAAAGGCCAGAGAAGGCAGTGAGATGTCCAGGGCAGCCATCTTCCTGGCAAGATACAACCCTCCCCCGGCCCCTAAGGCCATTTTTGGTGGCCGACTACGTGGTAGAGATCCTGCAGGTGCGGTCTGTGCATTGTCTTGTGTAATCCTTGGGACAACCCCACGATCAAGGGGTCATTGTACCTCTTTTACAGTTAAGGCAAAGGAGGCTCAAAGACCTTAAGAGATTTGTCCACTTTGATAGAGCTAGCAAATGGGAGAGTGAAATTTGAACTTGGTTCTGACTAGATCTAAAGTTTTCCAATTCATAACTTGGATGTTGCCTCCCAGGGCTCCATTTTCCTTCTCAGTAAAATGGGGGAGTGAAAGTGGTTCTAAGGCCATCCTTCTAACCCCAGTGACCACAGGTGGCCATCAATAATTGAAAAAGGGAAAGTATAAGAAAGAATCCAGTTTGGTGAAACAGCAGTTGTGTCTGAATAGAGTGATCCAGGCAAGAAGTGTGTCCCAGGGGCTGGCAGGGGGCACAGGCAACTTTGGGAGGGAAGTTCTGAGAAGGTAGGGATTGAGACACGTAGAGTCTGTCTTCCTCAGGCCATTTGGGTCCCCTGGGAAGGACATTAAAGATGCTGTCCTTTTTGTGCCACTCTGCCCTTTCTGCTAGCCATGAACCCTGGGCTCTCACTCTTTCTTCCTCCCTAGGAAACAGGCAGGCCTGTCTAGCTAGCTTTGGGCCACCAGACTGGACTCTCAGCTCTCAAAACTATGTTTTCCTTACCACTGGATGCTTCTCCTTTTATGCCTCTTCACCACAGGCCCAGCATCAGCACTGGGGGGTTCCTGGAAAAGTGGCTGGAGACTTCATCCCCTTGTCCATGTCACCAGGCAGCTCTTGTTTCTCTGGGAACTATTGTGAATGACCCAAGTACAAAAGTGTAAATCAAAGCCTCCTGATGCTTTGAGACCTTCACACTTTCACTGAACTGGCAACATCAGCAGCTCTGTCTGCACCCACTGCACCAGTATGACTGTTAGGATTCAAACTGTCACCAGAGCTCCAGCAGACAGGATTCTCTGACCTCACCCATGATGCCAGAACATCCCATGGTCCAGCTCAAACTCATATCCAGCAACTGTAAGACCCTCCAAGACAGTTTCTTTTTTGCAATATAAACCCCTATGGATGTGCACTTGTGAAAAAAAATCAATTTTATTAATGTATAATTTACAGATTAAAATGTATCTATTTTACGTGTGCATTTGGTGACTTTTGACTTATTTATACACCTGTATAATCAGTATCATGATCAATATAGAGAACATTTACATCATCCTAAAATGTTCCCTGTTCCCTTTCTCAATTTTCCATCCCTGGTCCTGGACATTCACTGATCTGCTTTCCGTCTTGATAGATTTGTCTTTTTTATAGTTTCATATAAATGAAATCTTCCAGTATGTAGTCTTCTATGTCTGGCTTCTTTCACTCAGCACAAAAATGTTGAGATTCATCCATGTGATCACATGTATCATAGGTCATTTCTTTTTCTTTTTTCTTTTTTCTTTTTTTAGTAACTTGCAGGTTTTATCAAAATGAATCAAAAAAAAAAGAAAAAGAAAGAAAAGCAAAGGGTAACACAACCCCATATCCCAAAACTCTAGATTTTTTAGTGCAAGAAATGCCATATCACTGAAGCACTTGAGGATTATCATGAAATCCTAGCAAAAAATGTAATCACCTCAGAAGTAGTAATAAAAAAGAGAAACAACCAGAGAGGCACACATTGTTATTTATTTATTTATGTTTTTGAATTTTATTTTATTTTTTTATACAGCAGGTTCTTATCAGTTATCTATTTTGGGTTTTTTTTAAAGGATTTTTATACTATATTAGAAAACCACAAAATAAAAAAGGGATCAGTCGACATATATCTTAGAAGTCCTTCCAGAGTCTCTGTACGCACAGCCATGCAGGCTGCCTGTCACCTTGCTCTCCGCTGCTCAGTCTGTGGCTCGTTGAAGGATCACTGGAGATGACTCAGGCTCTAGTTCACAGTCACACTTGTTCTGCCAAATCCAAGACCCCGAATTTATCCAAATTGTATAAACATGCTTTGACCACCCATCCACCAAAATACCTCCCATTCAGATAAACAACAGCTTTAATTGCTGATTCAGCCCTCTCAAATTCTAAAAATATTCGTACCGCTTCATCATCAGGGGCACCAGGAATTTCAAATATCACACATTTTCCAACTTTGCCATATTTTTCACACTCTTCCTTGGTTTCAACTTCCAAGTTTTCATCTACCTCTCCTGCACCAACCATGTTCCTTAGTAGGACCACTTTAGTAGGACACTTACGTATTTCAGCTAATGGATTTGAATCTGACTTCTTGGTTGCATCTTTCTCAGTGGCGTCGCCCACGATGATCTTGCCTCCCCGCTTGCTGGTCTTCTCCACTGACAGCGCTGTGCTCAAGCCCTGCTCGTGCTTCCCCAGACCCTGGCCTTCCCGGAAGCCGTACTTCTGCATGATTTTATGTGCTACTGTGCCACCCATGTTGGGGAGGAAGGAGTTGCTGGGGCCGGTGGGGGAATCTGGGTCTGTCTTGTTCCTCGTACACTGGGGGAGGGATAGCAGCTTTGGAAGACAGTGAGCGAGGTCTTGAATCCTCTGCATAAGGAAAGTCTTGGGGTAACTCTTTGTGTTTCTCTACAAGAGAAGTGGGTGGTGCAATGGCAGCTCCGCCCATACTTCTCTTCTTCCTCTCTGGCTCATAATCTACATCTTCATCAGAATCTGAATCTGGTCGCCTGGAAAACCCCCTAGCTTCATGTCTGTCTTTACGCCTCTTTTCTCTCTCTTCTATTTCTGTCTTTCCAGCTCCCGCTGTCTCTGTCACTCCTCTCTTTGGTGCTTCACTACTTTCTCAAAATCGTTAGGAAACATGGGATCATATTCATCAGCTAGGGGAATCAAAACTTCTGCAGAAAATCCCCTGGGAACCGGATCCTTGAGGCCCGCTGCCACGTGCGGCGCGGTGTCCACAATCTGCCTCTGGTCTGAAGAGGCACCTCGCTTCAGGCTTCAGGTTGATTACCGGGGCGAGGACTGTACTTTGTTTTTCCTCTGGCTCTTCTCCTGAGTGACAGCTGCCTTCTTCACCTGGAGCTGAGACTACAGAAGTTTGAAGTTTTGGGACCAGGCTGCTGTTTTTGAGTCACTGGTCTCCACTCCCAGGTCGTCGTACAGGGACATCTCAGTTTAATGCCGGCCCGCCCGGCCGACGCTCCCAGGCCGCGGGGCGCACCGGGGCCGAGGCGCCGCGGACTCGACGGGCTGGGCGCTGGGTGTCAGCCCCAGACGGCCGGAACTCTCCGGCGCCAACCCCTACGCAGAGTCCACCGGGCCCCCAGCGGCGCCGTCATTTTTTTTTTTTTAATTGAGTTATAGTTGATGTACAATGTTATGTAAGTTACAGGTGTATAACATAATGTTTCATAATTTTTAAAGGTTATACGCCACTTATAGTTATTATAAAATATTGGCTATATACCCTGTGTTGTACAATATGTCCCTGTAGCTTATTTCTTTTATACACAGTAGTATGGTACCTCTTAATCCCCTACCCATATGTTGCCCCTCCCCTCTTCCCTCTCCCCACTGGTAGCCACTAGTTTGTTCTCTATATCTGTGAGTCTCGTTTTTGTTATGTTCACTAGTTTGTTATATTTTTTTAGATTCCACATGTAAGTGGTAGCATACAGTATTTGTCTTTCTCTGTCTGACATTTCACTTAGCATAATTTCCTCCAAGTCCATCCATGTTGTTAAAGGTCATTTTTATTATTGCCGAGTAGTTCCAGTTGTATGGATATACTTCAATTTGTTTATCCATTCCCCTGTTAATGGACCGTTGGATGGTTTCTAGTTTTTGACTACTATGAATAAAATTGCTATAACATTTACATACTAATCTTTGTGTAGACATGTGTTTTAATTTCTCTTGGGTAGCAGCCAGGAGTGGAATTGCTGAGTCTGTGGTACATATGTGCTTAACTTTATAAGAAATTTGTGTTAGGTTTTATCAGATACTTTTTTTTGCATCTATTGAGCAAATCATGTGGGTTTTCTTCTTTGATTGTTAATATGGTGAAATACAATAATTGAAATTCAAACGTTAACTATTCAAACACTTGATCCATGCTGATTAACCTTTTTTATACATTGCCTGACTTGATTTCTTAAAATTTTGTTACAGATTTTTGCAATCATATTATGAAGGATGTTGGTCTCAGTTTTTCATTTCTTTGCAATGTGTTTGCCTGGTTTAGGTATCAAGATAATGTTGGTCTCATAAAATGACTTGGGAGGTGTTCTCTCGTCCTCTGTTCTCTGGTAGAATTGGTATTATTTCTTCCTTAAATGCTTGATAGAATTTATCAATAAAGATATCTGGGTCTGGAAGTTTCTTTGTTAGAAGGTTTTAAATTACCAATTGATTTTTTTTTTCTATTTTTTGGCCATGCCAC
Source organism: Mesoplodon bidens (assembly GCF_964165515.1). Lineage (NCBI taxonomy): Eukaryota > Metazoa > Chordata > Mammalia > Artiodactyla > Ziphiidae > Mesoplodon > Mesoplodon bidens. The sequence goes on from NC_138162.1 coordinate 34,843,618, forward strand.
GCAGCGTGCGGGATCTTAGTTCCCCAACCAGGGGTCGAACCCATGACCCCTGCAGTGGAAGCGAGGTGTCTTAACCATTGGACTGCCAGGGAATCCCACAAATCAGTTTTCTTTAACAGATATTGAGATATTCAGATTTCCTATTTCTTCTTGAGTCAGTTTTATTAATTTCTATCTTTCAAGACACTTGTCTATCTCATCTAAGATGCTGAGTTTATTGGCAAACATCTTTTCACAGTCTTCTCTTATTGTTCCTTTAATGACTTTAAAGTTAGTAGTGATGTTCCCACTATCATTTCTGCTATTGGTAATTGTGTTTTTTTTCTTTTTAACTTGATCAGTCTGGCTAAGGGTTTGTCAAATTTGTTGATATTTTTTCCTTTTAACTTGATCAGTCTGGCTAAGGGTTTGTCAAATTTGTTGATATTTTGTTTGACCATATTCTATTTCATTGATTTCTGTTCTTATTTCTGTTTACTTTGGTGAAAGTTTAGACAATTAATCTTAGACATTTCTTGTTCTTGTCTTGTTTTATTGTTAACTTTTTAAATGTATAGAAATGTATGCCTTAGGAAGTGAGAATTTCCCATAACCCATTCCCCCCTGAGGTAACTGCCTTTCTACCAATGTGCTGATCACCAAAGATATACTAAAGGACTTCACATCCCTCTAATCCACCACATGCCTTTGAACATGTGTGCCTTTGCTCCTGGCATTCCTTCAGAAAGGAATACTCTCCCCAACATTCTCCACCTGGTGAATTCATAGTTATTAAGGTCCATCTCAAATACCACGTCCTCCTTGAAATTTCCTTCAGTTCTTCCAATCAGAGTTCATTCTCTTCTCTGTGTACCACTGGACTCTGTGCATGATTGTACTATATTGATCATTGGAAGGGTAGAATTTGAATATGGCCCACTTGTTCCAAAATCCACACTTTCGTGTGCTATGCTGCTTCCTTGGCATTTTTCTATTGGGTTTTAGAGCAGTTTTCTATAATTCTTGACTTACTATACTCTTTCTGTTTGTTTGTTTTAATTGAGGTATAATTCACATTACATAAAATTCTCCTTTTTAAGGTGTACAATTATTACAGGATTTTAATCTCAAATTTCTTTATGGAAAGAATTATATTTATTTTAGTATTTCCAGTTCCTGGTAAAGTACTTAACACTCAATATAAGACATTCAGTAAATGTTTCCTGAATTAAGAAAATAAGTGTTTACCATATGTTCTCTGCTGGTATTTTTCAAATTCAGTGTGCATACAAATCCCCCAGGGAGACTGTTAAAATGCAGATTCTGATTTGGAAGTGGAATCTGAGATCTAAACTTCCAACAAGCTTTTTACATGATGCCTATGCTGCTGATCTGAGGACCACACTTTGTTCTATTTGTTTGTTTTATATTTTTTTATTTTTTATTTTTTAATGTTTTTATTGGAGTGTAATTGCTTTACAATGGTGTTAGTTTCTGCTTTATAACGAAGTGAATCAGTTATACATATACATATATCCCCGTATCTCTTCCCTCTTGGGTCTCCCTCCCTCCCACCCTTCCTATCCCACCCCTCTAGCTGGTCACACAGCACCGAGCTGATCTCCCTGTGCTATGCGACTGCTTCCCACTAGCTATCTATTTTACGTTTGGTAGTGTATATATGTCCATATATACACTACCACTCTCTCACTTTGTCCGAGCTTACGCTTCCCCCTCCCTGTGTCCTCAAGTCCATTCTCTAGTAGGTCTGCGTCTTTATTCCTGTCTTGCCCCTAGGTTCTTTTTTTTTAGATTCCATATATATGTGTTAGCATATGATATTTGTTTTTCTCTTTCTGACTTACTTCACTCTGTATGACAGACTCTAGGTCCATCCACCCCACTACAAATAACTCAATTTTGTTTCTTTTTATGGCTGAGTAATATTCCATTGTATATATGTGCCACATCTTCTTTATCCATTCATCTGCTGATGGACACTTAGGTTGCTTCCATGTCCTGGCTACTGTAAATAGAGCTGCAATGAACATTTTGGTACATGACTCTTTTTGAATTATGGTTTTCTCAGGCTATATGCCCAGTAGTGGTATTGCTGGGTCATATGGTAATTCTATTTTTAGTTTTTTAAGGAAGCTCCATACTGTTCTCCATAGTGGCTGTATCAGTTTACATTCCCACCAACAGAGCAAGAGGGTACCCTTTTCTCCACACCCTCTCCAGCATTTATTGTTTCTAGATTTTTTGATGATGGCCATTCTGACCGGTGTGAGATGATATCACATTGTAGTTTCGATTTGCATTTCTCTAATGATTAATGATGTTGAGCATTCTTTCAGGTGTTTGTTGGCAATCTGTATATCTTCTTTGGAGAAATGTCTATTTAGGTCTTCTGCCCATTTTTGGATTGGGTTGTTTGTTTGTTTTTTTTTTTTTTTTTTTTTTTTTTTTTTTTCTTTTTGCGGTATGTGGGCCTCTCACTGCTGTGGCCTCTCCCGTTGCGGAGCACAGGCTCTAGACGCGCAGGCCCAGCGGCCATGGCTCACGGGCCCAGCCGCTCCGCGGCATGTGGGATCCTCCCAGACCGGGGCACGAACCCGTATCCCCTGCATCGGCAGGCGGACTCTCAACCACTGCGCCACCAGGGAGGCCCTGTTTTTTTGATATTGAGCTACATGAGCTGCTTCTGTATTTTGGAGATTAATCCTTTGTCAGTTGCTTCATTTGCAACTATTTTCTCCCATTCTGAGGGTTGTCTTTTCGTCTTGTTTATGGTTTCCTTTACTGTGCAAAAGCTTTTAAGTTTCATTAGGTCCCATTTGTTTGTTTTTGTTTTTATTTCCATTTCTCTAAGAGGTGTGTCAAAAAGGATCTTGCTGTGATTAATGTCATAAAGTGTTCTGCCTATGTTTTCCTCTAAGAGTCTGATAGTGTCTGGCCTTACATTTAGGTCTTTAATCCATTTTGAGCTTATTTTTGTGTATGATGTTAGGGAGTGTTCCAATTTCATTCTTTTACATGTAGCTGTCCAGTTTTCCCAGCACCACTTATTGAAGAGGCTGTCTTTTCTCCATTGTATATTCTTGCCTCCTTTATCAAAGATAAGGTGACCATATGTGCGTGGGTTTATCTCTGGGCTTTCTATCCTGTTCCATTGATCTATATTTCTGTTTTTGTGCCAGTACCATACTCTCTTGATTACTGTAGCTTTGTAGTGTAGTCTGAAGTCTGGGAGCCTGATTCCTCCAGATCCGTTTTTCATTCTCAAGATTGCTTTGGCTATTCGGGGTCTTTTGTGTTTCCATACAAATTGTGAAATTTTTTGTTCTAGTTCTGTGAAAAATGCCCGTGGTAGTTTGATAGGGATTGCATTGAATCTGTAGATTGCTTTGGGTAGTAGAGTCATTTTCACAATGTTGATTCTTCCAATCCAAGAACATGGTATGTCTCTCCATCTATTTGTATCATCTTTAATTTCTTTCATTAGTGTCTTATAATTTTCTGCATACAGGTCTTTTGTCTCCTTAGGTAGGTTTATTCCTAGATATTTTATTCTTTTTGTTGCAGTGGTAAATGGGAGTGTTTTCTTAATTTCCCTTTCAGATTTTTCATCATTAGTGTATAGGAATGCAAGATATTTCTGTGCATTAATTTTGTATCCTGCTACTTTATCAAATTCACTGATTAGCTCTAGTAGTTTTGTGATAGCATCTTTAGGATTCTCTATGTATAGTATCATCTGCAAACAGTGACAGCTTTACTTCTTCTTTTCTGATTTGGATTCCTTTTATTTCTTTTTCTTCTCTGATTGCTGTGGCTAAAACTTCCAAAACTATGTTGAATAATAGTGGTGAGAGTGGGCAGCCTTGTCTTGTTCCTGATCTTAGTGGAAATGGTTTCAGTTTTTCACCATTGAGGAAGACGTTGGCTGTGGGTTTGTCGTATATGGCCTTTATTATGTTGAGGTAAGTTCCCTCTATGCCTACTTTCTGGAGGGTTTTTATCATAAATGGGTGTTGAATTTTGTCGAAAGCTTTCTCTGCATCATATGATTTTTCTCCTTCAATTTGTTAATCTGGTGTATCACATTGATTGATTTGCATATATTGAAGAATCCTTGCATTCCTGGGATAAACCCCACTTGTTCATGGTGTATGATCCTTTTAATGTGCTGTTGGATTCTGTTGGCTAATATTTTGTTGAGGATTTTTGCATCTATGTTCATCAGTGTTATTGGTCTGTAGTTTTCTTTTCTTGTGACCTCTTTGTCTGGTTTTGGTATCAGGGTGATGATGGCCTCATAGAATGAGTTTGGGAGTGTTCCTCCCTCTGCTATATTTTGGAAGAGTTTGAGGATAGGTGTTAGCTCTTCTCTAAAATGTTTGGTAGAATTCGCCTGTGAAGCCATCTGGTCCTGGGCTTTTGTTTGTTGGAAGATTTTAAATCACAGTTTCAATTTCATTCCTTGTGATTGGTCTGTTCATATTTTCTATTTCTTCCTGGTTCAGTCTCGGAAGGCTGTACGTTTCTCAGAATTTGTCAATTTCTTCCAGGTTAGGACCACAGTTTGAATTGCAACACTCTAAGGTTCCTCCTCTCTAGAGTAAAGGTAGTTCTCCTGAACATACGCAAGGGGGCGCAATGGGCAAACATTTCTACTGCTATTTATAACAAAGTAGTGAATGAATTCCCGTGACATGCTTTTTGGCAGCTGTTTTGCTAATTATTATTTATTTCATGCAACAGGCACAGTAGATATCTCAGTATACTAAAAATAGACTTCCCTTTAAGCCATGTTTTGAAGAATTTGCCACGATTATGCTCATAGAAACTGGAAACCCTCACAATCTGTTATTAGAAGTGTCAAATAAGAATAGCACTAAAAAATTATTAGATATGAGAGAATTGAAAGATGTGAAAATGATCATAATAGTGATAATAAAAGTAATAATGATAGTATCAGTCATTTATCGATACCTATTAAGTGTGTAGTATTGTACTAGCTGTCTCACATGAATGGTTTCATTTAATCCTCACAACCACCCCATGAAATAGGTAATATTGCCCTCATTTTACAGGTAAGAAAATCGATGCTTAGAGAAATTAAATAAAATGCCCAAGTTCTGGAAGTCATAATTGGAAGGGTAGAATTTGAACATGCTCCATCTTTTTCTTTTTTTTTATTTTGAATTTTATTTTTTTTTTGAATTTTATTTTATTTATTTTTTTACACAGCAGGTTCTTATTAGTTATCTATTTTATACACATCAGTGTATACATGTCAATCCCCCCAATCTCCCAATTCATCACCCCACCCCCACCACCCTACCCCCCAGCCACTTTCCCCACTTGATGTCCATACGTTTGTTCTCTACGTCTGTGTCTCTCTTTCTGCCCTGAACATGCTCCATCTTTTTCCAAAGTTCACACTCCTGTGTGCTGTGCTGCTTCCTCAGAATTTTCTTTTCTTTTTTTGTGGGGGGGGGATTTTCTTTTGGTGTTTAGAGCAGTGATCTATGATTCTTGATTTGCCATACGCTTTTAAAAAATTGAGATATGATTCATATGGCATAAAGTTCACCCTTCTAAAGCACACAGTTCACTAGTTTTTAGTATAATAAATACAAGGTTGTGCAACTATTGTCATATCTAATTCCAGAATATTTTTGTCACCCCCTAAGAGAAATCCATACTCATTAGCAGTCTGTCCTCATTTTCCCCTTCCACAGCCCCTGAAAACCACTAATTTACCTTCTATCCCTATGAATTTGTCTATTCCAGGCATTTCACATAAATGTAATCATGCAAGTCGTGGCCTTTTGTGTCTGGCTTTTTTCACAGAGCATAATGTTTTCGGAGTTCATCCATATTGTAGCATATATCAGTCCTTCCTTTTTATGTCTGAACAATATTCCAAAGTATAGACATACCACATTTTGTTTATTCATTTATCAATGGATAGACGTTTGGGTTGTTTCCACTTTTTAGCAATTATGAATAATGCTGCTATGAACATTTAGATATACGTTTTTGGACGAACATAAATTTTCAATTCTCTTGGGTAAATACCAGGTGCTGGATTATATGTTAACTCTATGTTCAGCTTCTTGAGGGACTTCTAGATGGTTTTCCACAGTAGCTGCACCATTTTATATTCCCACCAGCAGTTTCCTCCATATAATTGTTGTTGTTGATTTACCATGATCTGGTGATCATGAATTAATTGAAGGGGAGATAATCAAATTCTCAAACATGTTTCAAAATGAAGTGCCCTTTAATTTTTTAAAGTGATGAGTGGGCTTCTGCCTACTGCTGTGGAAAGAACACTGAACTGGGCTTCTTCATCATTACCTATCGTTCTCTATGATTAACTGTGTGACCCATATTATGATCTAGTCCTTCAGACTCTCAGCTGTAGATCTGGGATAATAAAGCCTGCCTTGCTTCCCTGGTGGTACTGGCATGAAGTTAAAACCAAATAGCTAAGGCAGGAGAAAGCACTTTCAGAAATGAAAGAGTTGCCAAAATTAATGAAGTTTAAGCACCAGTGCCCCTCTTTTGCCTTGGCCCTTTCCAAGGCCCCGGTCTCTGGCCACTCTGTAACACTTCTCCTCTAGTGGGGTGGCACTGGAGTGGACAAGGACATGTTGAGTCACAACTAAAGGTAAGTTCAGCTGGGCTCTATGGGACTTGTTTCTAATAAGGTGAATCCTAGGTATCAAGAAAGTCATGGCAGGGCTTCCCTGGTGGCGCGGTGGTTGGGGGTCCGCCTGCCGATGCAGGGGACACGGGTTCATGACCCGGTCCGGGAGGATCCCACGTGCCGCGGAGCGGCTGGGCCTGTGAGCCACGGCTGTGGAGCCTGTGCGTCCGGAGCCTGTGCTCCGCAGCGGGAGAGGCCACAGCAGTGAGGGGCCCGTGTACCGCAAAAAAAAAAAAAAAAAAGAAAGTCATGGCAGTATCTTCGTTTATTCAAAGACAAACTGTATTGCATCTAGTACCGTACTAAGTGCTGGAATAGAATTTTTAAAAAGGGTAGTTGGAATTTTTTTTTATTATGGTACACGGGCCTCTCACTGTTGTGGCCTCTCCCATTGCGGAGCACAGGCTCTGGATGCGCAGGCTCAGCGGCTATGGCTCACGGGCCCAGCCGCTCTGCGGCATGTGGGATCCTCCTGGACCGGGGCACGAACCTGTGTCCCCTGCATCGGCAGACAGACTCTCAACCACTGCGCCACCAGGGAAGCCTGGTAGTTGGAATTTAATATAGCCTTCTGGGGCACCAATCGACAGAGCACACTTATTGATAAAATAAGCAAATATAGAAGAATTACATAACATGACTAATAAGCCTGAAAAAATAGATATATATCACATATATCCAACAAATAGAATATGTACTTTTTTAATATGTGCAACATTATGTTTAAACCTCTGTATACGCTGCATTGTGCTCACCACCAAAAGTATAGTTTCCATCTGTCAGCATTCAGTTGATCCCCTTTACCTGTTTCACCCTCCCCCCTACTCCCCTTCCCCTCTGCTAACCACTACTCTTTCCTCTGTATTTATTTGTTTGTTTTTATTTGGTTTGGTCTATTCATTTATTTAAAACCATTTTTTATATTCTACATATGTGTGAAATCATATGGTATTTGTCTTTCTCCGTCTGACTTATTTTACTTAGCATAATACCCACAAGGTCCATCCATTTTGTTCGAATGGCAAGATTTCATCTTTCTTTTATGGCTGAGTAGTATTCCACACTCATACATTGATGGGCACTTAGGTTGTTTTCATACCTTGGCTATTGTAAATAATGCTTCAGTGAACATAGAGGTGCATGTATCTTTTCAATTAGTGTTTTCGTATTCTTTAGATAAATACCCAGAAGTGAGATAGCTGAATGTTATAGCAGTTCTATTCTTAATTTTTTGAGGAACCTCTTTACTGTTTTCCATAGTGACTGCACTAATTTACATTCCCACCAACAGTGTATGAGGGCTCCCTTTTCTCCACATCGTCTCCAACATTTTTTATATCTTGCCTTTTTGATAATAACCATAGAATATGTACATTTGGATCGTACCTTGTATATTTATTAATATTGGCCATGTTCTAGGCCACAGAAAAAGATCAATTTATTCCAAAGATTATTTTATTCAGTGTCATGCAGACTATGTTCTGTAATTATAATGCAATAAAATTAGAAATCAATAACAATAAAAGAGTTAAAAAACTTTCCTTTTTCTGGAAAACAACAAACAACAAAAACAAATCAAAAACAAAAATAATCCCCCAAATCCTTGGGTTAAAAAGATCATCATATGTCAAAATTCATGAGGCACAAAGTAGTATTTAGAGGGAAAAATTATAGTTTGAAACAAATTTATCAGAAAGCAGGACCATTGGAAGGAAAATAAACAAAGCATTCAACAACAATAGTTTGAAGAAGACAACTGAGCAAACTCTACTCATGGGGTTCTGATTTATATGTACACAGGATGCTGAGTGAGCCCAGTGGAGGTGCATCTAACCTGCAGGGATCACATGTGAGCTGTTTGATGGAGTATAAGGAATCAGATTAAGATATCTGGGAAAAGCAAAGAGCAAGTGCACTGAGGTGAGAAGCAGCCAGTGGTTGTGCCCCACTGCAGGGAATGGTTCCTATGGAGAGGAGGTCAGAGAGAAGGCAAGGGTTATGTCAGACCATGAAAGCTTTGTTGTGAAATAAAAGGAAGGCATAACACATTTTTTTTAATAAAAGGATGATGATTTCAAATAAGAGTTTGAGCTCCAGGGTCAGATGTTGCTGAGTTTGAATCTCACTTATGCAAACTGTGGGGTTCTAGCTGTATGCTCATGGGCCAGCCATTTAACCTCTGCAAGCCTCAATGTCCTCACCTTTAAGTAATAATAATAGTAATAATAATAATAATAATAATAATAGCTACCTGATAAGGGTATTGGTGTATAAAGCACTTAGCACAGTGCCTGGCATAGACTTAGGATTTATCTGTTGTTCTAGTGTAATTGTTCATAGCACACCCTTTCATGATCAAAAGTGTCTCTGTTCGGCTGATAAATTATATGGTCACATCAAGTTGGCACTCAGTATGTCACCTCTATGTGTGCGTGTGAGGGCTTTAGAAAGATCATCCTGGATGCACATTGGAGCCTGGGTTTGAAGGACACTAGACTAAAGACAAAGGAGTCACTTAGGAGGGACCTGAACCAGGCAGGTGAGGACAGACTGGAGAGTTCCAGCAGAGAGGTGTATTTTTTAAAAAGGACGCAGCTTTTACACAACTGGTGACTACTAAGATGCTTCTAGGCTTCATTAATATTCCTCACTTAGAGCACCAAGTGGGTGGTGACAGGGAATTCACCCCAGTGGGTCCAACAGAAGGAAGCACATATTCGGGATGCAGGCATCTGGGATGGTGAATTTTGGACGCGGCAACTTTAAAGACGTCTGGGGGATTGCAGCATGGAGGGGATCATTACAGAGTCAGAAAGCAGAATCTGAAGTTCAGGGAGAGGCCAGGTCTGGAGATGGAAATATGGGTCTTACCTGTATGTGTGAGCAAACGAGATCACTCCGGGAGAGAAGTGAAAAGTGAGACGAGATGAGGGCTGAAGAGCAAGCCCCGAGGAACAGTGCCAGGTAGGCGTCCATGAAGGATGCTGTTGCCCGGGAGCTTGGGAAAGCCAGGAGAAAAAAGAGTCAGAGCAGACAAAGAGGGCAGAGTCTCAAAATGCAGTGAGCTGTCAGTGGCATCAGTTCTATGGAGAAGTTGGATAGGAGGAGGGCACAGAAATGCCATTGGGTTCTGCCTGTGACGTCATGGCTGCTTTGGGAAGAAAGTTTCCGAGGAGTGGTGGGGTGGAAGCCGATTGCAGAAAGTTTAGTTTGAATGGCAGCTCAGGAGGAATGAAGAGTTAAGTTGTATTTATAACATTTCTCAGGCTCGTAGATTCAAGTCAAATCCATAATTCTGATCATTAAAAGAATCCCTTAGTTCTGGTATAACTCCTGTGGCTGACGAATGAGCATCCCTAGTTGTTGCTCATTGTGCGCTGATATCGTGCCGGACACCCTGGCCACAGTGTCTGGTGTGATAATCCCAGCGAGGGGATGAGGAAGGTGTCCCTTGACAAATGCAGAAACTGAAGTTCAGAGGCTCTACGTGACCTGCTCAATGTCACACAACTACCCAGTCCCAGAACTGCAAATCACACTCATCTCTGATCCACTCCAAGTCCAGTTTGTTCCTCTGAACCTCAACTCCAACCTCAGAACCTTCCCTCTTTTTTTAAACTGTCTGAAAAAGAAATTCAAAAACCCCGACTACATAGTAACCACTTTTAACAATAAAAATGCAGGCTTCCCTGGTGGCGCGGTGGTTGAGAGTCCGCCTGCCGATGCAGGGGACACGGGTTCGTGCCCCGGTCTGGGAAGATCCCACATGCCGCGGAGCAGCTGGGCCCGTGAGCTATGGCTGTTGAGCCTGTGCGTCCGGAGCCTGTGCTCCGCAACGGGAGAGGCCACAACAGTGAGAGGCCCATGTAACGCAAAAAATAAATAAATAAATAAATAAATAAAATGCAGAAAGTTCTCATAGCTGCCGATGGAACCAATCACTTGTTCGTCACGGTATAACCTGGGGACCTCAGAAATGTGAAAAGCATTAAAAAAAAAATCACTGTGCTTTCTTGTGCTGAAAGGGAACAGTGGAAAATGACCTGTCTTTCCTACCTGAGCACCCCCGCTTTAGGGGAAACAAGGAAACTTTGTGTATCTTTCAGTCCCAGAAAAGAGGGGGCCTTGTCTGTGAGTAAAATAGCAAGTTTCATCTTAACCTTCAAGAATGATGTCTTTTCATGTTTTCATGGGGTACCTGAAGCCCTGCCAACCTCATGAGTGAGAAACCAGACCCACTCACCCTGGCCTGTCCACACCAGTCCCCACCACATCGGAGGCTCTTTCTGAGGCTCTTGCAGGGGTGTGAGTGCACCCTTGTCCTTGGGGAGCCATTCATATGTTATTCTCTACAGCACATGCATGTTCTTTACAGCCTTTTCTATGTATGGAACACTTCATAATATGGTCCCAAAGGCATGCTTAAAAAATGTAAAGAAAAGTAAGACTAATATTTTCAAGAGAAGAAAAAATCTTTTTTTAAAAATAGATCTTTATTGGAGTATAATTGCTTCACAATACTGTGTTATTTTCTGTTGTACAACAATGTGAATCAGCCGTATGCATACATATATCCCCATATCCCCTCCCTCTTGCATCTCCCTCCCACCTTTCCTATCCCACCCCTCTAGGTTGTTGCGAAGCCCCGAACTGATCTCCCTGTGCTACACGGCTGCTTCCCACTAGCCATCCATTTTACATTTGGTAGTGTATATATGTCCATGCCACTCTCTCACTTTGCCCCAGCTTCCCCTTCCCCCACCTGTGTCTTCAAATCTATTCTCTATGTCTACGTCTTTATTCCTGCCTTTGCCATTAGGTTCATCAATACCATTTTTTTTTTTTAGATTCCATATAAATATATATGCATTAGCGTACGGCATTTGTTCTTCTCTTTCTGACTTATTTCACTCTGTATGACAGTGTCTACGTCTATCCACCTCACTACAAGTAACTCAATTTTATTTCTTTTTATAGCTGAGTATATATGTATATACACATATATTCCATTGTATATATGTGCCACATCTTTATCCATTCATCTGTCAATGGACGTTTAGGTTGCTTCCATGTCCTGGCTATTGTAAATAGTGCTGCAATGAACATTGTGGTACATGACTCTTTTTGAATTATGGTTTTCTCAGGGTATATGACCAGTAGTGGGATTGCTGGGTCATATGTTAGTCTATTTTTAGTTTTTTAAGGAACCTCCATACTGTTCATAGTGGCTGTATCAATTTACATTCACATCAGCAGTGCAGGAGGGTTTCCTTTTCACCATACCCTTTCCAGCATTTACTGTTTCTAGATTTTTTGATAATGGCCATTCTGTGAAGTGATACCTCACTGTAGTTTTGATTTGCATTTCTCTAATAATTAGGGATGTTGAGCAGCTTTTCATGTGCCTCTTGGCCATCTGTATGTCTTCTTTAGTGAAATATCTATTTAGGTCTTCCACCCATTTTTTAATTGGATAGTTTGTTTTTTGGATATTGAGATCCATGAACTGTATATTTTGGAGATTAATCCTTTGTCCGTTGTTTCATCTGCAAAGATTTTCTCCTGTTCTGAGGGTTTTTTGTCTTGTTTATGGTTTCCTTTGCTGTGCAAAAGCTTTTAAGTTTAATTAGCTCCCATTTGTTTATTTTTGTTTTTATTTTCATTACTCTAGTAGGAGGTAGGTCAAAAAAGATCTTGCTGTGGTTTATGTCAAAGAGTGTTTTTCCTATGTTTTCCTCCAAGAGTTTTATAGTGTCTGGTCTTACATTTAGGTCTTTAATCCATTTGAAGTTTATTTTTGTGTATGGTGTTAGGGAGGGTTCTAATTTCATTCTTTTATGTGTAGCTGTCCAGTTTTCTCAGCACCACTTACTGAAGAGGCTGTCTTTTCTGCATTGTATGTTCTTGCCTCCTTTGCCAAATTAGGTGACCATGTGTGCATGGGTTTATCTTTGGGCTTTCTATCCTGTACCATTGATCTATATTTCTGTTGTGCCAGTACCACATTGTCTTGATTACTGTAGCTTTGTGGTGTAGTTTGAAGTTGGGGAACCTGATTCCTCCAGCTCCATTTTTCTTTCCCAATATTGCTTGGGCTATTTGGGGTCTTTTGTGTTTCCATACGAACTGTAAAACTTCTTGTTCTAATTCTGTGAAGAATGCCATTGGTAGTTTGACAGGGATTGCATTGAATCTGTAGGTTGCTTTGGGTAGTATAGGCATTTTCACAATGTTGATTCTTCCAATCCAAGAACATGGTACATCTCTCCATCTGTTTATGTCATCTTTGATTTCTTTCATCAGTGTTCTATAGTTTTCTGAGTACAAGTCTTTCACCTCCTTAGGCAGGTTTATTCCTAGGTATTTTATTCTTTTTGTTGCAGTGGTAAATGGGATTGATTCCTTAATTTTTCTTTCCGATTTTTCATTGTTAGTGTATAGGAATGCCAGAAATTTCTGTGCATTAATTTTGTATCCTGCAACCTTACCAAATTCATTGATTAATTCTAGTAGTTTTCTGGTGGCATCTTTAGGATTTTCTATGTATAGCATCATGTCATCTGCAAACAGTGACAGATTTACTTCTTCTTTTCCAATTTGTATTCCTTTTATTTCTTTTTCTTCTCTGATTGCCGTGGCTAGGACTTCCAAAACTATGTTGAATAATAGTGGTGAGAGTGGGCAACCTTTTCTTCTTCCTGATCTTAGTGGAAATGCTTTCAGTTTTTCACCATTGAGTATAATGCTTGCTGTGGGTTTGTCGTATATGGCCTTTATTATGTTGAGGTAGTTTCCCTCTATGCCCATTTTCTGGAGACTTTTTATCATAAGTGGGTGTTGAATTTTGTCAAAAGCTTTTTCTGCACCCATTGAGATGATTATATGGTTTTTATTCTTAATTTGTTAATATGGTGTATCACATTGATTGATTTGCATATATTGAAGAATCCTTGCATCCCTGAGATAAATCCCACTTGATCATGGTGTATGATCCTTTTAATGTGTTGTTGGATTCTGTTTGCTAGTATTTTGTTCAGGATTTTTGCATCTATGTTCATCAGTGATATTGGTCTATAATTTTCTTTTTCTGTGATATCTTTGTCTGGTTTTGGTATCAGGGTGATGGTGGCTTCATAGAATGAATTTGGGAGTGTTCCTCACTCTGCAATTTTTTGGAAGAGTTTGAGAAGGATAAGTGTTAGCTCTTCTCTAAATGTTTGATAGAATTCGCCTGTGCATCCATCTGGTCCTGGACTTTTGTTTGTTGGAAGATTTAAATTACAGTTTCAGTTTCATTACTTGTGATATGTCTGTTTATATTTTCTAACTCTTCCTGGTTCAGTCTTGGGAAATTGTACCATTCCAAGAATTTATCCATTTCTTCGTGGTTGTCCATTTTATTGGCATATAGTTGTTTGTAGTAGTCTCTTATAATCCTTTGTGTTTCTGCAGTATCAGTTGTGATTTCTCGTTTTTCATTTGTAATTTTATTGATTTGCGTCCTCTCCCTTTTCTTCTTGATGAATCTGGCTAAGTGTTTATCAATTTTGTTTATCTTCTCAAAGTTAGTTTTATTGTTTTTTGCTATTGTTTGCTTCATTTCTTTTTCATTTATTTCCAATGTGATCTTTATGATTTCTTTCCTTCTACTAACTTTGGGTTTTGTTTGTTCTTCTTTCTCTAGTTGCTTTAGGTGTAGGGTTAGATTGTTTACTTGAGATCTTTCTTGTTTCTTGAGGTGAGATTGAATTGCTATAAAATTCCCTCTTAGAACTGCTTCCCCTGTGTCCTGTGGGTTTTGGGTCATCGTGTTTTTATTGTCATTTGTTTCTATGTATTTTTGATTTCTTCAGTGATCTCTTGGTTATTTAGTAGTGCACTGTTTAGGCTCCATGTATTTGTGTTTTTTACAGTTTTTTTCCTGTAATTGATTTCCAGTCTCATAGCGTTGTGGTCAGAAAAGATGCTTGATACAATTTCAATTTTCTTAAATTTTCCGAGGCTTGATTTGTGACCCAAGATGTGATCTATCCTGGAGAATGTTCCATGTGCACTTGAGAAGAAAGTGTATTCTGCCACTTTCGACTGGAATGTTCTATAAATATCAATTAAATCTATCTGGTCTGTTGTGTCATTTAAAGCTTGTGTTTCCTTATTTATTTTCTGTTTGGATGATCCATCCATTGATGTAAGTGGGGTGTTAAGTCCCCTACCATTATTGTGTTACTGTTGATTTCCCCTTTCATGGTTGTTTACATTTGCCTTATGTATTGAGGTGCTCCTATGCTGGGTGCATAAACATTTATAATTGTTATATCTTCTCCTTGGGTTGATCCCTTGATCGTATGTAGTGTTCTTCCTTATCGCTTATAACAGTCTTTATTTTAAAGTGTATTTTGTCTGGTAGGAGTATTTCTACTCCAGCTTTTCTTTTTTTAAAAAAAATTCGTTTATTTTATTTATTTTATTATTTTTGGCTACCTTGGGTCTTTGCTGCTGCGTGTGGGCTTTCTCTAGTTGTCATGAGTAGGGGCTACTCTTCGTTGCGGTGCGTGGGCTTCTCATTGCAGTGGCATCTCTTGTTGTGGAGCACGGGCTCTAGGCACACGGGCTTCAGTAATTGTAGCACGTGGGCTCAGTAGTTGTGGCGCACAGGCTTAGTTGCTCCATGGCATGTGGGATCTTCCCGGACCAGGGCATGAACCTGTGTCCCCTGCAGTGGCAGGCGGATTCTTAACCACTGCACCACCAGGGAAGCCCTCCAGCTTTCTTTTGATTTCCATTTGCATGGAATATCTTTATATATCCCTTCACTTTCAGTCTGTATGTGTCCCTAGGTCTGAAGTGGGTCTCTTGTAAACAACATATATATGGGTCTTGTTTTTGTATCCATTCAGCCAGTCTGTGTCTTTTCGTTGGGGCATTTAATCCATTTACAGTCAAGGTTATTATCGGTATATATGTTCCTACTACCATTTTCTTAATTGTTTTGGGTTTGTTTTTGTGGGTCTTTTTCTTCTCTTGTGTTTCCTGCCTAGAGAAGTTTCTTTAGCATTTGTTGTAAAGCTGGTTTGGTGGTGCTGAATTCTCTTAGCTTTTGCTGAAAGCTGAAAAGCTTTTGATTTCTCCATCAAATTTGAATGAAATCCTTGCTGCACAGACTAATCTTGGTTGTACATTTTTCTCTTTATCACTTTAAGTATATCCTGCCACTCCCTTCTGGCCTGCAGAGTTTCTGCTGAAAAATCAGCTGATAACCTTATGGGGATTCCTTTGTATGTTATTTTTTGTTTTTCCCTTGCTGCTTTTAATATTTTTTCTTTGAATTTAACTTTTGTTAGTTTGATTAATATGTGTCTTGGTGTGTTTCTCCTAGGGTTTATCTTGTATGGGACTCTCTGTGCTTCCTGGACTTGGGGGACTCTTTCCTTTCCCATGTTAAGGAAGTTTTCCACTATAATCTCTTCAAATATTTTCTCAGACCATTTCTTTTTCTCTTCTTCTTCTGGGACCCCTATAAGTCAAATGTTGGTGTGTTTAGTGTTGTCCCAGAGGTCTCTGGGATTGTCTTCAATTCTTTTCATTCTTTTTCCTTTATTCTGCTCCTTGGCAGTTATTCCACCATTTTTTTTCCAGCTCACTTATCCGTTCTTCTGCCTCAGTTATTCTGTTATTGATTCCTTCTAGTGTATTTTTCATTTCAGTTATTGTGTTGTTCGTCTCTGTTTGTTTGTTCTTTATTTCTTGTAGATCTTTGTTAAACATTTCTTGTATCTTCTCAATCTGTGCTTCCGTTCTATTTCCGAGATTCTGGATCATCTCTACTGTCATTACTATGTATTCTTTTTCAGGTAGATTGCCTATTTCCTCTTCATTTATTTGGTGTTTTAGGTTTTTACCTTGCTTCTTCACCTGTGACATATGTTTTTGCTGTCTCTTTTTTTTTTTTTTTTTAATGAGTGGGATTGTGTTCCTTTCTTACTGGTTGTTTGGCCTGAGGCTTCCAACACTGGAGTTTGTAGATGAGGACCTCCAGGAGATCTCACTCTGATGAATATTCCCTGGGCTCTGAGGTTTTCTGTCAATCCAGTGGTTCAGACTCGGAGCTCCAACCACAGGAGCTTCGGCCTGACCCCTGGCTCATGGACCAAGATTCAGCAGGCCAAGCAGGGGGGTCAAAAAAAAAAAAAAGAAGGAGGACAATAACAAAGTAAAAAAATAAAATAAGACTAGGAAACTAACATGTTAGAAAGAATATAAAAATAAAAATATAGATGCAACAACAACTGGAAGGTAAAACCGAACCACAACAGTAAAAAAGAGGAGAAAAGAAAAAGAAAAAAGAAAAAGGTGGAAAAGGCCTTGGCTGTGGAGGGTGGGGCCTAAGCAGGGGTGGGGTTTGGGTGGTGGGCGGGGAAAAGGGCTGGAAAAGGCCCTGTGGGGTGTGGGGTGTGGGGCTTAGGCTAAATGGAACAGAAGGAGCCCAGGTATGCCTCCCACCTCTGGTCTCAAAGGGCGGGGGAACCCACCTGGGAGCCCAGAAGGCTTCCTGTGCTGGAGTGATCAGAGCCAATGCTCTCCGCCCCTCTCCTACTCCTCCAGTCCTGGAGGTCCCCTCCTGCCTGCCTCTCCTGCTCTCCCCTGGCCTCCCTCCTATGCCTGCAGGACCAGTGTGGTCCCCAGGGTGGGGGTGGGGGCTTGGAGGGTGGGGGACCCGGCCTAGGAGCCCAGTAGGCTTCCCAGGCTGAGTGGGCAGGGCAAACCCCCTCTGCTCCTTGTCCTGCTCCTTCCGTCTTGGAAGGCGCCTCCCACCTGCCTCTCCTGTTCTCTCCCAGCCTCCCACCTATGCCCCCAGGACCAACGTGACCCGGAGGGGGCCTCTGAGGGCGTAGGAGCCAGCCAAGAGCTGGGTAGACTTCCCCGGCCGATTGGGCGGGGGAAATGCTGGGTGTGCTCCCCCCTGATCTGAGCCCCCAAGGGTCCCTGCAGGCGTGGGAACCCCTCCGCCCTTTCAGCCACCCCTCAGGGGAGCCGATACTGTCCTGCCTCCACTTCTCCTCCCCACTCTTTCCCCACAAGTCCTACAAGTTTGCTTGGGCGTTCCTCCCATCTCCTTGGGCATAGAGGTCCCCCACCAGCATCCGGCAGGTGCCCTAGTTGTGGGGAGACATGAACTCTGTGTCTTCCCACACCACCATCTTGACTCT
Source organism: Mesoplodon bidens (assembly GCF_964165515.1). Lineage (NCBI taxonomy): Eukaryota > Metazoa > Chordata > Mammalia > Artiodactyla > Ziphiidae > Mesoplodon > Mesoplodon bidens. The sequence goes on from NC_138162.1 coordinate 34,861,525, forward strand.
GCCCCACTCCCAGAAAAAAAATTTGCATAAAGCAATGGATAAATAAAATGGGTAATACATTTAATGGCATACTTGACAGTTAGAAGAGTGGGTGAGACCTGTTTGAATCTGGATGAAGCTCAAAAATACATGATTTTGTGAAAATAAAACATTGCAAAATTACATGCACAGTGTGATATTTATCTACATGTAAAAATAATAAACAATCTATAGATTTTCAGTGGATATAGTCATATGTAAAATTACATATTAAGGATATTATACCAATCTTATAGTTGTGGTTACTTTGGTGCCAGGAAGGTGGTGGGTGTTGAAGGAATGGGGATTAGTGGATGATGAGGAGGGCTTCAGCTTGATCTATAACAGCTGTTCAAAAGTGTGGTCCGAGGATCCATAAAAATCCCCATGACCCTTTCAGGAGTTCTTCGGAGTCAAACTATTTTCATAATAACATGAAGATGTCATTTGCTTATTTCATGGTGTTGACATTTGCACTGATGGTGTGAAACTAATGGTGTGTAGACCTATGGGGTCCTTAGCAGGAATCAGAGAGTCATCATTATATCCCGGGCTGCCACTCATTTGAAGTGAAAAAATAAACCTGCCAGTTTCACTTAAGATTGACCCGAGGAAGTGGTAAAAAAATTATTAATTTTATTAGATCTTGGCCTCTGGGTTCATTTAAAAAATATTCTAAGTGCTGAAGTATATATGAAGTATCTTTGCTGCATTCACGATATGATGGTTGTCTTGAGTAAAAGCACTTGTGTGTTTGAGTTGAGAGTGCAATTAATCGGTTATTTTTCACGGAACACCATTTTTGTTTGCAAGAATGACTGACAGACAAACTGTGCCTATTCAGACTAGGGTATTTGGCAGATATTTTCCTGAAAATGAACAAAACGAGCCAGTTACTTCAAGGAAAACAAGTGACAGTTATTTGTTTCCCATGATAAAAGTACAAGTTTTCAAGCAAAAATTAGAATTTTGGAAAACTTGTTTCTGCCACCATGAGCTTGACAGCTTCTCGACACTTAAAAAGTTTTCTGATGAGATTGGTAGTCAGCAAACAGGATGTAAAATTTTTTTAAATTTTATATTGGGGTATAGTTGATTTTCAATGTTGTGTTAGTTTCAGTTGTACAGCAAAGTGATTCAGTTATGCATATACATATATCTATTCTTTTTCAGGTTGTTTTCCCATATAGGTTATTGCAGAATATTGAGTAGAGTCACCTGTGCTATACAGTAAGTCCTTGTTGATTATCTGTTTTATGTATAGTAGTGTGTATATGTCAATACCAACCTCCTAATTTATCCCTCCTCCCACCCCACCATTCCCCTTTGGTAACCGTAAGTTTGTTTTCTCTGTCTGTAAATCTGTTTCTCATTTGCAAATAAGTTCATTTATATCTTTTTTTTTAGATTCTACATATAAATGATATACGATATTTGTCTTTCTCTTTCTGACTTACTTCACTTAGTATGATAATCTCTAGGTCCATTCATGTTGCTGCAAATGGCATTATTTCATTTTTTATGGTTGAGTAATATTCCTTTGTATATGTACCACATCTTCTTTATCCTTTCATCTGTCAATAGACACTTAGGTTGCTTCCATGTCTTGGCTATTGTAAATAGTGCTGCAGTGAACATTGGGGTGCATGTATCTTTTCAAATTATGGAACAAACAGGATTGTATGATATTGTGTAATAAAACAAGCCAAACTTTGGAAGATCTGCATAAGCCAGTGAACCAATATTTTGCAAAAGACCAATGCATTTTGTTACAAAATCATTTTATTCGTTTTTCTGCATTTTCAACTCTAAAAAAACTATTTGCTGTAAGGTGTTTATCTTAAAATAAACCTAGATTACTAGAACTAAAGTTATTTAGGCGGTGGGACAGCAATTCACAACATATATAGCTTATAGCCCCAAAGAACTTGTACTTACCTTTCTGTCCCAATTATGTTATACTTCATCTTCCTTTTCCCCCAGCTTTCTCCTTTCCCGTTTCCCTCTGTTTTCCCCATGCCCCCAAGTCAAAATGACAAATGAAGCCAAGAGTTGTTGATGTTGCCCGTGTGGGTGTGTGTGTTTGTGATGGATTGGAGGGTATCAAATAATTGCTGGTTTTGTTTATTTTCAATATGTTTCCATTAATACAGTCCCTTTCCTCTGTCTTGCTATTAAGAGAGAAACTTGGAAGTCAGAGAAAAGACATTTGAGCGTGGATCCTTTGTCCCAAATGTCTTAGTTAGAGGCATTTGGAGGTAATATATGGAGATCTTTTGAAATAAGGAAGAAAAGAGGCAAATATATCTCTAGAGTAATAAGACCAAGGTTATTGTTTCTCAAGGAGTGGGGCCAGCATCAAAGTAGTGGGAGAACATACATCCTTCATATTGCCTGGCTGGGAGTCCTGAGAAGGCTAATGAATTCTTGTGGTCCCAAGTCATGTTAGTTAGACTTCTGGTATTTTAGGGAGAAACTGGTCCCAGCATGCAGGTATAATCGAAGCATCCATGATCCCCTGCCTCCTCCTAACTCAGAACTGAAGCCCACCGCCCCACGAGGGGAGTCAGCAGAAGCATGAGCTTGAGTTCATCCCCGTGAGCTTATCGTGATTGTCATTTGGGCCCAAGCTCAACAAAGTCAACCTTCTGGGCAGGACCCATGTCTGAAGCAGCATCTCCAGCCACTTCTCAGGGACCTATTTTGTCACCCTTGTGGTGTTAATATCTGCCACAATTGATGTCTATTGAACACTTACTGTGCACCTGAGTGTGAATCATTTTATTTACTTCTACAACATTGCTCTGAGGTTATCATCCTGTGGCCAGGGATTGGCTGGCTTCCTGCCGTTGGGCACACAGCTAAACTCGATTTCCCAAACTCCTTGGCAGTTAAGCCTGGTGGTAGGACTGAGTTTTGGGCAAAGACTTGCTAGTGAAGGTCTCGTGTGTTACTTCCCGGCCTGGCCTGCATACCACTCACACATCTCTGACCCTCCGTGTTCTTTTCTCCTCTATCTTGTGAAGACAAGCACGGTGATGTTGGGATATAAACTGAAAGACACTGGCTTTTGAATCACATCTTGGAGGTCAACCACTGCTCGGTAACACCTGGTTTGGACTTCAAGAGAAAAATAAACTTTTATTGTGTTAAGCCAGTGAGATTTTTGGGGTTTACATACAGCAGCTTGTGTTCCTCACACGAATACTCATCCCCATTTTGGACGTGAAAAAACTGAGCCTTGGAACATTGTGTTTGTCCACAGTCTCACAACTAGCAAGCAGATCTGTATAAGCTTGAATTATGTATGTTTATTTCTTTGGGAGTGAAGTGGCAAGAATCTCAGTCAGGTAGTAGTTGGAAGTATGTATGTGTGTGCGAGAGGGTCGGGTACAGTTCCACCAGTGTTTTGGGCTGTGTGATTCCCAAGATCCCTCTTGATCTCAAGCAAGAATGAGAAACGTGAGTTTTAGGACCATCCTGTTACCTAGTCAAGGGATTGAGGGCTCCACCATGTACTTCTGCTTCTAAGCATTGCTGAGCAAGAAGCAGTGACCCCCGAAGTGACTGAAACTTCACCCCCAGTGTGGCTGCTGCCATGTGGCTGACTGACAAGATCCCAGCCCTTATCTGGGCTGCAGAGGGCCTGGCCACGATGATGCCGACCTACGGGGGAATGTAACTCTGTAAGATGTCAGCTTTCCCAGGGATATCAGTTTCGGGAGGCTGGCAAGATGTGGAGGGAAAACAATCTCAGGCTGGCTTCCCTTGCTCAGGGCGATACCTCCCCTCCCCCATCATGTGGAATTTCCACTGGAGCAGGCAGAAAACAAGCCACCCTCCACCGCTCCACTTCTCAGCCAACAGTACCAAGGCCGGCTGACCTTCTTCCTCATAACTGCATCCCCAGGGAATTGCCTGTTGATGAAGCCCATGCAGTGGTGGGGTTCATGTCTGTCTCCCAAGCACACACCCATCCTGCTACTGTTTGTGAATTCAGGAACTAACTGTTAGAGTGTTGGTGCTCAAACAGAGCAGTTATTTGGGCTGATACCCCCATTTGAGGGTTTTCTTAGTTTTCTGACTGAGGCCAGAGAGAAATGACTTGATGGAGGTTGTATAACTTTTATTTTTTTGAGGTCATATAACTTACTGGTGGCATATTTGAGCCCCTGCTAGATCCTCAGCATTACCTCGTATTGTGTTGCCAAGGAAACAGACTCCGAGACTTTAAGGCTTTGGTGCAAGAAATTTATTGGATAACGCGAGCACACGGGTAAGGGAGTGAAAGAGGCAGGACTGGGCAGAAGGACTTGAACTGTAATTTAGTTGCAGCAGAGACACCAGTTGATCCCACGGGGAGCAGTGAAACTGAGGTGGCCCTTCAGAGATGTTCCAAATTGAGGCAAGAGGGCTGAGAGTTTGTACTCCCTGCCTGGACCAGTCGTGGCATGCTGGCTGCTCCCAGGGAGGGGTCATGACCTCAGGTGAGGCAGCTCCCTTTGACAGAGGGCAGTTTCCAGGGAAGGGCTGTGTCATGAGCTGGGGGAATGAGTGTCCCAGTCCTGGGTCCCACAGGGGATCTGGATGGAAGACCACAGCACTTGCTATACTCGTTTACATGGACAATAATGCTGAGGTTTAAGATGACAGAAATTGAAGTTTAGGAAAAAGGTGTCACCGAGGTCACATAGCTACTAAGTGAATTAGAAAAATTTAGGTCTCTGGTTTCAGACTTTCAGCTTGAAAGCTCAAAGTAGCTGAAAGGCGCGACAGAGGACAGACAAGGTTGATCTTGAGACTGGGAGACTTCCAGTGCAGGGAAGTGGCCCTAGTGGGATGCCTGGCCAGGGCGGGTTGACCCCTGAAGCGTGTGCTGGATGGGGAGAGAAAACTTGGTGGGGCCAGGGCCAGAGGAGGGGAAGAACTTGGCAACAGAGGCAAAGGATAGGAGGAGAAAGCTTGGTGCTGGATTCCAGAAAGCCTGGGCTCCCAGGAAGAGCTAAGGAAGTCCTGTAAACACTGAATTCCCATTTCCCTGCTGTTTTTTTATTTTTTTAACATCTTTATTGGAGTATAATTTCTTTACAATGGTGAGTTAGTTTCTGCTTTATAACAAAGTGAATCAGTTATACATATACATATGTTCCCATATCTCTTCCCTCTTGCGTCTCCCTCCCTCCCACCCTCCCTACCCCACCCCTCTAGGTGGACACAAAGCACCGAGCTGATCTCCCTGTGCTATGTGGCTGCTTCCCACTAGCTATCTATTTTACGTTTGGTAGTGTATATATGTCAGTGCCACTCTCTCACTTCGTCCCAGCTTACCCTTCCCCCTCCCCGTGTCGGTGCCTTGGGAGCAGCAGTGGGTGAGGTGGAGAGGAGGGGCCACCCTAATAGTTCCGAGGCCTGAAGGAGGGCACCTCCTCCCCAACCAGCAGACCCTCATCCCCCTCCCCCCTCCCCTGGGATGTAAATGCCTTGGGTGATTGGTAATATATGAGCAGGTGGTCCTAACACCTGGGAGGCATATATTCTACCAGGAAAAATTGTGAAAGTCTTTGAAATGGGCCTAAAAGACCACTAGGTGTCTTGTCTAACGCATCCCTTCCTGATTAGCTGCACCTTTCGTTGCCTTTGAGCTGTTTTGTAACTCTGTCAGTGGTGGAAAACTGATAGTAATGCAAATGACTCTTGCCCATAGAAATGCAAATGAATTTTGTCCAGTGGAGATGCAGTTGGTTATCTCAGGGTGGATATTGACTAGTTTTGCATTTATTTATAAATTCCTTTCCGCATTCCGGATTGCCTTGTTAATTAATGTATGTTCTTGAATGCTCCTTTGACCTGGTTGTAACACCTTACTGGTTCTCTTATCAAAGAGTTAAATAAATCTTTGACACGTGCTCATTTAAAAAAAAGGAAAAATAAATCCAGGTCCCCTTTCTCTCAACTGAGTTGCCCTAAAACCAGGGAACGTTAAGCTATACTCTGCAGAGCCCTCTTAGAGCCCACAGGAAGGGGGCTACACTGAGAGGACTGAAGGGACTCAGCACCCTCATGCCAATCAGAGAAGTTCTGCTTTGGTCTACTTTTGTCCCCCCAACCCAGACACATGGCCGGGGGTGGGGGGACATCCACATAAGATTTCATTGGAACCAAGATGTTATGGGTTGAATTCCTCCCCCCACCCCGTACCCCTCCCCGACCCCAGCCAAAGATGTTTAAGTCCTAATACCCAGTACCTGTGAGTGTGACCTTATTTGGAAATAGCGTTTTTGCAGATGGTCAAGTTGGGATGATGTCATTAGGGTGGGCCTTAAGCCAGTATGACTGTGTTTTTATAAAAAAGGGGTGGGGGCTTCCCTGATGGCGCAGTGGTTGAGAGTACGCCTGCCGATGCAGGGGACGCGGGTTCGTGCCCCGGTCCAGGAAGATCCCACGTGCCGCAACGGGAGAGGCCACAACAGTGAGAGGCCCGCTTACCGCAAAAAAAAAAAAAAAAAGGGGGGGAATATGCACACACACACAGGGGGAACGCCATGTGAAAAAGAAGGCAGAGATCGGGATGATGCACCTATAAACCAAGGAATGTCAGGTATTTCCAGCAAACCACCAGGAGGGTGAGAGGAGCAGAAGATGTCCTCCCTCACAGCCCTCAGAGTGAACCAGCCCTGCTGCCACCTTGATCTTGGACTTCTAGCCTCCAGAAATGTGAGGCAATAAGTTTCCGTTGTTTGAGCCAGTCAGTTTGTGGAACTTTGTTATGGCAGCCCTAGGAAACAAATACACCAGGCTTCCACAGCTGCATGTGGTGTAAACCACTAGATTTTGGCTCGCTAACCCTCTCTTCACCATGAGAAGTGGAATTAGGACTGCAGAGTGTTACAAGGCTTCAGGTACCTTAAATACAGCCACTATTCAAGTGGGGAGGCATCCCATCTTTTTGGTTGTAAATCTTCTCCAGGACAATATAAAATCCAAAATAGCACGCCCAGCTGCAATTTGACATTATGTAATTACAGTTCTCCTGTTTGTTGTAGGCAAAAGCAGAGACCCTCCCAGTGTCTGAACAAAAGGAACAGACTGTTGCCTGAATGGCACCCAGTTACTTCATCCTCAGTTTCCCAATCAGAACCGTCATTGGTTGCACCTAATTAAGCTGTCTTCCCAGCCTCCTGGCATCCGACAGGTTCCCATTGTAATTACTAAGGTTTCAAAGCAGGGCTGGCTTTCCTGCGCCTCTGCACGCTCTCCTGGCAGGCAGGGGTGGTTTGGACTGTGATGAGATCTTGGCTTTTCCCGCAGCATATACTGGAATAAACACTGATTGATTTTGAACATTATTTTAGCAAAACCTTGGTTTATCCAATTTTTCAGCAAGAATTTGACTACCAAAGAGAACACACCCAGGGCTTGAAGGGGGAGTGACCCATATGCCTTGCAAGGGGGTCTCTGGCAGTTCTCTAGGTTGCTGGGGGCAGTTGGTGATGGGGCAAGTGGGTAGTGAACCTGGGGAATCAGCCTCATGGTTCTCTTAGGCTGAAGTCGTCTGCTGGTCAATTCTCCTCTCTGCTTCGTGATCCACTTGGTGCCTATCAGAAGCCCTTGCCTTGCCTGCATTCCCCAAATTGATTAAGCATTTTCCTCTGATGGAGATCTGATCAGGTGTTTTCCTGCAAAGGTTCAAGTCAATGCCCCAAGCCGGTTGATGGGGAGGGCGACAGAGGTGAAACAGGAATAGAGAATGATGATTCTACTTTGCATCTTCCTTGCTTATTACAATGAACTTGGCACAGCTTCCCTACGATGGTCAGACCTCATTTCCCACGCTCCCTCTCTTTTTCCCTCCCATAGTCTTCTCTTTAGGTTTAGAGTTTTCCACTTCATCTACACCGTCCCCATAGGAAAAACTCACACAGTCCCATCTTGTGTCCTGTGAATCTGACACCTTGGTCTTTAGCTGGAAGTTAATGAAAACTCCTCTGGGTGCCCCAGGGTGTGTCTTGTGTGAGTTCTTTCACTGAGTCCTTTTGTCACTTCTAATGTTCTGCCCACGAACTTCTCTCCTGCCTTCAGAGGCATCTCCTGGTCCCTTGCGACTTCATAAAGTGGTTTGTCACCTCTGCCGTGTCTGTGAGTGTCCACAGTGACATCCACAGCAAGCAGTCAGTCTCCTAAGGCTGCCAGAGCTGCCAACTCTCCATATATACCTTGCGTTGTCACTGCACTGCCTGGTGTCATCAATTCTGGGCACGACTCAAGAGGAGGATTCTTCCCCAATATGTGCCATGCTTTGCCTGTGGTCTCATTTTCAGTTCAGGTTTACACTACAAAGCAAATACGTGCTGGGCTGGCTCAGCCCCAAGCCCACCCCAAGGCCAGTGCCAGCACACAGGGGACAGGCTAGTGACGTCTTCTTGTTGGGGTCTGGAGCCTTGTCTGTGGAGTCCTGTGACCGCAGGGATAAGATGAACTGAAATGACAGAGAGCCCTGGCTCCATTGTGGACCTGTCTCTATCACGTGGCTGCTCTTCTCATGACAAAAGTGATCATATACAAGGTGTTTGCTTTTCCTGGCACAAAGCACAAGCTATTCTTTGAGCCCTTCTGATATTGCAGACTTAATGGTGCCTGTTGCCTTGTGGCTGCTTGTAAATGTTTATCCAGAAACTCGCAAGGCCAAATATGTCTCATCAGTTGTGTTCTCAGAGCAGAAACTTCCATGGTGTTTCTCCTGTTAACTAAGAAGCTTCCAGAACAGATAGGCCTATCTCTAAGTGAATCGAGCAGAAGCAGTAGGTTAGACTGGCAAAGCCAAAATCACAATTCAAGAAGCCATCCAACAGGAACTCGTGAGTTTTGGGGGGAGCTGGAGAGCTACTCTGAATGAGATTTTCTCCTGTGCTAAAAATCATTCCTTTAGCAAAGTTAACTAATGAAACCTAATCACTGTAATAAAATACACAAGCAAAGAAACAAACAAAACATCATTCCTGACCTACTGTACAGCACGGGGAACTCTACTCAATATTCTGTAATAACCTACATGGGAAAAGAATCTGAAAAAGAATGGATATATTGGGCTTCCCTGGTGGCGCAGTGGTTGAGAGTCCGCCTGCCGATGCAGGGGACATGGGTTCGTGCCCCGGTCCGGGAAGATCCCACAGGCCGCGGAGCGGCTGGGCCCGTGAGCCATGGCCGCTGAGCCTGCGCGTCTGGAGCCTGTGCTCCGCAACGGGAGAGGCCATAACAGTGAGAGGCCCGCGTACTGCAAAAAAAAAAAAAAAAAAAAAAAAGAATGGATACATGTATATGTATAAATGAATCACTTTGCTGTACACCTGAAACTAATACAACATTGGACCATCATAGCTGAGCCTAGCCTGCCTTAAACATGCTCAGAACACTTGCATTAGCCCACAATTGGGCAGAATCACCTAACACAAAGCCTCTTTTATAATAAAGTTTTGAATATCTCATGTAATTTCTTGAATACTACACCAAAAGTGAAAAACAGAACGGTTGTATGGCTATAGAATGGTTGTAAAGTGTATCAGATATTTGCTCTTGTGATCACGTGGCTGACTGGGAGCTGAGGCTCGCTGCCGCTGCCCAGCATCACGAGGGAGGATTGCAGCATATATCACTAGCCCAAGAGAAGATCAAAACCCAACGTCCATTCTCTACTGAAAGGAGAAAAGGTTGTTTCACACCATTGTAAAGTTGAAAATTGTTAAGTGAACAGTCATTTGAATGGAATTGCTAATGCATAGTGGTCAAGGTCCCATCAGAAGACAGAAACTACAGCTGTTCTTATATTTTTTTTAAACACCAACCTGGTCCTGGTGGGTGGAGTATGGGGTCTCCCAGAAAAGGAAGCTGGATGTGGCCGGAGCCCTGAGGGTTCATTTTGACACTTTAGGTATGTGTATGTGTGACTAGGTCTGGGTCCAGGTGTAGGGGCAGGAAGAAGATGAACGGGATTTGAAACAGACCAGCATCATGGTGCAGATGTCTCCTTCCCTCTTGCCAGGTCAGTATGTGGCGTTTCCAGCCTCCATCTGATGCCCCAGGCAGCCCTTCACAGCTCCTGCATGGCGTGTGGACCTCCAGTCTATCTTCTCTTTTTGCAAGAACATGAGGCTTTGCTGTTTGTCCCTGAGTCTCTCAACCACTTGAGTCCAGGTCTAGCTCTTATCCTTCTGTGAACCACTTGGCTTTAGTTTTTGCCCCTGAGTTGAGCTGTGCGTATCTCCCCTTTATCATGTCTGTAGATTTTCTTTCTTGCTTTCCAATTAATCTAGGTATGTAATAAAGTTCCTTATTTGGGTGGGTGGGGGACTTGTGTGGTGTTTTACCCTGGATTTTTATGTACTTGTGGCTGAGGTAGGTAGGCCATTCCGTGACAGGTGAGTTTGTCGTGGTGACCTAAGTGCCCCGGAGAGTTCTGACAGGGTGAGAGTGAGGAGAGATACAAAGGGTATATGAAGATGTTTGGCTGGGGACTAAGAATGTGGTCTTCTATCTGCCCCGGTAATGATTTGAATTGTTTTAAATTACTCTTGTTCATATGTGGTTTATTTTATTATAATTCCACAGACAAATGGAGTCACACGGGCTCCAGTTATATTTGAAATATGACTTCAGGTTTCTAATGATGATGATTGTGAATTTATTCATCTCAGTGCTTGCCATACAGTAGATCCTCAATCCATATCTGTGGAGCAGATGTATGCACGAGTAAATGAATGAATGGGTGACAGTTTACTAGGACAAAAATCTTACAATTGGGGTCTTCCATCCTCAATAATTTGACAGCTCTGATGACTTGAGGAGGTGCTGTGACATTGACCAGCAGCTGCAAATTAAGTTAATAAACAATGGCTTTCCTGACAGAGGGGGACACATGGGAAATGTGAAAAGCAAAACTAGAAAGAGAATGCTTGAAGGAAAACATTTCTCCAAGGAAGCGACAAATTGAAGGTGACTTTAAAAAATAAAAGGAAAGGCATTGATGACCTTATAGTAGAAAGGCTTTATTGTCTCTGTGGAGAAAAATCAATGAGAATTTTAGAGTGAAAAGAGAGGAATCGTGGGTTTCTCAGCTCATGCTTTGTACAAGGTGTAGTGGCGGCTTTGCCTCAGGGGAAGCTTTTATAGCCTCAGGAGGAAGGAGGCTTCCAGGAGCAGGTCACAGGCCAGCTGGGGCACAGTCCTGATGGACTGAATGGCGGGAACAGGAAACTGACTCAGAAAGGATTTATACTTTGGTGATGTAGGGAAAGGAAAGTGGACCCAGTAAGAGAGATCACTGGTTCAAGAAAGGAGGAAGAACTTGATAATCACTTTAAGTTGATGAGAACAAGTAGCAGAGAGGCAGGTGTGAGAACAGAAGCTAAATCAATGGCAGTTATCAGTGAAATGGGATCAGAGAGGAAGCCCCGGACAATGGGCAAATAATACTGGACCACACTTGGGAGGAGAGTGGGGACAGGAAGCTTGGGAGGGGGAGACCCCAGGGTGCATAAAAGGAGGAGAGTGATAGGGTCACAGCTTGGCCCTGAGGTTGTTAACAAAGAAGGCAGAGTGATTCCGATCTGTTCCTCCATCCTCTCTCTTTTAAGGATATGGTATTCCAACTGGAAAGAGTAGAACAAAGAGCATGTAGAAGGGAATTGCAACCAAATACCGGTTAAGGAAACAGGGAGAACCAGGCCCAGATGAACTATATTCCAGAGATTAAAAGAGCTAGAACTGTATGAAGCTGTTGTCAATAATCTATGAGTAATTATAGAAAATTGGTGTTGTCCAGCAGATTGGAGTTGAGTTGTCCTAGTCCATGTGGGATGCTATAACAAAATACCATAGACTGAGTGGCTTACAAACAACAGAAAATTATTTCTCACCGTTCTAGAGGCTGGGAATCCAAGATGAAGGTGGCAGCAGATTGAGCGTCTGGTGAGGACCCTCTTCCTAGTTCATAGATGGCTATTTTCACTGTGTCCTCACTTGGCAGAAGGGGACAAAGAACTCTCTGAAGTCTCTTTTATAAGGGTATTAATCCCTTTCATGAGGCGCTACCCTCATTACCTAATCACCTCCCAGAAGCCTTGTCTCCAAATACCCTCATACTGGGGATTAGGTTTCAACATAGAATTTTGGGGGAACACAAATGTTTAGTCTATAGCATGAGTTAACACAATTTTCAGCAAGCCACCACTGGCCCATATGGAGCCTTTGTGTGATTTAGCAAAAGGCACCTCTTCCTCAACATACTTTGCTTCCACCTGTTGGAAAATTATAACAATATAATTTTTAAAGAATGGGACACTTTATGGCCTTCTGCCAGAACAATTTTTACAATATTTAAGGCTCAAATTTACAGTATCTACCATGTATGTGGTCCCTCCTTATATGTGACACTCTTAAGTATATATCACCTGTATCCCTTGCACAGTCTCTGATTTCAGGACAGAAAAATGGTAGGTTACAGAAATTATAGAATAGGAGCATGGTATGATCCTTGGAAAAATTGAAGGACACTCAACTGTTTTACTTGGGAACATTTAGAAAATAATGTGGTGATCAGTAGAACTCATCAGGAATGTTGATTAATGGAGAAAAGGTAATTTGATAGACTAGTCTGTTAAAATTACATTTAATAGGGAGAACTTGAGTCTGAAAATAGCGCCACAAGTGTAGGATGGGGGAAAGATGTAGTTTAACAGAAGCATGTGTGAAAAGAATTTGCCAGGAATCTCAACATAAATAACTGATGAGAAGCGATCCCTATACAAAATTTTGGGGTCCTAGCCTTCAGCAGTAAACTTATTAGAAAGACAGAGATTAGGGCCCCTTTCTATTTTTTCAGCTCACCCCAGGATTTTGCATTTGGTTCTGGGTTCCACACATGAAGACAGATATACCTAAACTGGAAGAAATTCAAATGTTTGTCTAGGAAAGTGAGAAGAATGGAAAATACATTGTTTGTGTAGCAGTCTAAGGAATTGGTGGCATTAGCTGTGAGACAGGAAAAATTACTTGTAATTTATAACTTTTCCATTGAATGGCTGTGGTCGAACATTCTTTTGTTTGCTGAAAGCAAGTCTTCCTGGGAATAATAACCTTTGGCATTCTGGGATTCTAGAAGAAAGCTAGAGACCAAACAGAGGGCAGTCAACGGGAAGGATTTTTGGGAGGAAGCATGTGCAGGATGGCAACCAGTGGGGAGTGAAAGCCTCTCTTCAGCACATCAGTAAAATCTTTGGTAAAGTTTATATTGCTCACTGTGGGTTGTGGAAGGTATTTGTTGCTGAAGGCAGGCTGGGATGAAGTGTTGAGTCCTGCTTCAAGGTGGGCTAGGTCACCTTGGAAAAGAGAATTTTCATAGGGAAGGTAACGGTTGCAAAAGGCTGTAAATTGAAAAAAATTAGTAGCAGTTGCTTTCTTAACTGTCTTTTAATCTACAACAATTCCCCTCCACCCTCTTTGTCAGACCATTCATTTGTGGAAGTCATATGGTCATTTCTCCTGCAGAATTTCCTCCATTCTGGACTTGGCTAGTTGCTTCTTGTAGAGTTTAACTTGTTTTTCTATCCCTCTACCTCCCATACTTTCTCTAGACCTGTAGCTATGTCTGGAGACTTGATTTGATTCAGGTTCAATTATTTTGGCAAGAATAACTTGTACATTTTGCTGTATACTACCTATACCTCACATTGATGCATGCCGTGTTCCATTTTTTTTTTCCATTTTTGTGTGATGCTAAGCTGATCAGTAGGTTTAAGAGTTGTCAGTCTGATCCATCCGTTAAAAATTTCCCGTCAACTCAATGATTTAACATCCACCAATGATTGTTGTCTAGATGTGTTCTTTCATTAGGGGTTGCAAAGTGGTCTTTTAAATTCTATCATGCCTTCTGCATGTATTATCTGAAGTTATCCTATAAAGAACAACTTACTCATCAACTATTTGGTTATGCTGAAATATAGTCATAGAGGAAAATCAAGATAAATGCTCAATTCTTGCCTTTTATCAACTTCCAGAATAGTTGAGTTGATATCCTAGCAACCTCTAAAAGTGACTAATGTTTATTATTATTGTTATTTTAAAAGATTGTATAACCCAGGCAGTACTCTTAGATGATTTCCTTCTTCCTCTAATTCTTGACAGACGTTCCCTGGGGTGGTGCAATCTTTGTTCACCACATTCCCACTGTTTATTCCTTCATAAAGCAGTTCAGGTCTTATTGAGAGTGTTAAATGAGATGATGTGTTTAAGGCTCTTAACACAGGACCTGGCAGGTAGTAAGCATTAGAAATATGGAAACTATTATTATGAAAAGATTCTTGAAGCAGACTTGCACCTCATCGATCCACCCAGACAAATGAGAATCCCTGCCAAACATCAGTACCTCCTCCCTGCCAGACCCTTGGGGATTCAGCCTGCTCAGTCCTACATCAGAATTCAGTGGTAGCTTGTTTCATCAGAACATCAGGCAGCTGGGTCCTTTAAGCCTGTCCCGAAGAGAAAGTACTTCTCCCCACTTCCTATATCACTGATAGTGTTTCTTAATGCTGAAGTTATTTATCTTATCTTTCTTTCTTTAACATATATGTTTTGGTGGACTTTTGCATGAAAATGAAAACTATTTCTCATGGTTGTGGCATTCTTGCCCCTCCTGACTCACTCTCCATCCTATACCGTGCTCCGTGCCAGGAGGCTGTCTTCATCAGTGGGCTTCTTTGCCCTCTGGCTTCTGGTTGGGCTGTGCCAATGGGAGGCACAGGCAGGGGACTTGGACTGAGGTGATGGTTTTTTAAGCAGCTCTCTCCCTGTCAGGTTACTGTATATGGGCTGTAGCCCTACTGTGGGCTGCAGCTCCTGTCTGGCAGCTCTCTTCATATGTTCTCTCTAGTTTCTGGCATATGCTCATTCTCCATCAGGTAACAGCCCCCCAGCATTTCAAGGCACCAGGTAGTGCACCATCCATTGGTTGCTTTTCCTAAATCCTCCCCTTGACTTTGTAAATAGTACCTTTATTAAACTCTGCTGAAATTTCCCAATGTAAGTGTGCAAACTGTGTCCTGCTGAGTGGTAGGTACAAAATTGTTTATGTTAGTAAAAGATCAGAAACAACCTAAAATAATCACAAATTATAGGGGCTTAGTTTACCAAATTATGGTGTAGCTATACGACACAAGAATATGTAGCCATCTGAATTCAAGTTTTTGAAAATATACTTAATGACAAATGAAAATGCTCATGGTATAATATTCAGGATCACCCAATTTTATAAAATAAAGTGTGTGTCTATGTGTGTGAGTATGTAGAAAAAGGATTAAGTTCCTTTAACTTAACATTAAGTTCTGTGTAGGATTGTGGTTGATTTTAACTAAATTCATGCTTTTTAATGTTTCCCAAATTAAAAAATGAAAAGGTAGAGTTTTGTAAGAATAAAATCAACACATTTCATTATTTCTATATTATTTAAATCAGTTTTCTACTTAATGTCATGAATGGCAATTATAGCAATACCAAAAGAATTACTTTTGGGCAGATGTTTTTTCCTATTCGTATATTGTTTTGATGTTTGTAATCTGCTTTAAATTACTTCAGCATAGAGGTGTGTGTGTGTGAATATGTTTGTGTGTGTGTGTGTGTGTTACTCTGAGCTGCTCTCTAGGGGCTGTCAGTTGCCCTAATCAACAGTTCACACCCCAGGATTGATCAGCTATAGCACTTAATCAGAAAGGCCAGGCCCTAAAGGCAGCTGCTACAGCATTTAAGTTGTCTATATCTCAATCACCACCAGAGACTTTATTAGTTAACATAATGAATGTCAGAAATGAGTTTTCATGGATGAAATTTGTGTCTTGTGAATCTGCATAACAGATGTTAGAAGTAGGCTCTTTTCAGTGAAATTAAAGGGTCTCCAGCTATGTGAGTTGGCTAGCATACTTTAGAGATGGTTGCCACCCTTGCAAGTCTTACAGCCTGATCTCTTGGGGCTGGCACCTGAGGTTTGGTCCTTACTTAAGTAGTTCTCTGTTGATGCAGAGTGGAATGATTCTGGTTGCTTTCTGTGGACAATTAGGGTGACAGAATCCTGCCTCTGGAACATTGTGACATCGGCCTCTGGTTAATGTTCCATGCAAGGTGGAATCAGAGCATCTAAAAACCAAAAGAGGTTATATGATCCGTTTTTTGTGCTTACTTACTATTAAAGTTTGTTTAGTTGGTATCTATACATGTGGCAGAATTTGGTCTGAAACTTGCTTTCATAAAAACCTGGTAGCAAGGGTGTGGAGGTGAGCTACTTTTTGGTTTGGCCAAGACAAGAACCTGAGAGTCTTGGATGACCGAAGTAGCGTTTCGTCCATTTGCAACATAGAGAACTTGGACTCCAAGGCATGTGTTGGAATACTGTCAGTTACAAAGAGCTACTTGAGGATGGAATTAGGATAAAATACTCTTTGGCTAGTTGAAATACCTAAAGAGTATGCAGCAGAATATGTTCCCCCAAAGCCCAAAAGTTTGTGTATTGCTGTCCATTGTGCCCTCTGCCTTCGTAGTCCTGGTACTCACCTGCTCCTAAGACCAGGATGTTGCAGGTAGAGAACAGATCAGAGCCCCGGAAGGTGGGCATGACCCTCCCAGGTCAGAGGAGGAGGAGAATGGTTATGAAAATAATTTCAGGACTGAAAGAGAAATAGTGGCCCCTTCCAAGCACCGTTGGGTATCTCCAGGAGACAGCACATAGATGTAAGTCACCCAAGGCCTCAATGCCTCTCCAGGTTAAGAAATAAGGCATCAGTAGTTGTGGGCATGTTGAACGTATTTGCATACTGAGATTGCTTAGGATTTCTCAGAGTCATCTACAGTCTCTCTACCTTTGTAATGTGCATCAATTATGAATTCAAATATAAATAGTATTTTTATTTACTAAAATTCCACTGTTCTAAAACTATTGAGGCAGCTGGATAATGTTGCCTATATAACTAAATGAGGTTAATTCATTTAGTATTTGATGATATATTTTATGGGCTCGCTTAACCCGATAAACCTTTTAGATGCAGTTCTATTCCAAAAGGCATCAAGTGACCAGCTTATTGAATAAGCAGGACTTTACTTTTTCTAAAATAAATAAATAAATAGATAGATAGATAAATAAATAAATAAATAAATGTATGGCTGCATTGGGTCTTTGTTGCCGCATGCCGGCTTTCTCTAGCTGCGGCGAGCAGGGTCTACTCTTTTTTGCAGTGCGCGGGCTTCTCATAGCGGTGGCTTCTCTTGTTGTGGAGCACGGGCACTAGGTGTGTGGGCTTCAGTAGTTTTGGCACTCCAGCTCAGTAGTTGTGGCTCGTGGGCTCTAGAGCTCAGGCTCAGTAGTTGTGGCGCACGGGCTTAGTTGCTCTGCAGCATGTGGGATCTTCCTGGACCAGGGCTCGAACCCATGTCCCCTGCACTGGCAGGCAGATTCTCAACCACTGTGCCACCAGGAAAGCCCAGGACTTTACTTTTTCTCTAAACTTCTCTGTTGACTTGTCTTTCCCTTCCCCCGGATGAAAGTCTGGGCAGTTCCCATAGCTTTTCCAATCACTCACTCGCAGGTTAACACATTGTCTAATTAATAAGTCCAGTCTGGTTGAATAGCAAACTTCAATCTTCCATCCAATTTAAAGTCTCTCCTCTCCCACAGTGTGGACCCTTGTCAGGTGGAGACTAACAGTGGGGAAGGAGGCGTGGTTGGATTCTTCACTATTCCTCACTCTCTTACTCTTTCTCCTCGACTCTGTGGCTTTGGCTTCTCCAGGGTTAGGGCTAGAGAGGGAGAGGAGCAAGAGGCAGAAGATCCCTGCCTTGACTTACAAGGTAGATTACAATGTACTTGTAATCTACATTGGTGCCCTCTGGGCGGGGCCAGTGGACAAAGGCCAATTCCTCCTCTATAGGGCTTTCTGTTGGGTTCGTTGGAGCTATCCTTCCTGGGGCCCTCGTATTTTGGTTACTTGGTATGGCACTTTCCTGGACAGTCCCTGACCCTCGGTGGCTCCCTCCACACCCCTTCTGGTGGGATCACCTAACCTTCCTCCCTTCTGAGGGATCCATATCTAACACCTGGGATGCATGTATGCATCTTTGCCCCTCCACACTCTTCAAGTGTGGGCCAATTGCAATGCAGCCCTCTTAACTGTACCACCAATGGCCTCTCCAGCCAGCCAGCTTCTCACATTTTGACAATTTCAGGTATAGGTCAGCTCCAGACTCTGTCTTCCAATCACCAGAGTATATCTATCAAACTCTGAGACTTGAAACCCATCCTCCTATGGCTTTAGGTGAGAACAACTTCCCCCTTCCTTCCCATTTCCCAGTGGGAACGGAGGGGAAATGCCACAGCGCACCAAGTCTTTTTCTTAAAAAACTCCCCACTTCCCAATCTCTGTGACAAATCCCTAAACCTGTCCCAGTGTGAGGAGTGAAGGACTGCAGAGCCTGCCTCACGTTTCTAAGCCCATCCTGCATAGGTGGTCTTGTCCTATTGTACTCAGCTGCAAGGAGAGGGAAAGGCATGTTTAACATCCTGTAACTCTAACTACCCACAACCAGGGGCAGTTCTATTTAAAATGAAACATTCCAGAGGAGTCATGATAATTAAGACTTCTACTGCAGTAGAAGTAAGCGGGTCATGCCTGCTCTCAAAATCTACCAGGCCAACATCATCACATTGACTGGGAGTCTGTCTGAAGAACTTGGAGACTTCAGTCACGAACATTAACTACTCAGGGTTACTTAGCTTTGGGAAAGTCCCTAGAGACCTCCATTTTGCATCAGCTGCCAACTGGTTTCTGTCCATATTCCAGGCAAAGTTGGAGCTACACCAACCATCTCCAGATTCTCTCTGTCTCTCTGAGACCCATATCAGGACGGAACAGGCAGTTCATGGAATAGTCTTCATAGAACTGTGATCTAATTCCATGGGTTTCATTGAAGGTCAGTATAATGAGCAACCATTTACAATTTCCTTTTAGCCATACTAGAAACATCAGGAAAAAAGCAAATCTAATGGAGAAATTACCAACTACCTTTAATCTTCCATGTTCAATCTTCACAACATGGAAGTTGTGAGGTAAAACTGGAAATTATAGAGAAAGAAAGTGAGTCCAGAAACACCAACACTGCCTTACGACTCCTGTGACAGTGAGAGAATGTGTTACAGGGGACACAACTGAAAATTACAGGTGATTGTTCTGCCTCATTTGGGGACAAATCCTACTGCAAATAGCTAGCAGAACAAATTTTCTGGAAATTGTAATAATTGCATCTGGGCTAGAATGGAAGAAGAAACAATTGGGACTATTTCGTTTAAATGCCAAGAACAAGAACAATTTTAACAGCAGTAAAAAGTAGCCTCTGACTAAAACATTCTCCTTGTTCCCCCAGCGTCCCTCAAAATCTTCACAGTCTAGAGCAGTGTTTCTCAACCTTTTATTCATTATAACCCAATAAGGAGCTTTTTCGGATATTTTTTTCCTCATCTCCTCCTCCCATGAAAATTTAATACCATAAACATAACCTAATTATGTTTATGTAAATATAAAAGTATATGTATACTTACCATCTATATATGTACATCTATATCTATATCTGTATCTATGTGTGTGTTTTACACATAAAAAGAGTAAGATTTTTTCACCTATATTAATTTCCCAGGACTGCCATAAGAAAGTACCATAAACTTGGTGACTTAACACAGATTTACTCTTTTATGGATCTGAAGACTAGAAGTCCAAAATCCAAGTGTTGACAGGGCCGTGCTCCTCCTGAGGATCTAGAGGAGACTCCTTCCTTTCTGCTTCAGCTCTGGTAGCCCCAGGCATGCCCTGGCTTGTGGCTGCGTGACTGCAACCTCTGCCTGAGTCCTCACATGGCCTTTCTCTCTCTGTGTCTGTCCTCTTCTATCTCTTATGAGGACACTCATTGGATTAGAGCCCACCCTCCTCCAGAACGGTCTCATCTCATGCCTTCCCTTAATTATATTTGCAAAGACCCTATTTCGAATAAGGACATATTCTGAGGTTCTAGGTGGACATGAATTCTGGGAGATGATATTTAACCCATTACAGATCCCAAGAACCAAATGTGGTCCCCTTGGGGATGACATCATCCTTGCTGAGAATGCCATCCTTTAGAGAATAAATGGCCTTCAAAGCACTCCAGAATCTAAGTCCAACTAACCTGGAGAAGTGAGTGCTGTCAACTCTTTGAAGAGGTACGCTGACCAGTCCTCTGCTGGTGACTTTTGTAGTTTTCTGCAGAGGGATGCCATGGTCCCCAGAGGAAAGTCACAGCACTATCAGTCCATCTGCCCTCCTGCACCCCTCACCCCGCTGCTGAAAGGGTGCTTTAACTTCTGTCATCCTCCACTGCATCCTCTGTAAAGTGGGGAGAATCAGAGTACAGTATCTACTTCCTAGAGTTAATTTTGGCTTTAATTGAGGTCATGCACGAGGAGGGGTTCGCTCAGTGTCTACCATAGAAAATGTGCTCAATTAATGATGAGCAGTTATTTTTATTATCATTCTTTTTTCCCCACTGTGTCCCCCCTGAAAGATGGTGCTCCCAGTCCTTCCCCTTGACAGTTTCATGATCTGATTCCTCTCTCTAGAGATGAGGCTTCCTTTTTAGCTGTCTCTCCCATTTAATGACAGCCCATCTCATCTTTCACAAGCTTCAGCTTTATTTCCCATCAGGAAATCATGAACATGCCTTTTCTTGGCTCACAAAGCTTGCCTTGATATAAGTTGGGGAACAAGAACAACTTGTTCCCCAGGGGAGGGCCAACCATCAATGTAGTGAGCCAACTATGTCATGAAAAAACTGGGTGCACTGGTCAGTTCTGGTACACTCCTCTGGGGAAGGGGGGGTTCTTCTCTGTGACTTCTCTTCTAGAAAGGTAAGGAACCTATGCATTCGCTTTTCTGGGAAAATATTTTATTATGTCATATGCTTGTGAATAATTTGCATTTCAGGGCATTCATCTCTGCATATTTCTAACTTCAGGCTTTTTATCTTTGTCTTTATCCTGTGGCTAAAACTCTATGGCAGAAATAAAGGTGGAATGGGTGCCCTTGACTCCATCAGCCTCAGAGGGACCTCTGTCAAATGGTCCCACTCACATGACTGGAAACTCTATCCTGTGGTTTTGATTTTATCTGACAAGTAACTTGAGATTTGTATTCACAGTTCCATGTTTTTCCTCCATGTTGCACCAAGGGTTCTTGGTCATATAGGATTGTGCTTATGATCATTTAAACACTCTTTGTTTTACATAACCTTTGGCAGAGCTAAGCATTTGTGGGGACTTGAATGATATTGGGGATCGTTGCTTGAAGGACATGCTGATTTTTTCCTCTTCTAGATGATCTATCATATATCCTTGAGTCAAACTAGATCCCAGAGACCCAGGAAGGTGGGCTGCACTGTTCTGACAGCGGGCAAAGTTAACTTTGCTGAATTGCCTCTTGATTTGATGCCTTCAGCCTATATAGGGGTCCTCATGGACCCATCCCTAGGAAGCTTCTTATTCTGTTGGTTGAAGAGCAAGGCTGAGGGTGTCATGCTTTCCTTCCATGGTGTTCTCTTGGAAAAATGCTTATCTTCACTACTAAGAAGATCAGTACTTCTCTTGAATGACAGCTCTGTTTTTTGCCTCATGGATGTTGGGAACTGTATATATGATCATGTTTCTTTTCTTGTGTTGGATGCTGCAAAGCTTAGAACCAGTAGGTGGTTCACCATAGCCAGACTGAGGACTGCCTCACTCCAAGCTCATTCCTATCCCTTTCCTTGTAGTCTTTTTTCTTCTGCACTACTTAAAATTTGTGCTCTTTTATTGTATTTTAGTTTTCCTTGTAAGATCCCTTTTATCCTTTTTGGAATAAAGTAGGAAACACATTTTTTAAGTAAATATTTATCTGAGAGAAGAATTAAACTAATTTTGTATGATCCCAATGGGCAAACTGAGGATTCCTTCCTTTTTTCTATCTTTTCCTGCCCTCCCTCCCTCTCTCCCTCCTTCCTTCTTTCCTATCACTCAAATATTTAACATGTCAACTAACTATGAGGAACTGAAATAGGAGACTTAGGGAGATAGAGGAGGCAGCTTCTAGCTGTTTAAGAAATGACTTTATAATGCTCAGTCCTGCCCAAAGATAAACAATTACCACTTGTACCAGAACTTCATAATTTACAAAGTGCTTCTGCCCACATATGACCTTCACAGCAGTGCTCAGTTGTAGGGATTATTATCTTTATTGATCAAGAACCCGAGCTTTAACAAGAATCTTGGCCAAGGTAACTTAGCTGCTAAATGGGGGCGGTAAGAATGGCTTCCTGATTTTCTGGTTTCAAATCCTTGTTTGCCCTTTCCATGACCTGAGGCACCCCACCACTTATCCCCCCTCCACTTGCCGTGCGGTGGGCATACCCTCTCAGTCTGAATGTGTCCCCTTTCACTCTGATGTCATTTTTACCCAGAATGTGAATTCACAATTCACATAGTATCAGTGCTGTTTTTATTCTCTGTGATTTAAAAGCCAACAAAGGGGGGCTTCCCTGGTGGCACAGTGGTTGAGAGTCCGCCTGCCGATGCAGGGGACACGGGTTCGTGTTCCGGTCTGGGAAGATCCCACATGCCGCGGAGCGGCTAGGCCCGTGAGCCATGGCCGCTGAGCCTGCGCGTCCGGAGCCTGTGCTCCGCAGCGGGAGAGGCCACGACAGTGAGAGGCCCGCGTACCACACACACACACACACAAAGCCAACAGAGGGACTTCCCTGGTGGTGCAGTGGTTAAGAATCCGCCTGCCAATGCAGGGGACACTGGTTCAAGCCCTGGTCCGGAAGATCTCACATGCCACGGAGACACTAAGCCTGTGCGCCACAACTACTGAGCCTGTGCTCTAGAACCCGCAAGCCACAACTACTGAGCCCATGTGCCACAACTACTGAAGCCCATGCGCCTAGAACCCGTGCTCCACAACAAGAGAAGCCACCGCAATGAGAAGCCCATGCACTGCAATGAAGAGTAGCTCCTGTTCACCACAACTAGAGAAAGCCTATGCACAGCAATGAAGACCCAATGCAGCCAATAAATAAATAAATATAAATAAATAAATAAATAGAATAAAAAATAAAAGCCAATAGAGATATGCCAAATATGGTTCTGCTTTCATGCTTCAAAGTTTTGCTTCAGGAGGTAGCATCTTCCGTACAGGGGCCACATGAATGCTGGTTAGAAAACAGGCGGGTCCCTGTGCCAGTCATTCAGTGCTCTATCAGATTCAGCAGAGCATTTTTGAGTCACCAGGTGCCACCACCTCCACCTGGGGAGGTAGCTCTAGATTGCTCTTCACGTGGGTGCATATTGTGTGTTATCTTAGGGAGAGCAGAACGGTACCTTCTGGAACAAAGCTAGGGCTTATCACAGCATGCCCCACCAGCAACTATTTAAGGTACTTTTTTCTCCAAACCCAAAAGTTGGGGAGTATTATTATTATTATTATTTTTTTTTGGTGAGGGGGGCCTCCTCACCATGTCCCTATTTAGCATGAAAAAGTAAACATTTCTAGGTTGCTCATTTATTTAAAGGAGTATTGAATCATCCCTTGTTATCCTTCCTTAAACTTATTTTATCTTGTTGAAATTTCTCCAAACTTACGGCTTATGGATGGCACACTTCCTTAACTTCCAGAGAGATGCAACTGCCCCCATTCTTATGGTTCTTTGGTCATTTCCATAAGGTCATTGCATGTAAGCCCTTGCATGGAGTGTATCAGGCAGGGTAAGTCACGTTGTGCTGAGGTAACAATACACCTCAATTAAACAAAGGTTTATTCCCTGCCTCGGTCCATGATGTGTCAGCTGGGGGCTCTGCTCCTCACTGGCTTTACTCTGGGACCAAGACTGATGGTGTAGCCACCACCTGAATGGCAGAGGGAAAGAGTGTCTGTACTTGGGCACTGGACTCCAAAACTTCAGCCCACCAAAGCGAATCACTCAGCTACACCTCACTTCAAGGAGTAGGAAAAATCAAACCCACCATGTGGAGAACCCAAAATATTTGGTGCAGTGAGTTAGATCCTTGTGCTACACATTAATCTTATCTGGAAATGTCAGCATTTATCTTTTAGGCAAAAACCAGGGGACCTTTTTTTAAAATTAATTAATTAATTTAATTAATTTATTTTTGGCTGTGTTGGGTCTCTGTTGCTGCACGTGGGCTTTCTCTAGTTGTGGCAAGTGGGGGCTGCCCTTCGTTGCGGTGCGCGGGCTTCTCATTGTGGTGGCTTCTCTTGTTGCAGAGCACGGGTTCTAGGTGCGTGGGCTTCAGTAGTTGTGGCATGCGGGCTTCCGTAGTTGTGGCTCGCGGGCTCTAGAGCACAGGCTCAGTAGTTGTGGCGCACGGGCTTAGTTGCTCCACGGCATGTGGGAACTTCCTGGACCAGGGCTTGAACCCATGTCCCCTGCATTGGCAGGTGGATTCTTAACCACTGCACCACCAGGGAAGCCCATAAACCAGGTAAACTTTTATTAGGGGTTTGGAATCTAGAGACTAAATCTGCCACTTACTGCCTGGTACTTTTGGATGAGTCCCTATGCCTTCTGAGTCCAATTCCCTTTCCTTGATGTTTAAGTAATAACCCCCTGGTCGGGCTACTTGCATAGGATTATTGGTGAATGTCAAGGAGATACTAGATATGAAAATATTTTGAAATGTGAAAAAAGTTTTATAGATAAACATTGTTCAGCTTATTGCCGTGTCTTTTTGGGTAGAATAATAATTCTAACTCATATCACTTAGATCAAAAATAAAATACACCCATTCTGAGGACAGGCACCTTTCTCTGAAAATGATTATATCAGTTCTACCGAAATGTCAAGAACCTTTTAAAATTAATGTATAAGGCACTGGAGAAAAGGCCATGCCAAGGCAGCACCTGGCACAACTTCCCAATAGTTACCTTCATGTAACTATGAGTCTAGATGCATAGGTTATTTTGTCTTTAGACACTTGTGGGAATACTTCCAGTCAGACCAAGAAGGATTATCTCTGCCTTTTGCCGGCCCTTTCTGAGTTGACAGGTAGAAAATTGATCATCAGAAAAGAGCACACAAAACTCTAATACTATAGATTGCGACTGGATGATAAGATTTCCTGGGCAGTCAAATGAACCCATTCGACATGATTCCCATTTTTCATGGCAGTTCATAATGACCTTCCTTCCTTGGGGCTCCCTAGAGGGGAGAATCGACCAGATATGCTCTTAGGTTCAGCAGGGTGGCTTCCTTTATCTTGAATTTCACAGGACACTGTGGAATGTATGACTTTTAGGTCCCTCAAAGACTCCCTTCACTGGGCACATCTGGCCAAGTGGGTAGCACATTTGCCTCACAAAAACTGATCCTTTATTCTTGGCTTTTTTTTTTCATTCACTAAACACTAATTAAATACCTGTTATGCACTGTGTTAGCTACCTAGCTAGTATGGATGTAAGATTAACGAGACCCAGTCTGCCTTTGAGCAATTCACAGTCTAGTGAAGGAGACAATTATACAGGCAACGGTGACTGTACAACATGTTAGAGATGCCCAGGAAGTGCAATGAGATATCCTGGCAGCTTAGAGCAGGGGAGCCTCGCTGTCTCTAGAGGTCAGGGAAAGCTCCCAAGAGGAGATAAAGTGCCATTTGGGTCTTGAGGATGATTCAATGGCTGTCAATACAGAGCAAGAGAATTGGGGACAGAGGAATAGCATATGTAAAGACCTAGAGGCTGGGAAGACTTCCTGTTATGAAATTTGTATAACTGGGGGTCATGATGCTCTGCAGAGCCACAGTTATAGGGGCATGTAGGACCAGCTCTGTGCCAGGAAGGTCTGGGTCTCCCTCAGAACCAATTCCTGTCATCCCAGGGGGTTAACCAAAGGTGTAACATACGTACATTACACGTTGGGTTGGAGCCCAGAGAGCCCTTCCAAGTTTCCTCCACTTCTTCCTTCTCTGCTCCTCTGCCTTCTCCCCGACCTCCCACTCCACCTCCCAAGGTTCTGGTTCCAACCAGCTGCTACCATGGTTGGCCAAGCCCAGGACACTCTGTGCCCCTTTGGTCTGAGGTCACTGCATCTTGGGAAAATAACAGTGGATCTTTGTATTCCTCAGAACGAGGCACCTACCAGACAGATTCACCTCTCTCTTGCTAATACCCATTACCCTGAAAGCCTTAATTGTGATGCATGATTATGTTAAAAGACTTTCTTCCCATAAGGGAAGAGGACAGGAAGGAACAAAGCAGGTGAACAGTACCAAGAGCCATGCGTGTTCACTTTGCTTTCTGAGGAGAGGAAAAATCTCAGAGAGCAGCCATGTCTGTGTTTGCATCGCTCTCTGCTTTCTCCCCAATCTACTGTTTTCATGGTAAGAAAAATAAGTCCTGCCTTTTGAGAGGGTGAAACAAGTTCAAGAGCTTCTTATCCAGCTCTCCCTTGATGACAACCTAATGGTTTCCATTAGATTTGTTTTCCAGGTTATATAAACCAACAGCCTTGAACGCTGACTTGGGGTAAGCAGAATAAACCAAAGAAAAAGCCAGTTAGAATGTATTGGTGTGGCATTTAGTCTTAGAAAAGAAAATCTGCAGTTGTTCTTTGTAATGGAGATTTGCTGATCTGATTCGAAAATCCCGGAAGCTAGCACTGCATTTTGAAATGGTGCATTGCTTGACATGAGGTTTAAGCTCATTTTGGAGCCAGTTCTTCACCTACCACCCCAGGTTCTTCCTGAAATGTCCTCGGAGCCTTCTTAAGAGCAGAAAGATGCTTTCCCATTTCCTCCCCGCAAACCATTACATTTTCTTTCAGTGTAACACTTTATACAGTGATCAAATTATGTGGTGACCATAACTGAAAAATATCTGCATACAAAATTCTTCCTACTCTGGCAGTGTTTATGGCAGGGACAGTTATGAAATAGCATGTAAAACATGGACCAGCTTAAAATGATTTTGCTTTTTAAAAACAGGCTCTTCACTATGGAGAACAGTATGGAGGTTCCTTAAAAAACTAAAAATAGAATTACCATACGACCCAGCAATACCACTACTGGGCATATACCCTGAGAAAACCATAATTGAAAAAGAGTCATGTACCAAAATGTTCATTGCAGCTCTATTTACAATAGCCAGGACATGGAAGCAACCTAAGTGTACATCAACAGATGAATGGATAAAGAAGATGTGGCACATATATACAATGGAATATTACTCAGCCATAAAAAGAAACGAAATTGAGTTATTTGTAGTGAGGTGGATGGATCTAGAGTCTGTCATACAGAGTGGAGTAAGTCAGAAAGAGAAAAAGATATACCGTATGCTAACACATATATATGGAATCTAAGAAAAAAAAAAGGTCATGAAGAACCTAGGGGTAAGACGGGAATAAAGACACAGGCCTACTAGAGAATGGACTTGAGGATATGGGGAGGGAGAAGGGTAAGCTGTGACAAAGTGAGAGAGTGGCATGGACATATATACACTACCAAACGTAAAATAGATAGCTAGTGGGAAGCAGCCGCATAGTACAGGGAGATCAGCTTGGTGCTTTGTGACCACTTAGAGGGGTGGGATAGGGAGGGTGGGAGGGAGGGAGACACAAGAGGGAAGAGATATGGGAACATACGTATATGTATAACTGATTCAGTTTGTTATAAAGCAGAAACTAACACACCATTGTAAAGCAATTATACTCCAATAAAGATGTTAAAAAAGAAAAACAAAAGGTTGGCAACCTCCCCCCCAAAAAACCAAAAAACCAAAAAATAAAAAAAAACAACAACAGGCTGTTGATTAATGAAACCTGAAGGTATTTTGCAGAGACATCACTGCGCATGTGCAACATGGAAACCTGTGTCTCCAGGATGACCCCGGAACCAAGGATCTTCAGTCTATGGAATTCAGAGAATAGAAATGTTGCCACCAGAGCTCTTTACAAAGCAAGAACTCCTTCAGTGAGGAAAATCCAGCTTCCAGCAGCAAGAGTAGCTTGATTACCATATATGGACTGATTCAAGATTAGCCAGTCAGCTTCCAGGTTTGAAATTCTCCTAATTCCTTAAATTTTGCCCTGAACCTTGGATCTGGGAGACAGATTGGAGCTCTGCAGGTCGACCTCGCAATAAAGCTCTTTCTTTTCTCAAAAGCCGATGCCAGAGTATTGGCTTCTGTGTGCCTTGGGCAGTGAGCTTTCGTTTGGTAGCACTAATCTCTGGCACCCAGTAGGTTTCTAATTCTACCACTATGCCTGGGACATAGCAGGTGTTCAATAAATATTTGTTAAATAAATCTTATATAAAATCCCTGCTCAAAAACTTCCAACGGCTTCCTATAAACTTTCAACTTCCTCCTGACTTACATATTAAGAATCATTCTGTGTAGTTTGGAGCTGAGAGTTTTGAAGAATATCTTTGGGTCTGTGACCCAAACTATGACCCAAGTTTCTTTATTACCTCTAAATACTTAGAGTATCTACTAAGAGTAGGAAGGCTTCCCCACCTCATGTCCTCATTAGCTTTTCCTTGAACTATTATTATGATTTCTTATCTGGTCTCCTTGCCTCCTGACTCCCCCTTATTTTAATCATTCATAATCACTCTCTCCTGACCTCAGGACCAGCCACATAGTTTGAAGGTCCCAGTGCAAGATGAAAAATGCAGGACCCCTTATTCAAAATTACTTAAACTTTCAACACCATGGCAGCAGGACATTACACCAAGCACAGGGCCCTTCTGTGCTCAGGGTCCTCGGTGAAGCCAGAGTCTGCATATTCATGAAGCTGATCCTGCCTGAGTTCAACCCTTTTAAGGCACGGTTTCAGTCATGGTAAGTCCTTTTTCAAAAACGTTCAGAGGCTTCACGTTGTCTAGAGTTGTAATTATAGGGACTTATATCAATTTTGATCCCAACCTTCCCAGCTTTATCTCCTAGAATTCCTCTTTATACACCCTATACTTCTTCCAAATGGAACTACTTAATCTTGCCCAGAAGGTATCCCTTCCTACCTCTGTGCCTTATTTGTACTGCTCCCATTACTTAGAATGACGAGCCTCGTTTCCCATCATCACAAATCCTATGTGAAATCTTTCCTGATCCTTTCATTAAAAAAAATTTTTTTATTGAAGTCTAGTTGATTTGCAATATTGTGTTAAGCTTCAGGTGGGATCCTTTCATTTTTTTTTTTTTTTTTTTTTTCAGTACGCGGGCCTCTCACTGTTGTGGCCTCACACATTGCAGAGCATAGGCTCTGGACGCGCAGGCTCAGCGGCCATGGCTCACAGGCCCAGCCGCTCTGCGGCATGTGGGATCTTCCCGGACCGGGGCACGAACCCATGTCTCCTGCGTCAGCAGGCGGACTCCCAACCACTGCGCCACCAGGGAAGCCCAGGATCCTTTCATTTTCTCCCTCTGAATTTCTAATACCATTTTAGCAGAGTCCTCTTTTGTCCTTTTACTCTTTAACGAGCTCCAAGACTGTCTCGATGCTGTGGAAGGTACAAAGATGAACGTTATTTATTCTACTGATACTACTGTTAGGCTCTTTTATGCTCTCGAGGGTGGGCTTTGCCTAGACTCACCTGTGTCTGGCCTTTCGTAGAGAAGGTGCTCATATACTTGTTGAATAAACCAGTGGTTACGAGTTGACTTTCAAGAAAAGGGCATACGTTCACTTGTCAGGCAAATATTTATTGAGTACCTACTATGTGTTAGACTCTCTTCTAAGAGCAGGTAATACAGGTATGAAAAAGGCAGACTGGTGCCTGCTTGCATGGAGATTTTATTTTTATGGGTGGGAGGCAGGGAACAAACAAACAAACAAACCAGAAAAATAATAGCTATTGCTAAGTGCGTTGGATGTCATTGTGAAAGGGTTGTGCCGCATAGCATTTTCATTATCTTTCAGTCCTAAATATTCGCTAACATCCATTAGGGATGATTCTTTGACTCACAGGTAATTTAGAAGTGTGTTTCTAAGCTTCCAGACAGGAAACTTTAACAGTTACCTCTTAAGTTTTTTCATTGTTCTGTGGCCAGATCATATACTTTGTATGACACTGATGCTTTGAAACATGACTTGCTTTATGGACTAGGAGATGGCTGGTTTTCACCACTGTTCCATGTGTGCTTGGAGTACATACTGTTTTCAGATACACTGTTCTGTGTGTCCAACAGATCAAGCTTATAAATACTCTCATCCAAACCTTCCATATCCATCTGATTTTGTCTGCTTGGTTTATCAATTCCTAACAGAGATGTTAAAGATCTCCCACTTTGGTTTGTGAATTGATTTCTCCTTGTAGTTGTGTCAGTTTCTGCTAGACAGATTTGAAGCTATGTTCCTGGTGCACGACTGTTCTACCTTCCAGGTGATTTGAACCCCTTTTCATTACGTGGTGATAGTCCTCCTTAGCAGTGCCTTTTATCTTAAAGTCGACTTCATCTTATAATACAGCCAACACCAGCTTCCTTTTGGTTACCATCTGCTTCTTAACTGGAGTTTAGTCAAAAGAATTTTATTAACAGTTTTTTGGAAATATAATCCACATACCGTAAAATTCATCTGAGTTTTGTCGACGTGCATTCGGTCTGGCTGCCTGTGGCGTTGGACTTAACTCTGCCTCTGTGTATCCTCCATTCACCCGGCTTAGTTTTAGGTTTTACTTTCTCTCCCACCTCCTCCTAGACTGACACTGTCCATCCCACTACATTTTTCTTCCTTCTAGTTTAGTAACACTGTTTCTATCTTCTAGTGGTTATTTTAGGATTTTTAATGTGCATGTTTATCTTAAATGATAATCTTTATCCATCTTACAAATAAATTTAGAATAATTCAATTCCAGGCAGCCTGAGGATGGCCCCGCCTTCCCCCAGTTACCAAGCCTGTCGATTCCGCCTTCAGCTCTGGCTACGGGAGTTGGTTTTTGTCCTTTCCAAGAGAGTATGGGGCTGACACAGCAGCCACAGAGGCCATTCCCTTCCTGCTCCTGTGAACTCGGGAGAGGAGGAGGGGGCCAGTGAAGACCCAGCCCCTCCCCATGCCACTCCCTCCTCACCACTCCCTCGTCCCCCACCCCGGAATTCTCAGGGAGCGTTCTGGCCTCACCAGAGGGGGCTGGAGCCCGGATCTGGGTCACCCCTTCCCCGGATCTGAAGGCTCTTCTGCACGTGCGGCCTGGGCCCCGAAAAGTCGGTGAGGACAGGAGGGCAGCGTCCGATTTCTGCTGGGACCCTGAGCCTGCCGGGTTCGAGGTCGGGCAGTCGGGCCCTCAGGCCAGGCTAGCCGGCTCCAGGTCCTGGGGCAGGATGCGGCCCCTCTTGCGGGTCTTCTCCAGGCGCCGCTCAGTCTCGGCCTCCTTGTTCTCGCGCGAGTTCTGCCGCCACGGGTCCTGCAGTTGTTGCGTCTTCTCCGCCACACGCGCTGTGCGCTTCTCCCACGCGCGCTGGCGCTGCGCCCCGCCTCTTCTTGTGCTTCGGGGCCTCCTGCAGAAGGTGCTCGTCGTCGCGGATATTCACGCCCTCGGCCTTGTCCAGTAGGTTTACCCACTGCATCTTTGCCTCGAGCTCCCGGGCCTGGCCCGCGTCCGCGGCCCGCAGCTCCTCCAGCCGGGCCCGCTGCGCTCGCAGGCGCCTCAGCTGCTGCCTAGGCCCTGCCTGTTAGCGGCGTCAGGTTGCCCTTCCCCTTCTGCCTCTTCTCCTTCCTGCGCTGCGCCTTGCGGGACGGCTTCTCTTCGGTCACCTCCACCTTGTTGAAGAGCAGCCCCGGCCGGCCTTGCGCCTCCTCGCGGGGCGCCTCAGGGGCCGCTCAGCGTCTTCCACGCCCTCACGGGCTTCGGGCGCCTTCCGCTTTGCCCTCAGCGCCCTCGCTGCTGCTTCTTCCGGTCGCGCTCCTGCTTCCTCCACTTCCTCCGACGTCTTTTCTCCAAAACGGCGGGAGACAGCTCCTTGGCGCTGCCCTGGCCCCGCGCCTCCGGTATCTTTTCAGGCAGGCGCTGCCGCAGAACGTCCAAGGCAAGTAAAGAGGCTCTTTGTCCAGGCCAGCCGCAGGGGCCCCAGTGGAGCTGGAGGCCTCCTCCTCCTCCTCCTCGGCTGCCACCGGCTTCCTGACCTGAGACTCTCCGCAGGGGCCCGGGCCTTGGCCTTGGCAGCCTTCTCCTCCCGTTCCTGGGATTTCTTCACTGCTTTCTTCCTCTCCTTTTTTAGGAGCCCAGCAGCTTCTAAGACTCGAGTTTTGCCAGCCGACTTGCGCTTCTGCGGCTCGGGCCTGGGCTGGGAGCAGATCTTCTTGGCCAGGCTCTGCAGGTAAGCATACTTCGCGAGCAGAGAAGCCATGGCTGGAGGCTCAGGGGTCGGGCGGGGCTCGCTTGGGGTCCTACTCAGGGGAGGAGGGCCGGGGTTCAGCATCCCGGCGGCACCTGGCAGTCCCCGGTAGCCCGCGCTACCCTCAGACCTACCCGTCTGCGCTCACCAGAAACACTCCATGGATTAGGGTGGTAGTGGCTTGATCCCCTGGGCGGTTGTTGGTGCCATTCTTGAGGACGGAAGAGATTAGGGGAGGTGTAAGTTCAGATTGCTGTTGCAGGGAAATTCTGCCAAGTGGAACGGGAAAGTCTGCATAGGCTTTGGTATGGTATGCAGTAAAGGATTAACCTTTCCCCCAGAGAGGCCTGGCCTTTGCCCTTGGCTTCTGGGAGGTAACCTCTAAGACCTTGGGATGTCCTGCCTGATTTGTTTAACCTAGGGACCTTTGGCCATGCCAGATAGTCTATGCTAGCAGTGTGATTTATAGTAGGGTCCTTCAGTCATGAGGCGTGAACTTGACCTCTGGAGACTAAGGTTGTCCACATGGGCAGTCAGCCATATCTATGTGACTGAGCCCCAATAAAACCTCTAGACACCAAGGTTCATGTGAGCTTGTCTGGATGGCAGTAGCTCATGCATATTGTCACACATTTTACCTGTGAGAAATAAACAGTGTCTGCATAACTCCACTAGAGTCCTGTGCTAGAGGTCCGTCCCATGCTTGGGACTCTCCTGGACCCTTCTCTGTGTACCTCTTCCCTTAGCTGCTTTTAATCTGTGTCCCTGTGCTGTCATAAACTGTAACTGTGAGTACAGCAGCTTTCAGTGGGTTTTGTGAGTCCTTCCAGCACATTATCAAACTCGAGGGTGATCTTGGGGGCTCTCTAACTTGCAGTTGATAACAGAGGTAAAGATGGCCTTGTAGACCCCCGAACTTTGCATTGAGGGTATATACAAACTCAACAAAGAGAAGCCCTGTGTGACTCAGGTCTTATACTCTATTAGTCAGCTGAGTCCAGGGAGACCTGAAGAGTAAAAAGAGAGTAAAGAACCTGTTGTCTCTTGACCAGTGTCCCAGAGGATTTCTCTTTTCCTTTATGCCAGTGTCACGTTAAGAATCATCTACACTCTTTGGACCAAAGAGCTGCCTATAAGTGTAACCTGGAAAGACAGCAAAGAAAGGCAGTGCCTTTAGTCATTGTGCATGATGAAATCTGTGGGAAGAAATAACACTCCTGATATGTCAACCACAAGTATGGTTTTCATCTAATTGAATCCATTCATCACTACATTAAAAAAGAAGCTGATGCAATTGAAAAGTGAGTTCAGTTAGTCCATCCTCCCACAAAAAGTCGCACGCATGCACACGTGTGTGTGTGTGTGTGTGTGTTGATGTGAATCTCATCTTAAAGAAAATATAAATTCTGGCTTCAGGCAAATGAAGGTTTATTTCATGTGGCAGCTTCCTTGCATACTGCTGATGGTTACAGCATATGGAATTACTTACAACTAAAGCCTTTGATTGAAAATGTGGACGTAGCAGTCAATTTATCATCCTCTTCTCTGAGATTTAAAAGCTCTTTAGAACACAAGCTAATACCAGTTTCTGTTTTAACAAATCAGTAAGTATCTTTTCATGGACTAAATGACTTCCCTATTTGGCACCTCTCAGAGCACGCCCCTCCCCCCTACTCCCCTCGCTGCAGAGGTTGTCATATATGTGCTGGATACAGGCAGCTTGGAAGAGTGTGTCTTATTTCACAGACTCCAGCAAGGCAAGGGCAGCAAGAGTAATTGTTCAGAACTGTGAAAACCAGACACTCTTTCCTCGATATCTCAGCTTGGATCAGGATTGCATTAGTTATCTGTTGCTGTGTAACAAATTACCCCAAATTTAGTGGCTTAAAATGATATACATTTATTAACTCACAGTTTCTGTGGTCAAGAGTGTGGCATAGCTTAGCTGATTCCTTTGTTTTAGGGTTCCTCACAAGACTGAAATAAAGTTGCCAGCTGAAGCTGTGGTCTCATATGAAAGCTCAGCTGGGAAGGATCCACTTCTGAGCTCATCCAGGTTGCTGGCAGAATTCAATTCCCAGAGGACTGTTTGACTGAGGGTTGCAGGTCCTTCCTAGCTATTGGCTGGAGATTGCTCTCCAATCTTTGCCATGTGGACCTCTCCAACGTGGCCACTTTTTTCATCAAAGTATGCAAGCAGAAAAAGCAATATGGAAAGTCTAGCAAGACAGAGATTATAACATAATTATGGAGGTGACATCCCATCACTTCTGCTGTATTCTGTTGGCCTTCTCACTGTCAAGGGGAGGGGATTACACAGAGTGTGAATACCAGGAGGTGAACACTCCTGGTAACACTTCTGGGAGCTATCATAGTGTCAGTCCACCAGCAGGACAGGGTCCCTGGTTGAGCGAGTCACAGTATATCCTCTTATAGAGAATGTGCTGCATGTTTCTGAGTTTCAAAAATATTTGTGGATAGGTTCAGCAGGCGAATTGTATCTTTGAAGAAACTATGATGTCTTGGTGGCAAATTTATGTCTTTATTCTGGCTAGTTTTCTCATTTTTCCCATGAAATGTTGTTTTCCATTCTCTCCAAAGAATCTGTTTTCTTTCATTCCTCCTTTTATTATAACCTAATAAATGCCTGGTCAAATTAGAACCTGGAAAGAGCTCAGGGTCCTTGGGCAGAATAGCCTAGGACTTAGCAGGTGGGCAGTAATGTGTTGGCTCAAGGCAGCTTTCTGATCTTGGATTTTCTCAGTTTTACTATTTCTCTTTTATGTTTTTGAGGCTCTGAATCAGGCACCCACACAGCTCCAGAGCTGCTTCCTAGCAGTGTCTTCATGACAAAGCATTTCCAGGGAATTCCGTGCTTTACTCTCTGGAGTTTTAAAGCCTATTGAATCGGTTCCCACCAGTGTTCCTTGTAGACATTACTAAAAGTTACAGATGGCATTCTGACTGTAAACCAATATGAAGCACCCACGTGTCTTTTTCAAGGGGGCAGTAATCTCAGGGATTAGGAAATTGTTGTTGCTATTGTTGTTTTCGGTCACCAAAAAGTATGAAACAAATTCATCCAATCACTCATTCACATTTTGACCTATACTCATTCGAGAACTGTCATTGACTGTTGGTATTGAGAATGACAAGATGCAAAAGGCAGTCACTACCTTTATTAATCCTTGCTCTTCTTTCCCTTCTTGGCTTTCTTCTTAGCATCCACAAAGGTGTTTGCATGCTGCTCTAGCCTCTCCTAGAGATAGAAAACATTTTATCTCTAATGCTTGTTAGGGTCCCAGCAGATTTGGAACTACTATTTCCTAGGTCTGAACACAAAGAGTCAAGGGCAATTCTTAGGCCCAGTCAAATCAGCAGCTCCTTCTTCATGTTCTTCTGGGGACCCAGGGGCTATTCAGAGCCTGCCTGCATTGAGCTGGACCCAGAGTATGCAAGCTTCCTGTTTTCATAACATGCTTGGGGGTGGTGGACAGAAAAGGGGAGGAGGTGGGGGGATGCTAGGTATCTGAAGTCTAGAGGAGATGATTAGAGTCTTCTAAAAGATGAGATCAGCAAATCTCTGAGCCTGTGATGAGGCCTAGGGGTAGTTTTCAAGCAAGGTAGTGTATGCTAGAATCACCTGTGGAAATTTTTTTGATACATATTCTATTTGCATATATTTTGATCCAGGAGAGGTCAAAACATGGCCTAGGAATCTGCATTTGCACTTAGCATTCCTCACATTACAGATGCTGAAGGTCTAAAAAGCACCGTTTAGAAATGGTGAGACTTCAGCAAAATAGGTAGATCACATGTAAACCATAAGAAGAAAAATCCAGAGAATGAATTTACTATTTGTTTTTCCCTTCATAGATGTCAAATACATAATCACAAACACAATACCACCTACTTGTTATTTTTGACCAGAGGTGGAATGGTTGCAATGCTTATTAAATGAGGGAAAACTGAAAGCTGTAATTAAACCAACTGGCTACTTAATTCGGTCATTCATCTCCTCCATCGAAGGAGCATTCATTCACTTCCTTTCTTTTCTTTGATTCAAGAACATAGTCACCTATGCTTTATGAATGAAAGTCAGCAGCCTTTCACAGCTAGACAAAGCCAGCTTGGGACAACCAGACAATGTCTCCTCTATATTTATGCCTTTAAATCACACCCTGAGTAGCCACTGTTGTTCTCTCTTGAGGAAAACAAACCGAAGTTTGGAATTACAAAGACTCAGAGGGGGAAGTCTATGATCTGCTTAGGAAAAAAGAGCAAGATACAAGATAAGAATATAATATAATTACTATAATATAACATCTATCTATATGTACATAGATATATAATATTTTTATGATGCAAAATTTTAATGATTTTTATGAAATACTATGCTGCAATATTTTTATGAGGAAAAAGAGGTGAAGATAGACTCTACCCTGTTAATATTTTTTCCCCCTTTGGGGAATTGGAGATGAGATTGGTGTGGGAAATTATTAACTTAATTTTTTACACCTGTGTAGTATTCTACCTGTTAACAGTGAACCTATAATTTTTGGTATAAAAATTAATATTAC
Source organism: Mesoplodon bidens (assembly GCF_964165515.1). Lineage (NCBI taxonomy): Eukaryota > Metazoa > Chordata > Mammalia > Artiodactyla > Ziphiidae > Mesoplodon > Mesoplodon bidens. The sequence continues at coordinate 34,898,552 of NC_138162.1, forward strand.
AGTATGTAATAAGTGCAAGGAAATTCCAGCTTTCAGGTCCAAAGTCTCTGGTATTTTAAAGTTAAAGGAAGAGGCTAGGTATGGAGGTAGATGGACTCCAACTGGCCTCCCATCAAATGCCTTTGCTCAGTGTCTTTTAGATTAGATTTGCTAATGATTTGAGATGATGGACTGTTTGCTTTCTTCTTTCCTCAATGTGTGCATGCTACAAGGGATTTCAGTCTTACCAAGAGGCCAAGTGGGTATCAACATACAAACACAAAGCACCCCCCAAATGAGTAAGAAGATGGCAGGATTTCTGATAAGACATCAAATGTGCCCTGATTTTGGAGTTGAGAGTTTTGTTTGTTACTGAAAGTGACCAACTGCTTATTCCTTAAGAGTGACCAGCAAAAGTCCTGGGGCCTGCCCAAGTTTTGAGGCAGAGGTAGGGAAACCATTCATTCATTCATTCATTCACTAAATAAATTTTTTAAGGTGAGTAGAGGGCCAAAAAAACGTTGGATATTGATTTCATCTGCTAGTAGCGCTCGGTCAACAGCTGGTTATTTTAGCTATTATAATTGAAAATCGGTAAAATTCAATTTATTATTTAAGAAATTACCAAAAGCACAAAAGGATAAATATTATGTGATTCCACTTATATGAGGTACCTAGAGTAGTCAAATTCATAGACAGAAAATAGGATGCTTGTTGCCAAGGGCTGGGGGAGGAGAAAGAGAAGTTAGTGTTTAATGGGTATGGAGTTTCAGTTGGGGAGGATAAAAAAGTTCTGGAGATGGATAGTTGCACAGCAATGTGAATGTACTTAATGCCACAGAACTGTACACTTGAGAACGGTTAAAATGGTAAATTTTATGTTATGTATGTTTTGCCACAATTAAAAAAGATAGAAAATGCAAGATGCTTCCAGAAACCTCTACAAAGTGCAGCTTTCTTGGATCTTATTACCCTTGCAGTGTGGACCTAATTCTTACAATTCAAGGGGAAAGTACTGAGGTGACCAACTGTCCCACTGTGCTTGGAACTGAGGGGCTTCTCTGGATGCAGGACTTTCAGTGCTAAATCAGAAAGTGCCAGGAAACCCAGAGCAAGTTGGTCAGTTGAACAGTAGCCACCACAAGCACACCTTGTGTGCTTGGAAGAAAAACAACAGGATGGCAAGATGGTTAACCGTGGAGAACAAGGCGAAGTAGTGGGTGGTGAGGCAGAGTCTTGATGGGGGAAAGCAAGACCAATCAAGGCTTCCTGCACCTACAGTAGTAGAGATGCTTTTTTTTTTTCTTCAGTTTCTTTTGAAATCTGAATTGCTTTGACTTCTTTTAATTTACCTTTTCGATTATCAGTGAACAATTCGTATAAGAAAATGGTGCAGACCTAAAGTTGGGGGTGCTGGCAAAGAGTACGCTGCAGGACGTAATGCAGAGACTGCCTGTTTTGTATGTGTCCAAGTTAACCCCCCAGGTCTTCTGCAGAATAAGCAAATAACTGAAATGGCTTCCTTTGATGACCCATTTGGCTGCCTGAGGGCAAAAATCCCCTGACAGGCCTTTTTGCTGGCTGCCGGCTGGTCAGCGTTTTACCGAAGCAAGAAATCAAAGTGGCTTGGTTTTTTTGTCTCCTCTAGTTCTCTTTCTCATATTTAAGTCATTTTATTTTGTATTATTTTATTTTATTTTTAGAGGAAATTAATGTATTGTTTTCCCTTGTGCATAATTAAATAGTATGCTAATAATTTTACCATATGTCTTTGAGTTATTCTTTGACTCTTATTCTGAAGGCTCCACTGTGAATGTGTAGGTTAAAGCGAACCTGGATCTTTTCTGGTCCTGGACCCCTTGGGTCCTTGGCTCATCTCCTCTTGGCTCCTGTCATAATGCTTATGTGGCGATTGGGTTCTCTGGCTCTCACACACTAAACTGATTCTTGGTCACATTTGTTTCTGCTTCTGGTTCTTGCTCTAGTTGAACAGGGTGGGTTGAATCTACCCTGGTGACAGCAGTGGTGGCATCTGGGTTTTAATTCTGTGGCCTGGCCATTAAGTGATTTCTGTCAAGTGGCAGTTGATAAGAATCTGTAATCTGATTTCTATGACCTTTTTTTGGTTGTATGCTTGAGGATTCTGATTGTTCCTGGCACTTGAATGCAAGGTTGAAAAGTTTTTGGTGTTTTTCTTCCTAGATTCTCTCTGTTTATGTATTTCGGTTTGTGTCAATTTGGCTTCCTCTGACCCTCAAGCTCAGAGCCTTTTTTCTTCTTTCAGAATTCTGGTAATTTTTCATGTGCATTTCTTGTGGTCCCAATTGTGCCAATATCTGCTAAGTTAAAATTCCTGCACCACAATTAAAAGGAAGCTGAATCCCTAGTATTCAACTGTCTGCTTTTGTTTTTCTTAACAATTGAATAATGCCAAAATTACTTTCTTCAGGATTTATAAAATAAGGCAAAAGAAAGGAGATTATCACTATTGTTAAAAAAAAGAAAAGAAAATATAATGGACCTAGAAAAAAAAGAGAAAGACTATTTTGGTAAATTCAGAGGGAAAAATCACAAAATTACACAGATTTTCAACACTGTGTTTCCCAAGAGGAACAAATGGTGATTAATTACACGTTTTTATTCTTCAACTGATCAATATCCTTAATAAATATTAGTGCCTGTATTTTTACCTTAAATTCTTAAACTCCTCTAACTTGTATAAGAGTTGATAAAAAATTCCCGGTTTATAAATATGAAATAGTTTTTGAGCAAATAGAGATACTTTGTCTACCTCTAGAGAGAGTTGATAAGTTAGATTATAAGATCTCAAAATCATTAGGTTTTGCTCCATCAGGAGCAAATACCTTTTCTGATTAACTTCTATAAAAATTTCAATATATTAAGTGCTTGTATAAATGTAAAATAAGAGGAACTAAAAATTCTAAATATGATTTAAATATGTTGACTATATAAGAAATTTTTTCTGCTAAAGCTGTAACCTAGAAAAAAAAGGCTTAAGTGTGAGTTTCATTTACAGCCTTGGATACTAGGTTAGAAAATCAAATGGAAAAATTTGCTTTAAAACATGTTGGAGATTTTAACATAGCATAATGTAAAGGTATGGAAAACAGCTTTTTGAAATATTCATAATCAAGATGACTGAAAATTAAATTGACTTAATAAATTAGTTTAAAAACAAGTTTATCTCTTCCCTCTATGCCAGTCTTGGATAAATTTTTTTCATGGAAAGCCTAATTAATTTGAATTTCCTAAATTCTCTCTTAGTTTAGCTAGTTAGATTACCTAAAATCACTTTGTTTAAGATTACAAAATCAAGGGAACTATACTCAATATCTTGTAATAACCTATATGGAAGAGAATGTAAAAAAATTATATATATATATATATATATATATATATATTTATATATATATATATATATATATATATAAATGAATCACTTTCCTGCACACCTGAAACTAACACAATATTGTAAATCAACTATATTTCAGTAAAAATTTAAAAAAAGATTACAAAATCACAATCATGTGTTCAACTGAATTAAATTATAAAAGGTAATTTCTTTATAGAAAGAGACTTGTGGACAAAAATAGCTATATAGTTCTTGCTTTTCTGCTTCACGTTTTCTGTGTCTAGAGAAAAAACTTGATTGCTCTGGTTAAAGACAGCAATTACTAAAAATCCTGAGATTATACTGGTATAATTATTAAAAAATAAATATCTGTATACAAGATAATGGATATATTTTGTCTGTTTATCAAGGGAATTGTTACAGTTTATTAACATCGCAAACTTTATATATTTTATGCATAGTCGTATATATTTAACAGATGAAACAATCATAAACTCACAAAAAAGTTGGAAATACTGCCAAGACCTCTTATTTCCTGAGCTATTTGAGAGTAATTTGCAAACCCGATGTCCTATCACTGTCTAATGTGTATGATATTTCCTACAAGGCCATTCTTCCATAAAACCACAATACAACTATCAAAATTGGGAAATTAACTTTGATATGTTATTACTGTACAATCCTCAGACCACACTCAAGCTTTCTAATAATATCCTGTGTAGGAAAAAGACCCAGTTCGGAATCAAGAGTTGCATTTGGTTGTCATGTCTCTTTTGTCTGGAACAGTTCCTCACACTTCCCTTGACTTTCATGACCTTGACACCTTGGAAGATTATAGGTCATTTATTTCATAGAGTGTCCCTCAATCTGAATTGGCCTGATGCTTCCTTATGACTAACACAGGTTATGCATCTTTGGCAGGAATAGCACAGAAGTGATGCTTACTCTTCTCACAGCATCCTGTCAGGTGGAGAAGGGTGTCATTTTGTCCCATTACTGGGGATGTTTACTTTGATCACTTGGTTGAAGTGGTGTCTTTAAGGCTTCTCCTCTATAAAGTTCTCTTC